>NC_137474.1:3645342-4856290 GCF_918807975.1 Aplidium turbinatum
CGTTTTTAGAGGTTATTGAGAGGCATCTGCGTCTCATATTTCGCATCAGTCAGTCATAACTTATAAACATACTAGCTCTCGCAACAGCACACGCCTAAAAAGTCTGCTGCATAAATTACAGGTATTCTCAAGTAAGCCAGGTAAGTCACTTTCTGTATAAAAAAATATATCCTTAATATGTGCTGTAACTATTCAAGGCCGGGTATTTCTCCAACTCACTTCCGCCCTTCTTTCGCAATATTTTGTCAATTATATCCTATATGACGTCACCATTGTTGTATATTTCAACAAAGCTCACGTGGTAAATTACGACATTTTTGTTTGTAAAGGTATTCAAGTTACTCAGGTACACTACACTTGGCTACACTTACACGTTGCTGAGCTAACAAAATCAATCCTTTCTATATTGATATATATATTGCCACTACATCAAAGATGCTTTTTTTAGTAATAAGAATTGTTAAAAGTGTCCCTAAATCCTCTTAAGTCGCCATGGTTCGTCATTCCAGGAAAATATAATCACAAGCATAAAGCAAAAACCTTGAAATGCTTGGTCCATCTGCACAGAAAAAACCAAAACCTAATTATAGAAATCTTACTCATGGTTTAACAAACAAATGTTTTTTTTATCATAAATCATGAAATTCTCCTTTTTTTGGTTTTTCTGCTCCATTTTTTGCTTGAAAAATACTCCATATCTTTTCAGTATGAAAAAGAAAAATCTGAGCACTTTACAATTTTCAAAGTATTCATCAGAACGTAGGTGACTAGCGTACCAAGTGTTGTCGGAAAAGTGACTAGTTTTGCATTACTCAAGCCACTTTTTTCAATAAACTAAATAAACCCAGAACGCACAAGGCTTGCCGATAACTTTCTTCGTTTCTTTCAGCCGACTGCTTGTGCTTTTTAGCATAATTCAAACCTGCAGGATCAATTACAATTGGTCTTGATTCACCAATGATTAATAATAATTCTCAGGAAATATCGCTAATTTTACAACTTTCACCGCCGAAAAAGTCTTGAACAAGAGTTTAAAACAGTGTAAAACTTATGTTTTTTTTCTCGGTTTCGGCTGCCAACATCTTACTCCAGTTAACTTGTTAGTGATGTTCTATTTAGTTGGCTAAGTTTTTACGCTACTACAGTCAGGACAGTTTTGGTGTGTGCTGGCGTAAATTTTTTCCTGCATGACTTCTGAAGATAAAAAAAGTGCTTTGGCATTAAAACCTGAAAAAACACTGACAGAGAAATGACCTTCTAAAAATAGCCTGTTTTTTGGTAGAAAAGTGACGTTTTCTCTATAGTTCCTCGTATTCACTTCAGGTCCTAGATATAGTTGCTCAAACAAAAATATATATATAAAAAAAAAAAAGAATCACAGCTCGCCTTTAACTGATAAGAAATGTGACTTTTACCTCTTTGTACACCAGTCTGTGAAACAACGTATCTGCCATTATCACACTCTTCCTGCCTGAAACCGAAAATAAATTAACTACCCTTTACAGTTTACACTACAGAGAAGTTCTGCTTTGACTTGTACCTGGCTGACTGAGATATCAATTCATTTTAAATTGATTCCGCGTCAGAATACGTCTAAAAATGTTGAAGTAATTTAAACACTGCATGGTTTACTCTCTAGGAAGTTGATTGTGATTAACAATAGGCTACGGGCGAGTAAACAATGATTGACAGTTTTTACCACGTATGAGTCATATTCCGTTCCTTCCCCCCCACTCGCCGGCTTGTAACTTTTGTTAAAGCAACGTTTGACAACGTTAATATTTTAAAGAAGTTAACTTTCTGTTTTGAAGAAATTTTAGCAGTGAGATGACAAAGAAGACAATAGAGATTTTCTTTTCACCCACAATATCAACCAAAATTTTATAATTTCCAGTACAATTTGTTCTTTTTTTTTAAACTGAAATCAATAGATTTTAGCTCTGAAGCTTCATGATAGTTGTGTCGACTGCTTAGAAAATGAAATCCGTCATTTTCACATTGATTCATCGCCTGCAGACGTTAAAAATGACAGATATTTCTATTACTGAATTATCATCAGAGTAACAACCAAACCTTAAAATCTACTTTCTCTGCTGTTTTGAAGCCTTCGCCAGTGCTTTGGATAGGCAGTGACATTGGCTCGTTTGAGATATACAATCAACAATTATGTATCTTGTACAGTAAAGCAATTCCTGTTTACGGTGATTCAACGTAAAAGGGGAGTGATTGTCTGACAGAACACCAACAGAAGCATTACTTTTTTTTACTACTTTATTTTAGAAATTAACTTGCCCTGAAAACACCTTCGTAAAAGGAAGTCAAAAGTTCAGGCATAGGCTACCTAACAAAATCCTGATATCACCTCATGTGTTGTGATTCATATAAAATCCTGGGAAACTCATGACGGAAGTTAAACTGAAGATCGTGAGAGAAAATATTGACACGAAAGTTTTTGAAAAATAACATCAGAAAAGTAAAACAATGGATATGTTGTTGCTGTGATATTCATCAACACAATTCACTGAATTTAATTTTATTTCTACTCTATACAGTTAACTTCGTTAAATCTACGTTGTCCATGAATATACAGGCCAGCAGTTTGCTTTTCAAGCCTTTGTTTTGTCTAAATATAGCGATTTTAAATTTGTACATTGCTAGTAGTCTTCATAGAGTCGGTAGACTGCAGCCTTACGAATTATCCACATTGGAAAAAAATATTCTAAAATTGAGTTGGGTATTAAAGACAGCAAGCTGTTTTATTTTCAATCTCACTTGAAGTTGTTGAAGAAGTTCAACAATTGATATTTGAACAAGATTTTGCTAAATAGTGTAAGTACGGGGATTTGGTATATAGTGATCACAATTCACTACACAAGCGGCTGATGTGACAAATGTTGGCAAAAATCAACAGCAACACTTAAACTACAGGCGAAAAATGCCTATAGTAACCTAGCCTGCGTTAGTGATTCAAAGCTTCTGCAAGTACTAGAACTAGAATTATTTAGTCAAGCTTTTGAAAAGGTATTCTACTACGAAGGAATTAATACTCTCATACCCAATAACCATCAACTGGTCATGCCACTGCTAGAGTATGATCATGCAATCAAATACAACTTGTCAGCATGCGCTCTTTAATGAAAATTTGTTGATTTTCTAAAACTGTTACTTCAAATAGATGCAAAATTCTGATGGTTGAAAAGACGGTTCATTTCAGCTTAAAGTCACACTCCCAGTGCAAGGCTGTTCATTTGTGTAGTTTACGCGATTTGGTACGTACCTTGCGTGGGAGATTTCTAGTCCGCCGCTTTGCTTTCTGGTCTTTAATTTGCGGAGACTTCGTCTTGGTGAAAATTTTTTTGGCTTGTCCCTGAAGGTAATTGAAAATTTTATTGAAATATTGATCAAACAATCCAAATGTTACACGTTTGGAGGGCAACTTGTGTAAATGAAACTCACTTGTAAAAACTTCAGCGTTTTTTCTGACAAAACCAACTTAAAGAATGGACATCAAGAAAAAAGAAATTGTAACAAAATTTAAAAAAAATGTAAAAGATAGGAGATTAATGAAGATAAAGGCTTTTTATCAAGTATTAGTAATTCCATGTCACATTTACCGTTAAAGTTTCCATCAAACGTTTTGCTCATTTTCAGATGTTATCACAATCACTAAAATCTTATGTATGCCATGAAGAAAGTTATCCGCGTCAAATTATTGTCATTCTGTATGTAAAGATACTTCAAGATCAAGTGGCGCTGGTTCGACTTTCGGGTTATGCTCTTGAGCAATGCATTTCAAGGACTACCCTCTATTCAGCGGTACCTTGTGAATGGAATAATTCACCAGCAACAGCACTTCAACGATTGGAAACTTCACCCGGCCAATCTCGGTGACCCGGCATGCCGAGGATAAAGATTCCATCGATCAAAACGAAAGATGCGTATATATTTGTTCTAAACAACAACTGTAACAATAACAATCCCAAACAGCAAAATCCGTCATTTACATTGATTCAACGTCTGCTAAAAATGACGGATTTTGCTGTCTGGGAATAACGTACTTTTCTTCTGGTGGCCCAGCGTCGTTTGGACTGGTGACGTCGTAGTGGCTTTTACGCAGAAGATTACGTGTGAACTGTGACGTCATGCTGTCTGAAGATGCGCTCATGTCTGTAGCAGCTGCACAGATCACGTGACCATGAGTGGCATGACTAGACGCTTTTCTCAAGAGGCTAGCGTCACCCCAAAAAACCCACCAGTTGGTTTTTGATACCAGTTTTCTTTAAATTGAATTAATTTTACATTTTCCTTCCCAGTACCGTGGTTCGAAGCATTATCTCAGTCAGGCAAAGAAAACCACACAACAGCATGGCACTTATTACATTTCAAAAGAAAAAAATGCGAACGTTTTCGGCTATGGGACATCTAGCCTTCATCAGGCGTTTGAACAATTAATTGACGTTGCACTGAAACCAGAATTGCTAGAGAATAAATTATGTCACAAAATAAATAAATAAAGGTACAAAGTGTAAAGAGTTACATATATATAGTGTAACACACAAGAAGCCTCCTTGATATAAGTTTAAGCATTTTATTTGTAAGTAACAATGAATGATTTGAAATTAAAGTTGAACAGCTCATTGCTGAATAAACGATTTTTATTAATTAGATCTTGATTCTCGAACTGGGAAAGCTTCTTGCAGAGATTAATCCTGGCAGTTTCGCATACTTGTAGAGGTTTTGAACCACTGACGCAGGTCAGTTACCGAGATTAACGGAGTGAAGTTTTCTGACTGTTGAAGTGTTGTTGCCGAGAAATTATTCCATCCATTAAGTGCCATTGAATAGAAAACAGTCCTTAAAATGCGTTGCTAAAGTGCACAGCCCGAGTGTCGAACCAGCGGCGCTTGATCTTGAAGCTTCTTCGTTCACGAAGTCACGCGCTCACCAACTGAGCTATCGGGGCGGACTACCTTTCAAAATTTTCCCTTAACTCTTCAAAATGACCAACTAACAAATGCAGAGTTAATAAAGTGATGATGCCAATAGTTAACTGTATCTAATGAACTTACTGGGTTCTTTGATCGGAGACTCGACAAGATTTTCCGAGCTGGTTTTCGGAGATTTTCGTCGATCAGGTGATAGTCGCCGCAAGATGTCAGACCTGAGCAGCAAAGCGTTTATTGCAACGTTGACTCGTAGAAACCAAAAGGATAAACAAATAAACATGAAACATTTTAATGCCTTACTGACGTTTCGCCCATCGTGTCAACCGGCATCTTTAGACTAAACAGTAATCTAACAAAGTAGGCTACATCTAATCTAGTTGTTCTTCTCTAACTAGATTTATTAGCGAACTAGATTCATTAGCGATGTAATACACAGAATGTCGTTCAGCCGAGTGCGCATAAAGTCGCCACATTATTATTATTAAATAACCGCTGAGACAAAGCACAAACTATTGGAGGTGACGCATCCCTGAAGGCAGAGGGATATCATATGTCATCATCAGTACAGTGAAGGTCTGGTAGCTTAGGCAATAAAATTAACTTTCCCAATATTTTAACCCTAGAATAGACTGAGAGTGACCTATCTAATTCCTCATAGACACTCGAAGATTGGAGGATACCTTGCTACGTAGTTGAAACCGTCTTTCTCATCAAATAAAATCGACAGAAAAATCACCAACAGACCAAGCAACAAACTACTGTAATTTTGAAGCGATTTTGCACAAGTTAAAACTGAGCAGGGCAAATTTGTTCACTCAACGAGATAGCGAATGATAATAGTGGAAATTTGCGTTTCATTACGCTGCTTTCCGTTGGCGTGCAACGATAACTAAGAACTTTGCTACTAATTGGAATAAAAAGATATTTTAAGAAATGTTTATAAGTTATATACCGGCTCTTCTGCGTTTTCAGCATGTTTTCTTTTTTTGTCTCTTTTATATCAGTTTTTGATAGCTCTGTGATGTCATAACCTTGTATCTTTGCAACAGCAGAACGTGAAAAGACAAACTCAGCTTCAGATCCTGAAGCAAATTTAATGGCGATCGCAGCTGATTTACGCCCCTTCGACTTGCCATCAGCGATCCCATCCAACCTCCAACAATCGCTGATTGAAATTCCATTAATCTCTTCCCATGTAAATCCCAGTGTTTCCCGAAGAAAAAGTCGAATATGTTTTTCAATCTCATCCTGCTTTTCCGCTTTTTTGATGTCCAATCCATGTAACACGAGGCAAACCGGATCTTCCAGTTGTTTGGACACAGATCCTTTTCTTGAGTAATCAGACAGAAGATCTTCATCTTCAATAAATTCTTCCACGTTTATATTCGAAGAAAGTTGGGAGACATTTGACTCCTTGCGCCCATAGATTGATATTTGAAGTTGAGAAAGCACATTTTCGATGTTTGTAAGACGCCGAGAAACTTGATGTTCATATTTTTCAAGCTTCGACTGCAAGCTTAAGATTTGGACCTCAACAATGTTAACTGCTGAATCTCTGATCCTTGGGATGTCATTAGAAATTGACTTCGATGATGATTTGCGAGACGTCGCCATTGAAACAACACCTATCAATCACAGGCCAAATTCTTATACTTTTTTTTGTTAAATTGTCTCAACAACGTCGACAAGCCGACCTAAACATATTTAAAATATTTGATTTGCATGAGTTTTGTGTTTGCTTCATTCTTTCTTCACGTGGACACCTATTCAAATTAGCAAGTAAAATGTAAAAGTTCAACCTAAAAATAAAGAATAAAGAAGTGAAGGCAAAGTTTTCCAAATGAGGCATTTTTTTGCATTGTCCCACTTTACCCCAGTAACCAGCAGCATAGCGACCATCAATTTAATCATTTCATCTTCAACAAAATGTAAGAAATTTGTTGATATTGTAGACTAAAGTGTATTTGTACAACCTTAAACACCAAGCAATACTGTACTTGGAGACAACATGAGAACCCTACAATTACATAGATATTGTGGCACACAAAGTTTAAACAAAAAGTGTTCCCGAAGGTAGGAATCTTATATGAGTAAGACTACATAAACTAAATTGTGAAGGTCCTGCTTACTCAGAATATTTAAATCTATTACATCAAAAAATTACTAAATTGATAAAGATAAATTGATAAAGGTAACTTTGTCAGAGAAGTGATATTGTGCAACCCAGTGCCGGTCTTAGAGTAATTCGGGCCCTGTGCGGAATATGTTTCCCCAACGACAACAATCCAATTCAGTAACGTAGCTAGGTAATTTGAAAGGGGAGGGGGATTTTGACGGCCAGCGGGCGAAGCCTGGCGGCGTGATCGCCGAAGGCGACACCCAGCATCGGGGGATCTGGGGGCCTCCCCCAGAAATTTTTGATAAATTACATTGAATTTGGTGCATTCTGAGAGCATGTTCAACAAAAATTTGTGTATGAATATTATATGTGACTTCCCTAACCACGAATATTTAGTGAAATAACCCGAAACACGAATTTCAAAATAAACAGGCCTGTGTTTGTTTAAATTCAAAAACTGAAATGGCACAGGTAAGAAAATTGCTATCACTATTTCTGCACTAAAAATTAGACCAAAATCGCTTTTCAGATTTCAACAATCAGCAAATGTTTGACCTAGGCCCAAAAACCTTTCCGAAATCAAATTGAAAACTTTCTGACCGTCTGCAATAACTTTGCAGTAAGTTCTCTTCTGGTGAGCCTACAATGACCAGTGACACATCAATGGAATTGGAAAGTAATACTCTAGCGCAGTGTGACAAATAAAAGTTCAAAAAAGCAACCGCTAGATAGAAATAGTAAGTTTTGCGTTTGGGAAATTTTAAGATTGCGCAAGACAACCATGTCTTTGGCATATCGGGTTTGATCTGGTCATGGAAAAGGTAAGGAAGTGTAATGAAGAGTAGCCTTTGGCGTTTGCCTAGGATGCAGATATAAATCAGATATATGCATTGGAGAATGTAGAAACTTATTTAAACATGTAGGCTATATTATACAGGCTAGTGTGGGGGTGTTCAGAACCGGAGGCAAATTTCCAAACGTCTGAATATTGCAAGCTGGTGTAAATTCGTTAGCAAGAGAGGTAGGCGAGTGGTTACTGGTTTTGCTTTTTTTAATTTGGCATGCAGATGCAAGACCTGACTTCGCATCTGTGGTTGTTTAAGCCTGATAGAGTTAGTTAGTTTGATAGAGTTTTAGTCACGCAGAGCGAATCAAGATATTTGAAGATCTTTTCAGTGTTGTTTTCGTGTTTCTTCTGCTGTGTTGTTGATTTTAATTTGATTAATAAGTTTCGTATGTCGACTATTGTATTCCCAAGTCTTTAAAATGTTTGGATTGATATTTCTGCACTAAATAAACAAAAATTAGGAAAATTGCGGATTCCGTGGTAATTTATATTGTCCTATGGACCAACATCGTTTTTGGGATCCATTAAGCCAAGCTTTAGTGTTTTTTTGAGATGAAACTATCTGATAATAATCAGTAGGTAGGCTATGCAGGAGCTAACCATGTCAAATGTAATTGAATTTATTCCAAAACAAACATGCAATTGAAAGATTTGTAGTATGAATGAATTTACCCAACTGTGCAACTACGCATTAGGGATTTTGCCGTAAACCGCAAAATGCTTGCTCTCAATCATGATTTTTGTCGGTATGTTTAAAGTTGTTGAAGTTTTCAGCTGAAATTAATTTTTTGTAAAGTAGACGCAAGTAGCTAGAAGTGATTACCACCAAAAATATATATATATTCAGAATTAAAGAGTGGGTGAAGAAAAATATTTCGTGTTTATGAAAAAAAATTCGTGGTTAGAGAAATCACTAATACTGTAAAATGGTGCTGTCCGGTGGCATAGCAAAAGAATAAGTTCATGTTTTCTTTGGCATTTTTTGGATTACTACATTTTCTGAGTAAATTGCGGGCCCCCTAATTTGCGGGCTCTGTGCAATCGCACGGTTCGCACCCCCAAAGACCGGCACTGGTGAAACCACATACAAAGCAAAATCAAGATACAACAGGACCTTCTTAATTTAAAGTAAAAAATACGAATGTTTTCAGTTTCACCTATAATAGACCATTTAGCCATTGTGTATAGCCGAAAACGTTCTGTTTTTGTTTTTCTTTTTGTATCATCATGATAGCCTAACTGCCGCGTTGTTTCGTTGGCATATTGACAATATTACCGGATATCAACAATCTTGAACTACAAAAGAAGTCCAAGAAGCAACAACAAACAACAACAAATCACTAAACCCTCAAATGGCACTAAATACTCCTTTTTTTAATTTCTGTCCAAACTTTTTCCCTACTCCAATAATTACGTTTCGGGAAGAGCTATAGACTGAGCAAAGTATAGACATCTGTACCTCACAAACTAAAAGTATTGTGACTTCACAAGTCAAACTGCGCTATTGATTGACCTTTCAAATAAGAAACAATGCACAAATATGTGATGAAATAAATGTAAAATCTCAATTGTTTGTTATGATTTAACTTATATAAGATAATCGGAGTGATTCATATGTCTTCCGCACGACGACGTCACAATAAACAAACACGAAAATATGATTCCTTGCTGCGATGCTGAAAATTCCCATAGCTACAGGCAGACAAACCCACATCTTTGTTGCTAGTTTTTCAACAAAAATTTTCAAATCTGTATCGTTTTGTTAAATGGTGAAAAATGATATTGATGCCATGAGACTGTCCAAATGCTTCACAATTCAATTGGGGGTGTCGCAACTGCTGTATTGGCGAGCGACTAAGCTGATGATAAACCAAAACACCATGTTGACGTCATGGGAGCTTGAAAAGGGTTGATGATACCAGGGGCAGGGGGTGAAGTAAGTTAAGTAAGAGCATCATATGACATTTGCACAGACTGAAGCCTTTAAAACTTGCTTTACAACTGAAGAATAATTGTGGTAAGTTGTGCACACCCAATGTATTACATTACATTAAGCTAAACTTCATTTGATGACGTAGCCAAGAACGGTGAAAAAGGTCCCGCCGACGCGTACAAAGTTGTCAGTTTAACGCTAATTAGAGCTCAAGATGGAGCACTAAGATTGGCACAAAAATGTGCACAAAGATTGGCACAAGATTGGCCTCTTCTCCTTTCGCTAGCTTTTCTTCCCTTGTAATTATAAAAAGATTGTTCCAGACAATTCTGATTAAAATTTAATAAAGACAACAGCAATGTCCTATTTGTGGTACAACCGGGCCTATGCAATGTTAGACATATCGTCATATGTTGTACTCCTGCTATGATGCGTCGTAGCCCGGCTGAGACTCTTTGATTTAGTGCAAACTACACTTATAAGTGACAAGCATCGACGCCTCATAGACGCGACGTGTGCATCCTGACAACCGTTAACAACGTCTACACGTTTTACGACAAGAAAAACGTCTGGAAAATGTGATTGCAACAAACATAACTGGCCAATTTTGTTGCTACTGCGTTAGTTTTGCATTGGACAACAAAGAAGCAATACCAACAAAAACTTCTATGAAAACTGGCTAGAACGTATTCTTTCTCTACATTTATCTCAGCGTTTGGTAGACCACTCCCTCATAGTTGGTCTCTACAGAGTCCACACACAAGATTGGAAACCTAATTTCACTGCTGATAAAAAAAACGATTACGGTACGTTATTTTTTTTAGCTGATAAAGCATGAACAGAGATCTTGAAACAGACAGAAGGCTATTGGCAGTGACACACGCACGCACCCATAAACAAATTTCAGTATTTTGACTTAAACTAATGAAAAAAATCAACATAATAATAGTACATAATAATAGTACAATAATTACTATGATCATTTAACCTCAAAACTATCAATCTGGAAAAAAACGAGTCGTACAATAATTCATGAGTATAAGTCTTCGAAACTTTTACAACGGGCTGTGAAGTCCCTTCCTTATAAACAAAATTAACAACAAAGAAAATGTTTTATTCGACTATCAGACAGACACTAGCAAATTATAGAAGCTCATCCGAAACAATCTCATCTCTCTTAAAAACCTCAAAAAAATCTGAAAGATTCCCACATTATTTTGTATAACTAAACAAGAAACTTACAAACTGCAGCTAGATATAATTCTTCATTAACTAAAACATTTACACAGCAAAAAATGGCATACAGTAGACTTAAGACATCTCCAGCTACCTTCAATCTATCTCCTTGCATTTAATAAAACTAACCAGTGACAAGAAACAAAGCTCTTATAACCTTTCTATTAATGGCAGGTACCAATTAGCATTACAATGTTAAGCAAGATGAGTCGTTTTAAAACGCATCATTTATGCATCATGGTTTGAACAGCTCAGTTTCTGGTCGAGATTAAACACCGGTCCTGTTACTACAAATAAATGTGTGTGCAAGTGAGTAGCATATGCATCAGAATTTCAAAATGAAATTTGCTGTTAAGAAATTATGGGATAGAATGTATGACTGGCGACATACGTGTGAAGACAGTAGGCTACGTCTTCTCCATTATGACAGTTAAAACTTACATTGTGTGACGGTAATCTTTGAACCAAACCAGAAAAGTTGCCATTTTTAAAAGATAAATAAACGGCATGATGACTTTTGCTGGCTACGATGTGACAATGAAAAAACATCAACTTAAATCAGACTTTAGCGTTCCAAGTCACATGCAATTAGAACGTCATGTAAGCAAAGATTGAGACGTAACAGACTAATGTATGTTCATCACAACGCCCCCATTGTGACCCTGTTTGTATTTTCATATATAGATACTTTTGCTGATTAATACAGGGTAGATGTATAAATAAATTGGAAATAAATAGTAGCACTATATCTAGGGCCGTTGGGAGGTTAATTTGAGCCCGGGGCCAATGTGATTCTCGGGTCTCAAATCAAGACAATTTTTAAAAAAAATTGCACTATATTCAAATAACACGCGATGGTTTTTTCAATTTCCTGGGCCCCTTAAATCATCTCGCGCCTACATTCAAAAGTACCCCCTGGACCACCCCTGTCAACGCTACTGATTGTATCCTATGCAGAATAACAATTAAAACAACTTTAAAATCTCAACATTTCACCAAAAACGTATTACCATAAGCAATGCATGGTGAAACCATGCAAAGTTGGATTGGCATAGTTTAGCTTGGCACAACTGTGGAGAAAGATATGCCATTTTCATTCATATTTATAATTGCAAGTTTGCTACTACTCAGACAGCAAAATCCATCCTTTTTACATTGATCTAACGTCTACTCTACAGACTTTGAAAACAAGGTACAATGACATTGAATCACTGCTGCATAAAAAGGTTGTTATTATTATTATCGGTAACATTAGGATTTTGTACTGACGTTTACAAATTATTATTTAGCCCAATTTCTGTAACAATGCCACTAATTTATGTATCTCTCACCGATCAAGGATACCAGCTGCTTTTTGGAAGATCGTCTTCTTCACTGATGATGATTCTACGGATTTTCTCCTCGAGCTGCAGTCAAGTAAATATATCAATAAACCTTAATTTACTAAAAAACAAAAATTAATGTGTCAAAGAAAGCTGCAAAGTTAAACCGTAGTTGATGCAAGATATAAGTCTTTTAAGACGAAAGCAATGCGCCGAAAATTAGAAAATGGAAGCAGCGTTTTGCTTTCTTGAAGAAACTTCACTTCACAGCATGATGTTGCTGATGACGAAACTAAATTTGGAATCATTAAACATGAGTTAAACGTAACCGCTTGCAACTGTAAAAACCACAGTTGAAAGAAGTGGTTGCTCACATACTGCAAGCAAGACAGTAGAAATAAAATCTGGCATTGTATCTAGGGCCGTTGGGAGGATAATTTGGGACCGGTACCTATGAGATTTTTGGGTCTCTAAAAAATTGCATTATATTCAAATAACACGCCATGATTTCTTCAATTTCCAAGGTCCCTGAAACCATTCCGGCCCGTGTTCAAAAGTATCCCTTGGACCACTCCTGTCAACACCACTGATTTGATGTGTTTTGCATTTTCAGTCACGTTACGTTTTCTTTGATTTCACCTTAATCCGCGTTTTAGTGCACTTAATATTACGTCACCTGTTTTAACGCATCACTTCACGGTTGAACTAAGTTTGTATGACTCTGTACGAGGCAATTTTAGCTTGCTTAAAGCGTTGTGAAGAAGATTAATTTGTTCAGTAGGGCATTTTAAAAGCCAACCTACTAGCACTAATCATTTTAAAAGCCTTTACACTGCCAACCTCAATTATCTCACATCATGTGCTTTTGCAAACTAATAAGATATTATGCTTCATCGTGTGTCACACGGCCGCAGCCCAGAGCATCACCCAAGCTTTTGCTCCATCGGTGAACTCGGCCAAATCCTTTTGCTTTTAGATATTGAAAGCAACAATGTGTTTGGCTCCATTTGGTGCTGTGTTTATATTATTTTTAGAGATATCTAAAGAAGGGGATACGAAGGCTTTTGATACGTCTGACAGTAGAAGGGCTTCTGTTTATCATAAATGGCAATGTAGTAGTTTGATAACTCTTGTTATGGTAACCTGCATTGCGCTGTTAGCATCAGGCCTGGATACTCACTGCATGATCACGGCTACTTGTTAATTCAACTACCCGTAATAGCCTACTTGCTTTACATCTAGCCTACTGCAAAGGCTTTGTTAAGAAAAACGGCTTTTTGGTAGCTTTTCAACTGTCTTTCCAAACAAGTGTTCTTTAAATATGCTCTATGTAACATTTACTAACTGTCTTCTGTAGCTGACTGTACCAGCTGCACTACAAAATAATATTGGGCAATTGTGAAAAGAACCGTATGTTTCACGCGCTACCAACTACCGCCCTGGTAGTGTCATAAGAATAAGGTAATCGCTGTGAGCCTTCGCATCCCCTTCTTTAGACATCCCTGATTATTTTGTAGCCTAAATGTTTGTTTTTGCTTTCATATCGTAGTCATTCCATTCATAGTCATTCATATCATGTCATTCCTAAATTCTAATATATATGTGATAGATTTAAAAGTTTTTACAAAAGTCAACAAATTAACTTCTCTTTAATGGTGTAATAATAAATTTGTAAGGTTTTTATCGCTCCAAATAACTGCACTGAAACTTTCTGCCTTGTGAAACTCTGAAAGAAGTAAATAAAAGATCTGCTAAGGAAAAATTGCCATATGAAAACACATATGATTTAAACTTTGCTTTTCATGTCACTGAACACTATACCTTATCACCTGTAAAGAAATGTTTGAATGCTATTGTTCCAGGAACATGATTTTTACTATGACTGTTGTGGTAGGCTATATAGCTCAGTGGTTGAGCGCTCAAATCAAGTTCATGCGGTGCTGGTTCGGCTCCCGGGGTGTGCACTTGAGCAACGTATTTCAGAACGGCTGTCTATTCAGTGGCACTTATTGGATGGAATAATATCCTGGCAACAACACTTAAACAATCGAAAAAACTTCACTCTGTCAATCTCGGTAACCAGTACTTTGTCAAAAGCCTCTACAAGTACGGTATGAGAAACTACCAGGACTAACCTATCACTATCAGAGGCTTTGTCAGTCCCAGGATAAAAATTAAAAACCAACCAAACCATGCTGTTATTGTTAAAAAAATCCTTCTCATTCAAAGTTCAAATGATAGTTGAAGCCTTCCCAGGCAAAGTTCTAAGAAACAGGGAATAGATTCATTTTCATAAAAAAAATGGCAAGGCTTGTATCGGTCTTTGAGCTCAGTCTGGCTAAAGTTGCTCAAAAACTGTAGACTGAGTGCCTGCATATTGTTTTTATCATGAAGAACACGCAGTCTAAACTGGCTAGCAGCTTGAGCCTACACATCCAGACGCAATGGTTGAGTCAAAACAGAAACAAATTTGAAAATCAAGAAATTTATCTTGAAAGAGTCGATAACGTTTGAATGGAACTTCTACTCAGGCAGCATCGACTGAAAGTGGTTGAACGTTGTTTTGATGTAAAAACACCAATAATGTTATTTTGAGCTACAAATAACGTTAAATGTCTGTAGCTTCAACGTCTGTAGACGTTAAATCATTGTAACAAGGGAGTGATTTTGTGGCTGGGTCCCTGGCACTATCAGAAAGGCTCAAAAAGACATTTAGTTTGCTAGGTGTGACGCTTGACCCCTCTACCTCCCTGTCAGTTGAGATGTCATGTCGTACTTGTATGTCACTACAAGCCTTTCCTCTCACAGAGTTGTACTGTAAGTTGATCATTTTTTTGAGTGCTTCTCTCAGCTTTATAAACGTCTATATTTTTCTGCACTTTCAATTAACTGTTGCCTCTCTCATAGCTCGACTTTGAAAGAAATGGAAAAATGAAACTAATTTTTTCAAACACTTCCACGTTTTCATTTGAATTTTTAATCCAGAAATTTTTGTAAGCAAAATTTACCACGAAAACGTGTTTAAATGTATATTGGTTAGCTCACGGCTGTCTAGCATGTTTTCGGTTTTTCTGCTTGCTAAATATATTGACGAGTTAAAAAATCAAAATCGCTTAACTTTCATGGCGTCTAAAACCACTTCTTGTTTAACGTAACACGTTGAAACCTATTGACAAGTATCCTCGTGCTTAGAAATTGAATTAAAGTTAAGCTAGACAGTTATACCAAATCGAAAACCCAAAGGAACTGTCACTTGTCTGAGTTCTAATGTTTTGACTGACATAAAATTGTTTGTTTCGGCTTAGTCAGTGGCTAGAACGTCGATTATCCTACCACCTATACGCTGTACGATGTACGATTAAAAAGCAGCAATTTTACGTTGATTTTAAGTCATACAAGGTTTTAGTTGTGTAAACAAATACACATTATCTCACCTCAATAACGCCAGTCAGTTGGAAAATGACACCATTTTAAGTCGATTTACTGTCTCAATGTGATACATCAACATTAGATAAACGCAATTTTCCCAAAGCAGAACGTATTTGTCTACACAGCTTTCCCTACTACAGCAACAACACCCTTAAATTTTCTGAACGAATCCAGACTGACGGATCCTTTTTCAATTTCCTGTCAAAAGTTCACTCGTATTCATGCTGCTTTCCCATTGGAGCTAAGAAATGGAATGCATGGAATGCAGTAAACCCCCAACTGAATAATTACCTACACCTTCTGGTGTTTGATTTCATTACAATTTTTCTGGTTGGCATTTATAAGAAATAAGATCATGACAGAAGACTTAAAACTTTTGCTTTAACTTTCGATGGAATACGAAAAGCGCCAAACTCGACATCCTCACGAAGACTATGGACTGTTGCACGTTTGAGCGAAAAGCTGAGAAATTACAAAAAAATACCTCAACTAGGCACATTACGATAAAAGACATAAATACAATGGTATTGACTAACTTGAAAATAAATGTTTTTGCTTTTACTATGATTTCGATCCAAGCTATCTTCCAATTATCTCACTTTTCACTTTAATGCAACGTGAAAGCCACGAGACAAAAACTACGATGTTTTGGAAACTCGCCAAAACCTTGAATGAGACTGTTTACCGGTTATCTAATAAAAAGAAAGTAGGCTATTTGTTTTTCTGAAGTAAACAAGTTAAAGTATCACCAGATGTTTTAAGTGGTCACGTTTGTTTGTTCCGACGTTTCGTCAACCAGACACGACTGACTTCTTCAATAAACTACTGTACATTCGAATTAATTAACATATCGGTCTACTGTAGTCTGACTTATTCGAATCTCTGGTTTAGGTTATACTACAACAGGCAACTATTAGGTGATCCAGTCTCTTGAAGAAGTCAGTTGTTTTTACTTAATAAAAAAGTCGGTGTAAAGACAGATTATTATTAAATCATATTACATAAGTGTAGCTTATTTAACCCCAAAAAGTTTTTATCAATGGAACGTAGCAACTAGAAAGAATAAAACAATTAACTGCCTGCCTTCTGCATGTTTACCCAATTCCTTCAAACACTGTCTTAGCTTTTCACTTCTTTTCCAACATTGTTTACTGAATGAAGCCTTGTCATTTTTTCACATTGTTAACTCTAAGTACGTGACTTGAAACATCGCTACACTGTACTGGCTTCTTAGCTCATGCAGAGGATGACAATCTGTTGATCTCGCCGGAAGCTTAAAGCATTGTTCTCTTATGCTTTGGCTTGGTTTTCATGTAACCCAAAAAATGCCTTATGTTTGTAGAAAATTTACAAAAAATAAACAAAATTGATAGAAGTATTTATGAAAACATAGAAAAAGAAAAAAATTTCTAAACGTTTCCCATCTATCAATACGTGTTTTCCTCTAACTTGCTATCTCTATTTAATTTCCAACTGATGATATCCATTTTGTCATCTAACTCTTTATCTCTGTTTTTGTTTGAAAAACAACATAAAATTTATTTTTCTGCGAGATCCGTTTGCTCTGAACTTAGATGGAAGCTCCACAATTGTGTCTAGAAGCCTCATAATCCGGACGTTTACATTCCGTACATGAAGTGACTTGTCTTTTGCATCTTTTTTCACTTCCACTAATCTTAAACCGCACATATTACCTACGTCCTATATTGTACTATACATATTTCATCCGCTGTACTAACAGAACAAAATCAGAAAAAAAAAAATTTTTAGGCAGATGAACTGTTTCGATACTACATGATTTCCTATTGCGCAGGTGAGAGTAACCACCTTTGGAACCAAACGTTTTAGTTCTTTGAAAACTTTTTGTGCTTTTCTTTACAACATTCCAAGTTAAAAGTTACTCAAACTTTAATTTTGATCACTTCTTCTTCTTTCGTTTGAGACTAGATCAAATTTCAGGGCAGGTGGCAATTTTGATGGGCAGGGCAATTTTGATCACTGAAGACAATGTAAGAACAAAACCGCCTAAATGCATATTTATAAAAAAAATACAACCAATTTTCTCAATAAGTTGTATGAAAAGCTACACTCGATTAGATACAAAGTGATATTGTTTCAAGTTGGATTTTTTTTCCTGTCATCACAGGTCAAAAAGATTTCAATACCCTCTCTGTTAATCAATCATCCATTTTTTACATTGCTTAAACGTCAACAGACGTTGAAACAATGTAAAAAAGGATTAATTTGCTGTCTCACCTTACAATCCGTATGTTAAAATCGTATTACATTGCGGATACTGCACGTTATAAAACACCAAATCAATTTAAAACATAAAGATTTAAAGCAGTTGCAACCCTGGATTAAAAGATTTGTCAAACTCGAAGACGTTTGAAATCATAAACAAAATTTGAATCAAGTTTTGCAGCTTCTCACTTCCGACCAAAGAAAGTGTGCATATCATTCAATCATACACAAACGTCATAACATCATAAACTACCGTTCAATTGATGTAAAACCACTTAAACTTCTCAAAGTTAAAAACATTGGGTCTGAGATACCTACTGATAATTATGGAAGAGTTTCAAGCAATTTCACTCATTACTTATTTTGATGTATAGAATTTATATGTTTTCAACAAGTCTTAACTTTTTACAAAGTTAAACAAATTTACTCTCACTTTCATCTGTCAAATATTGTTCAACCTTTGCCCAGTCAGACAAAAATAAAATACAACAACACGGCTTGATAAACCAAAACTGTTGGATGACTCTTAATTTCTCCTGCAGTATTTTTATTCTGTAGGTCGCTGCAGCAAATGGGGTATTTTGATCGGTAGACACTTTAACATAGGACAATTTTCACTATGAACCAGCTGACTGCAGCATTGTGAGCCAGCATCTTGCCTTCTGGTTGGTTAATAAACCTCATCTGCAGCAGCGACCTGCAGATTACAAATACGAGCAGGCTACGGTCTGTAGAGAGTTTCATACAAGTAAAAGGTAGAAAGAATTGTGACCCTTAAAGAATATTTCTCCAAGCGCGTTGAAGAAAATGTTGTAGCTGGGGGCAAACTTAGTTGAAATGGGGGCATGCGGTAGTTGATTGCATGTTTGATGAAAAAGTAGTTATTTCATCGTGACGCAAAACATGAGCAATTAGTCGACTAAGTTACTCAGACAAAAAAGCCATTTTACATTATTTCAACGATTAGCAACTTTGGCAGTCTTTACATTAATGTAATATTTTGCTTTTCATGGAGAATTTTACTGTCTTTGTTCCCGCTTTTATTTGCACCCCTCGCTGTTGGATGTGTTGTCAAAATTCCCAACTCGCTAAAAACCTTCCAAGGTGCTAGCCGAGACAGCAAATCGACCTTTGTTTACATGGATTTAACGTTTGCAGACGTTGAATCAATGTAAAAACGGCTGATTTGCTGCTTGGGAAGGCTGCTGCTTTAGTGAGAAATTTCCACAAGGGGAGTTTTTAGCCATGCTTTAAGTGGCCATGAATCACCACAGTTTGACAGACACTGTAAATTCGAAACTTTTTAGAACAAAACGTCCATCCATTCTGTTACTTAATAAAGTTGTTTTAGAAAAATCACCTTTCATCCTGAAAGATAGATCCTTCTTTTTGCGTCGCTTCGTGTCTCTTCTCGTAAATGTACATGTCAGCTTTAGAAAAACTCCTAGACCTCCGCTTTAACCCTATCTCATCCGTCGTTAGATAACGGTAATCGATGGGAGATAGCAAACCTACAAAAAAACAAATGCAGGAAAGGGGAAAGTAAAATCTTTTTCTGCCACTGAGATAATTGTTTTACCTTAAACGTGTACCAGCAATTGCACGCACATATAAAAAGTGTTGGACTTTATCTTAGGATAGTATCATTTATCAACTCATTCTAACACAAAAGCCAAAGAAAGAACTGGTAATTAATTTTGCCATATTGACTCTTATTCTGCTCCCACAACTACAATCGACTACAGTCTTGTCAACTTATTTCAGAATTGGTTGGTTGGTTTTGAATCTTTATCCTCGGACTGACAAAGGCTTGATAGATTATTCCTGGTAGTTTTGCATACTTGTAGAGACTCTTGAGGCAGGGCCGGTTACCGAGATTGGCCGAGTGAAGTTTTCCGATTGTTGAAGTGTTGTTGCCAGGGAATTATTCCATTCACTAGGTGCCGCTGAATGGGGAGCAGTCCTGAAATGCGTTGCTCCAGCGCACACCCCGAGAGTCGAACCAGCGCCGCGTGATCTTGAGCCGGGCGCGTAACCACTGGGCTAACGGGGCGGACAATTGCTGTCTCTAACTCTTGTCATTCGTCAATCTTACAGCGCTTGATAGCAACACAGTCCAATGGTGTGCGTGGTTGGGTGGAAAAACGTGACTCCTCATTCGCAAGAAGAAGAAGAACTTAATTTAGAGTTATTTTTATAAATCCGTTTATTGAGTTTTTACCCGTCTGAAAGTCGTTGATGATTTTGTTTTCATTGAACGCGTCATCGTCATTTTCAACAAAATTGTCTTCGATTGTGAAAGTTGGGGTTCCCTGCTTTCTGGACTCCCCTTTGTTGGAGGAGAATGAGTCTTTGCTCATTTTTCTCTTTAAACTTCCCAGTGATAAAGCAGATTTCTTAGATTTTAAATTTGCGTTGTTGGCGTCTGTTGTGTTGTCTGAAAGTATACAGTACACTAAGTGAAGGAAAAGCAGAGTTTTAAAAGGAACATTTTTTTGAAAAACACACTTTCTATCTAAAAATGGCTTTGAAAAAACTTTACCCAGCAAAATTTCTCACAAGCTATAACTGAGTTAAAACCCTCGAAGCTCGTAGTTGAGTCAAATTCCCACGAAGTTAACATGAAGATTACTTTGCAATGTATCGTGTCTTTCCTTCTACTCTTTCACATAGTAAAGTAACCAATGTTACTGGAATAATGTCAAGTAGGCCTACTATGTAATTATGATTAGGGCGATTTTTTTGTAACCTAAAAAATGCAAGATATATTAAGTCTTGGCATTAACATAAAATGTAAATTAATTTCTCAAGTAGCAATGAAACATAAACAAATAGGGGAATTAGGCAAAAAAGAATGCAAAATAAAGTGACTTAACAGATGAAAAGTAACCTAAAAAGACAAAAAGTGATTTGTGGTAACTTTATAACTTCTTAAACATTGACCCCACAACCATAAAATTTTGGTTTTACATTTCTTTTGTAAATTGGTGCAACTAAAAAAAGTAACTTTAGTGACATAAAATTGCCCTAATTATGATGTAAGTAATGCGTAACACACATTAAAAAGTATTCATCACATCAACTAATCACATCAAATTTGGTTACTAACAGTTTCTGCAGCCTGGTTCACACTGGTTTGGGATCATTAGAAGGTCCTTCTAATCATATACATACAGTACAGATTAAAATTAGAAAATATTCAGAAATAGTAACAATAATTTATAAAAATAAAATAATTGTGGGAAAGTTTTTTAATTAAGGATGCTTCTCCCTCTTTTCCCTTTTCCCCTTTACCCTAAGGGTGCTTTTCCCTCAAGACTAAATTATGCAGAAATAAAACTTCTTTAATGAACATCTTGCGTGGTTTTTGTGCTTCACTGTCAATCTGTAATGGCTCATTTTTTGTCTCTTACACTGTGTCTTCCAAGCTTTTATATACTTTTCTGACTTACAAATATATTCAATACGTTATTAACCCATTCAGTGATGCAAACAGGAATCCAAAATAATTTAACTTATAGATCAAAGAAAAACCATCTTAAATATAACATCAGTAATACTTCAATATTAATGCAGACTAAAGCACAAAATTACTTCAGTTCTCGTCATACACAAATTCTTTTCTGACGGCATTATTGAAATGATTTTCTAGAGAATCTGATAGTAATGGCTTTAATAACTTTCGAATTTATCTTTTAAAAATCAATTTTAGCATAATAATGTGGAGAAAATAGTTTAATATTAAAAATTATACCTGAAACTGAATTCAACTTTATTCTTAATCTTATTCAATAATTTACGACTATCTGATTTTTCTTAATGTTCAAACTCTTATAGCCTAAATATTCATACACAGTACACACTACACATCGTCGTTGGGAAGGTAATTTGGGTTCGGTAAGAATTAGAATACTGGGTCTTTCGAAAAAATACTTTTAAAAAACATCATACGTAGTGCTTTCGTTTCCTCCGGGGTACTTGTAACAATTATGGATCATTTAAAATACTTCCGAATCCTAAAGTAGTACCCCTCTAAACCCCTGTAGTGTTATTTTGATAATAAAAGTTAACCATAATTGATTAAACGTAAACACAGGGTGAACTCAGATAGATAGAAGAAAACTGGGGGAAGACCGAAGAGAAGATAGTGAGATGATGTTGGAGAGACCATCTTCCAACAGTGGCTTGACCGAGACAGTAAAATCTGTCATTTCCACATTGATTCAACGTTGAACGTTGAATTGTTGACCCAAACAACAAAATCTGTCATTTTACATTGATTCAACGTTGAACGTTGAATTGTTGACCCAAACAACAAAATCTGTCATTTTACATTGATTCAACGTTGAACGTGTGGAATCAATGTAAAAATGGCGGTTTTTGCTGTCTGGGACCAATTATTGATGATGAATCCATCAATTGTTCATAAATAGATCTCTGACAATGTTGCAACGATGTAAAACGGGAACTCTTGCTCGCTGGTCCAACATCTGAAGGCAACGAAATGCCACTTAAACAAAGCAAAAAAAATGTCATTAATGGAGTATTCATAAGAACTCAAATATCGGACCCGTTTGGTAAAACAGATTTGGTAAAAAAAGACAACAATAGAAAGATGCGTTTTCATTATCAATCTCTATTCCAATTTGACTGTTTTGATGAGATACAACAGAAGTCACTATTTTGTTAACGAGTTTATTAAGATAACTGTCTGGGCCTCCAAGCTTACTTAATTGCAACAAATTCAACTATGTAGAATCTGTATCTTTTAAAACATTAAAAATTACATCAAAACTGACGCCTACATTGTTGAAAAATCGTTGCATTTTATAATTTTTATCACAAACTCTTATTTCTTTGTTTATTTGCACTTTTGTGACAAAAAATTTCTACATCTGAGAGCAACTGAAAACTGGTTCGATATCGCGTTACCAAAAGCATTTGTACAAGAATGCTTCATCTGTTGCATTGAAAATAATATTAATAGTTTTTTTACCCTTTGTTTTGCTCTGACAAATGCCGCAACCTCGTAGTCATTGGAAATGCCAATGCTTTCTGCTTTGGAAGCTGGATGTCAAATTTAATGCATTAACGATACAAGATGGTTCTCAAGCTTGGAAAGGAGAATGTCACACAGCCAACATACAACCCAGTTGTATCAACGTTGTTTTGCTGTTTGTAAACGTTAAATTGAAACTAAAGAAATGTTTTTTGTGGCACGAAAACATTTCATTAGAGCAGAGTCAAAAAACAAAACGTTCAAAGTTCTTTCATCGCTATAACGCTTTTCTACGTCGAATAAGTATAAAACATATCATATGTTGTCAAACAGAAAATAATTTATTTATACTTCAAGGGTCAAAGAATAGGAAAAACTAGGCAGGTCTTGTCAATGAACATAAAGTTATTGATCGATAAGTCACGCATTGCATTTAATTGAAATAGAAGCTAGCTGTATTGATATACGATAATGTTTACAATCGGAAATTGTTGGATTATGATAGTTTCTTACAGCTCGCAAAAGTGTCACATTTCACTGGAAAATGTTTGCCTGCGAGGTAAGTAGGTCACTTGGGTTTGTCTGCGGGGTAAGTAGGTCACTAGAGTTTGCCTTTGGAGTAAGTAGGTTACTAAGGTTTGCCTGCGGGGTAAGTAGGTTTCTGGGGATGTTTGAACAAAATTTCTTTCATCGTAATAAAACAAAATTCTGTGATATTTCATGGTGATGTCTATTACTGCAATATTCGTCCCTCCTCGTGACTTGAATATTATCAAACCCTAACCCTTCAATTTGTCTTTTTTATATGAACAGGTCAGGCGGTATGTGGCGGCATATCTCGCACTATAGTCAGACACAGCCAGCAAATGAATCACTTTTTAGATTGATTTAACGTCTGAAGATGTTGAATCAAAGTAAAAAGTGATTTGATTTGTAAGTTGATTTTCAGCAAGGTAAATGCTTACCTTTGATCGACGGAAGAATCTCACAAGGACGTTTACTCTTCTTTCCGAATCCAGCACTTGCTGTAAGTCGAGTATTTCTCACAAAACCAGACTTTTTGCCTTCAGAAGACGACGACTTTCTCGACGTTTTTCCGCCGTTTCGCGATGATGGAATATCGTGCAATGTCGCTCGATGGCGAGAGTTTCGTTGAAAAGGGGAAGAAGTTGTTGGAGGAGACGTAGCTGCCCAAAATGATGCCGGTGTTGTTCTTGAAGTTACTTTTCCCTGTTTCATATAGTCCACATTACTACCATAGTATCGACCCAGATTCCTATGACCAAACAAGTCCGCACAAAAACGCAATCACCAAAAAGAGAAAAGACGAAAAATGGCATAAAAGCGAGTGACAAAAGTAACGTACAAAAAAATTTTAGAGTTCGAAACTCGGCAAATTCTCACCGAAGGGTTTCCTCTTGTTATGGTCACATTGTTAGCTGCGCTTTTCCACATAACACGTGACGACGGGATCGGCTTGTGATTGGCTGGTGCAGTTCGGCTATCTTCATGGGAAGATTCTACAAGCAGGTGTTGGTGAACATTTTCAAGAACTGATTTAAAAATTAGAGACCTGCGTTTTACATCGGTAATATCAAGAGAGAGATAACATACAACAATATTAAAAAAAAAATCTTTCTTTAGTTTACTTATCTGGAATCACTTTCAACATAATATTTCAAAATATAGTCACCACTGTAAAAGCATAATCAAGTATAATAATGTACAGCTAGCTGTATTTATTTTTATTCACTTTTATTCACTTTTATTCATTTTTATTCATTCATAGATACAAAATGGCTAAATACACATTCAATCATCCAAATAAGCATTAAAAATGAACCAGTAGAACATTCTTTTATTACTTAGTAACATGTAGTGGCCATCAATAATTCTAATACAATTTGAGATTCAAACCTTTGGTCGTTTCAGTTGAAGGAGTTTTTTCCACCAACGAATTGACAGTTGCAGACTTTGTGAGTGGCTTTTGCGCCACTTTGTGAGATGAAGTAGGGATACTTTTATCCGCTAGTTGGCCATCACATGTTCCATTTTCAAGAAAAATAAAAGGAGTTAGTTTTTTCTGCGATGACGACCGAGAAAGAGATGGACTTTGACCGCTTCCTGTGTTTGAATAACATAAACTTTATGAGGCAAAACAATTTACAATAAACGTAAACAGAAACTCTCTCGTACAAATGTCTTCGTAGTTTAGGTCGGTGTGTGAGGAACTAGGGAAAAGATTTGAAGGTGTCCGAAGTTCAAACTTTATACATACTTGCAAAGATGTTTTTCATCCAAACTCATAAACATTTGCAAGGCATTAAAGTTGAGTTGCTATGAGGACTTTCAAAGCGAAAAAGAAAAATGCAGTCGTGATTCACAATGCAGAAAATCTTTTACAGTCACTTTCGCAAATGACACTACAGCTCATCTACCTAACTATGAGGCCTATGCACTAACGGAGTTGTAAAATAAGAAGCCGCAAGAAATATGAAAACGTCGAACAAAGTTCAACTGCATAATCAACATAGTATTTTGAATTCTTATACGTTTTAACAGACTAATACATCTATCAAAAAATGAAGTGCACATAAAGAATATATCAAATATAGTTACTATTCACTAAAAACCTGCTATTTTCTTCTTCTTTTTTCTACTTGGCTTTTTGCTTGGCATTGAGCAATTTTTGTAGTATTATTGTATTATAGTATTTATTGTTTAGTGTCTATTATCATGCTTCTTGAGCAGAGCACGTTAGTAAAAATTGTCAAAATGTTAGGTCAGTCTGAATAAAAAAATAAAAACTAAAACGTAGAAATTACGTTGTGTGAGGTCATTACGTTGCTGAAGCGTAGTTTTGCATTTTGCATAACTTTAATTTCTGTAAATTCCATACTTTTATGTAGATTCCTATTTGAAGTGCTAACCTGGTGTGCCTGGGCTTTTGGATTGCCAATATGTCTTCAATTCGTTGAAGTTTTCTTTGGAGTTTTTCTTAATAAAAATAAGCTTTTCTGGTCGGTTGTCTCGTATCATTCTTGAGTACTGTTCAACAAACCTTTACATGGACAACGACTAGTCAAACTTTCGTCTCAGAACAATAGACGTTTATTACAACAATAGTAAATTAAAATATCTGAAAAGCAAAAAAATATTGTCATAACCAAATGCAAAGTTTAATCTTTTTATGCAGTTGCTGTAAATTCAAGCACACAAAATAAAAATAGTTCCTCTAACTAACCTGACCAGGCTTCTTTCAACAATGTTGTCGCTTTTCCTACGAGTAGAGGATCTATCCTTTCACCTATCTGGAGTTACCTTCATAATGCATCTCTGTTTGCTTTCAGTAGCATGATTTTCTGCTCAGTTATCAGAAATCACCACAAAAAAGTCAACGTGAGTGCTTGCTGCACTGACCTGGTATTCCACCACCTGCCCTGAAGTAAAATGTCTCGGAAAAAAAAAAGTTTGACAATCAGTAAAGAAAATTTGCTTGCTACAAGTCAACTTGTAAATAAATATCACATATCCTTTATAATGAAATAGGTATTTCAAGAAAAAGCAAGTACAAGACTTCAGACTGCAAAGTCCGTCATTCTTACATTGATTCAACGTCTGCAAATGCACATTCAAATAAATAACATGCACAAAACAGTTTATTAGTTTTATCCTGGAACACTAACGACCTAAAGACAGGTGAATGCATTTTCTGAGTTCGCGTAGACTTTCGCTGATTGTCACCGAACAAGTTTACAAGTTCACTGGTCCTGGCCGCATAATGCAATGCAATGCTTGATTGAAGCAATTAACTCTCTTCTTTTCGAACTTTATCACCTTTTTTACACAGTTTTGCCAGTCGCAACCTCAAGGTAGGGTTTGTCAACGAATGAGAACAAATCAAAACAAGTCTGATCTGTTTTTAACAAGTTTACAGACCTCGAACCGTACGTCGAATTTGTGTTTAAATGTGTTGATTCAACGTTAAGATCATACGTTTGTGGACTGTTCTCACCATGGTAAGAGTGCTTGGAGCGAAAAATATAGACAGTCAAGGGGGCTTGTAAGTTGAGGGTGATGATTTATTAGATTCACACTTTTCTTTCAGAAACAATACAACCGCGTTCACACAATGAACTAATTATAACGTGTTTTTCCTAATAAAACAAGATATTACGAAAAACAACAAAACCATTCCCCGAGAATTATATTTACGAGGTCGACTGCACAGCCGAGTGGTGAGAGCCCTGGAACGACACTCGAAAGAGCGCCGGTTCGACACCACTCAAGAGCATGCGGCTGTGTTTGGCAAGATGCTTAAAGGCATATTTGAAAGTGGAAACGAATATTGGGTTACAGTTTCAGCTTTTGTGTATGTAACGACTTTAAACTCGTTCTACTGCACATTCAAGCTTTTCAATCAATTGAGATTAATTTAATTATTCTTTTGGACTCTCTCTATTTCATCTTTTAATCTATAGTACAGTTTGAAACCCAGATAACAAAATCCGTCATTTTTACATTGCTTCAACGTCTGCAGACGTAAAATTAATGTACAAATGACGGATCTTGCTGTGTGAAAAAAGCTTTCAAACTCGAAGTAATTTTTTTCATTTCATACACAAAAATCGTGTTTAATTGAAGGGTCAACAACTGAGAACAAAGTAAAAGCTTGGAAATGGCAGAGATGAAAGCCGAATCTTTATTGAGGAACCAATTTATCTGGGAAACGTAATTAAAGAAGCGAAGATCTGTAAACACCGCGTATTCATCCGCATTAATCTTACGAAAGTGTCAAGGTTTTTCCTGTTTGGCTTCACAAGGCTCAATATTAGAAAAACAATGAGACAGAACTCAGCAGCTGGTTAAATATTTGTCGTTTGTATAAACTAAAATGGCAACTTTTGTTGGTAAACTAACTTTCTTTTACTTAATGGGTCCTAACAAAAATCTTTGATGAACTGAAAGTGCGCCTTGTATCACCCAGTTTATGAAAATTGGTCGATACATGTTATCATGCATGTAAGACATGGGATTACCCGAATACAAAGCATTTGCAGAAACAAAGTACCATTTGATTTATAAAAATAACTGTCGTCATTCTTTCTTTTGTTCTCTTCCAATCAACCTCCAAATTTGGTAAAAAAATATGAATGAAACAAAATACAAAACTCGTATGAGCTAGCTTTTAAAAATAGATCGACAACGCTTGTTTTTTTTTTTAAATATTAATTCCATAAAAAGAGTATAATGGTCTAATTTTATTAGACTCTTTTAAAACGATAATTATGTTTCAAAGGGTATTTTTAGTTGGTAAACTGTTTCTGCAATATGTTTAACCCCGTCATCTCATACAATGTGTAACAATCTTTGAAAACACTTTTAAAACCGACATTAGCTTTTTGTCACTGATCTCGTTCTTTAATTTACTAAAATTAACAACAATGACAATGAAAATAAGGTACTAACTCAACACTAAATAATTTCCATTGCTTTTAACATTGACATGACCGCATGAAAAGTTTACAAAAAAATAAACATTCAAAATCTGTTGACTGTAAATGCAGTCATTTGTACATTCGACCGGCATAGGTCCAATGAAGTCAGCTGCCATAATAATTCTGTGAAACTTTCAGAAAAAGAAAATGGGATTGCCAGTGTTGGAAGAATCTACTTCTAAACAGGGAACACAAACGCATCATATACTTGTGTGTTGCTGGGTTGAATGAAATGGGCTGGGCTGAAATGCTGGGCTTGTCGGCAGCAGTGGCCGAGTGGTTAGCGCGTTGGGCTCGCAGTCGAGAGCCTGCATGTTCGATTCCAACTACCCGCACTTGCTGTTGTTTCTCTGAGCAAGAAACTTTACGATAATTGCCTCTACCCAGTGATCGATTTCGAGTAATGGGTAGTACTAAATTTAAGTCATAAGTAGAGTAGACAACAGGAAACAGACATTGCCGTCGGCTGCAGCGTGGGTCAGGTGTGTACGTCGGAAGGCGTACACCGATGCATAGCGCTCAAGTCCGCTTTCCCGCAATGCAGGATAAAGATATGAAAAACAAACAAAAACAACAAAAACAAACAAAAACAAACAAACAAATGTTGTTTTCATTTTCGTGCAATTAGATTACAATGTGAATGAAACTGAACGTTTAACAACAAAAGATATTGCTAGAAACGATAATTATCCTGATGAAAACCTAAACTTTTCAGTATACAAAGGTCATACGTCACGCTAAGGTTGTGCTGGAAACCCAGGTTCGGTTCCCGTATCAAACAGTAGATATGCTGTCTCTAGCAGATCATTGCCTAGCTGCTGCTCGGAAAATATAAAAGTTAAGTATAACTGACCTCTCTACTCTGATGAACAGTTACCTGAATGTCGTTATTAACCACAACAAATTCTAACGTTTAAATTACACGTTAAACATACCATTCGGCACAAAACTGTACAAGTGGTATTTTGAAATACGCAATAACCTTATCAACACAGTGTTACAGTCACATCAACATTGACAAATGAAGTAATCAGGCAAGCAGAGCTCGAGTTAAAAATCTCGTGGAAGGTAAGAAACAACTATTGGGTATTCAATCGTAATTCTGTGCCTATTCGTGGTGTCTAGATTGCTATGGTGCTATTTTATTCATATTGTGTGTAATTGTACCGTGCTGTTCTCGCAACAAACAGAATAAAAAATTTCTCTCCCTCTCTCTCTCTCTATCCCTCATGAAAATAAATGTCAACAAGCAAAGAAAAACGTCAGTAACGCAAAAACGAAGTTACGTTTGTAATTTGATGCAACTTTCTCTTCAGTGGGCTGCAAGCCTTGCAACACAATAAACCTCGCTTACTTTCTTTACGTTAACATACTATTCAACGACCTTCGTGAAACGTAAAACTTACGTAAATGCTTATTTCATTCTTTGTGTTCAATTTGCTTTCACAGGTCTTTCAATCAAGTCGTAAAAATGAACTCTTTCAGTTTTAACTGCACAAGATCTTGGTGTCCACAACAGAAACCTCAATCATGTCGTCCAACCCAGATAGCAAATCACTCGCTTTTTACATCGATTTAACGTCTGCAGACGTTAAATCGATGTAAAAAAACGAGCGATTTGCTATCTGGGAAGTGACGTACTGTCAACCATAAACTGAGCAACAAATTTTTCAGGTGGAGAACGTGATTACTTTTTTGCACTCCACGCAACGCTTACACTCAAAGCAACATCACTAGACGTTCATTTAATGTTGAAACTATAAGTTTGACCTAAATAGTGAATATCAAACCTAATTTGAAAAACTCTTTCACTCTAAACCTTGGTCCAACGTTAAATAATGTTAATTGTACTTCAAGTTACAGATTTTGCTGGTAAATTTTTTCTTTATTGCTCACACTGATTTTCTGTTCATAAAACGACGCCTTTCGACTCATTTACCAAATCTGATGTTGAAGTGATGTCAGAAAGAACTGATTTGCTGATTAGAAAGGAGTAAGCTATTTTCTGCCGTAATGGTTTAAATTTGCAAACAAAACAAGCAGAGTTGCCATCGGGTAATTTTAAAATGCTTTATCATTTATAAATTTAAACTTATCAATGAGACATTTGCCTGTTGATATGGACAAAACCTATCAGGACCGCGACCACATATGAACACCAACAAAAAATAAAAACTCCGCAACCAAGCTGCATGTCCAGCAGAAGACACTTCAAAAACAGAAGAAAAATAAAGCTGCATGCCAAAGCAAGCCTGGTTAGTTTATTATGTGTCATGCCACGCAAGGGTCGCGTATCAATGAAGTCGAAACTTTCTATCTACAAAATGCTTTGTCAAGTTACATTATTTTTACATTTCGAGACACTGCATTCTTGTGAAAAATGACTCAATTCAGGTCTTGGAAAGCAAAACTGTTTGTTGCACAATAATGTCTTCAGCTATGCTGCCTACAATTTCATGACACGTGTACATCAGCAGTAAGTTATAACAAATATACTGTAGTTACATTGTTTCGGGACATATTTTGACTCTGGTGGATTGCATTCCTGCATATTATTTTGTTTCACTTTCATTGCATCAGATCTTCTTCCACACACTCTCCATTTTTTGTTTGATCTTCCTCATTTTTGTTCTCTAACTTCCAATCGTCTTATTCCTTCTCAGATATAATGATTCGTTTTGCTTGATACTCTTCATCCCACCTTACAAATTATCTCAACCCTCTCCGATCAACGTGTTCCAAATGACATACGTATTCATTACTCTCTAAAAATCTCAACAGCTTGTTTAACTCTTAGTGGGATTTTTGGAAGATTCTCATTTAAATGGAGTAAAAAAAAATTAGATTTCATATTTATTTCATATTATTTCTTGAATTTTGCACCAGTATATTATTGGAAATCGTGGGAGAACACCAGTTAAGATTTAGGCTTGCAGGTTTTTATTTTAATATTATGTAACCATCTATTTAAAATATAATTTTTATGCGTGTTGATAACATCGGAGTTTGCTTTATTTGTTCGTTTTACGTATTTTTCAAATTTTCTTCTTTTTTTACATGTGCTAGCTGAAGATGCTATTACTATAGCGAAATCGATTCTTAACTTAATAAATTACACTAAGAGGTTAGATTGTTGTGCAAATGCCAGCATTTGATGAATGCAAATTAGCAGTACCAGTACCAATTAGCAGTACCATATTTATACTACATCGAATATATTAATTTAAGAACCTTTTGAAGATCCCAACAAAGTTGAACGTATCGCTAAAGATATTTTGGAGTGTGGTGACTACATTTGCTTTAGCCTACTTTGCCCTGCTTGTGATTTTGCTGGGCATTGAGCACTCTTTTTCGTAGCGTAATGGTAATTATTGAATAGCAGTAGGCTACAACTCAATGCTGATAAGGTTAAATGCCCACTGGGATAATTGACTTCCAAGAGAAGATGAATGACTCGTTTCAAAAAAAAGGTGGAAATTTAACGTCTGTCACCAATTTTAAATGACTCAACAGAAGAAGCTGAGACTGCATAACCAAGTCAACAAGTAAACTCTAAATTTGAAGAGTTCTAATATTTTACGTGATGTTTTTGCCTATCATCATATACAACTTTAGACGGAATAACATTTACCTCATAATTAAGATTTTAAAAGTTAGCCAAAAAATTGTTTATTTCTTATGATAGTAATTAGATTGTGACCGATTTTATGCATCGGTATGTCATAATAATTGATAATCTTGACTTAAAAAAGAGAAATTTTCCTTAAACGTTATTTTAAGATCAATTTGGAATAGCTTAAACACAACGCATTTAGATAGAAATGTCTCATCCATCAATTTGTCTTGTCAAATAAAATCAATTCTTCTTTTTCGATCGAATTTTTATGTAAATGATCACATAAAGCGATTATACAAACATTTTATATCCCTGTATATTTTCTAATGTATTTCTCTTTGAAACGACAAGAATTTCTAAAACTCAAAGAAGCCAAATATGTAGGTGGGTTTCATGCATATCGTGGTATTGATTTTGTGTCTGAAGAAATAAAGAAACATAATGAAATGAAAGAGACCAGCTCATGTCTCAACAACCATTTTGCGTTCCACCTTCATCAGAGAGAATTCAGTGACCCAACATGCAAATCCCAAGCGTGCCTTGCTGAAGGTGCACTCTTCCGTTTCCGCGTTTATTGAACACAAGAAGACTTAGTTACGCCTGCATCATGGCAGTTAAAATTTCAACAAAATGACAAAAGCTATTCATCTGTTTAAATTGCAAATATTTGAGACATACTCCTTAAGAAAGCGAAATCCGCCATTTTAAAAATCCAGTCTGCAGACATTGAATCAATGTAAAAATGATGCAGTTTGCTATCTGGGCTGATACTTTTGCCCTGTCTTTCTCATAGCCCTTTATATACACTTTGGCGGTAGGCTGTAGTCTTAACGTCCAACGCTCTTTGCTTAATGCGCTGCTGCCTAAAGCTTAAGTCTGCTGTCGTTGTTCATGCCAAAGATTTAGAACTGTTCCTTGTTGCAACACTGTTAAAAATTTTCGTAATTTTACTGTCAAAAGAGCAGTAGAATATTACTATCTTGTTACAGTACTTGAAATTACTGGCCATTTTGTGGTATATTTACTAGACAAAGACGTTTTTTTACTCCAAATATAGTAGAATCACTGATTGAGCAGTTTTAAATTTTACTTCTTTTCGTAGTAGATGATTTCACTTCTTTTTTGGAAGTGAATTTACTGGTCTGTGAAAGTGTTTTGCAATTTTACTGACAAAAATAGTAAAATTTTACTGACTTTTTATAGTTTTTTTTTTAACTTGCATTGGCAGTAATTGTACTATAGGTACGGTAGGCTATATGGGCAGTAACATTTTATTAACACCGTTATTTTAGTCCGATTAGGCTACTATACTCCTGTGCAGCAATATATTTAGCACTTCTACGAAACGTCAACCTTTTTTCCGGTCAACATATTTACGGTCACACCAGCACATTCTCGAAACAGTGGGATGCTACGTTATGTCATGCCTTTCTGTTTTGATATCTGATATAGGCTACCTTGGCCAGCAATATAGAGTTTGTGGGTTAATTGAAACAATCATGACTGGAAGAAAAGTTTGCTAGAGATCCGAACTCACGGGCTTCCAACAAAAATGTTTTAATTGTTTGTAATATTGGTTCCTTAAAAATGCACTGAAAGTACTAGAGAGTCGAACCGAACCCGAGTTTTATAGTCAAACGGTTCGACTCTCTGACTAAAACCCGAGAATTATTATCACTTATCAGTCGTCAGCCAATGGGCTGGCGAATGTTATCCTGGTCCGCGCTCAATTTCCCGCCTTCCCGCTCAGAATTTGCAGAGTCTGATTAGCGTTGCCAGATGGGGAAATAGGATACGGTAACAAATTTAAAAAAATTCTGGTGAAATTCAATTTTAGAGGCCTTTGATGCCAAATTTTTTGACTTTGGGACCAAAAAACTTTTTGGTGAAATCTAGTGAAATTTTCCCCCAATCTTTTTTTTTCAAGAAAGTTTTTTTAAACTTTTAAGCGAAAAATCCCCGCTCGTATAGAAAACGTTTTGCAAGAGGTTTGCGCATGCGTGACGGCAGTGTCTTATGTCTTAAAAAGTATTTGTATTTTTAGGCGAAATTGTTTTATTTAGGGTGTTTTACATATCTGGTGAAGTTGTATGCAATCTGGTGAAATTTTATTTACTTTTTGGTGCTAAGCATCTGGCAACACTGAGTCTGACAACTGAGCATGTGCAAGGATGCAAGCATCAAGCATGGCTGCAGGAATAGTGCAGTAACTTAGTTACAGCTGGTTTTGTTGCAGTCATAAGTTTCAGATAGACAGAGGGAGCGTGTCAATAGCAAAAGTAGCATCGTTAAACCTGTATCACTGAACAGGTAACAAGTTTAATCCTACAAATGGTATCTTTGCTGATTTTTTTTATGTTTACCATGGACAAATGAGAACAATAGCGTACCATTGAAATTAATTTATTTCGATGCTTTTAGTAAGTTAACTGCATTAAACTGCTACGAAATTACATAGTTAAGCAATATGCACTGAACAACAATCACTTAGATCAGGCAGGTCGGTCTGTCAGTCAATGCAGTGAGGCTCTGCCCCCTCCCTACAATTTTCTAACCACTGCACCCCTGAGTCAATGTGAAGAACTACCTAACACATCTTCCCAGTATACCAGTATTGTAGCCTACTGAACACACAATGTTGAAGTAGTCGAGCTCTGTTGTAGTAGCTTCTAGCATTCGGACTCTGGATTGGAAGATCCAGTGTTGGAATCGTACTATAAAAAGATTAGGCAGTGGCTATTTGACCGGCGCCGGTCTTTGAATCTGAAACACTATTTGACCGGTCATGACATCACTATACAGGCACCTTTTTCTTTTTCTCTTTCAAAGCAAAAGACGAGAAGCGCGTATATAAGTTCTAAATTCGACAAGTTTATTCAACTCGATACGTGGTGCGTGCGATACTTCGCCGGCTATTCTAGAGGGAATGAGTTTGATACTACCCGGAAGCGTTCTTTTTTCTTTAACTAAATTTTGACGCAAAGTGCATTTTTGTAGTCAATTTTTAATTTCAGTTGCCTACAGCCCAATTTCTTATGTCTTTTCAAATGTGAGTAATAAAGTTAGAGTTTTTTTAATTTGCTGGAATTTGAGAATTTCTCTGGGTAATTTTCCGTTTGTGGCCGTGCTAACTACTGATATATAGCCTACTACATAATTTTTCATTCAGGCACGTTTTAAACCTTTCAAGGTTTTACCACCTTTTCCCGTTCATTAATGTGCTGGTAGGTCTATATCGATTTTTGTAGTTAGTATCTTTTTCGTCCCGGACGCGTTAATGACAAAAATAAAATGATTGATTGATGTGACCGTGTGTGCCGAACGAAGCATTACACTTTTGCTCTCAACAAGTTAGTTATATACAATGCTTCTTTTAAAAAAATGGTAATGGTATGTAAATGTAATGCAACTCAAATTAAAAATTGACTACAAAATGCACTTTGGGTCAAAATTTAGTTAAAAAAAAGGCAGTGGCTATTTGACCGGCTCCGGTCTTTGAATCTGAAACACTATTTGACCGGTCATGACGTCACTACATAAGCACTTTTTCTCTTTCAAAGCAAAAAACGATAAGCGCGTTAAGTTTTAAATTCAACACGTTTTCTTCAACTGAGTCCGTGGCGCATACGTAACGTCTCGGGCTGCCATTTCAGAGGGAATGAGTTCGATACTATCCGGAAGCGTTCTTTTTTTTTTTTTTTTTTAACTACAAAAGGATACAAACTGATATGAATGAATCAACAAGTGAATAAAAAAGTTTCAAAACGAATTAAAAAAGTTTTTTCTAGTCTTTATTTTTAACAAATTCCTTTCATTTCTTAGCACAATTTCTCTGAAAAAATCACACCTTCTAATAGGCTGTAAGATTACGTTTCGCTGAAGTCCGAAGTTAAAAATCAAATCCAGTCTCATTGTCGCACAACAATCAGTCAAGTTTCAAATCATCATCTCAACCAACCCTTCAAGACAACTTTCCACTTTCAAAAATTTAGTTAAAAAAAAAAAAAAAAAGAACGCTTCTGGATAGAACCGAACTCATTCCCTCTAGAATGGCAGCCCGAGACGTTACGTATGCGCCACGGATTCAGTTGAAAAAATCGTGTTGAAGTTAAAACTTAACGCGCTTATCGTCTTTTGCTTTGAAAGAGAAAAAGAAAAAAGTGCTTATGTAGTGACGTCATGACCGGTCAAATAGTGTTTCAGATTCAAAGACCGGAGCCGGTCAAATAGCCACTGCCTAAAAAAAAAGAATGCTTCCGGGTAGTATCGAACTCATTCCCTCTAGAATAGGAGTCGGCGAAGTATCGCACGCGCCACGGATCAAGTTGAATAAAATTGTCGAATTTAGAACTTATATCGAATTTATTACTTCGGAAATATATTTTTTCTTTTGTTGGAAGATGTGAAGTATCATTTAACTCTATTGTTGCCTCCCTGATGAGGTCTGATTGCCATCGTATATCAAATTACCGTCTTCATTATAATAATTCTATGTATGCTATTATCTAGTTTTGATGGCTGCCATGTCATCTGATTGTCTTTATCGTTCTGAATACTTTCAGTTCTTCTAACTTGTAACACTACCGTACCATTATACCGTCTGTAAACTTGTAACAGTAGATAGCCTATTAGTGAGATTTTGTGCATTTGCAGTTTGTGTATTACTTCGTTGTTGTTGTTCGTTATTTGTGCATTTGCAGTTTGTGTATTATTTCGTTGTTTTGTTTTGGATATGGACAGCTTTGTCTGATGCAAATAAATTATTATTATATACGCGCTTTTCGTCTTTTGCTTTGTAAGAGAAAAAGAAAAAGGTGCCTGTATAGTGATGTCATGACCGGTCAAATAGTGTTTCAGATTCAAAGACCGGCGCCGGTCAAATAGCCACTGCCAAAAGATTACTAGGCATGGCTGCTGCAACTGTCTTCAAAATGAGAAAATATTAGGTAGCCTGTGACACAGTTTTAAAAAAACAAGCTGTGACCCTAGCTAGAGAGTATATCTGCCATATCTGGTGCTACGCCTTGCCCATGAGTAGCCAGGGAGTAACGACATTAGAGATGCAACTCCATTTTACCTCAGAGTGAAACATCTGCCGTCAGTTGCAGTTTATAGGCCTAGTCAATGCCCAGGACTGTTAAAAAGTGAGAACTAAATAATTGAGTGGTTTATCCAGCTGTGGTGATAAAACTTGTGGTAGGCTGATCTTTCGTGTGTGACCAGCATGAATAATTTGAGCAGAAGGTCCAGGGTGGTAAACGATAGACCCTCAGCCCTGGCCAAAGATCAAGAAGGAAAAATCCCCATTAGGCTACAGGAAGAGGACCAGTACTTATTACCGGTATTATTCGTGACAACGTCTCATAATACATGTTTTAAACCAATTTAGGTTTTTTCATGCTTTCCTGAGCATGTGTTGTATTTCATTTCATTGAATAACTTGATACTTGGATATTATCCTTGTGCATTTATGATGTGCCGGGAGACAACTGGCGGCTGGGAGACAACTTGCCATCTCAGTGGGATTAGTGGAACTGATTACAACATATTTTAAAGAAGATTGCTCAGCGATTTATCAATGCTTTGAGGTAACGTACATCTATTATTATTTACTTGCAAACACAGATTTTTTAATACCCAACCTTCCCATTCCCGAAAGAACATCTGACACATACTTTGCAAATTTATGTATATATAGCTTATATATAACTTGTGTGATATGAACACCATGCTACTACTGCTAATAAATTTTATTTCATTGCCTTCTTAGCGATAAGAGTGCGGCTATATGAGTGTTTGACAATGTTTGTATTATTTTCAATATCTTAAAAATGTTAAATTCAATTTGTAGGATTCAGCTATCTCCCAGTTTGAAGAAACTCGTGTACCAGTATCCAATAATTGTGTGTTTTGGTAAGTTGTGAATGAGCGTTTGTACAATTTTGACTGATGTACAAGTGAACTTTTGAATTGCTCACCTAAATATGAAGTTGGTAAATGTAAATATGCACTAATTTCAGTCTTCGTAGTTTCATTTGTGCCTCATTGCATCTGCAGGGCCCACTCTTGCCAGTGCAGTGAAGTTTCTCGTATTCATCGAAGGCAACCTTGCAATGGAAACCAAGTCGTTTTTTTGTAGCGCTGGCTTACTTCTTCTGCTCATATTACGTCTTTGCAATGTCATATCCAGATAGTGCAGCTGCAAGTCTGGAGTTTATACAGAGGTAAGTAAACCTGTAATGTGTTTAATTGTTTATGTATGAGCTAAGGAATAACAATAATGGAACTCCCTCCTTCACAAAGTCATTCATACCAGTGACAAGCTGGTCTGGCTGGAGTGGGATTCAAATCCACGAAGTTCTTGACAGTGTCTCTCTACTGCAGCTAGTAAGAACTGCACCCATTACCGGAGGGATTGCGTCTTAGACCACTCGGCCATCCAGACTGATTATTAGAGGTGTTAAACTGTTAATACTAGTTATGTACGCAAGTTCCAAGCCACAACTCCAGAGGATGACGATTATTCTAAGGTTTGTGGAAGTGACAACGCATTCTGATCAATTTGAAGGTTTCACTACACGATGGTATTGTGGTGTAGTTACAAACATTGCTAAATATCACGGTCAAATTTGAAAAGATCCACTGATATAACTTGTGTTGTTTCCTCAGATACTTTGCTCGCATTGGGGTCATCCGTCATGACAAAAAAAAGTGAGATGTGCACCCTAAAGTACTCCGACTGTGCAACGAGGTCATGCTTCGGCAGGGATGTTTGTTATGAAGATTGAAGCAAGTCAAGAAATTCACTGTTCAGTCGCTGCTGCTTCATGCTTCGCCGAAATATAGCCTCGGCTGAACTCTGCAGTTAAAAAAGCGAATTCACGTGTTCGTGAAACATCAAACAAATAGCTATACTTGTAACATCTTGAGAGATATATTGTGAAACATTGTCGCCAGTGAGGTCTGCTGTACACAATAAATTTATATCTGCAAATGCACGTGTGTAATATTTACTTGTAGAGAAAGTCATTTTACTCTCATAATGCCGTTTGTCACAAAAACTATTCGGGAAGTTATTTTGCTGCCTGTCCAGAGCAGTAATTTTACTGATCAGAAACATTTAAAAAATGACTATCCGGAGCAGTAATTCTACTGATCAGAAACATTTAAAAAATGACTATCCAGAGCAGTAATTTTACTGATCAGAAACATTTAAAAAATGACTATCCAGAGCAGTAATTTTACTGATCAGAAACATTTAAAAAATGACTATCCAGAGCAGTATTTTTACTGATCAGAAACATTAAAAATATGACTGTCAACGGAAGTAAAAATACTTCCATTACAGTAAATAAAATTACTACTTGGGAAGTTATTTTGCTGCCTGTCTAAAGGACAGTAAAATTTTTTAACAGTGAACGTATGACTCAACGTTGCTGAGTAAAAACTATGGCAGTTGTTCTTTTTCTTTTAACACAGTTTAGAACAGTGGTTCTTAACCTTTTTTCTATCAAGCCCCCCTTCAATAATGGTCATGAGCCTCGCGCCCCCCTAGACTTTAAATAAGTATCATACCCAAAAAATTGCATTTTTGTCTGTTTATTGTACACATCAGTAAGATACTTGACACTGCTTCTTAGCAACTAGATTTTTGATGCGAGGTTTAACTCCAAAGAATGAACAACGTAAGTCTCCTTCAACTCTCAACCTGTTTCTGTACTTGGTCTTGATAGCAACGAGAGCAGAAAATGCAGCTTCACAAAGATACGTGGATCCAAACATTGTTAGAAATCGAAAAGCCCGAGTTGCGATAATAGGGTAAACAGGAAGGTAATTGGCCCAGAACGTCTCAAGTTCCAGTTCTTTGAAGTCTTCTTTAGCTTTGGAGTTGAACTTCATCTCAAGAAACTCCTCTTGTCCTTCTTCGAAAATATCAACTACTTCGCATTGAAACGGGTTTCTGATGAACTTCCAGGTTTCACGCTTCTCATCCAGATCTGGAAAGTATTTGATGAACTCCGCTTTCAATTCATTAAGGTGGATTTCTATTTGTTTCTTCAACTCAAACTCAAAGTTACTATCTTTGAGAGCAGAATCCAAGTTACTGAAGCTCGCTGGATTTCCTCGTTCAATTCGACTCTTCCAGAGGTCAAGTTTAGCTATAAAAGTTCAAATGATGTCATGATGCTTAATGATGTTGATGTTTTTCCCTTGAAGCTAAAGGTTGAGAGTATTCAATGCTTTGCAGATAAATACAATAAAATACAAAATATGACAAACAGCATAGGTCCTAGGACATTAAAGTAATTAAAAAAAATTGAAATTGTTGTAGAGCTCGCGCCCCCCCTGGGAGAGGCTTCACGCCCCCCTGGGGGGGCGCGCCCCCCCGGTTAAGAACCACTGGTTTAGAAGAACAGTTTCACTAACTACTCAAGCCTTATAAATCTCTTTGATATTAAATTGTACGTAGCCCTATAATATCTACAATTATAAATTTGTCATCATAAATCTTCTGTTGTCTTTAACAATGCGGTAAACGTTAATTCAATTATAGATTTTGACAACTTGATGTGAACTTTGTCACCATGGGGCCACTTCTTGGCAACCTTATGCGGTCAGGCATGGAGGACCCGAGAAGCGCATCTTTTCAACGAAATAAAAACTAGTTTTTTATTGCTGTTATTTCTGTAAATACCAAAGAAATTAATAAACTATAAAGAGCTAAAAATAAAGTCGTTACCTGTCCTACACCATGTAAAATAGCGAGTAAAAAATTCCTTTTTACTTATCATGCTCAGTGTTATAGAAAAAAGCAGCGTAGTAGGCTTACTGTGTTGCCCTTTCAAGGCTAAATAAATCGGTTAATGTCACGTGACAATAATTGTGGCCTGCTTAAAACGGTAAAATAAATTATAAGTCAATTGCGAATATGGTAATATAGTGAAGTCCATTGTATTTCATTGCTTGCGGTACAACAATTCTTGTGACAAACACTCTTAAATGACCCTTAGTGAACTTCTCATCTGAAGAGGAAGTGAAAACTATTCTATCTGTTGTTAATTTTTGTGATACGTTTATAGTAATAAGGCACGTGCGAGCTAAGACATGCTTTAGCTAGCATGTACCTCATGACTGTACCAAATAGATAGTTGCTCAAATCTTAAACCCTCAAATCTTAAACCCTTTAAATCTTTAACCCATCATTTCAAATACTGTATCTGTATATTGTATTGCCATCTCCATGGTTTACAACCACCATCATTCTAACGTGTATAAACATCATTATTAGATGAATAAATACAAATGAACAAGTTCTTTCGGTAGCTGTATTCTCTTTCTGTTTAAAGCATTTAAACTCTTGCCTTGGCTAACGTTATCACCCGAAGCCGGTATCTTCAGACGCTGAAGTCTATGCACTACATTTTCAATTGCGCGGTTTCATTTATCTAAACACGAGGCTGCCTACATTATTTTGCGTTTCCTGTGTTTAACAGCATTCCACAACACAGCTCTGCTTGTTGTTCATTACGTCACTCTAGTATTGCGAGGATGACGTGTGCCCACAAATAACTGAGTCTTCGTACGACAGAGTAGGCCTAAAAATGCAAAACTATGGAGTCGAATGGAGATTACTGAGACCTGGTATTGTACAACTTCAAAGAGTTAAAAAAGTTCTTTGAAAAAGTTATTTATATATATGCAACTTCAAAAATTTACTCTAAAACTTTAAACTTTTATGAAAATTTCCGAGTTTGTTGAACTAGGCTACTTTTGTATCCACAGATTGAACGAAGCTTTACGTCGGAGTAAAAAACATATAAACAGCGGTTCCTTTTTTTGTAACAAGATGAAAATTTATCTTGTTTCTGTCAAACAGTAACAAAGTTGACCAGTTGCATGCGTGTTAGCATCTGATACAGCAACATGCGGTGTTTTGTAAACAAACTACAGTACATGCACTTCCTCTTGGCGATCTTGCTTACAAAGACAAATCCACAATGCTATGACTAATGCCACGGTCTTTGTTTTGGTCATGAATTTTTTTTTAAAGAAACGTATTGTGATGTAGTTCAAACGCTTGAAAATGCTTCAAGGACACGCAAAGTGGTGCATTTCTTGTATGTTTTGTTCGCACCACATTTAGAAGCGACAATGTGCCACAAAAATAAACGATCTAGAATGCTCAGACTTGCATTAACTTCCTCTGGCGTTATTAGCTTTGCTATACAAAGGTTTGTTACTGAATTCTTTATTTAACAACCTACTAGACTTCTGATTGGTTGTTCTTTAAACTATAAGCATGAGTCTATTCAATTGCATATGGTGGTTTAGACAGTACGCTAGCTCTCAGCCTTTCAATATGTAAATTATTGTTACACTACATTGATAACTTCTTTCTTATGACTGGCTCTTCAATGAATATTTCCAACACAAAAAACTATTGGTACGTTCAAAAAAATAAATATTTTGTTTTAGTTCAAACTTCTTTATTTTAAGCAAAAGGCTTTTTTGTTTCTTTGCAAATTCAAAATAAAGTGAACAATGTGGCATTCATTCAAACTTACAAATGTGGCAAAAAAATATTTAGGAAAGATTTGTTTCGACACAATTTTTGCTTTTTATGTCATCTTGTACTAAATGCTTAGCGAAGAACTTTGTTTCTACTAAAAATAAAACATTTTTATCATAAAATTGTAATTAGCTGGACTTCTCACAATTAGGAACACTAAATGACGGTTTCAATGATCAAAATTGCCCTCGGATTTAGGCCACCATCACAAGTTCAAGGGTGGGAAAAGACAGAGCTCCACCATCGTTGGAGCGGCGATAAAAGAAGCGTCTCTACAATGCTGAGTCGAATGCTCAAAAATCAAAATCAATGACGGTTACAGATGGGCCAATAAATGTGGCAATGCATTTATACTCTGGTTGAAATATTCAAAAACCCAGCGGCATGAAGTTTGCACTCCGAACAACTCTACTGCTACTCTGCTCACTCAAGCCATGTTGCCAATGTATTGAAAATTTTAAGTGGAATAAACGAGAATCTAAACTTTTTTGATCTTTGTCAAACCTTCAAGGCAACCAAATAGCCGAATCACTCACAGCGCATATTGCAAGAATTAGCATTTCTTTCATTTAATCATATAAGTGACGTTGGGGTGATCGCCCATTTCGAGGAAGTGCCTTTGTGCCAGATTTGCTTAGTTAGTGTTAGCGTTTCTCTATTTTTTTTCTATAAGCCATGTTGCCATTGTGTAAAAAAAGTTTGAGATGTTTAGTATCAAGAGGTAAACTACATACAGAACGAGACTGTTTATCAAGCATCAAATTATAATCTTTCTGCGTTGCGTTACTGTTACTATTGTTTCACAGTATCTCTGGACGTCAAATCGAAAGTGATCTTTTATCTATGACGTCACCTTGGTTATCAGCAGACTAAACAAAGAAACCACAACCATTTCTTATGACCTCACAACATCGAAACTGGACACAGATTCGCCACTAAGTTGATCAACAAAAAGATAAAAAAGCAACACCCTCGTTCTTTTCCAGTAAGCCTACAATTTTTCTGAAGCGGGCTACTCAGATACCCACCAATGACCAATAGATCCAACAAGTGACCTGAAGAAGCTACGTTTGAAGAGTGAAGACAACCTAAATACGTCACAAGCCAGACTGTGTTCTTCCGTCATAACATAAGCTAGGAGATCTCAACCTTTTAACTGTCGTTCATACCAGCTCACTGGCCGAAGAGTTTCGGCTTGGCTCTTGTGCTCGTAGATCTGAGATCGATTCCAGGACGGGTCATACCGAAGATTTTAAAAACTGCGCCGATTGTGTTCTTTCTTGCATAAAACGCAGTAAAGGTAAATCAGGTAATAATGAAATGACATTCTAAGTCTGATACAAATTTAAACATGAGCCCTGTCGCTAAAAGGCCTTTGTAGTTGTAGCTAAAAGCGACAATAAATAAAAACGTAACAGGATTATTTTTATTTAGAGTCGTTTATCCTTGTACGGAATTCCATACGGAAACTCTACACCCCCGTATATTTTTGAAACAGATTCTCACATTTTGAAAAAAATCTATTCTTTCTGAGCTTTTCTATTTGAATAAGCTGAAGGTGCTATTATTATGGCATAATTGGTTCTTAATAAACTATGCTAAGAGATTAGCTTGTTGTGCAAACACCAGCATTCGTAGAATGCAAATCAGCAGTACATGTTGCCTTTCTTAGCCATTAAATGGTTTTCTTTATCTTTCAAGCGCAGAGCACACGTTGGTGCAAACGGTAAAAAGTTATTTCTGCCACTTGTCCAATTGTTCTAGCCATCTGACATTCATATAAGTTCTGTTGGTTGTTTAAATTGAATTGAATTGAATTGAACCGCGTTGATTCACTTTCAAATTTGAATGACGGCAAGACGACATTCCCTCTATGTCATTGTGTGTTGTGTGCGTCAGTGGAGAATCTCTGTATCTTTTTGATTTGCTCAAAATCATCGTCTTCGGACGTTAAACGTAGTTGAAATGGCAATATGTGAAATGAAATAAATTCGTGTTTCAAAAGCATTGGATAGACACTTCAATGACATATGAAAAAATGAAAATATAACATTTTAAAACATTACATTGCTTTAAAAAGGCTGGAGTAAGTTTGCATTTTACGGGCAGGATTGCAATTCCTTCCATGCTTTTGTTGAGCGATTTAAAATCCATATAATCCGATTTTCGCAAATCTGATTATTTCTACACTTCAGCACAACAATTGCAAACATAATGTAATGCGGTGTAGGCTACATTTACTTCTAATAAATTCCGAATGTTGACATAACATTAACGTAATTTACCCTCAACTCAACGCTTTTCGACTTTTCTGTTTTCATTGATTTTATTAGTGTCATTTCCCTACGGGTTAAAGCACACTAAAATGCTCAGAAAAAAACATGAAATTCTTCAACTATTGCAGCTATTAGAGTGATCAGAGGCAGTTGCTTCATGTAACAAACCATGTCGCTCTTCTGTAAATGTCAGTTTACTTCAACAGTGAAAAAAGATTTTGCTCCAGACTGGAACCGAACCTCAATTTTATGTTTAAATGAAGTTTGCTGTTTAGAATTGCCAGTTGAAGTTTGTATAAGCGAGCTGAGACCATGCAATGCACTCTGTTAAATTTCGACACTGCAATGCATTTTGATATTATAAGCGCAACATTGAACAAAAGGTGCTCAGCCCGCAAATTAGTCCTTTTTACATAGAGTTAATGTATGCAGACGTTGATTCAATGTAAAAAAGGACTGATTTGCAAGGGCTAGGCATTGACCAAAAGATAAGATTCATTTAGGATTTCAGATTCATTTAGAAAGCAAAATACATTTATTCGAATAAGTTCAGATTACCCAGGCAGCAAAATCCGTCATTTTTACATTGATTCAACGTCTGGGAATCAATGTAAAAATGACGGATTTTGCTGTCTGGGTATAGCGTCCTTGTTTTGTCGCTTCTACCATTGCCTAGACCTCTGCTATGTTTGGTATATATTGTTTTTCGTTGTGATGGCCCAGGAATAAAAAAAAAAAAAAACTGAACCGAACTGTACTTTCTTGTAGTTATATAGGCCTATCTGTAAATAAACATTTTGTAAATAATTATGTATTTGTGATAGATGTCAAAACGTTATTCACAACTGGTAATAAATGTGACTGGACAAGACCGCGTAGTAAACTATCTCTAATTAATCAATATTTTCAATCAATTTATCTTTACTCTATCTTTTTGAAACCTTTGCACTTCTGCATCGAAATTTGAAACACTACTTTTTTCTTGCATGCATTCTACCATTTAGATTTATTGATGAAAACATGGGGGGTAAGTTTTGCTAAACTCTTGATACACAAAAAAAAAATAATCGTTTTACATCTAATTTGAAACAAAAATTAACAAACTTACATTTTCTCAGCATTTTTTTTTTCAAAGTAGCTTTGCACACAAAATTTATAAACTTACGTTAAAAGTAGCCTGCTAGTACAAAAATGTAGCCTAAAAGATATTTTCAGCAGCACTTTTCCAAATATGAAATCTTACCATCTAGTTTGCAGTGGCTATTTTCTTTTAATTACAAGTTCATCAATTTATCAAAATTGACTCTAACATTTTCAAAACAAATTATTTCAACCGTCTCAGCTGTACTTCGTTTCATCAACCTGTCCTTCGCCAAGTCGCTACCTTCTGATGTATGACGTAACCCAGTCCAGGTGCAAACTGTATTGTTGCTGTTACTTTAAAATAGATCTAAGCTTCTACCCACTTATGCGTCATAATATATCCGCGTTGGCGATCAATATGACTTTAATCAGGTGCCAGGGTAGTACTCATAGATCTTCTAATTCGCAGGAAAAAGCACAGACAACTTTAAACAAATGCCATGGATTGAAAAAATGGATTGAAATTGACTTCTGCGTTTGAACAATAAAAAAATTGTAGTGGTATAGTTTTGATGCACTACAAGTATTTTGCTTTAAGGACTTTTCTTTCAAATTTGCATCATAATTTCAATGTGACTACAATGAAACACGCATTAATTATCCAACTGCTTTAGACAAAGTCGCGATTGGTGCGACTTCTAATGCGCCTGACCAAGAATCGAACCCAGAACAATTAGAACAGCGCTCGAATCATTATCATGTCTAGTCCAGTATTGAAATAGCCACTTGCGTACAGACCCAAAATTTTATAGCTTTGATCAATCAAACCTTAAATTTTTTACTGAAACTCTCAACATGCCTTTGTGCTTGGTTACAACAAAGGTTATCAAACTGTGCGTCGCGACGCATTGGTGCGTCGTTTCAATTTTCCAAGGGCATCGCACAATAATTCCGTTTCGTATCTAATTCTAAACTCAATTGCAAAAATAAAATGTTTGCAGATATTATTATTCCCTAACAAGCATTCGAACTCATTATTCAGAAACTACGGATTTTGTTGTCTGGGAAGGCTACTAACAAGCTAGGCTTTCTCCCTCAACAGATAAAATAAGATTTAACAATGCTCAAAGCACGCGCGGTAAGTAGCAAAACGATTGATGTATTCAAAATAGGCCCACACTGCGATGATTGCGATTTAATTTTGCACCGAACTTTCAAAATCCCTGTGACTCTAACCCAGCTAGCAAAATCCGTCCTTTACAAAACTTATATGCTTTTTAGCATTTTTTCATCGCCCGGTAACGTTCAAACGATGTAAAAAGGCCGCTTCTTATACGTAGGTCGATTTCAATTAAACGTGACGCATTCGTAGCTTTGTTGAAAGACAAGAGCTTTTGTTTCAATCATTGTTTCACACAAACTTTGAAGAAATTCAAAGTTGAAAATATTACAAACGTTGACTTCTTACTTTCTACAAACTTGAAAAATCATTTGTCAGTGCATTTACTTGACATTGTGACTGTAAGCTATTGTGTCCATGTCATATTACAGTTTTTGTAATTTCTCCAAACTTTAACAATAACCATTGGAGCATAACAACCGCGATTACCGAAAACACTTCTTTTTATCGTCAACGCCGGGCACAGGAAAATTGAAAAAGAAAGGTTTTTTTTGCAAGTTTTTGAAAAAAAAAAAAAACTGCAAAAAATCATCTCAAATCCATTAGCACTGCAAAATATGGTTCAATCAGGCACCGAAATAATCGACTGAACAATTTTTTTGTCCAGGCCGTAAGCTAGTATTGAGTTAAACGAAACGTCAAGTTATCCGGGCAGGGTATAACGCAAAAATAACGCAAAAATAACGCAAAAGCATAGGCGTTAATTGTGCCAAGACTAGAAAAAAAAGTGACAAGTTAGCAAGTGTTGAGATAAGCGGGTCATACTATATAAAAAAGTAGGCTATAAAATATTGCTGGCTAGGGTTTGCAACATGCTAAGACCACTTGACAGCAGTTGAACTACTTGATCACTTGCTATCTTCAAGAATAAAAAACCAGCAACGTTTCACAATCTTGTTTTGCTCGGTAACAGCTGGTGATTATGTTTATGGTAAATATCTTACAAGACTAGCCAGATAATTTTTAAATTAAAGCTGTTCCGATAAACGTTTTCTAATAGTTTTCTTCAAGTAAGTTAGTAATTAACAGGTTTCAAAAAGTAAAATTTATTCGTAGTTTACTACCGTACTACAAAGAAGTTTTAAGATCAAGCGGCGCTGGTTCGACTCTCGAAGTGTGCGCTTGAGCAACGCATTTCAGAACTGCTCTGGATTCAGCGGCACCTAATGGAATGGATAATTTCCCGGAAACAGCACTTCAACAATTGGAAACTTCGCTCTGTCAATTGTGACCGGCCCTGCGTCAAAAGCCTCTACAAGTATGCGAAACTATCAGGACTAACCTGGCTTTGTCTGTTCAAGGATAAAGATTCAAAACCAAACGTAGTACGCTAAGAGTTGATGTTTTAGAAAATTTAACAAGCGAAGTAGCATTTAGGCTACTTTTAGCTTCCTAGTTCTTTGCCAGAGCTGACCAGATCTTCACAATAGCCTACCTCTGAAAAAAACTTAGCCAAAAACGTCACCTATAGGCTACCACCGTCCACCAAGTAATGCTTAACTCTGTCCCAGACAGAAATTCAACCGTTTTTTACAATGTTTAAGAATCAATGCAATGTTCAATCAAAGTAGAAAATGGTCGATTTTCTGTCTGGAGTTGCTTCATTCAGTTCATGTGTTTGTGGAAAAACCAAGCAAACTCTTCAGCACCGGTCTGACATAGTCTCTCTCTCCGTTAGCGTTACTTTGTTGCATTTGCAACGTTATCGAACAAAAGCTTGCAGGCTGCTTTAACTGTAAGCCCTATCGGCCTGATAGTGATAAGCAGCAAAAACCCACCATATGATTTCAGACATTCAGATATTATTAGACCATAGGACTACTAGCTTTCATTGCAACCAATTTCACTACTTTGGAAAAATGTTTTTTCATTATCAATCTTAATTTGCCACGGCAAAGCAGTGAATAGGGCATCCGTTAAAATTACGATCCATTTACAAAGCGACATTCCAAGCTTCGGCTTATTTTGATACATGATCTCCAACTGTAAATGCTGACTTCTCTTTGACATTAAGCAGTCACTACACATGTCGTACACTGTTACTATTGATGCTGGAAACGATTCAAACTGATTTATTCTGCTTTGAAAGCCAACTATCCAATTACAGCAGACTTGCTTTACTGTTTGCAGTGTTGGAACGTTCTCAAACCAGGGTTCTCTTTCTCTTGGCATCTTTGGTTAGAAAATTATTATACATTGCTTTTATAAGTCAGTCAGTCAGTCATTTATTTTGAAAAAGCGGCCAATTGTCTCCAAATTAAAACAAATACAAGCAAGAAGAGTAGTTCTCTGTATCTCGACAAGTTAGCTCTTTTATTATCCTTGGACCCCTGAGATCTGATTTCCTCTTAATTTCACAAAAAGCCATAATTTTCGTCACAAAGTGAAATCTAAATGTTTTATCCTTCTCCGTTCCTTTCGCCATTTTCATGCCCCGCAATATCTACTGTTTTAGAACAGTATTTGGTGTTCACTTATATAGCTTAACAATACGACAGTATGGCAATATCCGACAAAATATTTTTTACACTGCTTGGAGGAGATAGTCAACAAAAATAACGTCACAAAACGTATTTGAATTTCGATATCTTAACACATAAGGTATTTGAATCGCGTCAAAATAACGACAACGCATTTTCAACCCATGCTAACTTGCGTCAATTCCAACTACAGCTTTTTAACCGCTACAACGTAAGAGTACACTTCTGAACCCTGCATTCTTATTTGAAATCTTTTTTCTTTGTATTTTTTTCAGATCTGACATGTCAACCACAAAGTAACATTAATAAATTCGGTAAATAGTGGAGATTTGTTGTTTGCAAAAGTAGATGCTGTTTCTGTTTGAATAAACTTCACTAAAGATGACCTGAAAATAAACTTAGTATTTATATTACTAGACATGCATGATGCAACCTAGTCGTTCACATCAAGCATGTGGGTTTGACATCAGTCAGAACATAAATTTTTTTCTTTTTTAAAAAATGCTAGAAGAGAGCTTACAAAACTTGTAAAATTGTGTTTTAGCTAGGCCTATACCCGGGACTTTGACTTCTAGTAAAGTCCCCAGTAAAGTCCCCGAGTAAAGTCCCCGTAAAGTAGGCCTAAAGTTCCGTGCTAGTAGCCTAAAGTCCCGAGCCTATACACAGTGGCGCCGGCAGGGGGGGGGCAGGCGGGGCAGCTGCCCCCCCAATGTTTTGGGCATCATCTTTTTAATTTTTATTTATTAATACATAGTAATATTTTTTTTTTTAATATTTGGATCCCAACCTCAAGTAAGTCAACTCAAGTTGCAAGGGATGGGGGGGGGGGGGGGGGGGGGTAAAAGCTCTCTCATTAAAAAAAAGTATCGAAAACCTTGATGACTAAATTGTACAGTAGATAGAAAGATTTTCTACAGAAGCAAAGACATAGACTTTTTAAAGTTTTAACTAACGTCACATTGATGTAGAAAAATAACAACCTGTTAAATTTTTGATATCTCACACTCCCATGACTTCTTCCGCGCGCATTTTGGCATTGGTTACTTGCAGTGATTCTTTCACTTAAACAAAACGTTTTGTTTCAGCAGTTTTGAGTTGTTCAATTCTTAAGTTGTAAAGGAGACTCAATTTCTCCAATATTTATCATTTATGTTTCTTCTTTAATCTCAGCAGAGTATAAAACTTGTAAAAGTTTTTCATCCATACGACGTCATAAATGAAATTATATCTCAAATCGGCGTAATGACGTGACATCATCTAAACATTTTACCGAATAATAAATTAACAAATTCGATCGTCAAAAGTGGTTTGGTGGTGGTAAATATTACGTAAGGAAAAAAATGTGATAAGGTTGGAAGACATTACGTCATGTAGCCTATTTTCAATACAAATTGAAGTTTAAAATTTATTCTTTTGTTCATAGTCGTAACTCGTAATCCACCTTCAAAGCGGTACTACAAAGAACAATTTTCGATAAGGGGGGCATCAAGAATAAGTCGACATGACTTTTAACCCTTAGAAAGTTGGGCTCCTGGAGTCTTGCTCAGTTTTGGGGGGGGCTGTCGATTCTTCTTATGCTTTAGGAGTGATATCTGTTATTTTAGCAAGGTTTCAAAATTTGGGATTCACTTTGTAAAATTATTTACGCTGAGCATATCCGAAAATTAAAACTATGTAAATTTTAGAACTGCTCATATACGTTGTAATGTTGAGGTCACTTATGAGTGTAATTTGTAGCGTGAGTTTACACATTATGTTTTGGCAGAGTAATGAAGAACGTGCATTGTAATGTTGTAATTATTTTTTTTTACATTATTTTACATACAGCCAATTCCCGTCACGCTGTGAAACAGTTAGGATTAACGAGACATGGGCCAAATTAATTACTTTCATCCAGCTGGGGGGAAAATGTTTCACAATAAAATATGAAATATTTCAGAGGATGTGCTGAGAAATGCCTTATATCTTTCAATTTATAGCCTTTATTCGCTCAAAATTTCAGCTCAATAGAGGTGAATAAAAGTTAGGAAAAGTCAAGAAATCTCGTAGTCGCAGCTTCAGTGGTTTTAGAGATACAACTGTTGATACAAAAAAAGTTGAATTGACAGCCCCCCCAACCTTCAAAGGGTTTGCTTTGAGTCAACAGATCTATGCCTTAAGGTTTACGTCAGCTCCGGAGATCAGTAAAATATAAGATTGTCATCTTCGGTGCAACAAGACCATTGATTGATTGGTTTAGTGAGGATTCGTAGTCCCATTGCTTTCATTTTGAGTGATCATACTGATTTTCAATTTATTCCTACAAGACGTTACGTAATGAAAAAATATATAACTAAGGTTGGAAAACATTACGTCATGTCTTTTCAATTCAAAATAAAGTTTAAAATTTATTCTTTTGTTCATAGTCGTAACTCGTAATCCTCCTTCAAAGCGGGATTACAAAGAACAATTTTCGATAAGGGGGGCATCAAGAATATGTCGATATGACTTTTAAAGTTTACGTCAGCCCCCGAGATCAGTAAAATGTTAAGGTTCTCATTATCGTGATTGTAAGCCGCGGGAAATTTTTTCTCTAAAAAACAGATTCCCAGGAAGCTAAACATTTTTTCCAGCCCTGGTAGAAAACAAGAGAAATTAAATAATATACCACTGTCTTGCATGTCTTGCACCAGTGGCGTAGCCAAGGGAGGGGGGTTCGGGGGTTTCAACCTTTCAAGTTGAATTTACGGATGTTAATACATTGTTTACAAGAAAAGCTTTAGCCTATGATGTAATTTCTCGTCAAACTGTGCAAGGATGCAAGCCATCTGCAACTGCTGAGATCGCTTGTTCGATCTAGATTAACATCTAAACAGCTATTCGTTATACAAAACTTGAATATATCAGAAATAGCCTAAAGTAATTTCATTGTCTCAAAGCTTTTTGTTTGACACTCATCAAGATGTATGACCTCTATGACGTTACATTTTCTAAACTTTGGGTTGACTTCAGAGCATAAAAGTTAGTGACTTACCAGAATAAGATCGCTTTTTGAATCAACCAAGGAGAAAATTGATAAATAATAAAACTGAAATAATCTCACAAAAAAAAAGCAATCAACCTATGTCTCTAAAACAAAGTTTGCCTAATTTTAAACGAAATTGCATTAAAAGAGCGAGTTTTGCCAATACCAAACATTTAAGTATTTCAGTGTGGAATTAGCAGCAAGAAAACATAGAGACTTAGCTTTATTTCCGAAAAATGCCGAAGAAAACATGATCTTATCCTTTTGCTATGCCACCGGACAGCACCATTTTACAGAAATATTTATACCCACAATTTTGTTGAAAATGCTCTCAAAATGCACCAAACTGAAAGTAATTTTTCAAAATTTTCTGGGGGAGGCCCCCCAGACCCCCCGCCGCTAAGCGTCGCCTTCGGCGAACACGCCATCGGGCTGCGCCCGCCAGCTGTCAACACCCCCCCTTTCAAAATTTTTGACTACGCTACTGTCTTGCACTGTCAATATTTTGCCCCCCCATTGTTGAAGGTCTGGCGGCGCCACTGCCTATACAGTATACACAGTAACGTTGACAGGAGGGTTCAGGGGTACTTCTGGATCCGGGCCTGGGATGGTTTTAGAGGCCCGTAACCTGGAGGCCGAAGATCTCATTGGTAGCCTACCCGCAGTGGCGTAGCCAGAAAAAAATTTTGGGGGGGGCCAAATATTTGATGAATTGAAGAGAACGACAAAATGTTTGATTTAAGACATCACCACCTGATGTGCAGTGGCGCATCCTGGTGGGTTAAGCAAGGGAAGCAATAAAGCTGGTGGGGGTTAGAGCGTGCCGAAGGCACGCGTATTCTAGGGGGGTCCGGGGGCATGCTCCCCCGGAAAATTTTTGCAAAGTTACACTTAAATAATGGATTATAACGCTTTCTGGAAACACTTTCAGGGTAACATTTGTATGAAACTTATTAGCATATAAACAGCTATTAACTTATTAAAGGTAGCTCTTATCTACACACAAACGGGCAAAAACTGCGGCTAAAATTAGAGAACACAAAAAACTCAGCTACACAAAAACCCTACAGAGTAAGCGATTCTGAAATTGCTTCCACAGATTAGTTAAAAGAAGCGTAAATCGCGTAAACTTTGCGCGATTTACGATTTGCAAAATTTATTGGTGTCTTTTTGTGTGTCTAAAACAAGTTCTGGGGGGTGTTAATAGCCAGATGTCTTGGAAAACAATATAAATTTATACAAATTATATTTTCAACAAAGGGTTCAACTTCGGAATCCAAACTTTGAAAATTTGGGGGGGGGCATGGCCCCGTTCGCCCCCCCTGGCTACGCCTATGCCTACCCGCACTCAGTTAAGCTCTCAACGGCCCTACCAATGCATTCGAAGAGTGCTTTGCCTGTCATTTGTACCTTAAATGAGACAAAACTGTACTAAAGTTGCAGGTTGTTTGGCTGTACTTAGCGACTGCATTTTAATTATTGCAAGTCAGGACAAAATGATAAAGCATTTTCTTGCGATGTGTTGCAATCAATTGTTGATGATATATGGAAGAAGTGATCGCCTTGATTGCTGAAGCGGTATACATGGCTGAACCTTTATTTATGACTGTTTGCAGTTCAATTAACCCAAAAAAAAAGACACAGCAATTTATCAAATGTAACAAAACAAGCAAAAAAAATGCGTTTTTAACAGTGCTTTGATGAAACTGAGCGGAAAAAGGTTGGAGTCACCGGTTTTTTCAAAGCCAAAACTTCTTTTGGCATGAGACAGGAAATTTAAGCTAACAGCTCGATAAGTTGTTTTTTTAAGGGCCCAACTGCTTTGGTTGGTAGTCTTTTTAATAGCTGTGAAAAGGGAATGCTTTCTTTAAATGCTGCGTTTTATTTTTATGGATGCTTTTTCTGTGAAATGCATTGTATAAAAGACGTGCTATATGTTGAGTCAAAATAGCCGCTTTGGCATTTAGCCTACGAACGAGATGATAAACTACAGTGCCATAAAAAAATATCGGAAGTTAATTTCTATGTGAAATAAGAAAAAAAATCTGGAAGCTATGAAAGTTTCCAATTAATTTATTAATTTTCCTTGGAGTCATTGGATGGAGGCTTTTTTAAGTTAACCAAAGGGTCGCCTTTTTTAACAATTATTACATAAAAATAATAAAAAAACGTTGAGAATGGTTTACTGCGTAAAGAATGTAGGCTAGTTTTGATGTTTCGTAACTTTTCACTTTTTGATTTTTAGAATAAACATCATGGATCTCAGAGTTGCCCAAAGCTTCCATTAAAAACTAAATGAGAAAAGAAACGAATAAAAATGGACAATAATAACATTCTCAGTACGACAAGCATACCTACTTTTTTATCATACAAGTTTCAATTTAATCTTTTGGTGTACTTAAATTACATCTGGAATTGATTAAAAAAAAACGTTTGGCAACATATACATTTTTGGAACAAACAAATGCTTTTCGACAGTGAAGTTTAACAAGAATGCTCATCAGGCCCAACTCATAAGCAGTTTACGTAGCAGTGGTTGAGAGCTATATGGCAATGAATTAGTGATGTGATACTGATAAGCCCAGTGTCATTGGGAAAACATGTGTTTTTTGCCCTCAACTTTTACTACACTTGATTGCCGAGAAACATTTGTTGATTCTAAAAGTCTTCATGGTTATGGTAGAGGCAACACTGATGTGATTAGCAAATCACAATGCTCAATTTTGCACTGAGTACGAATGTATGTTACTCATCTTTATGAATTGCGTCAGGTGGGTTGCTCCTTGTACACAAAAAAGAATCCATCAACATTATTGGACAATGACAGATTTTTTTAATTGATTGACTTGCTTAAAATAATATTTTCAGTTTTTTTATATGCAATTGGCAATTTTTAAAGTTTGGTTCTGGCAACCCTGGATTAGAATGCTCTGGGTCTGGGACTGAGCTGTACTGTAGTCTGTAGGAAGGCTTACAATATTTATTTAATGACCCCAAAATGAGGCGTAAATTGCTTTGAAGTTAGGTATACTATACAGTTACTATTACACTGTTGCTTCCTTATGGTCAGCTAGGCCAACCTTAGTCATGTACGGATGCAACCTAGTTCGGAGGTCCCGTCAGTTCGTACCTTGAAAAGATCGAGAAAAAAAATTAAAAAAAGCCGAAGTTGCTAATCGCAGTTTCCGCAATCATTTTAAAATTTTCTCCCTGAAAAGATCAAGAGAAAAAATAGCTCAAAACCGAAGTCCGCTGATTGCAGTTTCCGCAAACATTTTTTCGCAGTTTCCGCTAACTCTTACCATAGAGTAATCTATGCTCTAACCCTCGCTGATCGCAGTTTCCGCAAAATTTTTTCTGCAGTTTCCGTCTAACCCTAACCCTCGCTGATCGCAGTTTCCGCAAACATTATTCCGCAGTTTTCGCTAACCTTTACCCTAACCATAGAGTAATCTATGCTTTAACCCTCGCTGATCGCAGTTTCCGCAAACATTTTTCCGCAGTTTCCGCTTACCGGTACCCTAACTCTAACCATAGAGTAATCTATGCTCTAACCCTAACCTTCGCTGATCGCAGTTTCCGCAAACATTTTCCGCAGTTTCCGCTAACCCTAACCCTCGAGTTTGTTTCAAATTGTTTGGGGAAACTCCGTTCAGTGACTTCGGCTTTGTGCTATTATACTGCGATCAGCAACTTCGGCTTTTTTAATTTTTTTTTTTGATCTTTTCAAGATACAAGCTGACTAGCCTATACGAATGGTTCAAGGTAAGAACTAGGTTGCACTCGTCATGTACACAGCCAGTAATTGTCATTTTTTAAGGTTTTATGATGTTTAGGCTACCGTATGTCATTGCGCAATATGGTGCATTAAGTTGTTGATTAACATTGTTGTTTTATTTTCTTGTGAAAATGCATCATTGTTAAAATTTAAGCTTTGCTAATTGATTGCATATACTATATCGACATTATGTCTGCGAAAGACTTAGTTGCTGGGGAATGCGGAACCTCAAACGCATTGGTGCGAGCAGCAAACCATTTAACTAAAGATCACGCTTTCCGAAATGAAGGGCTACACAGAGTTGGTGAGTTGTAGTTTCATAATTTGCAATCGTTTATGCATGAAGTGATGCAAATTTATTCACATACAAAAATTTTGAAACGGAAAGTGTGATTTTGATGTATTGTCCACCCATGTGTGTGAGTCTTTATAGCCGAAGGTTTATCCTTTTATATCACCCTGTTGTCATATGTAATTATTACTATTTTTCATTGGGTGTCAAGTGTGTTACAAACCTAAGTTTTGTGACTGCCATTTTTTCTTGTACATATATACATTATAAAATAGCTTATGTCTTCTGCGTTATGTTTCCTGCTTTGTTCAATCATATTAAACATATATTTCAGTGTTTGTCATTTTCAGCCATGATTTGTTCAGTTGGATTAGCGCCTGTGTTCATAAATTAACAAGAACAACAACACATTTTAAGGACTGTTCTATGTGTTTGCTCAGTGGAATCTAGTGAATGGAATAGTACAGTAGTTTATAGGCAACCACTTCAACAATCAAAAACTTCATCATGTAATACTCAGTAACCGAAGCCTGTGTCAGTGGTTCAGAGCCTCTACACACAGGTATGCAAAACTGCTGGGATTAAACTTCTACAAAAACTTTCTCAGTCTGAAGACAAAAATTCCCACAATTAATTTATTTTGCAACTATTTACACAATACTTTGCACTCCATTTTTTTATTGCTGAATTCTTCACTACGTTTGGCCCTTATATATACTTTTTTATAGTTTAACAGTTTTAAAGACTTATATATATATAAAATGTTTAACACTTTTAGACTTTGGTCATGGAGAACAAGGATTTGTAAATGAATTTCTCCATCAGCAGCAGCATCCCCAGCTTTCCCATCCTCCTACTTTTCAAATGAGCCAGCTCTTGCACCAAGTCGAAGCACTGGAGCAACATCCTCCTCAACTTGCAGTCAAACCACAAGGTACACCAATGTACTGTTGTTACAAGTCATCCAAGTTATGAACACTTACATGCTGTTGCAACCCCTCATTGCAATGTTTTTCCTGTAGCATGATAGAAATGGCGAAGTTGCATAACAGTCAGTGTGCATAGGTTTATGACTATAACAGTTATACATCAACCATATAATACTCATTACTTTCTAAAACCTCTACAGCCTGTTTCACCCTAATAGGGATATCATCAGAACGTCTTCTATTTGAGTAATGACCATATAACAGTAATAACTATATTTGATGTAATTTGCTCTGCTTGGCATTGAGCAATTTTGGAGCCGGCCCTTTCTTCACAGTAATATTTATTGTTTAACAGTTATATCATACATTTAAGTTATTTTGGCAGCCGATTGTAGCATCGAATAGACAGCGATAGACACGTGTTTCGCCCATGAGGCTAGGCTCATCAGTATCGCACCGTATTCTTGCCACTTGAGTAATCGACCGCCGCTACACCGTTCTGGTTAGCGAAGCGTTACTGCTGCTCGCTGTGCTAGTGAGTAATCAGTAGGGCCATTTAAAGTCATTAAAGTCATATTTTTTTCTACGCATCAGTAAGTCATGAAATCAATTTTAACGCAAAAACCGCATCCTTATGAGGTATATTAAGAAAGTTATGAAGTCATATAGAGTCATATTTTCCTGGTTAGGTCATAAATCAGCTTTTTAAGTTATATAGTCATATTTTTGAGTTATAAAGTCATACCGTTGTAATTGTATACTTTAAATAAAAAGTTCTGATTGAACAAAGGCAAACTGTAGGATTAGCCTACATAACACTTACAGTCACAAACCTATATTTTATGAGGTCACACATTGCATTAAAGTGAAAGAAATAGTCAATGCATTGGAAGGTGAAGGAGTTATTGTAAAGAGCGTCAAAAATTCAGTCAACGATCCAAAGTTGACTAGTCAGTTAACAGAAATATGCCTCCACTACAACAATATTTCAAACTTAATACTCAAAATGGAAAGTTGTACGTACACCATCAAAGAGGCCCATGCTGATCTAAATGCCCTTGATTTCGGAAAAGATCCGCTTGAGCTCAAAAATTACATTAAGAAGCAATTGGACAAAGACGATGTGAAACAAATTATGGAGCTACAAAGACAAGACATTTCACCAGCGCTTTATGCAAAACTGCAGAAGTGTCAACCCACATCAGCGTCTGTGGAGCGCTCATTTTCCTTACTAAAGTCATTTTACGTCCAAATCGTAACTTCAAAGACTCTAACATTCCACACTACATGAAACTGTACTACAACAGTGGTTTAAAATAAAAATGGATGTGTATTACTGTTATGTTGCGTATGTTTTACTCTTTAGTTCTGTGAGTGACGTTGTTCGCATGTAAAAATAAACGATTTTTACATAAAGTCATATGAAGTCATATTTTCCAAAAAATAAAGTTATATTATTGATTTTTTAAGGTCATATAAAAATGGCCCTAGTAATCAGCCTTGTGCTGATAGCCGGGAAGAACGCCTTTCTTCACAGTTATATCATACATGTTAATAATGCAATGAAAATTTGTTTTTAGACTTTCAAGAAATAAACAGGTTCTAACTTTTAGTTTAAATAACATGAAATATTGGAATGAATTGCTGATGTTGTGGCATTTTACCCCAAGCGTGTTTTTGTCAACTCTTTGGGTCGATTTCATAAATTGTTTATTTGTGTCAGTTAAAATAGTCATTTGTTACTGTTAGGTTATTTATTTTGTTTGGTTATCACTTTTTGTTGTCTTTCAGGTTTACATGACCATGGAGTTGCAAGCAACTGGGCACAAGAATTCACACATACCCATGCTGACGTTGCTCATCACAACCATGATGGGGCGTGGGAAAAAGAATTTATGTCAGGTTTGCTATCTGTACATTCATTTCAATTCATTCATTTATATCATGCATTTTATTGCATGATAGCTAAGTTGGCTACAAGTTTTTTTTATCAAGCAAAAACATTGATATCAATTTAAATCAAGGGTTTCAAACTAAAATTGCCCTGAGGGCCAAATGAATACTTGAGAATCAACTCGAGGGCCACAATTCGTTTTTTGCACTGCAAAAAGTTAACCTGTCTCCCTGGCCCGTTCTGCCATTTTAAATTTTGCGGATGGGTGTTACAGTCCACAAATTTTTGATCCAAACTCTCTTTCCATAAGCACCTCGACTCCTCAGCCTGGCCCCTGCAACCTAAGCTAGTGTTTTAGAGTGAATATACTGAATATTAGCCTATCTTATAAAGTGAATAATGAATGAGAGTGAATTTTAATTGTTAATTGGTTGAAAGTGCAAACATTTCATTATTTACCATTTATTTCACCACCAAACAGTTCAAACAAATGACTATCAATTTGTTCTTTAACTTGCTTGTATCTGTGTTTCAGCTCATATTGACGCTCAAGGAGAAGAGATGGTCCGTCAGTTTTCCGAACAAAACGCGCATACGGGGAGCGATCAGTGGTAAGGCTGATAGCGAATTTTGTAGAATGGAGCATGTTTTTGTCTTCCATTGTCTGATTCATTCAATCATCATCATCATTTTCAGCCTGTGAGAGCCCTCTGCAGAGAGCTTCATTCAATGCCGACCGCTTAATAAAATGTTTAATATTTCAACTGCTAATTTCTATTTATTGAATGCTAACATCACTTCACTTTACATGAAACCATGTACCACACATGATGAGAGGCAGCAACCGATTCAACTAACATAGATGCGTTTTTGTCGTTGTTGTAATGCTTGTATGTGTGGATAGCTTTGCTTGTTTAAATCATACTTTTAGGAATTATTTCTACATTTTACATTGAGACAACGACATTAAAGTTGATATAATCTCAACTGCAGACTTGTTCGGCAACAGCATTTTGCACCTGTTGCTATGGGTTAGGTCTATTCGAAAACAGCGTGGTTGACGAAGTTTAATGGCATGTTGCAGGGTTTCTGAGTTCGAAGACAGCGCTCAACCTGAGGACGGAGCGATCAAAGTAGCTGCGCAGAACCTTCTGGACGGAATGGCGAAGGATCCTAAGTTAGCCTCCACGGAATTTGCCAAATATGTCAATTTAATCGCTGGTGGAGAATGGGCTGAAGAGCTTGAACAAATTCAGGTTTATTGCTTTATCATTCCTACTAACTTGATTTGCTTTATTCAAGCTGATATATTTCATCTTAGATGTGTGGTCGTAGTTATAATATGCTTAAAGTAGGTGGCTGAAAGAAACGTTTAGTTTAAATTGACGGGAAGATTGTTGCTATAGGTAGGTGTCGAACCAACGTCCTTTCGATCTTCAGTTAGACACTCGATCACACAGCTATTGGTAATGAGTGAATGGTGTAGATACTTGGCCTACGAGATACAATTTGACAGCAACATACAAAATATGTGAAATTTCAACTCAAAAAGCCTCTTCATGTCAAAAGTATCTTCAGATCTCATCATGTAGGATTCTTTTCAGCTTGCTTCCGTGCAGCTTAGAGATCTTCTGACTTCAAGTGGGGTCTCCCGTGCAGATTGCAGTCCTCCACAACACTCTGTCAGCAGCATCTTCTTTCTTCACTTCCACTACTTCCGTATCTTCTGCCACACAGCCGCTCCCATCTTCTTTTCTGCCTTCCTCGCTTTCTTTTACCAACTTCCAATTGTTTCATTCTTCCGCCAATACAATAGTGACTCAAAAAGCTTGTTAAGTTATGAATTTTCATGTTTAATTTTCGGGTTCATTGAAGTGATGTTTTTTCGTTGGCAGAAATCCAATGGAACAAATGAAGACAAAACAAAGCAAACGAATCCATCAGCAACGTCTACTAGTTGGAGTGAAGAATTCCTCACGGAAGCTGGGCCATCGCCTCAGAGGTGGGCTAGTGAGTACCAGGAAAATGTTGGGCCGTCGACTTCCCAAAATTGGGCCAGTGAATATCAGGAAGAGGTGGGGCCTATTAGTCCATCATCTTCCCAGTTGTGGACGGACGAATATTCGAAACAGCAAGCTAAAGAGACAGAGAAGGCCGTGCCAAATGAAGTGAGTTAACATTTTAATCAACTGATCATCTGTTTGTTCGTACAGCGCTGTACTGTTGTACTGAATGTTAGTTTTTGTGCAAGCAAGCAACACACGTTTCAGTCAACTATGTGGAGCTGTGGGAAACCCCCTATGGAGTAGCCCACAACTTACACATGAGACATTAAATTTTTATTGTTGTTGTTTAGTTGGTGTACATTTTACGCATCACAATTTTTTATCCATTTTTTTCTTTCATTTTTTGGTCAATACAAACTTGTGTGGAAGGTATTGACCTACCATTAAAACAGAAAATTCATGACAATAGATTTAGACATAGACTTGTTAAGCCTGAAATGTATCAATATAAGCACCAAGCATCCAATAAATTACATTTCCTTGAAATAGCGTCTAAATCGCCCACCATGTACCTAAACGTCGTTTTTTGCAAAATAAGGATAACTCAACACAACAAGTTTAATGTCACCCGAAGTTTATTTTTCTCGCATTGAGGCAACCACGGTACTTGGGGTTGCATTAATCTTTACCTCTATTTACTGAAATATAATTAAAGTGATCATACAAATAGTACGACTTGGGTCTCGTGACTCGTTAATTCATCTCAGAAATCATCATTTAATCCAGCAGGACATGGAAGAGTATTGGGATAGGATGAAGAGCATGTTCCTGGAAACAGCATCCGGTCAGGAGGAGGGATGGGTGGAAGACTTTGAGGAGTCCAACATGAACTCGGTATGAGAGACTTTAATTCATCAATTTTAACTAATCAACCAACCAAATCACTGTCCCGATGACTTTTGTCTGTTTCAGAATTGGTAGACATGAGTTGAATGTCCTGTCAGGTCTCAGAAAAGTCCTTAAAATTCAAAAACGGTACTGCACCCGGTTTCTGCCTGAACTTTGTAGAAAGTTCAACTGTTTGAATTAGAATCATTGAAAACTTGTCTCAAACCGAATTTTCGTTGATAAAAAAAAACGAGTTGTATGTCAAGCTACATATTTTTACAACTTTTCTGCATACAGGTTTACTCATTCAATGATAACAACCCATTCAAAGACTTGGAAAATCCATTTGAAGAAGGACTGAAGCGTTTGCGCTTGGGAGATCTTCCCAACGCAGTACTTTTGTTTGAAGCCGCTGTGCAAAAAAATGAAAAACATGTTGAGGTAAGGCGTAAGGAGATTCATTGAGCAGATGTAATAACTTGCTTGTATTCTTGAATCACCTATGCTCCCATGCTGAACAACTATTGCACGTGTTGCATCCAAAATATAAGTTTTTACCTCAATGCCAAGTAACGACCATACGATGTATTGTATATAGCCTAATTGCCTACGCTTGCTGAGGAGGATTCCATTTCTACCTTTTGTGTTTCATGCTTGTGTTTAGGCGTGTGACGTCATAACCGCTAACACGTTTTTATTTAGGCCTGGCAACACCTTGGTACTGCGCAGGCGCAGAACGAACAGGAAAAACCTGCAATAGAAGCCTTTCATCGGTATGTGATTACAGGTTGTTACCTACATTAGTATTTTAAAAAAACGTTTCTGTCCTTGTTGTGTTCCAAGTTGTTTTTTTGTCGTATCCAGGCTTACACCTGGTGATTGAAGATTTAGATCTAGTGAAAAGGAAGGATGGAAGTCAATCTTCGTGTCCTCCTTCAAGCATGCTGTTACGTGTCATGTCTTTGACACAAGCGCATGCTCTTAAGCGGTGTCGAACTGGCGCCATTTCGAGCATTGTTTCAGAACGTGATATTTTTATACGCTTCAACGGCCTGAACTGTGAGCAGTCACCACTTTGTGATGTTCGCCGTTTCCGAAGATGACCAATGAGACTGAAATGAAGCTTTTTTAGTGTGGGCTATGGTCAGTATAGACTACATGAGTGCGGAGAGCAGTCACCACTTTGTAGAGGTCAGTTGTTGAACAAACATCAAGCCAGTGACCATGTGGTGAGAACCTGGTGCGAGATTCAAAAGGACGTCGGTTCGAAACCCATTGAGGCTATGTCTTGGCAAGACATTCTGTCACATTTTAGGTGGACACAAAAGTTTTTTTTCTTGCCTTCCTTCCCAACGTAAGCAGACGTTGAATCAACGTAAAAGACGGTTGATTTTCTGTCACCATTGACGCTATTACGACCACAGATGCCTCGAACTTGATCCTGAAAACCTGACGGTCCTCATGGCGCTTGCTGTGAGCGAGACAAACGAATCGATGCAAGTTCAAGCGATCAGAACCTTAAGGAAATGGATCAACGTCCATCCCATGTAAGTAGCAGTTTTATAATTTCAATGCTTTAAAAAAGTCGGACTGAAGGAGGAAGATGCAAGGGACAGAGTGAAATGGAGAAAAGAGATTAAAACAATTGCTGCGAAGAAACAATCGGCCACCACCACTAGTGGGGAACAAACCGACGATGGATTATGATGATGATGAATGCTGCTGTTTCTAAATTCCTAATCATCAGTTGCATGGCGCTGTTTTTTTTTGTTTTTTTTATGACGCAACAAAGTAACTCCCAAAACGACAAAATCCGTTGATTTACATTGATTCAACGTCTACAGACAGACGTTCATAGTGTACAGACATTGAGTCAAAGTAAAAATGACGGATTTTGCTGTCTGGGTCTGCACCATTGTATCTCAACTTACCCCATAAAGATTTATTTATGTTTATAATCATCACAGAAGTAACGCTGCATAAAACAAAATCCATCCTAATTTCATCGCATCTCGTTAAGGTGGTTGTAATTGAAGTCGTGATGTAAGATATTTCTAAATCTGGTTGGCGTTTTTAATCCTGGAAGAGTTTCTTTTATCGCAAGGTACAAACACCTGACAGCGGGCCCTCCCAATCCCGCTGAAGAATCGAGGAATATTCAGGACTTACAGTTTGGGATGTTTGCATCAAGGTAAGATCTCTAGCTATCGAACAATAGTCCCCGCCAGCTAAATTCGTCTTTTTTACATTGATTCAATGTATGCAGATGTTGAATCAATGTAAAAAATGTCGGATTTTGTTGTCAGGGGTGTTTCTTGATGTAGAAACCAGCACTGGTGGACGCATGCTATAAATTAGGAAGAGTGTGAGGTGGTTAGCACCACTAAAAGTGGGATAGTTTTTCCATTTTGCTTTTTACTTCAAAACATGCGGTGAAAACGTGATATTTTTTACCTTAATTGTATGTACTGTGATGAAACACGTCATTTATCACGTGATTATCTTCCAGAGAAGATTTTCAAGAGGTGAAGAGTTTGTACTTTCAAGCCGCTCAATTGAACCCTCATAATGTGGACTATGACGTACAGACAGGACTGGGAGTTCTATTCAATCTCGGAGGAGCCTATGACAAGGCAGTCGATTGCTTTCAGGTGATTGACACTTTCAATGTTGTGCGCTACTGCAGCCATGATAATTTATGCGATGCAAAGGTTTTGTTCAATTTCTTTGTTTTTTTATTGAAGCTGAAAAAGTTTTCTTTGATGTAGGCTATCCTTTAAAACAATATGATAATTATGTGATGGCTAATTGCAACAATGTGCTAGTGTACAACAAGGTGAATATTCAAATCACCCAACTAGTGCTAGTTTATACTGAATGAAAGTTATGGCATTCGCCGATTTTTTCCCGTTTGAGGTTTGCTTATTTTCAGTTGCTTAAAAACGTTGAATGACGATTTGAGTCGCAAGAGGCTATGATTGTCTTATTCTCGAAACTTTTATCTGATGTTGAGGGGAGTTACTTGACGGCATGCTTTGCAGGCGGCACTGACTGTCCGACCAGACGACGCCCTGTTGTGGAACAAGCTAGGTGCTACGTTGGCAAATGGAGACAAGTCGGAAGACGTGAGTATAGATTATTTTTAACAAACTAAGTCAGATGCCCTTCAAAATACTTTTAGTGTTAAAGCAGTGTTTTCACAGTAAACTTTTTCCATATTTGCGGTACAACCGTACTTCAAAGTTGTTCGTTTGACGCTTATCGTTAGCGAACGGCTGTGGCTTAGCAAAACAATAAATTAATCACACACCTGAAGGTTGCCGCGAAAAACCATTTCTCGCCTTCTGTTCACTCAATGTGAGCTCTCACTGCCGCAACGAAACAGCCTTAAACAATTTGAAACATAGTGCACTTGTTTGTTTACCTGCAGCAAGCATGAACCTGCGATTGGATAAACTCTTCAAAGCATAACGAATTTTTAAAATCAAGGAAAGGTTTATATCTATCGATTTCCATCGCTGCTGATGCCACATTTTATGATTTCTTCAACAATTTCTCGTGTTTTATAATTTTTGCCTGTGTGCTTCGATTGTTGACTTCTGTAATCTCCCACAAATTTTCTCTGATCATTAACTATCCCAGAGTTGATGTGATGTTTGTTAGCAACTCACAAGATAACCTTCCATCTTTCCACAGGCCGTCCATGCTTACAGGAGGGCGCTTGAGCTAAACCCTGGATTCATAAGGTCGCGATACAACTTGGGAATCAGCTGCATCAATCTTGGTGCACACAAGTAAGTTTAATACGTTGCATAAAGCTGGAGAGTACTCTTGCATGCGGCTTATTCTATTTCTACCATTTCATTTTTTGTGCGCTGCGCTTTTTGTATGGTGTTTTTAGACATTCTTCAACAGAAGAGGACGCTTTGCGGCAATTTTCATTTATTTTATCTCGGTTTTGCCAGGGAGGCTGTGGAGCATTTTCTGATCGCCCTGAACGCCCAGCATCGCGGGAGAGGACCCCAGGGAGAGAAGGGCCAAATGTCTGAGAACATATGGACCACTTTGAGAATGACCCTATCCTTCCTTCACGATGATGACGCTTACAAGTTGGCTTATCAAAAAGACGTAGACGGTTTATGTGCGAAGTTTGGTGTGCCTGTTGATGCTAGCCCATCAAATTAACGATTTCACTGTGACGTTAATCAGAAACGTGTTTTCCGTAATGCGACATTTTAAACTCGGAATCCTAATCTGACAGTTTTAATCATGTCACGTCACTAACCCTTGTCCTTTGTGTGTTAAAATTCCTGAGTTTAAGTTATCGCAAAAGACGCGACACCGTTATTTTTACGTTAGAATAGCTTTATTAACGAAATTTTCTAGGAAATGATTGCCTGTGCACTTCATTCTATATGCAACCCCGTCGTGACATTTGCTTCAATAATTTCATCTTGACCAACAGGTTGCGGCTGAGCGAGAAGTAATCTGCTGATTTGGCAAATCGATAGCGGCTTAGCAGAGCACTACTTCGAAAATACATGTTTTCAAATAGTTTTAAATCTTTTCTGGGTTTTTTGTGATACAGGGTTTTTAAGATGAAGGTCCATCCCAGAATCGTTTTCAAACTTGTAAAAGGTTACGGAGCAAAGGGGTAGAAACATTCATCAATCTTAAAAAACGAATAAAGCGCGAAAAGTAAAAACTGACCTCATCATGTCGCAAACCTTTCAAAAACTAAATTTTAATCTTCGTTTTGACTTTGATGTCAATATTTCAGCCTTCATTATCATTTCATCATCAAATAGTGATAACAAATTTCATTTTTCAGAAAAAAAATTAATGGTGTTGTAGTAAATTTAATCTTTTCTTTCCCTACGGAACTTGTTTAATTTTTGTTTTATCTATTCGACTTTTTCCTCTTGTCATTTAAAAGTCTTTGTACCCCTGGCGGAGAACGCAACCTGTTCCTATTGTAGCTGCCACCTATTTCTGGGCGGCAGTGAATTTTCTTTCCACATCAACCTACTGCAGGGGTTCTTAAACTGGGGTCCGTGGACCCCCAAGGAGTACGCAGACCAGTTTTAGGGGGTCCATGAGTGCCCAATGAAAATCTTGTGTATAATTTCATAAATGGATTAAATTTTTCAAAAGAAAAAAGATTAAGTTCAAACAACTACCCTATCAGCACTATCAAACATGAAGCCACAATTTCATATTCTTGTTGAAGACAAACAGCAGCATTCTTTACATTAATGAAATTTGATCAAAGATATTGAAAAACAATCTACATTCGCCATTTCTTTAATTTAATAAAACAAGAATTTTGTTACCAATTTAATTTTATTGCGATATGTCCAATTCATGCTGATGAAAAAAGTTTCTCGGACTAGACCACAAAGGGGGTCCACGTAAACCAAATTTTTTTTAGGGGGTCCGCGTTAAAAAAAAGTTTAAGAACCCCTGACCTACGGGCTACAAATTCAATTTGTATCCACGACTTTATTCTGACGTCAGTGAATTTTCCAGCTAATGAAGCGCTGATTGTTGCAGTTGTGCTGTTGTTTTAATTATGCCACAGATTGTGGTCGTCGTTATGTTCAGTATTGTGATTTGTGTGTTGTCGTAGTCTTGTCTCATGTTTTTGTACCTGCTCATCCACTTACCGTGTTGTTGGGTGGTTGTGCGTGCTATAATATTTCCTTGTTGGTAATTTCTTCCGCTGCCACAATTGTAAAATTCTACTGCAGTTTTTGTGAGACTGCATTACGTACAACGCGATGTATCTGTCATTTAGGACAACTCATTTGACTGGTATAGGCCCATTACCTTTCATGAGAGCGGGTTTGTGGTGCGTCCCTGACTTAGTTTTGCAACTTCACAGTGTAGATTTTAACGATCTGTTTAAGCCTGATGCCGCGAGTTTTTGTTGTGGCAATATCGAATTGCACGAGCTTTCGGAACACAGTTCCCTAGAACACAGTACTATGACGAATGGTGTTGAATTCAGTGAGTGGTTCTTTCATGTGGCTCTTTGGTTTAGCTTGAGGCTGCCGGCTGTTGAGTTTCTGTGCTGTTAGGCGCCATTGCTGTGAAATTTTGTTGAATCAGTTGTTAGTAGATTAGGTGACGTAGTTCTTCCCTTTCGGCACGGTTGTTGATTTTTGAATTTTGTCTGCTTATGTAGATGACCTCTTTCAAACGTTATTGTACCGCGTCATTTCCTCTGGCAATAATTTTAAGTTCAAAGTCGGCGTGGCACTGTTATTGATGATCAAAGACCGAACTTTTATCTGAGCTAAGGTATTCTTTGATGCGGGAGTGGTGTGGGCGGATTCACTGAATTCAACACCATTCGTCATAGCACATGACTAAGGAACTGTGTTCCGAAAGCTCGTGCAGTTCGATATTGCCACAACGAAAACACGCAGCATCAGGTTTAAACAGATCGTTAGAATCTACACTGTGAAGTAAGCAACGATCATGCTGCTAAAAGCGAAACTCAATCAATTAATTTTGCTACTTTGTCATTACATACAAATCTGACTTACCGTTGCCAATACCAGCTGCATTAGCTGGGATGGAAATAACACCATCTGCCTCTTTGCTTGAAACCCTTTCAGCTCACATTACTTGCAATACAAAGGGAGGTGCAATTCAATTACAACCCGGTTGTTACTATCAGCAAAGAAACTAAATTCTCAAAAGCGATCACACTGATGACAGCATCTTTTTCTTTTTAACAAAGTAGTTGTTTTTTGCAAAACTTTAGGTCAAACTGTGAAAGCCAAACCAGACTGACTTATTGCAGTGTTGCCATACCTTCTATCCCGTTTATTGTCGCATATATGGGATGCATAAGGATAGAAGGGTCAGTACTTGGCCGCTTGTCAATGCCAATATGCTTCACGTTCATACAAAACGTGATGACGATGATGTCTAATTTACTTTACGCAACTATTCAGACGTTTTTCTTATCACTTTACTGAAAGATTTTTATATGTGATTTTTGGATTTAAAAAGATGCATTATGTTGATGATTTTTTAACTGAATGTAATTTCAGCGTCCATCTGTGCTCGAAAGGTTGTTAGCTCGACACTCTGCGAGAGCGTATGGCTGTGAAAAAAAAAGATTGGCTTCCATACCTGTCTGTTCACTATGTCTACAATCTTTCACCAGCAAGCAGGCATAAGCCTGGCTTTGAGTGAATGGGAGCAAAATTTGTAGGAGACTGTAGAAATGTCACATGGTGCCTTCAAATGGTGTTATTTTTGTTGTATTTGTTTAAAAAATCTTTAGTGAGTGAAGGACATCATATGATATTTCAACAGATCTTACCCTTGATGGGCGCTGAAAGTTGATTTTTCTGCTACCGTATTTCTTTACCGTGATCCGGTGGCAATTTTACGCTCATTTAATATATTCGCAAGAATTACAAGTAGATGCAAATACCTTCCTGTTGCTTGACTGTGAGTCTGTTCTAATTCGCACATACGAATACAACATGACAAGTTGTTTATCAGAAAAACAAAGGGAAGAGCAAAAAATGGGGACTGGTAAAAACAGCGAACCGTCGACTAAAAGGTGTGGCACATAACATAGGCGCAGCCAAAGTGGCCATGCCCCTCCCCCCGGCAATTTCTAAACTTATTTGTGAATAATTTTATTTCTAGCATTTTATGAGCAGACGGTCGGTCATTAGGCCCAGTGCTGTGTCAAGGGGGGCCCGGCCCCCGGGCCCACCATCTCAGGGGGCCCACAAGTAATAGACTTTTGCGCGTCAGTGGCATGTTTTTTAGCTGCTAAAGTTTACTGCGTGTACTTCCATTGAGAAGATAATTTAGGTCCGGTACTAATGAGATGCCGGGCCTGGGCCCTTATACCAAAATATCTCAAAAATTACCATATTATCTTGAATCAAAGTTAAAGTAGGCTGCGACAACATTAGTAAAATCATTTGTATTTGAAACAAGACAGGTTGGTTGCAATTGAATACTTGAAATCAAGAAGGGCCCAATTACCACAAAGGTGTGCTTAAAATAAATGTGTTGTACCGTAGTTATTTTGTGATGGAATCTCAGGGGGCCCACAGGTAATAGACTGTTGCGTTTCAGTAACAATGTGTTTTTTTAGTTGTTAAAGTTTACTGCGTGTAGCCTACTTGTCCATTAAGAAGATAATTTAGGCCCGGTACCAATGAGATGCTGGGCCCTTATACCAAAACATCTCTAAAAACACCACATTATCTTAAAGAAAAGTTAAAATACGACAACATTAGTAAAATTACCTGTATTTGAAATAAAACAGGTTGGTTGCAATTGAATACTTGAAGTCAAGACGGGCCCAATTCCCACAAAGGTGTGTTTAAGATAAATGTTTTTTAATTATTTTGGTTGTTTATTTTTTCGTATTTTGTGGTAGAACGTTGGAATTAGCAACTGTTGAGCTGAAACCACTTTATACACTGGTAGGATCACCATACTTTGTAAGCTACTGTTAAACCACGAAGTAGACAGCTCATTTTAAAATGATTGTCATAAATGGGCAAATTATATAAGACAATAAAAGTAATTTGCTTTCTTCTGGTGACTATTTACTAGGTTACCTCCTGATGTTAAAGATGATAACTAGCTTTTGTATTTCCGACGTTTCGTCAGTCAGCACGACTGACTTTATCAAGGTGGCTAAAACAGGTTAACACAACCTGTTCAGCAACGATGGCACAACACAAAAACATACTGATAAAATGAATAAAGTAAGCAGCAAGAATCAGAATTAAAACACGCAACAAGATACCTAGAGGTTAAACTGAATGCAGTGAATGCCTAAAACCAGTAGGCTACTTTCCAACAGCGTAAATTTATCTATCTATTGGGCCACCGTCAAGAAACATTGAAAAGACATCAGACAAGACAGAAACCAAGGGAATTGGCAATAACAATGATAGAGAAGACGCACTGAGAATGGAAAAGGTGAAGCTAAAGTTAAAGTAATTTTTTGTACACAGAGGGGAAATTCTGACCATCTTTCTGGTTAAGAGCATGTTGTGCTTCCTGGTTTATGTACCACTTTTCTGTAAACAATCTTTTTGTATAATCCTTTTCAGTTTTAAGAATGGTAGCGTTGGTCCAAGTAATTTTATGGTCTGAATTTATAGAATGTTTGCAAAGAGCGGAATGCTCCGGACGTTGAAATTTAATAGCTCTTTGGTGCTCGTTGATTCTAGATTTAAGATCACGTTTTGTCTGTCCAATGTAGATTAAATCACAGTCATGACACGGAACTTGGTAGATCAATCCAGAAACTTCACCTTCTCTCACGGGGTCTTTAGTCGAGGGAAGGTATTTACCTATTGTGAGATAGGGTTTCATCGCAACTTTGATTCCTATGCCATAGAGGATACGCTGAATTTTGTCGGTTACCCCCCTTATGTAAGGAAGACAAGTAAAAGATTTATAAGGAGGAAGCGAAGGTTTCGGTTTGGGTCGCTGTATGCAAGCAAGTTTTCGTGGAAATCCGTTGAGCATTAAAGTATTGTGAATGTTTTTCTTGTGGTGTGAACGTTCAGAATCATCCGTTATGTGAGTGTCCAGTCTGTTGTACAATGTTTTGGCCACTGTGAGTTTTTGATGCTTGGGGTGATGTGAGTTGAACTGCAGGTATCTGTCTGTATGTGTTGGTTTTTTGTGAATGGTAGTGGTTAGTTTTTTGTTGTTGCTATGGCGAACCACTTTAACATCCAAAATTGGATGTTAAAGTGGTTCGCCATAGCAACAACAAAAAACTAACCACTACCATTCACAAAAAACCAACACATACAGACAGATACCTGCAGTTCAACTCACATCACCCCAAGCATCAAAAACTCACAGTGGCCAAAACATTGTACAACAGACTGGACACTCACATAACGGATGATTCTGAACGTTCACACCACAAGAAAAACATTCACAATACTTTAATGCTCAACGGATTTCCACGAAAACTTGCTTGCATACAGCGACCCAAACCGAAACCTTCGCTTCCTCCTTATAAATCTTTTACTTGTCTTCCTTACATAAGGGGGGTAACCGACAAAATTCAGCGTATCCTCTATGGCATAGGAATCAAAGTTGCGATGAAACCCTATCTCACAATAGGTAAATACCTTCCCTCGACTAAAGACCCCGTGAGAGAAGGTGAAGTTTCTGGATTGATCTACCAAGTTCCGTGTCATGACTGTGATTTAATCTACATTGGACAGACAAAACGTGATCTTAAATCTAGAATCAACGAGCACCAAAGAGCTATTAAATTTCAACGTCCGGAGCATTCCGCTCTTTGCAAACATTCTATAAATTCAGACCATAAAATTACTTGGACCAACGCTACCATTCTTAAAACTGAAAAGGATTATACAAAAAGATTGTTTACAGAAAAGTGGTACATAAACCAGGAAGCACAACATGCTCTTAACCAGAAAGATGGTCAGAATTTCCCCTCTGTGTACAAAAAATTACTTTAACTTTAGCTTCACCTTTTCCATTCTCAGTGCGTCTTCTCTATCATTGTTATTGCCAATTCCCTTGGTTTCTGTCTTGTCTGATGTCTTTTCAATGTTTCTTGACGGTGGCCCAATAGATAGATAAATTTACGCTGTTGGAAAGTAGCCTACTGGTTTTAGGCATTCACTGCATTCAGTTTAACCTCTAGGTATCTTGTTGCGTGTTTTAATTCTGATTCTTGCTGCTTACTTTATTCATTTTATCAGTATGTTTTTGTGTTGTGCCATCGTTGCTGAACAGGTTGTGTTAACCTGTTTTAGCCACCTTGATAAAGTCAGTCGTGCTGACTGACGAAACGTCGGAAATACAAAAGCTAGTTATCATCTTTAACATCAGGAGGTAACCTAGTAAATAGTCACCAGAAGAACGCAAATTACTTTTATTATCAAATGCCTGGTGAACAGTCTCTCTCTGTTTTTTATATAAGACATTTGCATAACTTAATTGCAATGCCTTGTCTAAATTTTGCAAAAGCATAGATTGAAACCTTTCTTTAGCATACCAGGTAAGGTGAAAGCGTTCATGTTTTGTAGGTTAGCTTTTCTTTAGCATAAACTTTAAGAGTGAGGTACGATTGATTTTGAAGTCTGCCAATAACTAAACAAGTCACATGAAATACTTTTTGTAATACTGGACTAGCTGAAAGTTTGGTTGGTCTATTGATATCCCTTTTAACAATGAAGTATGTTTCTACATCTACTGGTATAACTTGCAAGGTAAAAGTCTTTTTGAAGTGTCATAAGCTGCATTAAAGCTGTTGCACTTTTAGCTTAACGTTTTGGTTTTACAGGGTGTTTTGTTTTCTTAAGCTTAACTTCAAAGTGAATGTTACTGGTTTACAACTGGTACGGTAGTCTAGCTCTAGAATGGTGTAACCTTGCTATGTACCAAGATTTTATTCAGCATTTCATAAAGAAGATGTCATGTTTGAACTAGCGACATTCTTGCTTTGAACATTTCAGATTTATAAACAAAACTCTCAAAGAGGAATTCTTTGAAATGGCTGACCATGGAGGATTGTTAGAACCAAGCAAACTTTGCTTTGCCATTGAAGTACATTTGTTTACTATGATTACCAATGGTGCAGACGTGCTGCAAAAGTTTTGCAGATGTTCCAAACAAGGGAATGTTTTTCTCAAAGCTCTTTGCATAGTTTTTTTTTTTTCAAAAGTTATGTTGAGCCAAATGTTAAACCTTGAATGTACCAAAAACCATGAAGCATTTAATGCGATCTTTACCCATGTCTTTAATTGCTGTGGTAAGAACCAGATAAAGTGACCAGCAGGCCACAAGCTGAAGAACGACCACCAAAAGTAAGGCGAACGATTCAAAAACTGACCTCAAAGGTCAGCAAGTAATAAGCGGACAGCGGACATTGAGTAGTGTAATAATCAATTCACCTGCCTTAAGATGTAGGCCATAAAAATGTTTGTCTTATTTGTAGCCTATTCCATTTCTGCAGTCATATTTTGTTTACTGCTAAAAAATTGTACACAGTAAACAAAATAGCATTTCTCATAGATTAATTAGCATTTCATTTTTAGCATTTACAATCCCGTAATTATAAATATCGCTGACTTTACAGAGGTAGCTATCAGCAAGTGTAACCAGCATACATTTAGATACCAGTATAATAAGTATTTTATGACAGTTGCCGGGATTTTGTTTGTGATTTTAAATCGTTGCTGCTTTATATTTCATTTCTTTCATTCCAAGCAAAGATGAAGCTATAACTTGATAGACCTGTGTTTACTATAAGTTATATTTCTGCTGTGTTCTGTACACTGCTGGGTTGATGGTTGTTTATGAAGTTATAAAAGTTTAACTAGGTAGTAGTTATTGTGCAGTAAGCATTACAACATTTCATTAAGCACCAGTAACCTATGAAGGCTTTCTGAGTACTGCAAAGTTGTCAGTGAGTAATGAAGCTGTTAGACCTTACCTAGAAACCTATTAACTAGTGTTGCACTGTAAATATTGCTCCGTTTTGTTAAAGTTCATAGTAATTTTCTTATGTATGCTGTGATTCCTGTGAAGTAGTTGCAACATGTGATAAAGTTATTAAACTTCATCTACATAAGTCAGCATTCATGCCCATGCACCATTCCAATAACAGCTGTTTTTAGCATGACCAATGGTGTTTGCATATATGAAAAAAATAATTATATACATGTATTAAAGTTAATTCAACAGTTAGATTACAGCAACTGCTGCTCATAATAATTGTGCTTCTTAAATTCAACAATCACAATGTTCCAAAAATAAAGCAATTAATAAAAAAATGTTTTAGTGAAATATAGCATGATTAACAACAGGTTTCTAATAATAGTGTATCTTGTATGAGTAGGCCTAGTTAATAAACCATGTACGCCATTCTGTGCTGTTATAAATTAACACTGTTCTGTTGTGAATTGAAAGTATATCACTAGATTGGTAACTACTGTTTTTATCATACTAAAGTTCCTGATTAATTATGCACATTTGAGTTTTGAGTACACTTGAGTTTTCATGTTAGCATTTTGAATGGGTGCTTGGGTAGCTTTTTGAAAGTATTGTAATGGTGAGTGGTTTAATCAATCAATCACTGGTTTATGTTTTTTCACAAAATATTACATCAAATGCACTGGTACATTACATAAAAGTGAGAGAGGAAGGAAGTTTAGAAATCGTTAACACTTTTGGCTTTCATTGCAAGCAAAGGTGTAGCTATGACTTGATAGACCTGTGTTTGCTCTTATTTACATTTGTATTGTTTTCTCAACTGGTGAGAAAGTCTAGTGAAGTGAACCACCTTTCCATATCAGTGCAGTTAACATACACACTATATTATCATAAGTCTGCTTGCCAATAAGGGGCCCAAAATTATTTTGGCCCCGGGGCCCATCAAGGGCTTAACACAGCACTGATTAGGCCGGTCTTTATTACAGTGTTAGCCTACATTGCAGACCACCTATCCTGGTTTTACTGTTTGTTTGTTTGTTTGTGTATCTTTATCCTGCATTGCGGGAAAGCGGACTTGAGCGCTATGCATCGGTGTACGCCTTCCGACATACACCTGACCCACGCTGCAGCCGACGGCAATGTCTGTTTCCGGTTGTCTACTCTACTTATGACTTAAATTTGGTACTACCCATTACTCGAAATCGATCACTGGGCAGAGGCAATTATCGTAAAGTTTCTTGCCCAGAGAAACAACAGCAAGTGCGGGTGGCTGGAGTCGAACATGCAGGCTCTCGACTGCGAGCCCAACGCGCTAACCACTCGGCCACGGCTGTTCGTGTACTCTGCTATAATTTTCGCCATTGAAAAAGCATTGTGTCTTGTTTGCAATCAGTTTTAGCCAGGTCGAGATTTGCAATCTGCAATTTCCAGCTTTAAATGTTTAACCAGCTTATTATATTAATGTTACACCGAGTGTCCTACGAAAGCAACACCTAAACAAGCGAAAGCGGATATTTTTTTTTTTTTTACAAGATCTGACAATTTCTGATAATAATTGGTCGGAAACTCCAAGATGCTGGTTACCACGGTAGGCACTTTGACATAACGGTTAATCCGGATGGAATCGCCGGTCAAATCTAATCCGGATTAACCGAGTTCTACTGTAGTACACTTTTCCTTGCGAATCACCTGATTTCAGGCATGCGACTCAGCACGTGATATTCTGACCGATCTACTCGAAAGATTTTGGTACAGTACAAAGAAAATGTGAATGTATTGCCACAAGCAGCGTAGCCTAATGGGTTAAGGTTAGGGCAAGGGAATAGTCATTTCGATTGCGTGGGTTCGATTCCCACCCTCTGCTAATGTTCTTTTTTCTTCTGCAACTCAACTGAACTGAGTGCAAGAAGGATCTTTATGACTGTAATCAATTGAGTTTATAAGGAAAATTGTCCTATCTTTCTTAACCAATGCGCCGCGGCGCAATGGTGGTAGCTGGTTCGCACGGAAAACTGTCCTATGTTAAAAGTGCCTACCGGTTACCACAAGGAAGACAAATTTTGTCAAAAGCATGGAAACTGGTCAAAATGTGTGCTCGAACGTGGAGGCAAAATATGTTAAGCAAACGAAAGAATACAGGAACATATTGTGTGCCTTCTAGTCCTCACATATTTTGTGCAGACATTTTAAAAAAAGGGAATTTTTTTAAGCTTGTTTAATCTTACACTGACGCCAGAGATGAAGATTAAGAAAACATTTGGCATGTTAGAGAAAGAAATCGTCATCGAGGCTATAACAAATCGTTTGCGCCTGCAACGGGATATGGAGTTGTGGGATATTTCTGGAAATGGACAACTCAGCATTGTTTTGAGGTCCATAAAAGCTTTACAGGATTAGGAAAAATATATTTCGTTTTAGCAGAATTTAAATTCAATTTAATTTATTTTTCTTTGTCGTAATGCAAAAGAAATGATATTGTGAAAAACAAATACGGTAACAAAAGGAAAAGGTGGCAAAACCTTAATGGTTTAAGACGTAGGCTACATTAAAAGATCTAGTATTGCGGTATATGCAGTAATGGGCATTATCGGCGATGATTTACCGGCGATCGCTCAATTATTATTTCAGTTATCGTTATCGCCAAAGGCAATATTTGATTATCGCCGATAAATTTTATTTCGGATCAACACACAAGTGGAAAGACCATGAAAAGTAATATTTTTACTAACCACCTAGTTAATGAAACTAAAATTTAATACAGATTGAATCTAAATACAGTATCCCCTTTCTCATTTACCTATGCGACATAGCCTACCTCAATCAAATATTTTTATTTCCACTAATACAGTGCCTTTATTGTAATTCTTATCTCAACAACATAGCGTTCTGCCATTGCTTTAATGATAGTGTTCACAAAGAAAACAAAAAAATTATCTGAAATTATCAGTAAATTGCAATAATTATGTTTTTGTTCTAAAACAAACACGACTAGTTTGACAAGCTTGATGGATTTCACAGTAGGTTATGCACATTTTTACTACCAATAAGGCTTAAGATTACTGATAAATTTTCAAGCATTTTGCGTTTTTTGGAATTGTTTCAATTATTGCTGACTTTGCTGTAATCAGCCCTTTAAGCAGAAAGCAAAATACAAAGTTTGGAATTTTTTATGGTATTTTCATTTGATTTAATTATTTTGCCTACTGCACGTAAGCGGCAGTGTAACTCGATTGATAAAAGCATCCAACTGGTATCTGCAGGTATAATTATAAGCACGGCGGTTACCTCAGTGGTTTGATTCTGGATCAAGAGGCTGAAGATTCGATACCCACTGCCGCTGTTGCGATTCTAATCATGCATAACTTACAAAAAGTTTTGTCCCTTTACAGTATATTATGTTCGATTTTTCATCATGTTGATGAAAACAGTTCGTGATGCATGGGATGGGCAGCGCTAATCAAGAAAAAATATTATCGTTATCGGACATTATCGGCGATAATTTTATAGTTATCGCTTAACTTTTTTTGATTTATCGTTATCGCTTTAGGCATTTTTCGTTTATCGATTAATTATCGTTATCGCTTAACTGAAAAATGAGTTATCGTGCCCAACACTGCAGTGGCGGCTCGTGACCTTTGGTGATGGGGGTGCTGCAAATGTTGATGGTAAGTATGACGTCATAATGTGACACAAACAGTCGAGCGCCGAAGGCGCGAGCTTCCTAGGGGGGTCTGGGGGCATGCCCCCCCCAGAAAATTTTGCACTTTTATATGCTCTAAAATGCCATTGCTGGTGTTTTCAGGACAAAAAATAAAAATTTTGAGCAGTTGAAAATATGGACTTTGAGAACTTTGAAACAAAAAAATTGCTTTTTCTGAAAGGTTGGTACAAAATAGGAAATCTGAAGTAGGCCTAATAGATGGGAACATTTTGCTCATAATATGAATATATAATATAATAATAACAAAAAAACATTGAAAAAAGATTATGGTGTTAGAATCGGATGCTGGAATGTGGGAAGTTTGTGTGGTAAAGGAAATGAAATATGTGAAGAACTAAGAAAAAGAAGGGTGGATATATGTTGCCTAGAGGAAGTAAGATGGAGGGGACAGTCCAGGCCCGTAACTAGCTTGGAGCAGCAGGGGGGGCAAAAAGTATTCTAGAGGAGGCCCAACTTTTACCTTCTGAATCATGTACGAAAACGACGTTTGTACACAATGTGGGTATATTCACGCAAGAACATTAATCGTAGGCCTAATACAACGTTTACATTAGACTAGTTTATCATAGAAACAGTCAGTGGCGTAGCCAGGAATTTAGAAAAAAAAGGGGGGGTTGACGGGGGGCGGGTAAAGCCCGACAGCGTCTTCGCCAAAGGCGACACCCAGCAGCGGGGGGTCTGGGGGGACCTCCCTCAGAAATTTTTGAAAAATTACTTTGAATTTGGTGCATTCTGAGAGCATTTTCAACAAACATGTGGGTATAAATATTCCTGTAAAATGGTACTGTCCGGTGGCATAGCAAAATGATAAGATCATGTTTTCTAGGGCATTTTTCGGTAATAAAGCTAAGTCTCTATGTTTTCTTGTTGCTAATTCCTGGCTGAGATATTTGAATGTTTGGTATTGGCAAAACTCGCTCTTTTAATGCAGTTTCGTTTAAAATTAGGCAAACTTTGTTTTAGAGACAACATTCTACCCAGTAGCGTAGCCAGAAATTTTGAAAGGGGGGGGGTTGACGACCCAGCGGCGGGGGGGCCTCCCCAAAATTTTTTTAAAAATTACTTTGAATTTGGTGTATTCTGAGAGCATTTTCAACAAAAATGTGTGTATGAATATTCTTGTAAAATGGTGCTGTCCGGTGGCATAGCAAATGGATAAGATCATGTTTTCTTCGGCATTTTTCGGAAATAAAGCTAAGTCTCTATGTTTTCTTGTTGCTAATTCCTGGCTGAGATGTTTGGTATTGGTAAAACTCGCTCTTTTAATACAGTTTTGTATAAAATTAGGCAATTTTTTTTTAGACTAAGCATCAATCTCAATATCGTGACGTCACACGTGTGCCAAAGGGGGGGTTGCAACCCCCAACCCCCCCCCCCCCCTTGGCTACGCCACTGATTCTACCACACCCTTAAACACACAATGTTTACAATTAAACACAAGAAAATTGAGTGTAAAACTGAAAAGTCAGCGAACAGAGCTAATTTAACATAATTTTTTCCAGGGGGTGCCAACGTTTTTGCAAGGGGGGCTTCGCCCCCCCCTGCGCCCCCCCCTAGTTACGGGCCTGGGACAGTCAGCGCGGTTTTTAGGTGTCAATGAGAGGAGATATAAGTTATGGTGGTCAGGAAATAACACAGGAATCGGTGGTGTTGGTTTCTTGGTAAAAGAGGAATTGTGTGAGAAAGTAATAGAAGTTAGAAGGAGTGACAGAGTGATGACAATGGTACTTGCTTTTGAAGAGGAGGTAGTGAGGCTAATCTGTGCATATGCACCTCAAAGTGGTAGGGATTACTTAGAAAAGGAAAGTTTTTATGATGTTTTGGCAGAGGAATGGGATTTACGGAGTTCAAAAGAGTTGGTGTTTGGATTAGGAGATTTTAATGGACATGTTGGAAAACAAGCAAATGGGTTCGAGGGCATTCATGGAGGGTATGGTTTTGGGAAGAGAAACATGGAAGGAAGAATGCTACTTGAGTTTTGTGATGAAAGGAAACTTTGTATTGCCAACACATGGTTTAAAAAGAAAGAGAAAAGGAAGGTGACTTACAGCTCAGGAGGACATGAGTCGGAAATTGATTTTATTGTGGTTGCGCAGGAACAGAGAAAGTACTTGAAGAATGTGAAAGTAATTCCATGGGAGTTGCAGCATAGACTAGTAGTAGGAGACTTAAATATGAAAAAAGTGAAGAAAATTGTGAAGAAAGAACGAGTTTTTGTAAGAAATGTGTGGAAACTGGAGGAAAAAGAAACGAGAATTAAGTTTATTAAAAGAGCAAAAGAGCTGGTAAACATGAGTGCGCAGGACTTGTGGGCTTCATTTCAGAAAGGTGTCCTAGCAGCATGTGATGAAGTATGTGATGAAGTATGTGGGAAAAAGAAAGTGAGGAGGGATCGTGGAGACACATGGTGGTGGGATGAAGAGGTGAAGCATGCGATTTCACAGAAAAGAGATGCATACAAGCAGTGGCGCAAAAATGGGTCAGAAGAGAATAAAAAGAAGTATAAGAGTATGAAAAAGAAGGCAAAGAGGGTTGTTGCAAGAGTTATGAAGAATGGTGCTGAGGAGGAACTTAATAAAATGAGGGAAAGCCAAAACAAAGTATTCAGACTCATAAAGCAAATGAAAAAGGATGGGAATGATATTGTAGGGGGAAGATGTATAAGGAGTGGAGATGGGAAGTTGCATTTCAGCCCGGAAAGCAGAGGAGAAGTGTGGAAGGAACACATGGAAAATGTTATGAATAAGGAGAATGTATGTGGGAAAGGTTACTCGTGATGAAGTGGTGGAGGCAATGGGGCAAATGAAACTGCGTAAAGCAGCCGGTCCATCAGAAGTGAGCGTAGAGATGATAAAAGCAAGTGGAGAGTTGGGAATTGAAGTAATGCTACAACTTAGCCAAAGGGTATTAGATGGAGAGGGAATGCCGGAGGAGTGGAAGCATAGTACTCTTGTTCCATTGTTCAAGAGAAAAGGGGATGTGAGAAGTTGCAGTGCATATAGAGGTGTAAAACTACTAGAGCATGGAATGAAAATTGTGGAGCGAATACTAGAAAAGAGGTTGAGAACATTGGTGAAATTAAATGATATGCAGTTTGGATTCATGCCAGGAAAAGGTACAGTGGATGCTCTGTTTATATTGAGAAGAATGCAGGAGGAATACCGAGAGAAGCAGAGAAAACTATATATGTGTTTCGTCGACTTAGAAAAGGCATTTGACAGAGTACCAAGGAAAGTGATGGAGTGGGCAATGAGGAAAAGAGGTATACCGGAGGTATTAGTGAGAGCTGTGATGTCTATGTATGAGGATGCAAGAACAAAAGTGAGAGTTGGATCAAATTATTCAAACGAGTTTTTTGTGAAGGTTGGTGTACACCAAGGATCAGTTTTGTCACCTCTGATATTTGCTATTGTGGTTGACGTTGTAACTGAAGGAGTGAGGGAGGGCTTATTGAGTGAAATTTTGTATGCAGACGACCTGGTCTTGACAAGTAATAGTATGGAGGGACTGGAGAGAAAGTTTGAGAAATGGAAAGAAGCATTTGAAACCAAGGGTATGAAGGTGAATCTTGAAAAAACAAAAGTGATGGTGAGTGGAGCAGAAGGAACAGTTGTTGAGAGCAAAGTAGATCCCTGTGGAATATGTGGCAAGAGAGTGATGAGAAATTCAATGCAATGCAAGGAATGTGGAAAGTGGGTACATGCAAGATGTGCTAATGTCAAGAGAGCCGCAACAAGATTGGCGAAGTGTTTTGTTTGTGGGAAATGCAGTAAAGGAAGGAATGAAGTGGAAGGCCATGATGATGAGTTCTGCCATGGCATCGAAACAGTGACAGACTTCTGTTATCTGGGTGATCGGATAAATGGAAGTGGTGGATGTGAAGCAGCGGTGACAACAAGGGCAAGATTGGGCTGGGCAAAGTTCAGGGAATGTGGGGAAATGTTGTATGGCAGAAAATTCTCACTAAGGATGAAAGGGAAAGTATATCGGAGCTGTGTGCGGCCTGCAATGCTATATGGTAGCGAGACATGGATATTGAGAGAGAGTGAACTGGCAATCCTGAGAAGAACGGAAAGGTCAATGGTGAGAGCAATGTGTGGGGTGAAAACGAGAAGGGAAAAAAGGACTGAAGAATTGTTGGATATGCTAGAGATGAGAGAGACCATAGACCAACTGGCAAGGGCAAATGGAGTAAGATGGTATGGACATGTGATAAGGAGGGAGGAAGGAAGTTTTCTTAGAAAGGCACTAGATCTAAAGGTGGATGGGAAGAGGAAACGCGGTCGTCCAAGAAGAACGTGGAAACAACAAGTGAAGGATGAATTTAAAAAAGTCGGACTGAAGGAGGAAGATGCAAGGGACAGGGTGAAATGGAGAAAAGGGATTAAAACAATTGCTGCGCGGAAACAATCGGCCACCCCCACTAGTGGGGAACAAACCGACGATGGATTATGATGATGATGATGAATATCAATCAATCATTTTATTTTTTGTCATTAACACGTCCGGGACGAAAAAGATACTCTTAACTACAATAGTCGATATAGACCTACCAGCACGTTAATGAATGGGAAAAGGTGGCAAAACCTTGAAAGATTTAAAACGTTCCTGAATAGAAAATCATGTAGTAGGCTATGTCTGTAGTTAGCACGGCCACAAAACCCAAAAAGCAAACAGTAAAAAATAAAACAAAAACAAGCACAAATGTAGCAATGAATGACAACCTAATGAAAAGTGTTGTGGATTGAATTTGTCAGTTCCAAGATTGATGTGGATGAGCAATGAGCAGTAATCATAATAATTATAGGATGGAGAAAGAAAACCGAACATAAAAGAAACCCATCCTCACTCCTCAGGCAAAAGCTCGTTTCGATGTGGCCCAGGAGAGCAGGTGTTGAGCTCTTTCTATGGTCAGACTGCACATCACACAGTAACCTATGGTGATTAAGGTTTGAGATCCAGTTTAAGTTATTGTTTCTTGTCCTGGTGGGTGAAGATGGAATGGATGAGCTGCTGGTAGATAAGATGATAATGTCCTGATGGTGTTGATGAAGCTCTCATCCCCTTTTGCGACGTGTCGTGTTGATTATGGAGTGTTGCGTTTGCTGTTAATATCTACAAACATAAAAGTACAGCACAAGCAGTCGACATTATTGTTAGGTAGGCCTAATCTTTTGTAAATTATTTCGGATTTCCACTAAAATCTTCACAAGAATGCAAGAAAGTCTTTCTACATTGTCTTTCTATTGTGTATCCGTTTTGTTTGCTTAAATTTTGTTTTAGATTGTGGACAAAAAGTGACTTTGTATCACTCTATCTACTTGAAGAAGGAAATTCGTTCCATGTTTTCGCACCTGTGAATTCTATTGAATGCTGAGTTACAAGCGTTTTTGAGAAGTATGGAATGTTTAGAGAATCATTATCATGGTTTCTTGTACACAGGCAGTGAACCTCTTTGACACATTTAAAACGGTTGGAGAAGCAATCTGGTAGTAAGTTGTTGTGAAATTTAAACACGAAAACACTAATTTCCAGTTTGAACAATTGCTCAATTGATATCGGATCTTGCTACAACTACCATTGTTGGGACAAAAAATACGATGAATTCAAAGCAGATTTTTTCTCCTAATTTACAAGTAAAAAAGAAGTGTCCAACAGGAGATTGACAATCTAGCCTATATAATATACATTGGTTAAAATTATTTGCAATATCATATATATAATATGCATATAAGCACTGTTTTGTAAATAGTTACCAGTTTTAACAAATTAGATAGGCATAGGCTATTATAGGCCTAACCCAAAACATAAAAAGATTAATTAATCAGTACGATACTTAACTTTAGGATGGCTTCTGAAGATTTGATTATGTGTGTCTGTGAATAAATAAATACAAAACTGTTGCCATTGATTGTTCAGACATTTCTTTTCCCAAATTGGTGTTTTGCATCGTTGACGAGTTGAACACTCCGTTTAGTGAGGGACTCAGTCAAGGCCATGGATGATCCAGCAAAGTTTTTCTTTCGCTGAAATACAAGATTTCTTGTGGTTTGTCTGACAAATTATTTTATGATGGGTTATTTTATTACTATGAATAACAAATAAACAAAAGACACAAAGTTCCTACAGTGCATGCTGCACATGCACTATGCAGGCTATAATTAGGGTGCATACAAAGGTAAACAGTGGGATAAACTACAAAACATAAGTTACTTACAAATAAACTGCTCCATGTCAACTGGAACCAAGCTTATTTATAGACAAAATCCATTCTTCTTGTTTACTTTTGAGCAAAATGATGACTTTGTCGTTAATGTCTGGGTAACGAAGAATTTTTTCTCTGTTGAAATGACGGCAATAGCATTTAATGATTGGAGCCTTTCTTGATTGATGGTACTCAGAAAAGTTTTGATTCTTTTTAATGTCGAAAAGCAGCGTTCAGGCTCTGCTGTGGTCATAGGAATAATTAGGAGGATTTTTAACAGTTTGGAAATTTCACTGAGAGCATCTCTGAATAAATGTCAACAATTCAAATAACACGGAATATTCATACATGTCCATTGTCCAATCTGCTGTAGAATACTGCAAGTTCAGTTTCAAACTTTTCTTTTTCTATGATGGGATATGCTTCCACAGTTACTGCCACCTCATGTATTGATTGATTGATTGATTTTATTTCGTTGTAGGTAAATATAATACAATAAATACAGCAATAAAAAAGAAATTTTCAGCAACGGGAATCTGCGAAGAGACCATGGGTCTTTGAGTCAAGAAGATACCCCAGATTCTAATAAAAGTTCTAAAATTGCGATAAGAATAATTCAATAACGAAAATTGAGACAAGGTGTTAGAAGATGGTCATAGAGAAATATATATATTTAGTAGTCTATCGATAGCATAAAGGTAATACAAAATTAATCGTGCTAATGTATGGGCAGTTTATTCTTAAAGCTATTGAAGCTTCTCTTGTTGAACAATTTTGCATTTACTAATTGTTTGGTGAAGCAATATCTAGCCATTATGTCAACACATATGCAGTCACATACCTCCTTCGCTTCAGCCATAAGTGTTTTTGAAGAATTCTCACAGTACGGTACTTTTGAGTTTCTTATCACGGAAATTGCACTTTTGAAATTGCTTATATATTCATGTACTTTGAACACATCAATATCTCGAGATTGCATTTGGTTGAAAATCACTTCAACATGAGACATTATTTGATAAAAAAGCTGCAACCAAAAGAGGAATTTTTTGTTGGTAAGGTAATGCAAAATACCTGTTGCTTCTGAAATGGTATGATCAGTAGTTGATGTAGACTGTAGTGTATTTCATCAAGGCAGGATTTTAAGGGTTCCAAATGTTCATGAACTTTATTAACTGTTTGTAGGATGAAAGTTCACATTGACAGCACCACGTTGCAGCCTTCCATGTCATAACCTATCCTTCTACCAGTCTACAGCTTGCTGCACAACTAGACTAGCACTTATAAACCATCAACACACAGCCTGAAAATAACAATGCAATGTGGAATTAATGTAAATATGGCAGACCCTGCTCAGCAAAATGCTGATAAAAAAATCTAGCCAATTAAGAAGTTGCGTTGTTCTTACAGTTACACCCCTAGATCTTTGACCTTAACTTATTATCGCAAGTAAACAAAGAACCTAGCTTATATTTAATTAAGTAAGAACAATAATGATAACCTAGTGACTAGGTCCTAGTCTAAGCTCAATCAAGATAACCTAGGTCCTAGTCTAAGCTTTATCTTTTTGTGCAGAAAGCAAAGCATACCGGTATTAGTCTAACCATGTAACAGCATCAGTCACAGCCACCTAACATTGTGCTTGAAAACGATGAAGTATACTTGCAACAATAGTTAGCCTGACCAGCAACTGCAAAATTTGCAGTTCGGTATCGTCGAGTTTTAAAGCATAGATATCTTACATTATAGATATGCAACTCAGCAATCGTGGAATTATCGTCACGCTCGACTGACTTTATGGACACAATCAACAATCAAGGTTGCCAGCTTGGCTAGCGTATCTATGGTAGGCTATTATTGTACGGTTTGGGCTTGGCGAGTGGTGGCTTTTGAGCTCCTTTGGAATATTTTGTTTGGCGTATATTTCAAGTTTTCACAGAATAGCCTACTATGAAAAATTAAGACAATAATCTTTCTTCACGTAGGTTATGCAACTTCTGTTTCATGATCTTTAGAACTTTCATTTATAGGTCTTTTCATTTATAGGTCAATACGTATTAAGCTTATTTCCAGTGACTCATTAAAGCTTGTTGTAGGCAGTTTACAAACCTGAGATAGAGGGGCGCCGGAACAATTTTAGGACGAGAGTTTTAGGATGAGATATAGCGATAATGCTGGGCAACTCATTCGTTTTCCCGCTATTAGCCATGAAAGTCGAAATGTGAGACAGATGAATAATTGCAATAGCTTGAACAAGAAACGAAAGGTAAATTTCACATTCATAGCATCACAATCTGCTGCAAAGTATAAAATGTGTCCACGGGATAATTTGTGTGGGCCTACGGTAGGCTATAGGCCCTATAATTTGGCTATTTGCAGTAGCTTACATGACCTTAAAAGGGCACCATTGCCCCCCATCCAGAGAAAATTTGAGGGCAGGGGGCATCCTTCCCCCTGCTGAGACAGCTTCATTAGCATCACGGATCCAACCGCCAAACCAAGACAATTTTAATGTTTGGTACACACCATAACTAGGCTACCAAATGCTGTAGCACAGCTTTCGGTAGCCAGCAGTAACTTTCATTTTGGTAACACTCAGTAGATTAATTGAATAAAACTTCAGCTCCAAAAAAGGTCTTTACTTACTAATCAATGGTTGACAGCCTTTTTGTTGGCATTGTTGGAAATTTTCAGGGGTTGTCAGGCATTGTAGAGTAGCTACTTTCAGGCATTGTCTAGGATTTCCAGGCATTGTCGAACATTATCAGTGGTTGACGGGGTTGTTAGGCATTATAGAACATTTTCAGGCATTGCCGAACATTTTCAAGGGTTGTCGAGAATTTTCAGGGGTTGTCAGGCATTGTAGAGTAGCTACTTTCAGGCATTGTTGGGAATTTCCAGGCATTGTCTAGGATTTCCAGGCATTGTCGATCAATATCAGTGGTTGACAGGTTTGGTAGTCATTATGAAACATCTTCAGGCATTGTCGAACATTTTCAGGGATTGTCGAACATTTTCAGGGGTTGTTGAGCATTTTTAGAGATTGTCGGTAATTTCAAGGCATTGTCTAGGATTTCCAGGCATTGTCAATGCTAGACAACCCCTGAAAATGTTCGACAATGCCTGACAAACCCGTCAACCACTAATAATGATCAACAATGCCTGGAAATCCTAAACAATGCCTGGAAATTCCCAACAATGCCTGAAAGTAGCTACTCTACAATGCCTGACAACCCCTGAAAATGCTCGACAATCTCTGAAAATGCTTGACAATGCCTAAAAATGTTCCATAATGACTACCAAGTACCAAACCTGTCAAACACTGATATTGATCGACAATGCCTGGAAGTCTTAGACAATGCCTTGAAATTCCCAACAAATGTCTGAAAGTAGCTACTCTACAATGCCTGACAACCCCTGAAAATGCTCGACAATCCCTGAAAATGTTCCATAATGACTACCAAACCTGTCAAACACTGATATTGATCGACAATGCCTGGAAATCCTAGACAATGCCTGGAAATTCCCAACAAATGTCTGAAAGTAGCTACTCTACAATGCCTGACAACCCCTGAAAATGCTCGACAATCCCTGAAAATGTTCGACAATTCCAGGAAATGTTCCATAATGACCACCAAACCTGTCAAACACTGATATTGATCGACAATGCCTGGAAATGCTAGACAATGCCTGGAAATTCCCAACAATGCCTGAAAATAGCTACTCTACAATGCCTGACAACCCCTGAAAATGCTCGACAACCCCTGAATATGTTCGACAATGCCTGAAAATGTTCGACAATGCCTCACAAGCCTGTAAACCACTGATAATGATCGACAATGCTTGGAAATCCTACTGTTCTGGCGGGTCGATTGCCCTCTTGATTAGAATTGAAATTGTGATGAATTTTGTAACTTGGTTGGTTGAATTAAGCAACGTTGAATTTGCGTTCTTTCACTGTTATACGTTACGTGGCCCGCCTTCTGACCAAGACGTTTAATTTCTGATTGTCGCATTTGCCGCGTGCCGGGAGCCGTGGTGTCTGGAGAGTATTTGCCATTGTGTGTTGAGTTTCATTTCATTATCGAAAAAAGCAAGCTAGAGAAATGAATGTGTACCACGGATTTAAGTTGTCGTGTTAAAGCCATTGTAAGTTTATACAAAATCAGGTTTTTATCCCAACTCGCTCTCAATAAATCAAAAAACAACAAGAAACAATTGCAAGTATGATTCAGGCAGACCGAGGAGGGATTGTAGGTAGGCAGTGAGCACCTACTCATGTAACCAAAAATAAAAACCTGATTATTGGACAACTGAAGTAAAGAACTATAAAGTATCTAAATAACGAAATAAAAGAATTAAAAGAACTAACAAAATTGGCAGAATTGAAAGAACAAGAACTAAAGGACTAACTTAAGAATAACAAATTTAAATTTCAACCAAGGAAGACTTGCAACGAAAGACTCAGTGCAACGAAGACTCCCTGCAGCGAAAGGACTTTAATATACTTTAATTGTGTTGTAAACTGGAACTCTACTGTAGCCTAATTGTGTACAATAACTTTTTTTTAAATACTGTATTGTTTGTCAAGAGGCTTGCATCACCGTAACTCAGCGAGCGGTAAGTCCCTAATTAATGTTGGTTACGCTGTCCATTACGTTACGTGTGTCGCTTTTAGTGTGTGTAGGCTATAGTATACAGTAGTGTAATTTTTTTTAAATTGATAAATGGAAGGTGACGGTGGCCATCCGGTGTCTCGTGCGTTTCCCGTTGGCAGTGGGACAGGGGGCGCTGCGTCTGGGGGTGGTGCGGCGGAACACCCGGGCGTTGGGCAGGTGTATCCTCAGGGGGTTCATGGCAGCCTTACCCATGCTGATTCCAGTGCAGAAGCTGTGCTCAGGGACGTCAGACACAAAAAAAGAGAGGTGCTGCAGGGGGTTGGAGAATTAAGGAGAGGTCTCCCCATGGTACATGATGAAGCGTCGCTAGAGCGGGCCTTGGTTGATATGGCGGAGTTAGAGGGAAACGTTGGAGAACTGTTAGAACTTGCGAATAAACTAAAGGATAGCACTATGATATCTGAAGCTACAGAACAGTTCAGGTCAGAGATTGAGGAATTGAAACGTACCATAAAACAGAAGCAAATCTCCAAGGTAGATACAAAATTAGGTACAATAAAAGGAAAATCAACCACCAGTGCTTCGAGTAGTCGCTCGCGCCGTTCAAAAGAAGAAGAGATTGAAATCCGGCTCGAAATAGAGAAGTTGCGGTGGGAAAAACAGATGCGGGTGACCAAAGCCAAAGCAGAGGAAGCCAGAGCCGAAGCAGAGGAAGCCGAAGCCAGAGCCGAAATTGAAATGCAGATCAAGGCAGCCGAACTGAGAGCAAGGCAAAGTAAGCTTGACTTGTTTTCACAATGTGGATCGGACCAAGGGTCGGAGCGCGGGCAACGACGGCCTACGGCCAGTAGTCTCGGAGTCACCGACTACATCCCTACAGCGATAGAAAAGGTCCAGAGGTGGGATGCTGACATTATCAATCCGCCTGGGAGATCCCATGACATTCATGGGGCCGCTAGCATAGATGCCCAACCTAAACAGAGCCAGGCTAAACAGGAGAATTTAATGGAACCGCCACATAAAGAAACTCCCCTAAGAAAGCTCTTTCCAGGAAACGCCCTCACAAACAAGTATAGAACGTGGACTAAAGATAATTTTTTGGCAAAACCGCCCGGGGGGACCCATGGGGCCGCTGAAAGAGAACCTCATTATGATTATCAACGTGATTTTTATAGAGAGAAGGTTGTGAAACCGTCACAAACATGCCCCTTAACTGTAAGGAAAGATCTTAAAGGTGAGAGATGTAATTCACCACTAGTTAAAGATGATGGCCGTGAAACTAGACATGTTATGACATCCCCGCCAGGGCTTAATGCAAACAGAGGTGCTGAGGATCAACAAAACTGGTTCTATAAATATCATAATTGTCGCACTTTCTATGACAGGGCCGCATTGATCAACTATGACGGCAACAACATGCCATTTATATTTTTTAAAAACCGTATCGAATCACTAATGGAGAGTTGCCCATTTGAGGGAAATCGGCTGACTTTGCTACAGGCAGCCTGCGTACGTAGCGCCGCGCAAACCATTTCAAACTTAGCATCGGATACTTCTGGTTGGAGCGAAAAGGAAAGGATCGATATGTCGTTGTATCGCTTGTCGCAGCGCTTTGGCGTTAGAGGCGGATTTCTCGCGGAACCGGAGATTCGGCGGATACGGCATGGCAATAAATTATCTGGGATGTCATCATCCTCAATAAAGGAATTCAAAGACGAGCTGGCTCAGTGTACCCTCTTCGCTAGGGCGTATAACCAGCGTCATCAGCTAGAAGGACGTTTTGTACTAGACTTGGCAGGTCGATTACCTGGATATGCGAAGAAAGACTTTTTGTACTATCTGAAAGAGCAATATGATAGCACCGAGGAACCAAGCTTCCAAAGCCTAATGGATTTCGTAAATTGCGAAGAGACGTGTCGCTCTACGGACTTCGCCATACGCTTAATGGAGGAAGTCGTTGCTAGAAAAGATACAAAACGGTCGGCGAGTGATAATCACATTATGCGTATTCGTCAAACCTCAGCACAGCCTGTCAGAAATGTCACCCAAGGTAGCAGTCGCGGGTCTGGCTCTAGTTCTGGGAGCCGAGAAGAAACGTTTGGTAGCCGCTCTTTTGAGGGTACGAGGAAGGACATACTTTGTATCTATTGTGAGAGTAGGAATAAGCAAGAGCGTCACAGACTACCCAATTGTCCCGAGTTCCTAAACTTGACGCCGTCGCGACGCCGGGATGTCATCGCCACGACTGGTCGTTGTCTAAACTGCCTACGTCTAGGACACCAAGCAAAAAACTGCACCCAATCATGTAATTGTAGGCGCTGCGGCGAAGATTTCCGATTTAAGCACTATTATCTACTGCACGACGCTTATGTGAGTCCTCAAGGAACATCGGGCAATGGCAATGGTCTTAGAACGGCACCTGCCGTCACTAATCGTAGTGTAAGCATCGCTCATAAGAGGGCAGTGTTTAATCGTGTCACGGCTGTGCGAGTCATAAACCCATCTAATGGAGAGACCACTCTGGTTTACTGTCAACACGACCCAGGCTCGCAGCTCACATTTGTTTCAAGCCGATTGGCTAAAGAATTGTATCTAAAAGCCACGGATAATGTATCCTTCCGCATGGACACTCTAGCAGGCAAACAAGAAATACACTCTGATCTGGTTAAATTTAATATCCAATCCTTAGTTACTGACGAACTGTATGGTGATGTGGAAGCAGTGGTAAATGCACCTTGGAGTGACCATGTCGAAACATTGCCGCAGCATCAAGACTTAAATAGGTTTTCACATTTCGATAATGTTGAATTGATTTCGTTACCTAACAAAATGTCGGTCGATATTCTAATCGGGAATGACCATGCTTACTTGATGCGAGTATTAGAAGAACGTGTTGGCATGACTCGGGAAGAGCCCCATGCTATTTTAACCCCACTGGGCTGGCTGGCTAGTGGAGGTCGAGGTTCTATGATCTCTGGTAATTCTAAAGTACGTCGTGTTGCCATTAATGGTAACGTCGCTGAGGAGTCACTTAGTCTTGACAGTTTTGATGCGCAGGAGATTGAAATCAGTCGCTTAAAACATGTAATAAAGGATTTAACCCTAACAGATGAAACGATAGAACTGTCCCGCAATGATGTCATAGCACAAAAATTTGTTGAGACGCAAATGAAAGTTGAAGATGGGAGATTTGAAATGCCCGTACCGTTAAAAACCGACTTTGAATTACCGGATAACCACTCTTTGGCTCTTGACCGTGTTCTGAGCTTACGACGAAAGGCTTTAAAGCAATCTGATGTTCGATTATTCTTAGTAGACACGATGACTGAAATGCAGTCCAGTGAGTACATCGAGCCAGTAAAAGACGACGACTCATCGGCATGTGTGTGGTACTTACCATATTTTGTGACATCTCAAGCAAAAAAGCGAGTGGTATATGACGGCAAATCTGAGTTTAAGGGTAGGTGTGTTAATGATGTGATTTTGTCGGGCCCAGACATATTAAACCCTTTAACACAAGTTCTGGCTCGCTTTAGATTGGGAAAGTTTGGCCTAATGGCAGACCTAACCAAGTGCTTCTTCCAGATTCAATTACCAATGGAACAACGCGACTTGTTCCGTTTGCTATGGTTTGAAAATAATGATATCGAAAAGGGCAAAGTAATTCCGTTTAGATTTTGTGTACACCCTTGGGGAATTAAAAGCAGTCCATACATCGCCTGCTTAGCTATTCAAAAAATGATTGAACAAAACCCCACTGGAGCCAGTGACCTGACCCTGAGTACCATTCGAAAAAATATGTATATGGACGATCTGATTTTCTCTGGAAATAGCCTTGATGAGGTCAGTGAGATTGCAAAAGAAGCCATTGACTTGTTCGATAGCCGAGGCTTTAGTTTGGTGAAATGGAGTGCCAACAAAGGGGCGTTGGATGTTTTGTCCAACTTCAAAAAGGAGATGTTAGCTTCTTCCTTTCGCGATGTCGACCTGGAAAAAGACGATACAAACTTACCAGTAGCAAAAACTCTAGGTTGCGTGTGGCAAACTGAGTCAGATTCATTATACATTAAGTGCTCTCTCCGACCTTTGGAGAAGTACACACGTCGCTCAATGTTAAGCCAACTTGGCCAAAATTTCGATCCATTAGGGTTCGGCGCGCCATTCTTCCTGAAAGCTAGGTTAATTCTGCAGCGTTTAACTATTGAAGGTCTTGATTGGGACACCGAAGTGCCACCCGACTACATAAAAGAATGGAAGTCGTGGCTTTATTCTTTAGATTTGCTGAAAGAATTTTCTATACCTAGATGGTATTTTGTAAACACCGAGCCGTGTTGTGCAGACGTTGATGTCGTATATCAGTTACATGGATTCAGTGATGCCTCCAATCACTCCTTTTCCTCCGTCGTGTATATACGTAGGCTGTGTAACGGAGTCCCTTGTGTATCCTTCGTTTTTGGCAAAAGTAGGGTTGTCCTCAAGCATCAAAGTGCATGGCCGATTGCCAGAAAGGAGCTTGTAGCCGCGCTTAATACTACGGAGCTGTTAAACCAGGCAGCTAATGCACTCCACCTGCCTGATCTTAGAAAACATTTCTGGTGTGACTCGAATACTGTCCTTCAGTGGATCAGAAACCCTGATTTACGATTATGCAAGTTTGTTACTCGTAGGTTAAATCGTATTTTACTCTTGTCAGAGGTGAGCGAATGGCATTACTGTTCGACACATCTCAACTCTGCAGACGTTGGAACCAGACCGAACGCCATCACCAAAACAGGTTCCAGAGAGATGTGGTTGAGCGGCCCATCTTTTCTCATGCAGGAAGGCGAGGTCCCAACGGTGAATGGAGCAGATGCTGCTATTCGTAAAATGGAACTGTCGCCGGAGATGACGGTAAGAGAAAATGCAACTGGCTCCATTAGCAAGATGATCGAAACCGCACCTACTCTGTACGTGTTGAAAAAGAGAGCCGCCTATCTTGTAGCTTTCACGGAGTTCATTGTATCCAAATGCAAGAAACATGGGTATGTAAAACCAAAGTTAAATGCATCTTATCTAGAGGACGCTTTAAATAGGGTTGTTTCCTACGTACAGAAAGTAGTGTATAGAGATTTGTTAAGTTGTGACGGTCTGCCAGAGTCGATCGATGTGGTAACAAAACGTCTTGCTTCGAGCGAAGCTGGCGCTGATAAACAGTGCCTGAGAGAGTTGCGCTCTCTAAAAAAGTATCGTCCTTGTGTGGACACACGGGGGAGACTTCGTATTGAAGGTCGTTTGAGTAAGTCTCCCGAAATAACTGTCGATGCGAAGCATCCTCTTATTTTGCCTTCGAGGCACGCATTCACACGGCTAGTTGTCCTTGACGCTCATTGTGATAGCTATCACTGTGGTGTGCAACAGACACTGTTATCTACTCGCCAACGTTTTTGGATTGCAAATGGTAATTCCTCGGTGAAACATTATTTGCATGATTGCGCTCCATGTGCCTTAGAGAAAGCAAAGCCTATCAGGCAGCTTATGTCGGATCTACCATTACCACGAACCACGACCTATAACAAACCCTTCTTCAACAGTGGCGTAGATTATTTTGGTCCAATGACGTTTGTGGAGGGAAGAAGCCAAAAGAAAGCATGGGGTTTGTTATTTACCTGCCTTGCGAGTAGAGCAATCCATGTGGAACTTGTGACGTCACTATCTTACAGTGAATTTGTTTTAGCATTTACCAGATTTGTAGACTTGCGTGGATCTATACGTAACATGTACTCAGATAACGGGACCACATTTCAAGCGGCATCTAAAAGACTACCAGAAATTCTGGAGTCTTCTGAAACTCAAACTTCTTTGCGAAAAAAGGGAATTAACTGGGAGTTCATTCCTCCGTATGCCCCGGCCCAGGGAGGGGCCTGGGAAGCAATGGTCAAGCAATTCAAAATTGCCTTTTTCCACGTTATTGGGAACTCATCACGGAAACCCAACTTTGTTGAACTTCTTACATTTACTGGTAGTGCCACAAGAATAGTCAACGAAAGACCTTTAGTCCCTGTCTGTGATGACCCTAAGGATTCTACTGTTATCACCCCAGCCGCCCTCCTTAACCCATTCTTGAGCCCATTTTCATTAGTAGGAAATCCTCATGACCGAGATGAATTACGGAGAGACTATAGGTACAACCTGGCTCTATCTCACAGTTTCTGGGAGAAATGGATCTCTTTCTATTTACCTTCCCTGCAGGGTAGAAAAAAGTGGGCCAGTTTGGTGGAAAACCTACAGCCTGGCCAATTAGTGGTGGTTGGTTCTCCAGAAGATATAACTATAAGAGAGGAAGGTACCGTCTGGGGAGAGTCAATGAGATCACCCCCCAAATTAGAAAAGCAAAACCGATTGTCAGGCGCGTCAGGGTGGCAGTCTCAGTGGTGGATGAGGCATCGGGTGAGGTCAAAGTGGACCTGGTCCTAAGGGATATATCGTGCGTTGCTCCTGTGGGGAATGCTTGACTGCGTTCAGGACCCGGCCACGCCCTGGTCTGTTGTTAGCTGGTGTCGTCGAGGCATCTGTACCACCCTTGCCTTTCATTTAAATTTGTAGTGTATTGTAGATATGTACCGCGCAAATCTGTTATTAACCTGCGTATTTCTATGTGTCATCCGCAGGGCCCCAATATACGTAACTCAACAACATGTCCTAGTAATGTATGCTCTACAGCGATCTCAGTGATCGGCCTCATTATAAGTAGCTAGTTAGTTACTGTGTAATGCATTTGATTTGTTTGCTATTGTGTGTTTCATGAAAATGATGTAAATAGTAATCGTGTAAGTAGGCTATTCGCCAGGCCATTGTGGCCAGGGTATCCCAGTGCCTTGCACTGCTATAAAAAGATAGTCACCGTTTCTGTGTAGCTTTGATGTAGGCTACGTACTTTCTGTGTATTGCATTTCGGGAATCGACCCTTCTACTTCAACTTTGTTTTAATTATGTGCCATAATTAGGGGCCGCAATGTTCTGGCGGGTCGATTGCCCTCTTGATTAGAATTGAAATTGTGATGAATTTTGTAACTTGGTTGGTTGAATTAAGCAACGTTGAATTTGCGTTCTTTCACTGTTATACGTTACGTGGCCCGCCTTCTGACCAAGACGTTTAATTTCTGATTGTCGCATTTGCCGCGTGCCGGGAGCCGTGGTGTCTGGAGAGTATTTGCCATTGTGTGTTGAGTTTCATTTCATTATCGAAAAAAGCAAGCTAGAGAAATGAATGTGTACCACGGATTTAAGTTGTCGTGTTAAAGCCATTGTAAGTTTATACAAAATCAGGTTTTTATCCCAACTCGCTCTCAATAAATCAAAAAACAACAAGAAACAATTGCAAGTATGATTCAGGCAGACCGAGGAGGGATTGTAGGTAGGCAGTGAGCACCTACTCATGTAACCACCTACACAATGCCTAGAAATTCCCAACAATGCCTGAAAGTAGTTAGCCTACTCTACAATACCTGAAACCCCTGAAAATGTTCGACAACCCCTGAAAATGCTCCACAACCCCCCAAAAATCCGACAATGCCCGACAATGCCTGACAATGCATAACACAAGATATCAAACAGGCAACAATTATCTTATAAACAGATCAAACACAGAATTTGGCAAGAAGTCCATGCAGGTATTGGGACCAATGCTCTGGTCAGAGGTTCCAAGTAGGCTAAAAAACTTATCATTTCATTGTTTCAAAAAAGAGATCAAAACGTTAATTTTACAAAGCTACAGTGCGTCGTAAGTGATATGTTATGGAAACCAACTTGTCAGTTGCTTCGAAAACTTTATTATTCTCTGCTTGCTTCATGGAATTTGGTGTTTTGGCCTACGTTATCATCAATATGTTGTTTTTTTTTGTGCGTATGCTGTTATTGAAGCGCGGGAACGTTTCAATTATTATTTTTCTCTTGTAAGCTTATTTTAAATGGCAAAATCGTAATTTCCGTAGGGTGGCAATTGACTAGTAGACCGTATGGTCGTCTCGTTGTCTCCCTGTCGGTATGGGAACCTGTGTAACTTTTGTACTGTGTATATTGCATATTTCAAACATGTACCTATGTTCCTGTTACTGACAAATAAAACATTGATTGATTGATTGACAATGGGTATTTAGAGGTACTCTCTGTAACTGTGATTTGTTTTCAATCGAGGCTTGCCAGATAGCCAAAATAAAAAAAGCCAAACTTGCCTTTAAAAAAAGCCAAATCTGCTACAAACTCTAACAAACCTATGTTTTTTCCTTAAAAGACACAAAACTACCTATAAACTAGCTTATAAGAAACAAAATCAGTCGCGACAAGACACTAAAAGACAAAAATAACAGTTTAACAATATCCTAAAGCGACTGGGTCTGTAGCGAATAGACAAACATAGCAATCATCTAGTAAAAAAATTTAAATGGGATCATCGTCTTCTTGCAGCAGCCACAAAAGACGTTTACTGAACCTTCGTCAACTTTGTCAGTTTGATACATGTTCTTTGATGTAAACAAAGATAGCATCCTTGGTGTTACTTTAAAGTGTTTACAGCATTGCTTTGAGGAATGCAAATGTGGTTTTATTCTCAGCAATGAGTCCAACATTTGCAACCGCATTCTATTTCTCTCCTTTGTTTTGGTCAAAGTGACGGTAGAAGTAATCCCTTCTACAACTGCATTGGAGGTTGGCATGGTTAACCTTTTTCTAGACCTCTGCTATGTTTGTCATAGGCCTATATTGTTTTTTGTTGTTGTGGCGGTCGGAAATAAAAACAAACTGAACTTAACTGTTAAACAAGACAAAGCATATGTGGCCAAGTTTGTAAATCCATGTGTACTTGTCAATTTGTATATGTTTTGACAACAATCCAAAAATCTGTTGTATCTTTTGGGATTTTTCCAGCTAATAAGCTACTTCAGTTTCAGATGACCAACCAGTCAATAAAGCCTATCTTCCTGTATTGTTGCTCTATTTCCTGTACATTATCACCTTGGAGAAATCTCATTGGCAACTGATCAAAAAGGACTCGAGCAGTTTGGGAAAGGACTTTGAATAAATGCAAAGCACTTAGGCCTTGAAAAATCATCGTCATCCCATCACAGCATGTTACGTTAGTTCAGTTCAGTTCTAGTATTTATTGAATTAGCACTTCAAGGTTTTCAAGGCAATTCTTCTCTTTTTGTGATAGTTTGATCTCTTCTTAACATAATACTCATGAAATTTTTGAATGAAACAAAAAAAAGCCTAAGAAAGCCAAATTTCATTTGGATTTTTTTTTAAAACAAAAAAATCCAAAGTGGTTCAAAAAAAGCCTAAATTTTCAAATTTGGCTTTAAAAAATCCAAACTGGCAACCGTGTGACGCCAAAATCTCCATAAAGCAGTCCATGCGGAACGAGAATGTGACGTCATCACAAGCAATCCATACGTCAACTTGAAAACGAAGAAAGTTTTATTTAAACAAAAACCAAAAAAATATATTAAAAATAAAGTTGTTTTGCTGTGCCAAGTTTGAAGTCAATGCATACAGCCATAGCTACGCTGTTAGCCTTCAAACATCGTTACGCACCACTGAGTTGCATATCTATATATAAGATATCTATGGTTAAAGCAACCTCAGCCAAAAATGACGTCACGATTCCTGTTCTTCTTTTATAAAATCACAACTGCAGAGCTTGCAGTTCAGAGCTTCCAAATATAAAACTTGAAAAATCATAATACTTTTTGAAATCCAGAAATTATGAAACTTCTAGTCGATAGGATCTACAGAGAAAATGAAAAAAAACGTGAAATTATTAAAAAAAATAAAATTCTGAAATGTGCAGGGGGTGCTGCAGTTTTGCAGTTTCTATAGACGAGCCGCCACTGCAACACTGGGTAATGGGTATAGCCTATGCATCGATAAATATAGTTAAGTACGGCCACTAAACCTGATACTTTGAAACAAGTAGATGAATTAGTTAAAAATCAGCTCCTTTAAATTATTTTATTTAAATATTTTAGCCCATCTCTCGAGTCTCGACTAGAATAGGCCTATAAGAATGGATTTCCAAAAACTTGTCTGGCAAGACAGGGCCATATAGGCAATGGTAGTCTACATCAGCAATGACAAGTCACTTGAGTGGTGAAAAAACATGCATTCGCAATGTATATCATCGTGGCGTTACCCGCAGCAACTGTTGAGGCTGAGAGAGCTTTTTAGTGCAAAAAAAAACTAGTTGAAGCACGGCTCAATCAAGTTGTTTGACCATTGGCCAAGCTGGCGAAAGTGATGAATGGACTTTTAATTAATTGTGGTGGTATTTACTAATAAAGTATTAATGTTGTAAATATTTATTACGTTTTAGTTAAAAGAAAGTTTGAAAAAGTGAATTTGATATTATTATTTATTTGCGTCAGACAAGTTGTCTATATCCAAAACAAAACAACGAAATAATACACAAGCTGCAAATGCACAAAGGTCACAGACTATAGCTACTTATCGTTCAAATGAGTAAATTAGTTTTCAAATGCACATTTTTTGTTGAAATAGGTAAAATAATTACTCAAAAATTTAGACTCCTTTCAAAATTTTGGGCTGGCTACGCTACAGCCACCTTGTACACGTAATAATGATGCTGTGATGACTGGTGATGATAAATCATACAAAGTTTTGTCTGGCAACTCTTGTTAATACCAAGCTTGCAGAGTTGCAAAATGCTTTTTTCCAAATTCCTTTTTACGGTCAGGCAACTTCAGGCTGACGGGCTCCGTTTAGTTGAGAACGTCGATTTGTGGATATGGTCGCAACTTATCGGTTTTTAAATTAGAGTTCATGAAAAAGTCTGTGCAAAAGGTATTGTGTATTGTTCTTATAATGTATGCAACATCAAAACTTTTCAGACAGAAATATAAAAACTGTCTAAATCATGTAAATTTGACTCAAACAGGACAATTGAGAGATTGGCCCTGTTTTAATGTGGGAGGTCGCTGGAGTTATAGGATATTCCGTTAATTCGAAAGGCAATCAACTGTCTTTTCATTCCATGTAGGTGAGGAGATGAGTACAAATAGTGGAACTGTAACAGAACATTTTTGGAAATTATGTATTTAAAAGACTCAAACAGTTGCAGCGGTTTAAATGAAATGTCATTTGTGAAAGTCAACTAAGAACCTAGTAAAGCTCAGCAAAATTCAAAGGAAAAACCATTAACAATTTACCTGTAGGGTAGGTAGGTTACAACCAGTTGTGGTTTTCTTTATATCACTGACAGCAATGGTTATTATTCTTGATTTATTCTTATGTATTAAGCTTTACATTTAGGCAGTGGCTATTTGACCAGCTCCGGTCTTTGAATCTGGAACACTATTTGACCGGTCATGACGTCACTGCATAAGCGCTTTTTTCTTTTTCTCTTTCAAAGCAACAGACGAGAAGCGCCGATATAAGTTCTAACTTCAACACGTATTTTCCAACTCAGTCCGTGGCGCGTGCGATACGTCTCCGGCTGCCAATCTAGAGGGGATGAGTTCGATACCATCCGGAAGCATTATTTTTTTCATTTTTTTTTATCTAAATTTTGATTGACCCGAAGCGCATTTATGTGGTCAATTTTTAATTTGAGTAGCCTACAGTCCAAGTTAGTTAATAGTTCTCAAGTATAGTTCTCAAGTTAGTTATATACAATACTTCTTTTAAAAGAAATGATAATGGTAAAACCATTTTTTAAAGAAGTATTGTATATGACTAACTTAAGAGAAAAATGTAGGGTCGTTCGGCAACACACGTTCACTTATGACAATCGGAAAATTACCAAGAGAAATTCTCAAATTCCAGCAAATTAAAAAAACTCTAACAGTATTACTTACATTTGAAAAGACATAAAAAATGGGCTGTAGGTAGAGGTAGGGGATACAACACATTTTTTTGGGGTAGTGTCAAAAACATCAGTGTCCAACCTTTTTGGAAACAGTTTGGTTGTACGACCTCAAAACTTCAAAAAATAATAAAATCCGTCAAATACACATCAGTAGACATCATTCGTAAGATTATCTTCATCAAATTCGCGAAACGAAAAATCACGCTAAATTTCAATGATATACAGTATACAATTAACTCACACCAACAACTCAAAATATATAGCAGCCTCAATTTTCAAAGAAATCGGGTACGCTGGTCTAGTTTCCAAGCTTCGGTTCTCGGATGTATGACCATGACCATTTTTTTCCTGGAATTGAAGCTAGAAAATGGAAGTTCGGTAACAAAACTTTCGAGGGGGGGCAAATGTGAAAACGGCGGTTGCATGCCCGATTCCTTTCCCCAAAGTGTGAAAACACATCCTGCATAACAGTTTTCGGGTACCATAGTTACAGTTTCACAGTTTGGTAGCAGACTCCTGGTACGGAAATGTGAGTTTCACACTTCGGTAGCAGGAATCTGGGTACCGTAGCATGAAACTCACACTTGCATGCACGGAGCCTGGAAAAAAGTCACTTTTAGAATATACACATTAAATTCAAGTGCATTTTTATCTTTTTTATTTTAAGTTCAAAGATAAAAATGCGTTTTTAATTTTTGATACGACATATGCATTGATCGCTTCTCTCTGAAGCTTCGTTTCTTTATCTTTTTTTGGAGATCCACCAGGTGCATAAGATAATATTGCAATAACGGTTTCCGATAAAAATGGCAACTTATCACCTAACACAAAAACTAGATTCAGTTTTTCAGTCATCATCAATAAGTAAAGATGATTGCTTTGTTAACTAGGCTAACTCAGGGGTCCGCAAATACTTTTTGGCGCGACCCAAAAAACAATCGTTCGAAGCCTTCGCGACCCAAACATTTTAGAAGCATAAAATTTTGAAGAAAATATTTTGCAATTTAATATCAAATTCAATACGGTCGTCTGCTTATTAAGCCCACATCGGAACTGGGCGATTTCGGGCTTATTAAGCGGGAGACAATTTTTTACCACTCCTATACCTTCAGTAATTCCGGAATGGACCAAATTGGGCTAAATAAGCCGGTGGACCTACTAACCGTCATCGTGTGAGCTTCTGGGGCCGAGGGTCTATCCTTTTACCACCCCAGATTCACGATGTTCCCAGACTACACTGGAAGGCTACTAGAGAGCAGCCAGTCTTTGGTTTCATCATCCATGACGCACAGACCATGCACTCCGTTTGATGGCTTGAAGATGGTACAGTCATTGATGATGTGGTCTGCGGTGTGTTCCTCGGCAACACATTCACAGGAGGAGGAATAGGCCATTCCCCATTGTTGCATGGTTGAGCGGAAACGCCCGACGCCCGTATGAAGACAGTTGAAGCCCACCCATGTCTGTTTTTGTAGTGTCAGGCCGATGTGGCATATGTTGGCTTCGGAGATAAACAGATGAAGTGTGGTGGTAGGCTATTTGACTTCCATTCAGAATTCCATTTATGGTCTGTCCATTACCCAAATAGTTGCATAGATGTCTTGTTCACCAGCTTCGTTGATCAGTAGTTGAGCGGCTGCCACGAATGGATGTCAGGATTTCATTTGACAAGGGTGCTCGTTTGGGGGAGCAGAAATCGTCTGGTTGTGGTGGAGAAGATGTTAGGCTCCAGTGCCTGTCGGCCGAGAGACAAAGTGGCTTCTTCGCGACGAAGCTCGGCAAGTTGGATACCAGCGAGAATGGGGAGATTGTCCAAGGGTGTGAGACGCAGAGATCTAGTCACTGTGCGCAGGGCGCTTTTTTTGGCAGTGAGCACTGCGGCACCAAACAGCTGCACAGTGCTCTGCTGAAGAGTAGACAAGAGCTAAGGCTACTGTACGCAAAGTGTCAGCCCTCGCCCCCAGATGGAGCCTTCCAGGCGCTTGAGTAGCGCAGCGCCGGATGTCAGTTTCTTGCGCAGTGACACCAAATGGTGGTGGTATGTGAGTGATCTGTCCAGTATCCCTCTCAAGATATTTTCGTTCGGGACAGAAAGACAGAGGTTTTCCATTGTTTTGAACATGTAGCTCACGATCAACTTCCCGATTGTGTAGATGGAAAGCTTCTGCCACAGTTTTGGTTTCGCTGTGTTTCAGTCGCCAGTTCTGGGGATAAGCTGAGAGAGTTTTCATGTCCTGGCTCAAAGTGTCTTTTAGACTTTATAACCGTAGGCTTAATAAGCGAGGGCTACTGTAGGCTACTACAATCGAAAGTATATATACATTTTTTTTCTACGAAACTCAGCACATCAAAGAGTGTATGATTGTATTTATTTTTGTTATACAAGTTATATTGATAGTAAATTTAAACTGTTTTGTGACCCACCGTGGATGGTCTCGTGACCCAAATTTAGGTCGCGACCCACTATTTGCGGACCCCTGGGCTAACTCAACTTTATAACTAGTTCTTCATAAATGTAGGAATTTTCACTATTTTAAAGGTCACGAAACGAAAGGTCATGCCTCTGCTCTAGGGGTCAACTAAGGTCAAATTAAAATTAGGGATGTGCGGAAGAATAAAGTGGTTCAAGTGGAACGTAACATAATAATGTGCATGTAGCTATGTAGACTTAGAGGACCTACACTCCTAATTATGAATTCATCAAAACACGCAGAAAGCCGAAATTTACGTTTTTTCTCACAAATATGGTCAAAATTTTAAAAATTGTGTCTACTGATAAAAAATAAATATTTTTCAAAAATTTTTGCATATTGTTGATAGTTATCACAAATACTTTCCAAAAAATGTGGACAGAGCAAAATCTGAGAAGGTCACACTTTATCCCCTACCTCTACTGTAGGCTACTCAAATTAAAAATTGACCACAAAAATGCGCTTCAAGTCAAAATTTACATAAAAAAAAACGAAAAAAAAAGAATGCTTTCAGATGGTATCGAACTCATCCCCTCTAGATTGGCAGCCGGAGACGTATCGCACGCGCCACGGACTGAGTTGGAAAATACGTGTTGAAGTTAGAACTTATATCGGCGCTTTTTGTCTGTTGCTTTGAAAGAGAAAAAGAAAAAAGCGCTTATGCAGTGACGTCATGACCGGTCAAATAGTGTTTCAGATTCAAAGACCGGAGCCGGTCAAATAGCCACTGCCTTACATTTACTGTACCTGCTTTATAAAAGTTTATTACAATATGAATGAATTACAATGTCAGCTGAATAGCCGAGTGGTGAGAGCCCCGGAACGGCAATCGAAAGGGCACCGGTTCGACATCGCTCAAGAGCATGCACCTGTGTCTTTAGCAGGACACTTAAAGGCATGCCTGAAGGCGGACATGAAGATTGGCTTCCTTGCCTTCCCGTCCACTTAATCTAAATCTTCAACCACCAGGTCTAAGCCTGGATACAACAAAAAAAAAAGAATCTGTGCAAACTTACTAAGAATGTCATCACTCCTGCCAGCTTTTAGATGTGTTGCTGTTTATAGCTGCTGATTTTGTTTGATGCTTTAGTTGGTTTATATAATATCTTGTTTACAACTTCCTCAGTTTTGTATATGTAAACAATAAACATAGTGTATTGAATCAATATACATACCTTTTATTGCAAAAAGTAGGTTATGTCTGCAGCAATACGTCGTGTATTACTTAAATGGGATTCAAAAGTTCAGTCACTTTTATCACCTTCCTTGAAATCTAAATGGAATCACCCAGCAGGTATGTCTAAAAGGCAACACCATAACTGAATAATTACGTTAAAATAACCCTGGGTTTGTGAACATTAAGTTTAAATAAATAAATTCAACTTTTAAGAAAAGCTGTTTTCAAAACTGGTAGGTATAGTCTAATTCATCATTGTTTAAATTGTCAGATTGCTTTATTTGTCACAATTTTGTTTGTTCTGGTTACATATATAATTCATAATAAGCTTGACCTGTTTGCATATTTTGTTAGTTTTCCTAATTTGTCTATTCTAATCTCCTTGAGGTGACGAATTAGGCGAATTTTACTATACATAGCGTACAAGATAATTTTAAATGGATAAACATATACATCTTGCAAAATACATGTTTAGGTTTCATTCATATGTTTTAAATTGTAAATGATGGATAGTTATGCTTCGTAAAGCTATCACTTTATGAAATAATGACTAATAAATGATAAACCGAAAATGTGTTCATTGAATGTGGTGGATGGTAGGCTAGGATTGTAATTGAATATATATATTGAAAAAACAGTTTTGATAGTTAGATTTTGTCATTAGTATAGTAATCTTATTTGAAAAAATGTTATTGTGTTTAATGAAATGGCCAAAGAAATTCTCTGAAATCTTTCACTTTGTCTGTTTGCTTTCAAAAAGTTATTTTTTGTTTTGTGAAAAGGTTATAGTTATAAAACACCAAAGTAAACTTGCATGTTTCAAGTCAATGTGTTGATGATTAGGTCCAAAAACAATACATTTTTGGTGCCCGGTCTGCAAATGGGTGAGTGTTTTACTTTGACTAAGTTTATAAAGATATGATACAGAATTTAGCACAACTTTTTATATCAGTACTATCAACATAAAATATATTGCTAAAATATGTATCGACTAATCATCATCATGTGCCATTTTCGAGCCGAAGGTTGGCTGTCAATTGTTTCCACATGTCACTTCCTTTTTCTATTCATTTTGCTTCTCTGATGCTTGATAAGTCAGCCTGGCACTGTTTTACATCATCTCCTCAAGTTAGTTTCTTTCTTTCCCTACACCTCTTTCCACTGATGTTGTGTGTAGTTACAGCTGCAAGTTGCAAGCCATCCCGATAGCTCAATTGGTGAGCATGTCACTTCTGGAACAAAGAGATTTCATGATCAATAGCGGCGCTGGTTCGACTCTTGAGGTGTGCGTTTGAGCAACGCACGTTAAGGAAAGCTCTCCATTCAGCGGCATCTAATAGATGGAATAATTCCCCAGCAACAAGACTTCAACAATCGGAAACTTCACTCTGTCAATCTTGGTGACCGAGCCTGCATCAGTGATTCAAAGCCTCTACAAGTATATATGCGAAACTGCCTGGATTAAGCTCTGCAAGAAGTTTTCCCAGTCCGAGGATAAAAGTTCAATCAATCAATCAATTGGTGGTGAATTTTCTTAACTTTTTTGTGTTTGTGTTAGATTTGTTTTGAAAAATGCATGAAATTTCTCATTGATTACCAAGTTCCAATTTTTATTTTTATTTCTATATCAGGGTCTTGTATTTGCTGGAATGTCCGATTTCGCAAGGCCAGTTGAGAGTCTAAGTTTAAATCAGTCCCTGTCACTTGCTGTCACTGGCACCATTTGGGCACGGTACTGCCTGGTCATCATACCTAAAAACTATTTTTTGTGTTCATGCAATGTTTTCTTGGGTTTAACTGGAATATTGCAGACAGCACGTGTTTTAAAGTAAGTATACTGTGTTAACTTTTGATGCTAAGTAATATGCTCTTCAAATAAAGCGGTTGTGCTGCGGAATGGCCCGTTTTGGCTAGTCCGATTTGACTAGTCCGATTCAGCTAGTCTGATTCGGTTAGTTCCCTATTCGGGTACAGTCTTTCTCGGCTAGTTCCCTATTTGCCAAATTTTTGAAAATCTAACCATAATCCTTCTGTAATCCAACAACATCCTTTCGTAAATCTAACGAACCAGCCGAAAAAGACTGCAGCCGAATCGGACTAGCCGAATCGGACTAGCCGATTAGGACCAGCCGAATCGGACTAGCCGAATAGTAGCAGACCCTTGTGCTGGGACTGTAGATGTGCTTGAAGTGGATCACTGTGCAAACAGGATGTTTTAAATCGCTTCAATTTTAATGTTGCCTATGTGTTGATGAAACGTTACATCATCGTTAATTATTTCTAACCATCACAACGAAAAACAATATAGTAGCCTATCCTATACTAAACCTAGCAGAGCTCTAGAGAAAGGTAGAAGCGAAAAGTCCCAATCTCCAATCCCCTAATTTAATTTACAGGGTGGCCCAACAAAGTGTGGACAAATAAAAGTTAGGTTTTTTCAATTGTATGAAGGCCAATAAAAATGACTCGTATATCTAACAAAAGAGAAATGTATTGTTTTTACTAACACCCAGAGTTATTCAACATATCCACCTTTCTTCTTGATAACCTGACAAGGGATCTTGATAATGAGACAGGGGATCACCTGATAACACGTGGCACACACATTTTCAGCATCAATTTCTGCCCAAGATTTGGTCAGTTTTTGCTTCAGAATGTTCTACACTTGGCTGGGATACAGCACAGGACTTCTGCTCCAAGAAAATACAATATTAGTACCGTACATATCCCAAAGTCCATTGGATTTAAATCGGAAGAAGATGGAGGCCATATTTACTTGGGCCAAAACGACTTGAAATTGTCTTTGCACCAGTCCTGGACCAATCTCTGTGAGAGGTTGGACGGTTGGTCCATCCTGCTGAAGTGTAATTCCTTCATTTCCAGTGACTTTCCTCACCCAAGGAACAACTTCATTCTTTAACATCTTCAAATAAACAATAAACATGTTGGTTGATTTTGACACCAGCCTCAATGAAAATCAAAGTGGTTTTGAGACCTGTGGACGCAACCCACCATTACCGTTATCGAAGCTGGTTTTTGCCTCCTAAATGAAATTGGACGTTCAACAGGCACTGAATCTTTAGATTTAATCTAAACTCGATTATTTTTGCTGTTATGTATGGCTTGAACGGTGAATAATTTCTCATCAGTCCAGAAAACGTCTACTTGCGTGCCTTCAACGAGCTGATTCAGAAGAATATCTTTCAAACCTCTTCTTCTTTGTGGTATCAGAGAGACGTTGTTGTTTGGTAATTTTGTAGGGTTTGAACTCAAGATCTCTTAGCTGTTTAACATGTGTTTCTTTAGCAAGTTTTTGTTGCTCTTTCCATGATTTCGTTGCAACGTTTCTCTAATGTTCTTAATGAGTTTTTTGGTTCTTACGGACCTTTCTGGGATGCTCCTGACCTTTGGTAGGCAGCTACCAGAGATGTACGTATGCGCCGCATACTTGCGGCGTAGACTTTTTGTTTGGGCTAACGCTTGCGGCCACATTTTTTTGGATAGTATGCGCTTGAGGCTGCGCCGTAAAGTTTTCGCGGTTTTTTAGCGCATAGCGTCAACGCATACTTTTTAATGTCTTAGTTGTTGTTTGCAATTTTTTTCCGTCAAACTGCGAAATATTGACGTCTTGCAATTGCTCATTGTTCTAGTGTTGTGTCACAGTGTCATCTATTGTTCAGTCAGCTGGAGTTTGTTTGTATGTCGCACTACTGCCTTTGACGCTAGAGTCCCACGTGGAGACTGAAGTCTTGCAGAAAAAAGAAAGAATTAGTTAAAACAACTTAGGCCTACTGAGAAATTAGTAAATTACGGGTCAGAACAGGAATGTCATGTAAGCAAACAAGTAGGTAGGTTGGTAATGTCGCTCCATGTAAAATGTAAACAATGACTTGGCTTCGTAGTGTGAAGTTTTTTTAGTCAAGCAGTGTTGAAGGCGTTTGTAAGCAATTGTGAGCACTTTAATTTATATTAGTTAAGTCTTGCATTTTGGGGCAAATTAGAAACTTCTCAGGCAATGAGCAGTGCAGCCAATGTATCTGAACAAACTCAAATATTTGGTCTCCGACCGTGATTGCTTGCATGATGTTGTACTCTGTATGTTATATGTAGTACATTATTTTGCCTTGGCCGATTATTCTTGTTGTAGGCTATGTAGCGTAGTAATGTGTAGGCCTACATAGAGTAGGCTATCAAGCTAAGGTAATTTTTACTTGACAATTTATACATTCTGTTGCGTAAGTATGTAATAAATTAATATAGGCTATGTTTTGTAACTTGATGAGCAGTTTAGCAAAACATGCATCCAAGGGCCAATTGTGAGAGGCTTTTGAGTAGCCTACTGCTAATAACACTAGTAATGCTAACTATCCCTGAATGCTAATAACAAAGAGTTGTGCAGTTCAGAATCTAAACTTGCTTGTGTCTGGCAGTTTTGTCTTCCATACAGGTTTGGACGGTTGTTTACTGATGCGGATTCCATACTCGCCAGCGCCACACATCCGAATTACAGGCTTTCGCGGTGGCTCAATTGGTTGCCTGATGTCAATCCAGTGGAAATTCGAAAAATGGCCACTCGCCATATATCAAAGTTGTTAAAGGACCATTAACCGTGGCCGCTTTTCCAACGAAAGATCTCCAAAATACTTTTTTTCGCTACAACACGCCAATACCTTCCAGTGCTGCGGTGGAAAGAATGTTTTCAATGGGCAAAGACATATTGAAACCAAAACGCAGCAAAATGTCAGATGAACACTTTCAGATGCTTGTGTTTCTTCGTGGAAATTCAAAATAAAACTTGTTTGTTTCGAGTGGTTTATACCGTGTGAATGTTTGGCACCTAGCAAACAAAATGAGTTTGCGCTAGTGTAGGCTATGCGCTAACGCTGACGCCGCCAACTTTTTGTACAAGTTGCGTTGACGCATGCGGCGTATAGTTTTTCGAACGTGTGCGTTTGCGCTGACGGCGTCAATATTTTTTGTATGCGCGTACATCACTGGCAGCTACCAGTCTCTCTGAACCTTTTTACTGCCTTGTATACACCAGAACGCCTCACAATCCCTTTAAAGACCTTTAAAATCGTAGCAGGTGATAGCCCCTTATGTGCGTTTCAATAATCTTATTTAAAATTTCAATATCATAATCTGAATAAATACAAACAACTTAGTATACACTCGAGAAATGTGTTTAAGTTTAATATGGAGTTTAGTCCACACTTCGCTGGGCCACCCCTGTAACTGTGTTGTTCGCTGTGCTAAATGTCGGATAATAACACTCTGTGGTGTTAAAGTGTGTTTTTTGTTACAATTTTTTGATAGATAAAATATTCTTATACTTTTAGATACAAATCGAATCATCCTGAAGAGGCTGCCAATGAAACTACATAGAAATTACAGACTCTACTGTTATTTTTTACCACTAATTTATGATACAATTTTTTTATTGACATCCATTGTAAAAAGTAACTCGTTGGGTTGGTGCATTAATTATAATTCAGGGGTTCCCAACCTGGGGGGCGTGGCCCCCTAGTGGGCCATAAGCCTTTTTCAAGGGGGCCATGGAAAAATTTGAAAAATAATAATTTTTTTAATTTATCATCTCCAAGTCCACTCCAACACTATATAACAAAAGAAATAAATTAAAATTTAATAGAAATACTAATACATTTTGCCTAAATCTTCATGAAATGGTCTTTACCGGTTACTGTATAAACAAGTTTTTTAATTAAAATGACGTTTCTTAATCTTTTCAAAAGGTTGAAACAAATAGGGGGGCCATTGAGTTTTCAAAATTTTCAAAGGGGGCCACCATGTAAAAAAGGTTGGAAACCCCTGAATTATATGATAATGAATGTTTTTTAAAAAATTTTTTTTAGTCTTTGTGCTTGTGTAGTTTAAAATAACATATGTTGTGCTTCATGGTCTAGTCTATGCACCATTCTGTTGAAATTATTGTGAGTCTTACATCAGAAAAATGCAAAATATGTTGTTTTATATCATTTGTACTTCCAGTTTCATCCGGATTAGGCGAAGATCCGGATTAACCGAATCCGGATTAACCGAGTTCTACTGTAGTTCGACAAAGTGCATTCTCTGCCGAAATTGAAATCGTTGGAAAGTAAGACACCTTGCTTGTGTAAAGTCTTACCGTCTTAGTTTTCTTTCAGTGACACAATCAAATCTACAGATACGTTGCGGTTCTGTTACATCGTATTAGCATCATAAGGCCTCCTCTTTCAGAGCCTCCTCTTTTAACAAATTCAGAGACTTGCTGACCATGCTTTAAAAAGTTTTGTAAATTATGATTCGCGGCACTGCCTCCTCAAGGCTCAATTGTGTGTCAAAGGCCTATTTGCATTGCTCTTAAATAATAATGCATTGTATTTTTAGCGTATTTCTTAAATTGTTATTTTTGTGCACTGTCACATTGTCAAAGAGGGCTCGAAGAATGAAGATATATTGCAGAAAACGCTCCCTGTTTTTTTCAACCTTACAAATGTGTTAGTTCTTGTATTCGTTTGCTAGTGGTTGATTCAGCTTGAAGTAGTGCGGAGGAGGGTCGCTAGTCCTCATATCCGTTGGTCGTCAGCGTATGCTCACATTCTATGAATGGAGACAAAGGACCAGATGAACTTCAATTCGCTTTTAATCCCAATTCATACACAACATGAATTTGTTGTATATCCAGATTTCGAGCATTTAGCATTCTTCAGTACAACTTTTGAATTGCGAATGAACAACACTACAAATGAACTGGTATTTATAGCGAAAAAGGTTCCACGTTGACAGCGATGGCATCGCAAAACAACGTCAATCACTGCCAACGTGGAGCAAACAATTTGTACAGTGGCGAAACGGTTGAACGAACAATGGATAAAGGCCTACGAATAAAATTAACACGTGGAGAAACTTGCGTTAACAATATCGACGTGGAATTTCATTGCGCTAGTTTAACGTCTTTGCGGACCAGTATAAACTGTAATTTAATGCATATAGCAAACCTCGAGAAAGACGATAAGAGCTAGGAGGCGTATCCACTGAAAGTTACCTTAAACAAGAAATTACAAGAACAACAATTTGCGCTACTACCGTGTTGTCCCTTTGTACGGCCAAGGACGACGAAGATTGTTGATTCCTTTTTTTCGACTTCTTGCTCTTCTTAGCCATTAGGAAAAGCGACTTGAGGCGTCCTTTGTCCAATTGCCTCGCAGACAGGAAATGCGAGCGGGTTTGCGAGAATTTCTAATGCCGTTTAGGACAGCCGTGGGTCACCGTACAGGTTCCTCGCTTGACTTCACTTAGCATACGGGACAGTGTGCTTTACACACGTCTAGAGGGGGGCGTCGTCAGCGTATGCTCAAATTCTATGAATGGAGACAAAGGACCAGATGAACTTCAATTCGCTTTTAATTTCAATTCATACACAACATGAATTTGTTGTATATCCGGATTTTCGAGCATTCTTCAGTACAACTTTTGAATTGCGAATGAACAACGCTACAAATGAACTGGTATTTATAGCGAAAAAGGTTCCACGTTGACAGCGATGGCATCGCAAAACCAACGTCAATCACTGCCAACGTGGAGCAAACAATTTGGATTGCCGAGTGTGTGAACATGCGAGAGTGTGAGCTTCCGATGTTGGGGTGCTCAGCGAAGGCAAGTCGACTCTCGTGTTCTATCAGAAACAACTTAGGTTTGTGGTACGTAACGAAGTACAGCAAAATCCCGAAAACGGATTTAGCTGCTTCGTGTCACGTAGCTCGTGTTCATTTAGGGAATGTTCAAATATTACCTAACGCCTTCGAGGGGGAGGGGGGGTTTATGCAAAGCGTTACGTTAGCGTCACATCGGGGGGAGGGGGTTCAAGCAAAACGTTACGTAACGCTTTCGAGTACGGAATGGTAGTTTTTTGTGCTGAATTCGTAGTGAAAAAGCGTTACATGGGGGAGGGGGGGATTGAAAAAAGCGTTACGTTGGCGTTACATGGGGGAGGAGGGTCAAAAATTTGGAAAAAAAGCGTTACGTAATATTTGAACGTTCCCTTACGTAGCGTGTGTCTGCTTGTTGTTGTCATTCGTTTTGGCCACTTACTATTAAAATGAAGCAGACTCCTGGCAAAGCAAGTACATTCAGGTTTCACGCGGTTGGAAGAAAACCGAATATAAATTTTGTTAAAGTAAAATTGATCAACGTAGAGTAATTTCAGATTAAGGAAGGAGCAGTGGTCTCCACCCCTTTGGCGACATTAGTTTGGATCAAGAGTTTTAATGAATATTGCCTGCAGTGTTGCGAGGTGACACGAAGACGGGCCTTTGGCAGGAATGGAAAACTTTTCAAGTGTAATGATTAATAAACTTTGTTCATGGTGCAACGTGTGTTGTCCACTTGCTGAGTCATCAGACATATTTTTGTGGTAAATGCACAATTCAGTTGATATCTGGTTTTGTTGCTTCCTTTTCTGATTATTTTCGGGACCTGTTATTTGTAGCCTGTCTTTCCTCCAGACTTTGGGACGTGCGACCTACCACATCCCGACTCTCGCCGTGGCAGCCTAGGCTACTGAAATTGGTGAATAATACTGTAATTTATAGTAGACAAGCAGCCTTTATTTACGAAACAGTAAATTCGTAGTGAAGAAGATAATTTGACTACAAAAAACATTGGTTACCACCAGTAACAGTTTTTTGAAGTGTTCTATTCAAATTTTCTGAAAACAGTAAGATTGTGGCTTAGCCTGCTCGATATACAACCATTTGCTACGTTGTTGAAGCACTGTAGGCCTTTCCACATATCTGCCGGATGAAGAATGAAAGAGTTCCTCCATTGATCTTCTCTACTAGTTGTGATAGGCTAACTGCTGTCTACCAGGAAAGTAGGACACTGACTCCAGAGGTGCTCTGACGACATCTTCTTTGCCGCATAGTCTTCAGTTGGAACTGTTTATCAAACCTGTAAGGCAGGGGTCACCAACCTTTTTTGCATGCTGGCCACTTTCGCACTAAGGAGAGCTGTGGCGGGCCGCACTAAAAAAATTTTAGGTAGGTTGACTCTTATGCTAGAAAAGAACAAATTTCGTACCCAGTATCCAGCGTTACATGTTGTTAATATTTGTCTTAGAATACCGCAGCAACACAATTAGTCGAACAACGCTACTGCCAGGCCAAGCTCCTTTAACAACACTTTTGACTTCTTTAACAATGTTTAATAAACGAGGCCTGTTTTGCGCACTTAAGGTAGACTGGGGTAAGAAGCCCCCCTTAAGCAAAAACACGCACCAATCTTCACCTTGACTATGTACTGAATTATCCACCACGTTAACATAAAGGCACAATGCAACTAAATAAATTGTCCATAAAAGCAAAGACGAAATTTTTGAACGAAGCACAAAATATGACAAAATTAAAAAATATTGAAAGGAGCGTTTTACCCCTGCGCTGGGGCAAAAAGCCTATGGGGTAGGCGTTTTACCCCATCAAGCTTTATGGGCCAGAAATGATCTCAAACAGAGAAATAGTTTGTTGTGACGTTGCCAGTTTAAGTAAGTTAGGCCTAAATGTAATATACAGTAACAATGTTCACATTATGCTCCCTACCAAAACCTAACGTTTGCCAACTTTAGAGCTCATGTTTCATTATTTCCAGGCTAAAAAAACAAGAAAATATTTTATTTCTATGCTGATATCCATGGCTGATATCTTTATGATTTAAATGCATTCAGAATTCGACATATCTAGACATTTTGCAGAAAGTTATTTGTAACTTACTGAAAAGATACCTAATCTAACAAACATCAGCACTGTATGTCTACATAATATGCTATGTAGCCTACAATAAATTTAAAAATATTGTTGAACTAAAATTCATCATCTGAGCTGCAGTTTTGGCAGACATAAACACGTTCACCAGGGGTGCATTCTTCATGTGCCCAATGCTTACACATGCTGCACTGCATCCACTTTTCTCCTGGCCTACTGTTAGAAAACGGCTCCCCATCAACGTTTAATTCTCTTTTGCTTTCTTTTAGCTGCCCTATTCATGGACATTGGACACAGTCTTCTTTTGGTTTCTTGAAAGTTTGCTAGTAGCAAGTTTCTTTTCCTGTAACATCTTTTTCTCAAGAGAAGATGTGATTAATTGTGCTTGCTCTGATGTAGGCTACGTTTTCGTTTGGGCTTAGCACTCGATGTGGCATGCGTGGGTGTGCACAGCTTAAAAAGAACACGTTTTGCTCTTACAATGTCTTCTCTTATAGAATCAGTTGATGAAGTTGACGACATATTATGATGAAAAGTTGAATCAGTAGGCCTACCATGTTGGCTTTCCAAGAACCCTTTATTTTGCTGTCTTCCCAAGGACTTATCACTTTGCTGCTTTTCCTGGAACCCTTCACTTGGCTGCTTTTCTTGAGACTCATCAATTTGCTACTTTTCGGAGGACTCATCACTTTGTTGTTGGTTTATCAGAGACCCATCACTGTGCTGTTTTTCCTGGAACCTTCACTTATAGCTGCTTTTCTTGAGACTGTGTAATGGCTACATTTTGTGTATAGGCTACAGTGTGGTGGTAGGGTAACGATATCAATGCCGTAAAATGGGGTGACTTTGTACACTTTTTGCGAATTTCTGTTTACCTTAAAAAACTCTTAGCCTAAGTGATGAGAATAAAAGTTAGCATTAAAAATACCTCTCAAGTAGCCTATTAAGTATTATACCTTCTTAAGTAAGTATTATACCTCTCAAGTTACCATTAAAAATACCCTATGGGTCTTTCCAATAGAAATGTGATTACTTTGAAAAAACAAATTGAAAAGTACCTTTTTTTCATTTAAATGGTCTGTTCAAAGTCATCCGGCAATGGGGAGTCTTTGAACGAACCTAGAAAACGACTGAATTTCAAAGTTTAACTGGCAAAGGCTGGCTTTAAAGTACTGAATACAGTGAAGTTATTCCCCAGTAGCCTAACAATTGCTCTGTTCAAGTACATTATTTGAATGCAATTCTTTTATTTATTTTTACTATTAGGTGACGGTGTATCGAAAATAGCAAAGAACAAACCTATCAGGCACACAACGTTGATATTTAGTTAAACAAGGCAGAAACACTGAGCATTTGAGCAACTAAATATCAACCTTAATTCAATATTTAACTTCTGATGTTGTGCAATGTACCGCATTGACAGAACGTAGCGACTATAACAACCTAATATCGGTGTTAAATCAACGTCACCAAAACAGAAAGTTTTCTCAATTTACAAATATACCGGTATGCTAAGAAAATTTGAACGTCAGGGTCAACGCGTTTTAATGAATTTTGAACGATAATTCCTTGTCGTGTGCATGTTGAGAAAGCAATAGGACCACACACATAAAAAAAAATAGGAAGACGATGCATCTTGCAGTATAGGTTATCTATCGTAATCGATATATTTTGCTTTTGCAATATGTTAGAGAAAAAATGTCGAGAATTTCCCGCCATGGCAACCATAGCTTCCAACAAAAAATAGAAATTTGTGAAAAGATACAATAAAACGCTAAAGTTTGCCTTTGGATTAATCCACGTGTCTGTTCAATCTCACCCCAGGGTATGTTCAAAGTCACCCCATCAAAGTTTTTTCGCTGCCATATAAAAATGGGACTTGCAACAAAAGTTTCAATTGTGGCTTCATAATAATGACCAAAAACGTGATGCAGAATTTTAATATAAACGGTGTACCTTAATCGTATTCACAACAAAAATATAGATTTTTCGAATGTACAAATTACAGCTCAATTGATGTCTTTGCGTTTACATCAATTGGTGAAAACCAAAATAAGTTGGACACCTCTTACATTTTCTCAAGATAGTAGACAACCTAACTAATACCCACGAGTAACAAAAGTTAAAAAATTTTAAAAAGAAAAAAAAGTACAAGATAGTTAGTTAAAGGTATAAAATCTTTCAAAGTCACCCCAGATTTCAAAGTCACCCCATTTTACGGTGCCATTTTCTTATGAAAACTTTACAGCTTTAAGCGTTTTATGGCTACGATCTCCATCCAGAATAATAATGCGTCTTCTTTTGATGGTTTAGCGATTGCACAAAAGTGATTCAACCATGTCATGAAGCTGTCTTCGACAGTCTATTTACTCTTAGTGCAATGTTCAATTGCTCCAGGAGGTTTGTTATTCATAAGAGAATCTGCCATGCGCTTTCGCGTAAATATGAACATGGGTGGTATGTAAGAGCCAGCTGCATTAGTTGCACAAATGGCTGTGACAGTTCTTCCTCTTTCTCCACTCGTTATTATCCCCACTCCTCTTGATCATTTTGTCGCAATTATTTTGGTTGGCTTATAAACATTCGATATGCCAGTATCATCCATGTTCCACACAATTAAGGGGTAAAAAGCCTACCATAGGCGTTTTACCCAAATGGCATATTCTCCATGGTAGGCTTTTTACCCCAATGGCATATGCTTTAAATTTTTAAAGTTTTTTTACTACCACAAAAACTTGGATAAAACTATCGTTAACTAGCTATAGCGAGGCGAGTGGTTTCATCAGAATATTCATCGCCAAGCAAGATTTGGTGTTGTCACTTCGCTTCACAAATGATATCTTGCAATTAACAATTTCAGCAAACAAGGAAATGTTTGACACATCGCAATACAGGCAACAATAGTAACCTGCAAACATCAGCGAAAAATAGGTTCCAATAACAGTGAAAAAGACACTATGAAACAAACGTTTGTGGAAATCACCGAAAAATCGTAATTCATGAACAGTCTTTTCTCTAAAAAAGCAATGAGTTGGTTTTTCATCCTTTTTGTGAGAGTCTATAAAACCGTCTTTCTTTTATTATAGACAACTGTCACATGCGGTGTGTAGTGTTTCGTCATAGAAACCATTGTTACGTTTCACTAGCCTATCGTTGGTACTAGAGAGAGAGAGAAACCTTTTATTTTGTCTGTTGCGACAATAGTACGGTACAATTATACACAATACGAATAAAATAGTACCATAGCTATCTAAATACCACAACAGACAGGAAGCAGCGAAAGACTATATCAGTCATCGAGTCAGCTGCTTCCCAGTTCTTAATGTGACAAATGTCAAGCATCGGCAAATTACGTTGAAACAAGATAGGCTGATGTTCAATAATATTAATGAAAGAAAAGAAATCATGTGCTGCTGCGATCCTCAAGTGAAGTCCTGAGGTTTTATTCAAATATAAACTTTATTCCGGGTGATTAAAAATAGGAAAAACTTTTGAAATCAATAAACTCTTGTAGCAAGGGCGTTTAAACTTCAGTGCAACCAAGAAAAGTTCAAGCCAATAAATAGTACAAGGCTACGAGTAAAAACATTTTCAGTAACAGTAGCCTATTACAATACAAAAATAATCACAGTTTAAAAAAAGGTATAGGCCTATTGTTCTGTCATAAAAGAAATGGCTGAGTGACTCTCAGTGTGAGCTGTTAGGCTGCATGAAACTAGCGCAATGTGACCGTATAATTTGACAAACAAATTGAATAGAATGTAAATGAGAAATAATGGTAGGCACTTTAACATGCAGATATCCAATCCAGCACGAACCAATCAGAAGCTACGCTTTTTATGACGTCATCAAGATTGCGTTTGGGAAGAATAAAGGAAAAACGCAAATTCTAGCTAAATTAAATCATCGCTTTGCCATCGGTTGGCTTGGCGCATTGGGTTAGGGCGGTAGTAGTCATTACACTGACGTGGGTTTGATTCCCATCTCTGCTATAGCTCTTTTTTCTTCTGTAATTACCAAACAAAGTTCAAAGTAATAATTAATTCTCTGGCTGAATGCTGGAATGGTCACAATAACAGATAACGTAGCATCTCATTGGTTGGATTGGATACGCGCGTGGATTATTAGAAATCTGCTTGTTAAAGTGCCTACCAGAAATAATTGAGTGTAACCGAATAACACAATAGGTCAATAATGTTTTCTTCAAATTAAATTTAACAAATCAAATCCAGGCGACGTATTATTACAAAGTTTGAGCCCAAAATAACAATTTATGACACTTTTCCACTGACATAAAGCAACAAAATTTAAATTCAATTAAAAAAAATCAAACACTTTGCATTGAAATAAAAGCAAGAAAAAAAACAACTTTTGTCGATTTAGGCTAAGTGCGATTGATCAAAACTTGTCTGGCAGCCCTGCTTAAAAACTGACTAGGCTTGATTGCTGGCCAACGTTCGATTTTTATGTCAAAAACTAAGTAATTTATCATTAAAAACTCTTGCGCTGGTTTAATTAAATTGATTTATACCGATACAACACACACTAATGCAGAAAAGTTAAAAAAAACAACTGAATTTAAAACAAAAAATTTTAGGACAAACTTTGAACCGATTTGACAGTGGGCAGCAAACAAGATGTTACACAATAGAATAGAATGTAAAACAATTAATCCACATGGCTTACTAATCGTTGTTTGATAAATTTTCTACCGTACTGTACTTCAATTGCTTCACTGGATAATCATTAATTTCCTCATCTCTATTCTTCCAAAGCTGAGGCTGGCGAGTCAATTGCTTGTTTGCTGGCATCCCCCAAGGGTCAGTCCTTGGTCCTTTGTTATTTTTATTATATGTGAACGATTTACCTACTGCGTCCTCTTTCATGACCACTCTTTTTGCGGATGACACCAGCCTAAACATGACACACCATAATTTGACTTGCCTAGAACAACAAGCCAATGAAGAAATAAAAAAGATTGATGTATGGATGAGAACCAATAAATTATCGATTAATTACACTAAAACTAATTTTATGACCATTTGTAGAAATCCTCCTGTTGCAAAATCGTTCTCTCTCACCTTAAACGGCCAAAGCATTAACAAAACTGATCAAGTAAAATATCTTGGAGTAACGATGGACCACAGATTGAACTGGAACGCCCATATCTCTGACCTTTGCACAAAATTGAGTAAAGTATGTGGCATTGCTTACAAAATCAGATACTATGTCCCATTATCCACATTACGATTAATTTACTTTTCATTATTTAAATCAAATCTTCAATATTCGATAATTAATTGGGGTAGGGCCAACAAAACGTTAGTACACAAGGTGGAAGTGATTCAGAACAAATTTATTAGAGCGTGTTTGTTTGGTGACAGGAAAACTTCGACGACCTACATGTACAGCAAATTTCAGGTATTAAAAGTGAGTGACCTTGCAAAGCTGGCATATGCACAGTTCATGTTCAAGTACGAAAATAATTTTTTGCCAGCATGTTTCTCTGGCTACTTTGTTAAATTAGACGACATACATCAACATGATACAAGACATAAGGCTAAAACCAGATTTTTTCTTCCCAGGTTTGAAACAAACTTTGGCAAAAAAACACTCCATTTCTTGTGTGTGCAAGTGTGGAGTGAAATTTCACACGATATAAAAGAGTTACCGTTCCATTGCTTTAAAAAAAATCTCAAAAACCAACTGTTACATGAATATACATGCGTACCTTAAGTGCTCAATACAAAGGATAACTTACCTTTACAGTAGGCCTATATCATCATATCGTACTTATTAATCTTTGTTCTCTACAGTTATTAGTATCAAATTGCCCTGTTTTTGTATGCTTCACATAAAAATTGTTGCAATTCGGTGGTGGTATCCACGTTTTTCTTCGTTATTTCAGAAAAACTTTCGCAAGTGCTGTAGCCTACGTCGAAAGTAACCGCACATCATTAGCCAATCTTTAAAAACATTGTGTTCTATTTCTCTTGCCTTCAATCGCACTTTTTCTGTTGGTCGTCACCGCTTCGAATTTTTATGTCTATTGTTGGAAGTTTTTACGTAATTTAACGAGGAAAGTAACCGCTCACACATTATTGGCCAATTTTTTAAAATATTGCGTGTTTTATTTTATTTTTTCTTGCCTTCAATCGCACTGCAGTATATAACCTGGTGAAATTTTATTTTGTATGTTATTCGCTCTGAGGATGCGCATTGTCATGGTGCGCGAAACGTCAGTGAAGCAATAAACCATCTTGTTTGTTGTTAATTTTACTTTCAATTTCATCAGATGAACGTAGCAACTAGTGCTAGAAACGTAGCCTATTATAGCACACAATCACTAATTATTGGTGGTTGGTCAATTCTTGGTCGTTGGTTTGAATCTTCATCCTCGGCTTACTCAGTCTGAGAATGCAGATTCAAACCAACAGTAGTTGTTTTTCAATCTCAGTGGCGAACCCTTTTTATTCAATGAAGTAGTGTGCCTGCCTCTGCACACTAGTGTGTATGAATGTGTAGTTAGATTTACTGTGATGGGGTGGTGGCTGACTAGATGACTGCTTATGGTCTTTCGCTACCATCCTGATTGCGCCATAATCTAACCAACAGTTGTACAATGCATTGTTTTGACAATTACATTTTACTCTGATTATTTGTTAATATATGGCGCTGTTAAAACAAAATAAATTGACTTGACTTGACTACATGCGGCAACCGCAGACTTGGATTCTTGATATGGGCTTCTTTGAATTGTTCTGTCTTTGCGAATTCTTTATCAATTTCGAAATTTTTTAGACTGAAATGACCACAATTAAATTTCTTTCTTAATTTGTCTAAAATTAGCTATTCTCCAGGCTTAAGTTTTTCTTTAATCCAATTTATATATTTAGACCTAGAGAGCAAAATGTTTGCTGCTAACTTTGTAAAAAGGGCGGGAAAAAGGTACTACTACTACGTGCGACTGTTACGAGACTAGAGACATGAGATAGATTCAGCAGAGAGAAAGTACAATAAAGTGGTCTGTGTGTAATCTATTAAAGTGTGGTAGGCTATATCTAAGTTAATCAAACAGAAATACAACAATGGCGACGAGGATTTAAGTGAAGATGGCTAAACAAGTTACTGTAGCCCGAAGCAACCCGCTGGTCTGCGAACTAGGCAGTCTCAAATCGTTTCAAGTGCAAGGTGATCCACATGGTTTAGGACAAAAATGGAAGCAGTGGAAAAGGTCATTTTCTCTTTTTACAGTCAGTAAAGGAATCGCAGAGGATAAACAAAAGCAAGCGTTGTTGTTACACACAGCTGGAGAAGAGGTTCAAGAAGTTTATTTCAGCCTCGTGGACGAAAATGACGACAGTAAGTCTTTTAACGATACTCTAGCAATTTTGGATGAGTACTTTTGGCCTAAATGTAATGTTCCTTTTGAAAGATACAAGTTTCGGCAGCTGACGCAAGCCCAAGACGAGACCATTGACAAATTTATTTGCCGTTTGCGCCAGCAAGCAACGTTGTGTGAATTTGGAACCAATAGAGATGACTACATTCGAGATCAAGTTATTGAAAAATGTGCTTCTAACATATTGAGAAGGAAGTTGCTCGAAAAAAATAATCTAGTTTTGAATGATGCAATAGTTATGGCAAAAGCTCATGAAGATGTCGAAAATCAATTAAAGACAATGCAGCCTACGTCATCAGTTCATGTCAACGAAGTGCGCCACCCAGAGCATCGACGCGCATTGCCTTCAATTAAGAAGGAAGGGAAAGTATGTTTTGCTTGTGGTAAAACTGGACATTTTAAGTTTGATCAACAATGCCCAGCAAGAGGCAAGCAATGTAACAAATGTGGCAAAGTCGGACATTTTGCTTTACAATGTCGAACACGGTCCCGAACGAATAGATGTGTGACGTCACAATATCCTTCTGACGTCAAGATGAATCGAAGTACGCCGTCGCGGAGACCAGTGCAGCGCAAGTCCAATACCAATACATTAGAGGAAGAAGAAGGAAAGACTTTTATTTTCGCAGAAAACGAGGAGAGCAACAAAGAAGTTTTCAACTTACAAGGGACACGTAAGAACTCTTGTACAATAACTTTGAAAGTTGGTGGTGTAAAATTATCTGATGTTTTGATCGATTCAGGTGCTGCCAGTAATGTGATTACTGTGATTAGTAAAGATACTTGGGAATGGTTAAAATGTCGTAATGTTGTTGCCCAATGTTGGAAATCAGCTAAATCTTTGTATTCATATGGGAGTACTACACCGTTACCTACACTAAGTACTTTTACTGCAGAAGTAATTTGTGAGGATACTAACTGTGCTTGTGTAACTGATTTTATTGTAGTTAACTGTGATGCACCTAGTCTTTTAAGTAGAGATACTGCAGAAAAATTGAGTGTATTGCGTATTGGCGCTTCACGTGTAAACAATCTGTGTAATGATGTTTTTGATAGTTACCCTAAACTGTTTAATGGGGTGGGACTTTTAAAAAATTATGAATTAAAGTTACACATTGACACATCGGTAAAGCCCGTAGCTCAACCAGTACGTAAAGTTCCATTTCAACTTAGGGGTAAAGTTGAGTGCAAATTGCAAGACCTACTCGACGCAGACATCATTGAAGAAGTTCCCGAGGGACCTACAGGTTGGGTTTCACCCGTTGTTATTATCCCAAAGCCAGATGGGGATGTACGATTGTGTGTAAACATGCGTCGAGCGAATGAAGCAATCATCCGGGAACGACATCCCATTCCAACAATTGAAGATTTGTTGCATCGAATGAATGGTAGCACTATGTTTAGTAAACTCGATTTAAAGTGGGGTTTCCATCAAATTATGTTAGAGCCAGAAAGTCGTTACATCACAACATTTGTGACGCATAAAGGACTGTATCGCTATAAACGTTTGATGTTTGGAATCAATTCCGCTCCAGAGAAGTACCAAAAGATTCTGTGCGATGTGTTGAAGAAATGTCAAGGAGTAGCTGTTCCAGACGGTTGTTCGCCTGGTCAAACGTCATATAAAAACCGTTCAAATCTACTGAATATTACGTCATGGAAATTCCTAAAACATGAGCCAAAATTGCGCCATCGTTCGTAAGACCTGTGTCAAACCCGTTGAAACCTGTTTAAACATGAAATGTTGCGTCGCGCTAACTGCTGGCGTGCCTTTGAGTTATCACAAATTTTTCTGATTCATTCTCGAAGTTGTTTGTTGGAAGTCGGTCGCACATTTAACTGGTTTATTTGGTGCTTGCTAGCTGGACAAATTCTCCGTCTTTTATCCAAGTAATCTGTATCGTAGTGACAGTTTTTTAGAGGTGTAAGGCATTGCATCTCGATTTCGATAGCCGCGGGCTAATTTTACAGGAATACACTTATTGAATAGACGTTTCAAGAAGTGTTTCTTTCTCGGTCGATACATACAGACGAACGGATTCGGGAATCTTATGTTACAATTTTCCCACGAAGAGATTATGGTTTACCGCTGTGACCATAAAAAATAAAAGACGAGTTCTTGTTAGCTGGTGGGCCAAGAAGCACTTGAAGGCATAAAAATAAAAGACGAGTTCTTGTTAGCTGGTGGGCCAAGAAGCACTTGAAGGCATAAAAATAAAAGACGATTTTTGTCAGTTGGTAGGTCAAGAAGAAATTAAAGCAAAAAAAAAATAAAAGCCGATTTTTGTTAGCGGGTAGGCCAAGAAGCACTTGAAGGCATAAAAATAAACGACGTGTTTGTTGTCAGCTAGTGCAGAAGAACTACTTAGAAGTACAAGAAATATTAAAAGAAGATTTGTTGGTTGGTAGTCTACACTCTTACAGAAGCAAAGAAAATTAAAGACATTTCTTCTCAGTTTTGTACTGAAGAAAAATAACTTTGACATTCATTGGCAAGAAAGAAGATTAAAAGACAATCCATCTGTGCTTGTAGATTCAAGTGGAAGAATCCAAGCAAGTTTTGTGGACTTTTGGACTTCATATACTCGTACAGCTACGGTATCGTGCATTTAAATTCTTTTTTGTATTTTTACGGTCTTTGCAGTTAAGTTTTTTATAACTACTGTAGCCTAATAAATTTGTGTGTTTGTGTAACTTAATTTTTGTTTTTTGTTAAATTTAGCCCCAACATTTAATATGTCTACACTCGGTGGCGACAAGGACTCGACCGCCGTAGACTCGACTGAGTTTAAGCCTGATGATGTTCTTTGCGGTCGGGCAGGCCATTCTGGGGAGGGAACCAGTAACGATGAGGCTAAGTCAGTTCGAGAGGCCCGGCATCTTAGAAGGGATATTTTGACTGAAATTGGGAAACTTTCTGTAGCCCTAGGTTCTTTGAGTGATAAGCAGGCAGGGGCGCCGGAACGATTTGTGACTGGGGGGGCAAGATTACGAAAAAAGGGCACTTTTGTTTACTAAAAGGCCATTTTTTTTTTCAAGTTTTAAGATAAAATATAGCAATACTGGTAATGCGGTGTACAAAGAAGGGCACCATGTTATGTTATAATGATGTAACCTACTGTCAAGCCTTAAAACAGCCTGCGGCCATGGCCGCTAAGTAGTGCTTGAATGACCGCCGGTGCTACCTCCTCAATCGTGCAAAGTTTGGCCGCCAGTCTCTTCTAGACAATTATTTAATTTTGCAATAGAATGATCGTGGATTAACTGTCGAAAACATGTAGTATCAAAGAGTGACGCAAAATTAGGTCAGCGCGTCATAGCCTAATCGCCACTGTTGCATTGTGCGGGAATATTTGTTATTGATGGAATATATCCATCTGCGATCGCCAGCGTTGTAAGTCTTATTTGAAATTCCCGACGTTTATTTTAACAAAGTGTTAATCCGAAGTGCTAATTTACATCGGCTGGCAATATTGTTTTTATGTCGATTCGATGTTGTCGGACATTGAACAGTTGTTAAAAAGGAGTACTAAGTTAGTTGACATCCGAGGGGAAAACATTTTTTGATCATATTTTGCAAAAATTATGCTTCTTTTAGTAATGTCCTTCACATCATTGAAATACTTATTACCTTGCCGTCATCGTCAACACAGTCATGTCGAACGTTGTTTTTCGTTGCTACAAATAATTCTAGGGGAGTGGCGAACTTCTTTAAAATTAGCCACATTGGAGACACTCGTTTGAATAGTAGGCTACTGGATTACAATCCCGATAAAGCAGTTATTGCGTGGTGCAACGATTCTATTGTAGGACATCGCCCAGCCCAAGACTTCAACAACGCTAAGTGATCATTTTAGCATTGTTGCAAGTTTAATTCTATTTACTTGTGCTATCGTTATTTTTATTGTGTATTTTGGCCTCAAAGCATGCAGATTTGGCCCCCGAGAAGGATCTCCCGGTAGGCCACGATGGCTGCCGAAAAAAAAACGAGTTTTAAGGCCTGTACTGTGTTGCAAAATTTTGTGCCGTAAATATTATTTTGAGGCAAAAATGAAAGATTATATAATTAGGCTAAAAGCGAATAGCAGAAATTGTTAGGCTATATTGCAAAATGTGCAGTAGCTTACATGACTTTAAAAGGGCACCATTGCCTCCCCTGCCCCTCCATCTGCAGAAAAATTGAGGGCAGAGGGGGGGCATCCGCCCCCCCTGCCCCCCCGCTTCCGGCGCCCCTGTAAGCAGGAACTGTTAATTTTTAGATCTAAGTTATCTACTTTAGAAGAGAAATTACGGCATTTCCATGCTCTTTTGACTAAAATCTTTAACTCTGCAATCTTGGCAGAACTTCGTGATAGGGTAGATCCCGAATTTAACTCGTTAAAAAATAACTTTGAACAAAAAGAAAGTGAGTTCTCAGATATGTTGGATGCTGACATACATCCTGAGGATAGCGCCTCAAATGTAAGCATTGGGATGTCTAGGACTTCGTCTCGGATAGTGGCACAAATTAACCTGCAGCTAAGACGAGAGGAGCTCCAGATACAAGCTGAGGCCATTCGAGCTGAGGCTGCCGCGAAAGCTGAGGCCGAAGCGAGAGCTGCTGAGGCTGCCGCGAGAGCTGAGGCCATACGAACTGAGGCTGCCGCGAGAGCTGAGGCCATTCGAGCTGAGGCAGCCGCGAGAGCTGCTGAGTTTGCACTCAAAGACGCTCAGTTGAGGGCTGAACAACGTAAAGAGGTAGTTTTAGCTGAATATCGATCAGAGGTGGGCTCTCGGCGTAGCTCTAAGAAGGGCTCTTCTAGGCATTCCAGAAATGAACATCAATCGCAGTTTAATTTACATAACCTTTTCCAAACGCCCGTTCAACCTGTGAGTAGACCAGGGCAATCCACACGTTTTCCAGCTGTTTCAGGAGGTCTCGGGGCCGCGGCTAAGGGTCTTCCGAATGCTGTAGAGCCAAAGTCTGCGAATTACAACCGAACTCCTCCCCCAGAGCGTACTGGTCACGGGGCCGTCATTAGTAGTAATGCTTTGCCCCCTTCACAGTTTTCTGCGCCGCTAGGTTTTGATCGCCCAGCTACACGTAATTTGGGTGGTTGTGAGAGGCGTATCGCGTCTCCTGATTTTAACGTGTGTGAGGATCGTGATCGGGCTGTGCACGTGACTGAGCCCACTCAGCCCCTTAAGGGATATAGCTTGTCTTCTCCCGCTAAATCGAGTTCTCAACAGCAGGATTGCTTTTTGGAATACCAAAATAGTAGGACGTTTTTCGATAAGGCGGCCTTGATTGGTTACGATGGTAATAATATGCCATTTATCTTCTTTAAAAATCGTGTTACGGCCTTAATGGCAGCTTCGCCCTTTAAGGGGACTTGTTTGACTTTGTTACAAGCAGCTTGTGTTAGGACAGCTGCGCAAACGATTGCTAATTTGGTTTCTGACACCCCTGGCTTGTCAGAGGAAGACAGGATAGAAATGTCGTTAGCTCGCTTGTCCCAGCGTTTTGGGGTTCGTGGAGGTCTTTTTGCAGAACCGGAAATTAGAAAGTATCGCTATGGTAGCAAATTGACTTCGACCTCTTCCAGTGATCTGAAAGAGTTTAAAGATGAATTATCGCAGTGTTTGCTTTACGCGAAAGCTTATGGTCAGCGTGACAAATTGGAAGGACGTTTTGTTTCGGATTTGGCTAAGCGACTCCCGTTTGACGCTAAGCAGCGTTATCTTGACTTTTTAGGTGATCAGTATGGTGGCACTGATGAGCTTACTTTTCAGAGTTTGTTTGAATTTGTAGTACGGGAGGAAACGCGTAAGTCGACTGATTTTAGCATTATGCTAATGGGCGATTCTGGTGAGTCGCAGCATTTTAAAAAGTTTGGCAAAGGAAAATTGCCTTCATGTCCGGTTAGGCAGACGTCCGTAAAACCCCATGATGATGTGATGTCAGGGAGTTCGCAGTACTCGACTGTTGTTGGCGCACCGCGCGGTGGTGAGGCTAGACGTAAAGACCTGCCGGCATGCATTTGTTGTTCGTCACGTGGTCAAGTTGAATATCATTTTTTGTCTAATTGTAAAGAATTTTTGCGCTTGACACCTAAAGATCGGAGAGATGTCATTGTGAAAGCTGGCAAATGCTTGAATTGTTTGCGCCAGCATATGGTTAGGGATTGCGTTCATGCAAATAACTGTCGTAAGTGTGGGCCTAACAACGATAGGAAACACTATTTTCTTCTGCATGATTTTTATGTGACGTCACGTGATTCTCTGGATTCGGTCGGCAAAGATGATGCTCGTGCCAGAGTTCCTGTGCGTAATGTTAAGATTGGAAATGTTAAAGCAGCTTTTAACCGCGTTACTGCTGCTCGTGTTTTGAATCCAATGACTGGCAAATCGAAGTTGGTGTATTGTCAGCATGATCCTGGTTCGCAGTTGACGTTTGTTTCGAGTGATTTGGTGTGTGAACTTGATCTTAAACCGTACGATAAAGCGTCGTTTAAAATGGATACCCTGGCTGGTCAGAAAGCTACTTGTGCTAACCTTGTCAAACTCAACATCCAGTCGTTAGAGACAGATGAACTGTTTTGTGATATAACCTCGGTGGTTAACCCAGCTTGGGCTGATGATGTTAAAACTTTACCGCATAAACAAGATTTAAATGGTTTCCGTCATTTTCATGACGTGAATATGTTTCATTTGAATGATTGTAGTACTGTAGATGTACTGATTGGCAACGACAACGCTTATTTGATGTGTGCAAAAGAAGAGCGTGTTGGTGAAAATCGTAGTGAACCGCATGCTTTACTCACTCCTCTCGGCTGGTTGGCTTGTGGTGGTAAGTCACCCTTAGATGAAAGCGTTGCTAACGTGTGCAGAGTGCAGACGTCTTCAGAGTCGGATGTCATCTCTGGCTTTTAGCTTAAAATTGAGTCTCGCGATATGGAAATAGCAGACCTGAATAAAGTCATTCAGGATTTGACCTTGCAAAATGAAACCTGTGAATTGTCTCGCAATGACATTTTGGCTAGAGAACTTGTTGAACCGAATATTGAGTTGAAAGATGGTCGATTTGAGATACCTGTTCCGTTGAAGGAAGATATTGATCTACCTAACAATTTTGTGTTGGCGTCAGATAGAGTTGCTGCTTTAAGGAAGAAGACTTTAAAACAACCTGAACTTCGTGATTTCCTTACTGACACCATGAAAGATCTTAAATCAAATGGCTATATTGAGCGTACTGGTGAAGCAGGAAATGTCAAGGGATTTGAATGGTATTTACCATACTTTGTTACGTCACAATTAAAAAAGCGCATTGTTTACGATGGCAAGTCTGAATTTCGAGGAACTTGTGTTAATGATGTAATGTTTTCGGGTCCTGACTTGTTAAACCCTCTGGTAGATGTTTTGGCTAGATTTCGGCTTGGTAGATTTGGTCTCATGGCTGATGTGACTAAATGCTTCTTTCAAATAAAGTTACCCGAGTTGATAGAATCAGCTGAATTTCACAACGCCCTGAGACAGAGAGAGATAAACTGGGAATTTATACCTCCGTATGCTCCGGCGCAAGGTGGCGCCTGGGAGGCAATGGTTAAACAATTTAAAATTGCATTTTTTCACATTTTGGACTCTTCAAGTCGTAAGCCCAATTTTATTGAACTGCTTACAGGCAGTGCCGTTCGGATCGTGAACGAACACCCTTTGGTACCTTTGAGTGACGACCCTAGGGATTTTACTGTCATCACCCCTGCCTCACTTTTGACCCCATACTTAGACCCATACTGTGCTGTTGGGCAACCACATGATCGTGACCAACTAAGAAGGGATTATCGGTTCAATTTGTCACTTTCTCAGCAGTTTTGGAGTAAATGGATCGATTTTTACTTGCCAGATCTTCAGGGCCGAAAAAAATGGCTAAAAATGGCCGAGAATTTGGAGCCTGGTCAACTTGTAGTGGTAGGTTCTCTCCAGGACATTGGTAAACGTGGGAAGTATCAACTTGGGAGGGTGCATGAGGTAGTTCCACAAATTAGGAAAGGGAAACCTGTGGTTCGTAGAGCTAAAGTTGCCGTCTGCAACTATGATGAGAGTACGGGGAAAGTGAAAGTAGACTATGTGTTGAGGGATATTTCGTGCCTCGCCCCCGTAAAGAACACCTAAGTGTTAGGGTTTAAGCCTGGTTTTGTCTGCGGTGGCCGATCCTTGTCTGAGCCCAGAACAGTCGGTTATTATCGCAACCATTGTATATAGCGTCATTTTTTGCGTGTACCTACTACCTATGGTACCAATTTCATGTATCGTCGTGTTTATTCTTATTGCTGTTCATTCTTTGCATGCCCTTTGTATTTGCGTATTAACTTAAACGTGAGTGATTAAAACAATTTGTGTATCATGTGTTTTTATTCATTGGCTCACAATTGTCGTCAATTCTTTTTTAGTTATGCCATGTCAGACTGTCATAACTAGGGGCCGCTATGTTCCAGACCCTTGTTCGCCTGGTCAAACGTCATATAAAAACCGTTCAAGTCTACTGAATATTACGTCATGGAAATTCCTAAAACATGAGCCAAAATTGCACCATCGTTCGTAAGACCTGTGTCAAACCTGTTGAAACCTGTTTAAACATGAAATGTTGCGTCGCGCTAACTGCTGGCGTGCCTTTGAGTTATCACAAATTTTTCTGATTCATTCTCGAAGTTGTTTGTTGGAAGTCGGTCGCACATTTAACTGGTTTATTTGGTGCTTGCTAGCTGGACAAATTCTCCGTCTTTTATCCAAGTAATCTGTATCGTAGTGACAGTTTTTTAGAGGTGTAAGGCATTGCATCTCGATTTCGATAGCCGCGGGCTAATTTTACAGGAATACACTTATTGAATAGACGTTTCAAGAAGTGTTTCTTTCTCGGTCGATACATACAGACGAACGGATTCGGGAATCTTATGTTACAATTTTCCCACGAAGAGATTATGGTTTACCGCTGTGACCAGTAGCCAACATCACAGACGATGTAATTGTGTACGAGAAGAACAAAGAAGAACACGACCAAAGATTGATTAATGTTTTAGAAAAACTACAGGAAGCCAGATTAACCTTGAACAAACATAAATGCCAATTTCGTTTACCGAAGCTGACGTTTTTTGGACACAATCTGAGCAAGCAAGGTGTCAGTCCTAGCGAGGAAAAAGTCGCAGCAATACTGAATGCAGAACCACCGAAAACTTCAAGTGAAGCAAGATCCTTTATGGGATTGGTTCAATACTCTTCTAAATTTATTCCAAATCTTGCTACGATCGCTAGGCCTATACTTGATCTGACAAAGAAAGAAGTTAAATTTAAGTGGAAGCAGGAGCAGCAACAAGCTTTTGAACAGCTGAAATCATTGATGACCAAAGCTAATGCATTAGCATTTTTCCGAACCGATTGCAAGACGCGCATTATTGCAGATGCATCACCAGTCGGTTTAGAAGCTGTTCTTACACAGCTACAGGATGGGCTATGACGCGTAATTGCCTATGCGTCAAGGAGTCTTTCTGACATTGAGAAGCGTTATAGCCAAACAGAAAAGGAAGCTTTAGGATTAGTTTGGGCATGTGAACGCTTTAATCTGTATGTGTTCGGGAAGGAATTTGAGCTGGAAACAGATCCTATGGATTTCTTGGACTTAACTTTTGGATTCTGTTTTTGCGCTATCTTATGGCTGCAGCAGACCTTGAGCATGGAAAATTAAAATCAAGAAAGCAGCAGTATACTTATTCAGGATGCAGTTTGTTACAAGTAAAAAATCTATCAAGTGGAAAGTACAGTTTAGAGAAAACAGCTTGGAATGAGTTATTAAAATTGAAAATCAACAGGATTAAGCCAACCAGGAGAGGAAAGAAAGCAGGAAAGTGTTTCAGAAGACCAATTTCAGTTGTATGCGCAAAGTCATCTGGTAGGCCTATAACTTCTCATCGAAAACAAAGTGACTTGAACTTAACTAATCTAATTCCAGTCCAACGTTTTCCCACTTCTAGTAAATTTCACTCCCCCTTAATTATTGGATGTTTAAATATAAGATCAATCAATAATAAATCACTTTCCTTAACTGACTTTATTTTTGACTCTAAAATTGATGTGTGTGCCCTGACTGAAACTTGGTTAGGAAGTTCAATTGATGGTCATGTGTTAAGTAACATCACTGCTAAAGGTTATGACATTTTGCATGTTCCCAGATCTCAAGGAAAGCGTGGTGGTGGTGTAGGTTTCTTGTACAATGTCTCTGCCAAACTTGACAAGAGTCAAATTTTTGCTAGCTATCAGTTTTCTCAGTTTGAAAATATGGAATGTATTTCAAAGCATGGTAATATTCCAGTATTAATTTGTGTAATTTATCGACCTCCTCCCTCCATAAAGAATGGATTTAAAACAAGCATATTTTTTAATGAGTGGTTTAACTATTTGGAACAATTGTCTTTATGTAATAATGAAATTATTGTTACTGAAGATATAAATTTGCATCTTGATAATATTGGTTCAGTGGATGTTGTGCAATTTAACAATATTTCATCTACATTTGGTTTGAAACAATTGATCAATGATCCAACTCATGCAAAAGGTCACACACTAGACTTCATGTTAGTGCGATGTCATACAAACATTGTTGTTGATAAACCACTAGTCATTGATCCATGTCTGACCAATGTTCAGGGTATTTTCTCCTCTGACCATTTTGCATTAATATTAAAAACAAATCTATACAAACCACCTCGTCCCAAGAAGCAAGTAAAATTTCGCAAATGGAAGAACATTATTGATATAAATTTTGCTTCTGATGTCTGTCTTGCTTTTCAATCTTTAAAATTGAACTGTTCTTGTGAAGAACTTGTAAAATTGTATAATTCAACTCTTAAATCTATTTCTAATGATCATGCTCCCATCTGCTCCCAATTGCTCACACTCAGAACAAAATCTCTCTGGTTTACTATGGAACTCAAGAAAGAAAAACAAATTCGAAAAAAGCTTGAACACAAATGGAGAAAAACTAAATTATCTATTTATCGAGATATTTACAAAAAACAATGCAAATATGTGAACATGTTAGTACTTAAGGCCAAAAAAAATTACTATCTTAAGCAAATCAGTGAAAGCAAAACTCCAAAACAATTCTTCAAATTTTCTAAAACATTGATGGGCAAAGATAACAGAAGTGTTCATCCAACTGGAAAGTCTGCTCAAGAAGTTGCTGAATCATTTAACCAATACTTTTCAAACAAAATTAGTTTAATTAGGAATACTCTTCCATGTCTTGACCATATAACTGGAGGAACTCAGTCAGCAGATCCTTGTAACCATAATCACATTGATTTTTCATTTTCTAGTTTTTTTGAAACGGACAAGACTGAAATTCTTAACATTTTAACTGCATTATCATCTGCATCTTGTGAACTGGATCCAGTACCCTCATGGCTCCTCAAAAAGCATTCATCATCTTTTCTGTCTATTCTGACCTCCATCGTAAACAAATCCTTGACAAGTGGTCTTGTTCCCCCAAAACTTAAACATGCCGTTGTTCGTCCACACTTAAAAAAGCCTAGTCTAGACAAAGAAGAGTTCAAGAACTATCGCCCTGTGTCCAATCTATCTTTTGTGTCAAAAATATTGGAAAAAGTAGTTGGCAGACAGTTAAATGATTTCTTAAACGTGCAAAATTTATTTGATATCAATCAATCTGCTTATCGTCAACATTACTCCACAGAAACAGCTTTACTAAAAATCCATAATGATATTGCTACCGTACTTGACTGTAATCACAGCGTTGTTCTACTTTCTCTTGATCTATCAGCTGCTTTTGATACCATTGATCACAAAATTCTTCTAAATCGTCTCAAATCAGATTTTGGCATTACAGGAATGGCACTTGACTGGTTCTCTTCTTATCTTTATGATCGAACTCAATCTGTAGCAATTGACAACTCAATGTCTTCTGCAACATTTCTTTCTTCTGGAGTTGCTCAGGGTTCTGTTCTCGGCCCTGTCCTGTTTTGCCTCTACATAAAACCTCTGTTTGACATCATAAAGCGACATGGGCTTTCATACCACTCATATGCTGATGATATACAATTGTATTTGCGTGTTACTGATGAAGATTCATTGTGTTGCATTAAGTAAAAATTCCAAAAATGTATGGTTGATATCTCAAATTGGATGTCTTATAATATGTTGAAACTGAATCAAGAAAAATGTGAGTTTATTGTATTTTCTCCGAAACGGTGTATTTCAAAGTTTAATGACATGACCCTTACCCTGAGTAATATCAATCTTTCTTCTTCTAACTCAATTAAATTGCTTGGTGTAACATTAAATCAACATTTGTGTTTAGAAAAATTTGTCAGTTCCACTGTGAAATCTTGCTTTTTTCATCTTAGAAATATTAGTTCCATCAGACAGTTTATTAATGTTGATGCTTGTAAAACTTTAACTCATGCACTTGTGACATCCAGGCTTGATTATTCAAATTCATCGTTAAATAACATTCCACATTGTACTATTTTGCATCTTCAAAGAGTTCAGAATGCTGCTGCTCGGCTAATTACTTTAACACGTAAACGTGAGCATATCACCCCTATACTAAAATCCCTGCATTGGCTTCCAGTATTGTATTGTATTCGCTTCAAAATATTACAATTTGGGTAGAGAGGTAACTCTTTTAAACCATAAACAGACATAACTCAGCAACAACACTACAACACTACATTTTTATAATGTTAAATGTAGTGTTGTTGCTGAGTTATGTCTGTTTATGGCTTCAAAATATGTCTATTGATTTATAAAGTTTTTCATGGTTTTGCTCCGAACTATCTGGACACTTTGCTTGTTCATTATAAACCTGCCAGAACTTTGCGTTCTCAGCATCAATTGCTCTTGTGCAACCCTTCATGTAAGACACAATATGGAAATCGTACCTTCCCAGTTGTTGCTGCCAGTTGCTGGAACTGTTTGCCTATTTGTGTGAAAGAAGCTGAAAATTTAAATGAATTCAAAGCTCGCTTGAAAACGTTCTATTTCAATAAACATTATGACTGAATGTACCGTATTAATTATCACCATTGTCATGTACAGCGCCCAGGAGCATAGTTTGACTGTGGATGTGGCGCTATATAAATATTGTTATTATTATTATTATTATAAACCTTTACAGTTTATTTATAACAAAACGTCCAAACCCTCTGCCAGAATAGAAAGATGGGTTTTAAGGTTACAAGCTTATGATTTCAAAGTTGTTTACAGACCGGGACGTACGAACATTGCAGATGCCTTATCAAGACTCAACTCCACACAATCAAAAGAAGACGGTTGGCATGAAGAGTACGATTTTATGAGGTTGGTAGAAATAAGCAGTACTCCAGTTGCATTATCACCGCTAGAAATTGAAAGAGAGTCTGCTCGTGACAAGGAGTTTGAAGAAATTCGAAAATATGTCAAATCTAGCTACGATTGGTCAAAGTGTTCTCAATTTAGCTATTTACATGTCAAGGATGAACTTTGCTGTTATGGTGAATTAATTTTAAGAGGAACACGACTAGTAATTCCAAAGTCTTTGCGAGAACGCGTTTTGGAGCTCGCGCATGAAGGACACCAGGGAATCGTTAAAACTAAGAATAGATTACGCACGAACGTGTGGTGGCCTAAAATGGACAGTGATGCAGAGAAGTTGTGTAGGAAATGTCATGGTTGCCAAGTGACAAGCGAATATGCAAGACCGGAGCCGATGACAAGAGTGGTTCCTCCGAACGGTCCATGGCAAGCTTGTTCTGCTGACATTCTTGGACCGTTGCCAAGCGGTGAAAACATTTTAGTTGTTGTAGACTATTACAGTAGGTACTATGAAATAGCTGTCTTGAAGTCTACTACCACCACGAAAATAATAGACGCAATTGTGCCTGTGTTTGCACGATTTGGTGTGCCAGTTTCTTTGAGAACTGATAATGGACCACAATTTGTTTCTTCAGAGTTTGAAAATTTCTTAACCGAGTACGGCATAAAGCATGAAAAGTCGACGCCATTGTGGCCACAAGCAAATGGAGAGGGGGAGCGACAAAACAGAACGTTGATGAAAGCGATCAGAATTGCACATGTGGACGGAAAAGAATGGAAAGAGGAGATCAGTAAATTCCTGATGGCTTATCGATCGACACCACAGTCATCCACTGGTGCATCTCCGTACTATTTGATGTTTGGACGAGAAATGAAAACGAAACTTCCACAACAGTTCGACGAAGAAGTCAGAGATCGTGATTGGGAGAACAAATTGAAAAGTAAAAGCTATGCTGACGAAAAAAGGGGGGCTGTAGAGTCGGAAATAAAAATGGGTGATGACTGATGAAGTCTTAGTTAGAAATCCTAAAACTTCTAAATTGTCTCCTACATTTAAACCTGTCCCTCAAACAGTTGTCTCGAAAGAAAAGAGTGAGGTTACTGTTATGGATAAGGATGGTATTGAGCTAAAACGTAATTCGTCTTTCTTTAAGAAGTATATCAGTCCAGACAATAGTCCTTGTGAAAGTGAGACTTACGACTCACCACTAGTCACAGTCGATGAATCAGATTCAATGAACCTATCACCCCCTTGTTTACAAATGCCAGAACGTAGATCTTCTCGCTCTATCACTAAACCAACAAGAATTAATGACTATGTTGTCACATAAACATGTTTACTGTATGTGGTAATATTGTGTAGTTCTGTTTTTACGTGTATTGGAGTAACCTACCACATACTAACAATTTTCTTATTTGTTTATGTCTTGTTTCATACTTGCATATTAAAGTGCCTCTGACAGGTAAATAAATTCGCTAAATTTACCTAAGATACCAAAAAGATGACACTAACAAACTTCCCTGACCAGCAAATCGTAAAAAATATCAACAAGCTACTAAGTTACACGCTTGCAAACTTTCGTTGACATCGGCAAATCTGGCACTCATTCAATTGCGAAAATAAAAACGACAACACCGCTGTGACGTCACAGTAAGCGGGAAGGATACATTCTTTCTCTGTGATGACTTGGTAAAGTATGATACGGTTACTGCAAAACGTGAATGTGTGGGGCTCTGTTGGTCTAAAGCATGTGCAAATTAAGAATTACCGAAATGAAAAAGTGAACTTATTATTACTATAAGGTTTCGATCAAATAGGTTGAGTTTACTTTTATCAAACAGCTTCTCAATTCAATTGAAATTGCAGTTTCACAGGGCTACAATTTTCATACTTTTTTATTTGTCCTAATCTGGCTATAGCCATTTGCAGTGTAACAACAGTATCTCACAAACAGTACCTTTAATTTATGGTTGAGGCAATGCCTACAAATTGCTGTTTATGTGACATTGTCAGTGACAAAGACCGTGTGCTTTCTTTTCCCACTTTCCCACAAAACAAGGTACTGAGAAGAAAATGGTCAAAGTTTTCTCCAAGTGTTCGAAACTGGGATGGGCCATACAAAACTAGTCGTATATGTTCACTTCACTGAAGATGATTTTGTTAATACCACTCAAGTAAAAATGCCTACAAGCATGTGTTGGAGTGTATAGCCTACTACAAGGTGATGCTCTCGGAAGCAACAATCGGATTGTGATGCCGTCGTGCATTATTTGGCGAATCCGAAACAACTTTCCAGATCCAGATGGCCGTTACACAAGATTTCAATGGCCAACTGAAGGCACATTATGAGAGAAAGAGAGAACTTTTATTTATTTTTGAATAGTGATGATGAATTAAATATGAATGATGATTCGTACGATTTCTTCATTTTTCACTTCAAGTATATTTTAGGTTTTGTAGGAACGTATCCAGTACAGTTTTATTAAACTGCAAAAAACAATAAATCTTCGAAAAAAGCAACCGCTTGTACCAACTCCGACCAAACTGTGATCCACCAATTACATCTAGGAAGCGTTTGTTTCATCCGTTGCTAACGACGTCCACTTAGGATGACGTAATACCACCAAAGTCGTCCCAGAGCAGTGAAATATGGAGTTTCGCCTGTGGTGGCGCTGCGGAGCAGACATTTGATTAAATTACGCCCTAACCAGTCGAGCTACGAGGTTAAGATTAAAAAGTTCGCTAAGTGTAATTCTGCGCTAGGAAATGCTTGAAAAAGTTACTATACTTGGATCCAACCTGTCAGGGGCACTTTAAGGCATATCGTCGAAATAGTAATAGCCTGGTCTGATGTTCTATGTACAATTGTACATACCGTTTATGTCACCAATTGTTTCGTAATTGAGTCGCCACTACAGTGCAGCTGTAGCAGTTCATAAAAGCTCATTCATCAGGTTTGGTGGCCGTGCTTAACTATATTTATTGATGCATATACCGCAATATTAGATCCTTTCACGCACGTCTTAAACCATTAAGGTTTTGCCACCTTTTCCTTTTGTTAGTTTTGTTACTGTATTTCTTTTTCTCAATATCATTTCTTTTGCATTCTGACAAAGAAAAATAAATTGAATTGAATTGAATTCATGTTCTTGTTTTTTCAATGTTAAAGCTGCATTAACTAGCCTACATGATCTGTACCGTATTTTGAAGTTTTAAAAAAAGGAGGGATATAGTGTTTTGTCATAGAAACCATTGTTACGTTTCACTAGCCTATCGTTTGTACTACGTGCGACTGTTACGAGACTAGAGACATGAGATAGATTCAGCAGAGAGAAAGTACAATAAAGTGGTCTGTGTGTAATCTATTAAAGTGTGGTATATCTAAGTTAATCAAACAGAAATACAACACGGTGTTTATTAGCGTGGCAAGAATTTGTTGATTAACAACATTTTGCAGTAACTTACTTGCTTCGGCAGTAGCCTACATATACTAAAATTGGAACGATACAGAGTCCTTGCGCAAGAGATTAGCATGGTCCCTGCGCAAGGATGACACGCAAAATCGTGAAGCGTTCCATATTTTGCCAATTTATTATAAATTGAGTTGGCACACCGACCTATTTTGCCAACAAAAACTTGCATAAAGAGAATACTGCTCGTGAAACACAATAACGGTGAAACGCACACTAGTGTTTACATGATATTTGTAAACTTAAAATAAGCAACCCTATGCTCACAGAAATTCGAAAACAGACGTTTTAATCAACCACTGGGACAAGGTGGCTGGACATCGCATTGGAACAACTTTAAGCAACCCCATCTAGAACTATAATCTGATTGGTCGGTCGGTGGAATCATGTGCAAAGCGAAAATATGCTTCCCGGAAAGTATTTTTTGCCTTCGTGCTCTTGAACTCCTCAAGAAAAGTCTTTTTGGTTATACTTGTACGCTGATACCTTCCGCGGGCCGCCAGTTAGTGACCCCTGCTGTGAGGTATTGCTACCAACAAAAGGAGGGAGTGGAATTCAGAGGTGTAGCCAGCACAAAATTTCGGGAGGTGGGAAAATTAGTACTTTTGCACAATAGACCGGGAGCCCGCGACGTCCACCCTAGGTGAAAAAGTTACCAATTTCTATTCATACAGCGGTGGTATGTGGGTATTCATAATCTGGAAGTCTGCCGGGCCGCCGGTGGTGGGTATGGGAATGGGGGGCATTTTTCATGGCCCAAAAATTGCGCTAGGTCAGCTGAAAAAGTTACCGCTTGAAACTTAGTTGGTTGTAAAGTAAATAGTTTCTAGATGATTGTCTGGTATGTGACAGACATTTTTGGTGGTGGGGGGGCTCTGACAGACAAGTTTTATACCCCCCAAAATTTGCGCTAGGTCAGCTGAAAAAGTTACCGGATAAAACCAACTGATTATTAATCTGTGAGTTTTAAGCTTCACAAAAATGTATGTGACAAACAAATTTGCTGGTGGGTGTCTCCTGACAGACGACCTAAAGTAGGTGACCTCCCTAACTGAGCTAGGTCAGCTGAAATAGTTACCGGATAAAACCAATTGAAAATTAATGTGTGAGTGTTAAGCTTCACAAAAATGTATGTGACAGACAAATTTGCTGGTGGGTGTCCCCTGACAGACGACCTAAAGTAGGTGACCCCCCCTAACTGAGCTAGGTCAGCTGAAATAGTTACCGGATAAAACCAATTGAAAATTGATGTGTGAGTGTTAAGCTTCACAAAAATGTATGTGACAGACAAATTTGCTGGTGGGTGTCCCCTGACAGACGACCTGAAATAGGCCTAGGTAACCTCCAGGTTTGCACTAAGTCAATTGATAGGAGGGATTTGTTAGCTGTGCTTTTAAAGTACGGTATACTAAGTAACAGAACATGATTAATCTACTTCATTTGTCTACACAAATAAAAATAGTTGCAGTGCAAGGAACTATATCAAGCGTTTTTGCATCTGCTTGGCTCACTACAATCACAACCAGTAAATCAACTGTTTTCTACATTGGTTTAACGTCTGCAGACGTTGAATCTATTTAAAAAAGGGTTGATTTGCTGTCTGAGAGAGAAATCCGGTTGTATTACTTTTAGCGAGTTTGGTGATTGGAATTTTACAGCCCTAGTGCAAGCTGTTAAATTAGTTTGAAAGGGATCATTTGCTTTTGTGTCACAACGGGCAATGACACATTACTAACAATTCACTCCTTAAAGCGCTTGATCATCTGACTATACCCTAACCTAACCATTTAGCTATGTGATAACACTTTTTTCGAAACTCCCTACAATAAGCTACTATATGACATCACAATGATAAATAATTTGTACTCTACGCTTTTTATTCCTCCAAACCGTTATTCCATGAACAAGACTTTTCAAAGAGGCAGTCAGTGACAATTCAATACGCAACAAATCAGCGATCTAACGAGTATGGATAAATATTAGTAGGCTAAGTTGAAGAATATGATACAAAAACAGTGTAAAAAGCATCCTTTCGAAAAAACATTGACAGCAAATCAACCGTTTTTTATATCAATTCAACGTCTGCAGACGTTGAATCAATAAAAAAAACGGTTGATTTGCTGTCTGGGAGTAATTAGTGTACGTTATTAGCCAATACAAGTACTGCTACTATTTGTATAGTTTCGATTTATGTCTGGTAATGCCCAGGTAATGTCTGCAATACGTACTCCTAACTTTACAAGAGTTATCAGGTGGGCTGGCTACTTTATTATTTTCAAGCCAGTAATGTTTCGCCTATCACACCAAGGTTTTATTTACCCATTACTCTTGGAGTTACTCAAAAGATTGGCAAGGTTTTTTGTAACAAGCATGTTGGAAAAGCAGCAGTAACTTAACTGGACATACTTCAAAAGAGTGTCCGAATTTCGGAGCGATATTTTACAGACAAACAACTACCAAATGGAGGAGTGTGTCATTGATCAGTTGCCTACAATCATCGTAACTCCGCCAACCGATGAGGATGCGACTAAGGTACCGTATAGTAACTATCACGATAAAGGATGGTATTTCGTACGCGACATGGAAGCGCTTGATTTGAGATTAACTCGAATACAATTATATCGCGATTGGCAACGCAAAACTATAGATTAGTAACCAACATGTTGCTAATTTAACTTTACGTTGACATACGTCAAACTCGTTAGGCTGACACATTTTGTTTTCAGGCCAACTATGAAAGACCTGGAGAACATCAACTATGTTTTATTTGCTATAGCACGACTTCAGACGATGCAAAATGTAAAGTTGTGAATGTAACAATCTGGACTTCATGGAAAAAACATTGCAAGCATTGGACTACAATTATTATCATCCGATTGCTTTTCTGTCACCATATGTAAAATCATTCGGACACGTTCCTCTGCGTTACCCATAGTTGTCTATCATCAGTCATGTCACAAAAAGTTTACCTGTAAAGCAGTTAAAAGAACATTTCAACCTAAGGCAGTTGCTTTATCTTCTGCTGAAGTCGCTAAAATTGAAACAAGATGCAGAGGCTCGCTCCTTAAGTCAGACAAAATAGGTTTATTGAAAGGATCCTGTATATTTTGCTCTCGTAAGCGAAAGAAATACAAAGAAAAGAAGAAATTACCGTTAAGGTCTCAACGATGGATGGATGCGAATCACTTTAGTCAAGAGCAGTGTTTTCTAAAAACGAAAGGATTAAATCACTAATTCGTAGTGGTGTGGACTTAATTGCCAAAGAAGCAGAGTATCACAAGTCTTGCCGGGTTCATTTTGATAGAGAGAGAGAGAGAGACAGAGAAACCTTTTATTTTGTCTGTTGCGAGAAAAGTATACGGTACAAAATATAGACAATGCAAATAAAATAGCACCATAACTAGAATCTACAACAGACAGGAAGCAGCGAAAGACTATATTAGTCATCGAGTCAGCTGCTTCCCGTGTTTTTAATGTGACAAATGTCAAACATCGGCATTACGTTGAAACCAAGATATGCGTTAAAATAGGATAAGCTTAAGTTCCGTAAAAAATGAAAACAAAAAGTTGTTTACTGCTGCGACAGTCAAGTGAATTGCTGTGATTTTATTCAAATATCAAAAAATATCATGCCCTACAAAAGTAGTAAGTTATGAGAAAAAAAACAAACAAAAAACTATGCATAAACAACAACTTCTAACTGCTAGCATAAAAGACGAAACAGAAACACTAAAAGTAGGCCTAATCATAGTATATAACTTTAAACCTTAACAAAATCAGTCAGTTTATAGGCCGACTTGAATACAGTTCATAAGATGACAGCCATTAATAAATAGTACTTAGCACTAGTTCGTGAGTAGTAGACCTAGGTCTACGTAGTATCAACAATGTTCAATCCGAAAAATTTGCGATAACACTCGTCAATGTTGTGGCAATAAAAACAGTCACAGACAAAGTTTTTTCATATAATAAATTTTACATTTTTTTGTGAAAGTTTTTACACTCGTAGCCCCTACTACTTCAGAAGGTAAATCATTCCATATTTTTGGGCCTAAGAATTTCAAACTGCCTTGGCCTTTTCTTGAGCTGACACTACGTAAGTGAAAGTTATTTTTTTGAGAAGCTCTAGTGCCATGGCAATGTACTTCAGTAATTTCCTTAAAGTAAGGTTCAAAATAGCTTGGCAATAGCATATTTTTAAATTTAAAGACAAATTTAGAAATTTCTAATTGATGCAAGTTAGTGATGGGAAGTATGTCGAGATCTTGGTACAGTAGTGAAAGTTTTGCTCTTCTGTTGCTAAAGGTTATTGTGCGAATGATTCGATTTTGCATTGTCGAAATTTTCTTGAGCAGTTTTTGTGTGCTTGAACCCCAACATAAAATGCCATATTGTATTATTGATCGTGCAAGAGCATAGTACAGTGTTAACATGCTTTGTTTGTTTGTGTAGTTTCTAATTTTATAAAATATTCCAGATATTTTTGCCAATCTCCCAGATAGATCTTCAATGTGATAATTCCAACTCAGTTTGTCATCAAGAAATATGCCAAGATATTTGATGTTGTTTGTTTTTTGAATTTTTGTGTTGTTTAAGACTACATTTAGTTTTGAAGTTGACCCTCCTTTTCGTTCAAGTAACATGTAAAATGTCTTGGAGTAGTTGATACATAATTTGTTTGCATTGAACCAATCAGTGATACGCTGCATCTCAATTTCAGTGTTTTGCTGCAATTGCAAAATAGATGTTGCTGAAGTAAAAAAAACAGTGTCATCAGCAAATAGCTGAGAATCGAAAGTTGTTATAAGAGGCAAATCATTTATGTAAAGCAGAAAAAGCAATGGTCCAAGTATAGATCCTTGAGGAACACCACATGTGATATTTTCATGCTTTGATTTGAAGCCATCAGCAGAAACATATTGTTGGCGGTTGTGTAAGTAAGATTTTATAAGGCCTCCCATTAAACCTCTCAGGCCATAAAACTCCAGCTTTTTTAGAAGTATTTGGTGGTTAACGGTGTCAAACGCTTTTGCTAAATCAAGAAATAACAGGTAAACGTAATGATTTTTTTCTTTGAGTTCAATTAGTCTTTCATGAAGATTACTTAATGCTAACGTTGTAGAATGACCTTCCCTAAATCCAAATTGTTGATCATTAATCACGTTGAATTTGTCAAGAAAGCTCATCAAGCGTTTGTAAATAATTTTTTCTAAAAGTTTGCTGATATTTGAAAGCAAGGAAATAGGACGGTAATTAGTTGGATCTGCTTTTGCCTTTTTCTTGAAAATAGGAATAACTTTTGCAATTTTTAGAGCGTCAGGAAATATTCCTTGTTTCAAGCATGCATTAAAAAGTTTAGTTAAATGAGGTGCAATAATACTTTTTGATAACTTTAACATTCGAGAAGAGATGTCATCTGGTCCATCCGATTTTTTAACATCTAGTTTGTTTATTAGGCATTCGACTTCATTTTCATCAGTTTCATATACCGCACATGTTTGTTTTAAAGCAGGCCCCATGAATGAATCAAAGTTTGACTTTTGCTTTAAGTGTGAGGTTAATTTTTCGCCAATATGTGTAAAGTGGTAGTTAAGTTGGTTGCATATTTGTTCTTGTTTTTTGTATGAAATGTTTTCTGCAATAAGTTCATTGGGAAGAGTATTCGTTTTAGCTTTCTTTTTTTGAAGAAGTTCATTGATAGATTTCCATGTTTTTGATGAGTTGTGTCTCGATTCATTGAAGCGTTGATTGAAGTAGTTTTGTTTTGAGATTTGTTTAATGTGAGTTAATTTGTTTCTATATTTCTTGTAAAAAGATACTTTTTCAGGACAATTTTTTTTGTAGCAAAGTTTGAATAATTTATTTTGGTGTTTGATTGAAACCAGAATTCCTTTTGTGATCCATGGCTTGTTGTACAATCCAGACTTTTTCCTACTGAGTTTTTTTAATGGGAAATGAGAGTTGATTAGTGTTTGCAAAATAAGTATCAATTTATTAGTGCTGTCGTTAATATTTTTATAGCTTGTGGTTAATTTTAGGTTTTCAAGTTGATCTGAAAGTTCACTCAAAAAAGCATCAATTTTATTTTCTTCAATTTTTCTTGTCAAATACGGACGTTTTTTCATTTTGCGTGGTACAGTTTTGATTAATAAAAATGTTGGTAAGTGATCAGATATATCATAAGTCAATACATTAGTTTGTGCACTTTCACTGTTATTAGTATAAATGTGATCAAGTAATGTTGACGAACTTTCGGTAATTCTGGTAGGCACATTAATCAAGTTTGAGCATCCCAAAGCAGTTACAGCTTGCAAATAAGAAGAAATTTTGGATTCTTTATTAGATTTGGCTAAATCAATGTTGAAATCACCCAAAACGAAGAAGTCACAACGTTCTTTTTGAATCATGTGTAAAGTATCACTGAATTTATCCAAGAAAACTTCATAATTTCTGTAAGATGGATGTCTGTATACAACGCCTATAATAATTTTTTTAGAATTGGTATGAGACAGCTCTATCCACATGTTTTCACAGTCTTCGATTATAAATTGTAGATCTTGTCTTTTAGAGTAAATGATTGAGTTATGAAGGTACATTCCAACGCCACCAGCATTGGTTGGAGAATCAGCTTGTATGAATTTGTATTCAGCAATATTAACTAATGGATTTTCCATTTTTAATTTTGTTTCCGTTATGCACATTATATTAGGTTTAAAATCCAACTGAGTCATTAATTCTTCTAATTTAAATTTGTTTTTTATTAAGCTAACCATGTTGAAGTGAAATATTGAGAATTTTTTTTTAGATCCATGCTTTAGTTTTGTACGTATTTCAGCAACGTCTGCATACTCAGAGGTGGTGACGATGGTTTTCTTTGACGTGTTTTCAGTGGCAAAATTTGCAGGCGTAGTAAATGTGTTCTGGTCATGAGAATATGTTTTGTTACTAGAGAGGGAGTTTTTTGAGTAAGAATTTACGTAGTCAGCAGACATTGCAAGAAAGAAAATGTTTCCAATAGACAAACAAACAACCAATGATATAGGATACAAAAGATAACGGAATGATTGTACAACAAAACAAATAAGTGAATAAACCACCAACACCTGCATTTATATCTTATAATCAATATAACAGAACTGAGAAATTACTTAGGCTATGGGTGACAAAAGAGACAATTTAATGCAAGAACTTGCAATTAATTAAGACTAAATAGAACGTACAGCAAATCAAGTCGAAGTAGTGTGAGAAAAAACTTAGAAACAAAATCACTATTAATACGTCATAATAAACAAGTTTAACAAGGAAGTTAAAACATCAGCCTTCTACCGTACGTACCAAGTTAGTGTTATTTAAGTAGAAATTTACAATAAAAAGTTAGTGGTGAACTACAAACTATTGGCCAACAAAAGAAAATTAAAGAAAAGGCAGAGTTGTAACATACAGTAGGCCGACAATGAAAAAGTCCAGATTTAATCCTTTAGAAAATTGATTTGGTAGGTCATAAACAACCTTTTTCTGAGTCAATGGTTACAGCACCAAACCTGGACAGGGTTTTCTCTTGTTCTGGGTGAGAATGAAGGTTGACAACGGTTAGTTAAAATATAAAGACGTCCGAAAAGATTTCTTGTTACTTTTCTTCAAAGTTCAAATTAACTCTGAGCAATCCAACTCAGAAAATGCAACTAACAGAATGGCTGCCAAATTCACTGATAGCTTCTAGCTTGCCTAAATCAAGGTTTCTTTATAGTGACCTCTTTCTACGAGTTCTTTTTCAATTTCGAAAGTTTTGCTACTGAAATGATCACAATTAAATACCTTTCTTATTTTGTCCGAATTTAGTTATTCACCAGGTCTTAGTTTTTCTTGAGTCCAATTTATATATTTAGACCTGGAGAGCAAAATCTTTGCTGTTAACTTTATAAAAGCGCGGGAAAGATAAGAGAGACTAAGAGACTAAGAGACTAGATAAGAGAGACTAAGAGAGACTAAGAGACTAAGATAAGAGAGACTAAAAGCAATCCCCAAACCACCACAAACTGGAATATTTTATTTTGCCAAACTCACAACCTTCCTTTCCTAACAATATGCGAATTTATTGAGGAAGAGATGCAAATGCAAACGCCAATGCTATTTTCAATATTATTTAATCTTTACGAAGATGAGTATTTGGTAAATGAAGGAAATGATGGTGAGCTATGGTCTAACACCACATAGAACCTTGTGAGGAAAATTTCTCATAAGTTTGGTAAAGCATTAACAATAAGTAGGCAATTTTATTTACACCTCACTTCTCTACGCTCTAAATGAAAAATATGCTCTGATAGGTGATTATAGTGCCAATTAAGATGATCAGATTCGAACAGTGGCACTTCTCTTACGAGGTGAAATGTTGAACTTACGAGCTACTCAAATCCAAAACCTCAAATCCAACAATCATAGAGAGCTTGAAGGATATGGCCCCAAAACTTCCCGAATGATTGCAACTTTTCTATACCACACTATTATGCAGGTTGAAATCCAAATTCAGTGGTTCTCACACAGACACAATGGAAAGAAAAGTATAATCAATGTAGTCAGATGCTGTGTATAACGTCAGTCGAGGTCATGTAAAGCCATGGAAGCACACAATACTTGGTTTAGGAGCAATAACAGGTTCCAAGTTAACTTTGCAGATACCTAACAGGGAAGGCCACACAATTAACTACAATGATGTGAAAAGTTTAGAGCCGGAATTTGCATACTCCGCTTTAGCACAGGAAGAAAGTAAGAATCACGTTCCGTGGGAGAAGCATCTGATTATATTCAGGAAATAATGGATAAAGAGTCCATCTTGACATGCAAAATGAAGCCGCTACATATGTATTGCTTCAGCAAAAGTAGAGATTTTGCAACTCCACTTTATGCTGGTTTCATGAGCAATAATAGAGTGGACTGTCTACCGCCACAGCGAATATGTTACATGGAGCCAATAAAAAGATTACCAACCAACAATAACGTTGTTAAAGAAACCCTGGTGAGAACCATGAAGGTTGCCACTGACACTCAACAATATCTGGTGGTGACGTTGACGTATGACGTAGCTGTTGCACACCCCTGGTTGCACAAAAAGCCTACTCCATTTAAGCCATTAGGGGAAGGGAAGGTAATTTGATACGGAAGGTAATTTGATACACCCCCCCTACAGAAATGTACAAAAAATATTGGTCAAAAATATTGTCATTAGCTGGAAGATCTGTGAAAATAATGCCTACAAAAATTGCACCATGCAGCTAACTCGTGCTTTTATGGCATAAAATTGTGAAAGTGTGTTTTTTGAGTATTTTCGTAAAAATTTTAACTCATGATTATCTTCGTCTGGAAAATTAAAGAAAAGTTTCTGAAAGATGAAACCAAACTCATTTGACAGTTCATTGATAAGGCTTCAAGGGCATGTCACGTTTTTTCTGCAATGTGCATCCAAGCATACAAAAATTAGTATTTTATAACTTTTTTTGAAAAAAGTAAATTGATACATGTGGAGAAGGTAAATTGATACGGTACAGTAGCCTATATTAAATTCTTTTTTGTGACTGTAATAAATGTTGACATTGATCTACTTGATTTAAATAAGTTATTCTTTATTAACAAGACCTGCTACTTTGGAAAACAACTATTATATAAGCTTTCGTAGGCCTACACGCTATCTGCTGTCAAAAAATGAGAAAAGTGCAAAGCACCCCCCTTGAATAAGAACTCCAGCCAATGATCCTTCCCATGACCATCCCGCTGCAGAAGCTTCGCCGCACACATGGGCCTCAACAGTCATCTTTGCACCCAAGCACGCCAACCACATATTAAATTTTCATTTATTGCTTTGCTGTCAAATGGGATTTCTGTATTAGTTTTACTGTATCAAATTACCTTCCGGGTGTATCAATTTATCTTCCCGTGGAAGGTAAATTGATACATTTGAGTGACGTTTTTAAAATTTCAATTAAAAAAAAAGTAACAAAAATAAAAAAGTGAAAATGTTTTTAAAAAGTGTGTAAGGGATCAGACTTTCATTTCAGCTTAAAATCAATAGTTTGTGTCAGATAATTTTCAGTTAACAGGCAAAAATGTTAAAAGTGTATCAAATTACCTTCCCTTCCCCTAAAGCCCCTATTTTGACAATTTCCTCATTATGCTTGGAAATTTCCATATGGATCTTGCATTTTTCGGAGCAGAAGGAACCTTCATAAACGATTGCGGGATACAGTTCACATTGTCGGAGTCAAAGATCCTTGCCAAGGGATCATTGCAAGGGTTCATTATAAGAAATTTTACAACAGGTGTACTGTACTCGTGTGCACGAAATTACAGCCAAGGTCATGGAAAGAAAGCTATACGATCGATTCTTGACAACTTTAGATGTAGATGAAATTGACAACTTCCAGCAAGTTATGTCCACTATTCCAACTGACCCTGATATAGTAGAAGTATATGCTCGGCCAATCCAGTCGTATGAAGTATGAAGAATGAAAAGTATGAAGAATGCTTTAACAGGTCCATGAATGGAGTGTTTGGCGAAACCTTTCGGTTCTGAACACTATGCGTGTTCTTACTAAACCGACTCTATCGAGAAGTGCAGAGATGCGTCAGGATGAACGACGTAAGTGGTTACATGGTTATTGTACCAATACTTTTAGAAATATATTTCACTCTGAATCGTCTAAATTATGCAAGATGGGGATCGTTGTTCTACAACAAACTAAAAAACGCGGATCCGAAACTGAGGGCTATACTGGATAATGGTGCTTTCTCAGTTAGGCGTACCAAAAAGGATTATACAATTTGGGTAGAGAGGTAACTCTTTTAAACCATAAACAGACATAACTCAGCAACAACACTACATTTAACATTATAAATTGGCATTGATCATCAAATCTTTAAACCCAGGGCTCAACAGGCAATTATTTGCTTGCGGAGCTTCTTACCTTTTAGCAGTTTTTTGATTGAATTATCACGTCTTGTGTTTCTCGCATTTACTTTGTTTTGTGCCACTATCTCTTGTGCTTCTGTCTTTCTTGCGTAATTTGCCTGAGTCCTTGTCTGAACAATCAATTAATTTTACCTCTGAAATACTTGACCCGTTGTGCTGTGTAATTTTCAGTTATCATTTTGTGTGAGCGAGGCAGTTTCTCAAATGTTTAGCTTTGACCATATTTTTGCTGTGATACTATATGATTCTTTAGCATTTCTTTTAATAATGTATTTTCTTATAGGCTTGAAAAGGGCTATATGACTAGCCGAAAACAAAAAGGATTACTCTAGGACGGCAGTCGATCTGTCTTTAGAGCAAACTGCGAGTAGGAACGCTGCGTTGCAGGTGAAAGTAATAACTGGGTTTCGGAACTCAAAAAGTGCCATAAAAAGATGTTGTGCCACAGTTACACAGAGACCTGCTTCTGTAACAGAGTTAAGATATCTTGCAGGCTTAGAACAAGCCGAAGATGCCGGCCTGCCGCGAAACAATTACGCAATCACAGAATAATTGTTAAAGAAAACAAGCAAATGTCACTATTGTGGCTGGTCGAAAACAAATGAAGCTATCATTCCAGGCTGGTTTGAAGGCGCAGCTATACCATCTGAGCTATTTAGTAAATCGGAGGAAAGAAGTGATGAGGATGACATTGAGAGTTGTGATGAACAGTGGAGCGGAGATTCCGACTCGGAAGATGAATCTGACTTGGAATTATTTTGTTAGTCAATGACTCACCACCATCGCCAAACATTTTTTTTTATTTTGGCTAGACTGTTCAGTGTTGACGAAAAATTCAGACAAAAACTTTTCAAGTATAAATAGGCTACCCTTAACAGTAATTGTTATTATAGATAACTAACCCTAACCCAAATTGGCTGATTGCTCAATTTGCATTATTTTTATTCTGGTATTCCCTTAGTAGTTAAATTGCCTGTTATACGTAATACTTATTTGCTGTTGTGCACACATAAAACAAAACACTTCTTCCACTTTTTTTTAGCGGCAAGTCGTCGGCAACTCCTGTCATTGATTTAGCGCAAAAAGGGAAGGGGTTACCTAGACCTACTTCAGGTCGTCTGTCAGGGGACACCCACCAGCAAATTTGTCTGTCACATACATTTTTGTGAAGCTTAACACTCACACATTAATTTTCAATTGGTTTTATCCGGTAACTATTTCAGCTGACCTAGCTCAGTTAGGGGGGGTCACCTACTTTAGGTCGTCTGTCAGGGGACACCCACCAGCAAATTTGTCTGTCACATACATTTTTGTGAAGCTTAACACTCACACATTAATTTTCAATTGGTTTTATCCGGTAACTATTTCAGCTGACCTAGCTCAGTTAGGGGGGTCACCTACTTTAGGTCGTCTGTCAGGGGACACCCACCAGCAAATTTGTCTGTCACATATATTTTTGTGAAGCTTAACACTTACAGATTAATAATCAGTTGGTTTTATCCGGTAACTTTATCAGCTGACCTAGCGCAAATTTTGGGGGGTATAAAACTTGTCTGTCAGAGCCCCCCCACCAACAAAAATGTCTGTCACATACCAGACAATCATCTAGAAACTATTTACTTTACAACCAACTAAGTTTCAAGCGGTAACTTTTTCAGCTGACCTAGCGCAATTTTTGGGCCATGAAAAATGCCCCCCATTCCCATACCCACCACCGGCGGCCCGGCAGACTTCCAGATTATGAGTACCCACATACCACCGGACATCGCTGTATGAATAGAAATTGGTAACTTTTTCACCTACGGTGGACGTCGCGGGCTCCCGGTCTACAAGTGAGTGAGACCGACAACAAGGCGCAGCAGACCCGGGGGGCTTCCCCCAACAAATATTGACAAAAATATCTTTAAATTGCGCATTCTAAAGCTAATTTCAGCCTAGATGAATAATAAAACTTTTGTCAAATGATGCAGACGTAACACAGAAAATAGAAATTTTTTATTCAAAATATTTTGGAGAGGTAGGCTAATTGCGATGTGCTCTCAATCATATCAAAATTAAAAAACAATTTTTTTTTAAACACTTGTTGAGTTGAAATTGACGGGGTAAGGGACCACGGCCTATCGGTCATTTAAATTGTGCAATTCGTACATTTGAAATGTTTTTGTTTTCAAAACTCGAATACAAGTAAGCACGTTACTTTTCTGTTGATGGAATAATGAAACTTGTGCACTTGCGCTCCCCAAGAACCAAATCAGCAATGCTTGGCCTTGCGGCTTCTTTGTAAAGTCGGGTGCTGAACAGGGATATCTAAAGAAGAGGATACGAAGGCTCAGAGAGATTGCTGATTCTCATGACACTAGAAGGGCGGTAGTTGGTACCGCGACATGCGTTTTTTTTTTAAATTGCAGAAAGTTTTGTTGTGCAGCTGGTACACTCAGCTACACAAGACAGTTAGCAAGTGTTATTTAGAACATATTTAAAGAATACTTGTTTGAAAAGACGGTTGAAAGGTTACCAGTTAGCTGGGTTTTTTTTGTTTTTTTTTGACAAAACGTTTGCAGTTGGCTAGGTGTAAAGCAAGTATACGGGTAGTTGAATTAACAAGTGATTATGAGCATTCATTGAATATCCATACCTGGTGGTAATAGTGCGATGCAGGTTGTCATAACAAAGTTTATTAAATTAGGTAGGCTACTATATGTGCCAATTGTCATTTTACCATAAACAGAGATTATTTAAGATAAATAGAAGCCCTTCTATTGTCAGACGTAATAAAAGCCTTCGTACCCCCTTCTCTAAATATCCATGGTGCTGAACCAAGCTACCCGGGAAGACAAGTTTTTTTTTTATGTACAAGGCTTTCTCAGTTCAAAATTAGATGTTTTATTATCCGTGTCTCCGACAAATGAAATGAATAGCCTAAGAGTTGACAAGTTTTTATTAAGCGTACATAAACTTTATTCAGGCAACCGATAAAATCAAGGGTACCGGTACCTTGGTTACAACAACGTCTGAAAATAATTCCCCAGATGCATTCATAGTAGAAGCGACAATCAGTTGGATCTGGATAGCGAGATCCTGGTTGATGTTTAGGGCATTTTTTCAACCTGCGAGGGCAACGTTTTGGAGGGGATGGGCAAACACATCGTTTCTTCCAGAAATCCCAACAGGCTCCATGATAAGTACACTACAGTAGATGAATAAAATTTTAGTGATGTAAATTAACAGTAGAACTATATTAAACTTTAAACAAATTGTTTTAGAAGCGCTTGTCTCTCTTCTGTATTAATGTTTAGTTTGTAAGCATGTACTGGCCAAAATGTAACTTCCTTGCTTACCAAGTAGCAGTTTATACTTTCATCTTGCCAGATGAAGAACTTCATCCTCAATCTGTAAAAATCTTACAGGCGTTTAGGACAAAAAAAATGTAATTGGGAAAAGTTTGCAGTTTACTTGGGCAAGAAAGGGAGGAGAAAAAGCCTAGACTAGAAGGCGTGTTTAGAGACCACGTCAAAATTGATGGAAATCGGAACGAGAAGACGTTCTATCTTAAGAGACGCACTGCAATTTCAATTATTTAAGTTTCATTAGCCTATGCAGTAGGTACGTATATTGTTTAATAGAAATATTATTAACTTATTTGTATATTTAACAATCATATATTGTTAACCATCAAAGCAAAATGTAGCCTAATAGCCTACTTATCATAACATGACGGTTTGGAAAGAGATAAAAGCGACAAAATGCAAACAATACAAAGTGCTCGAGAGTCGAGTCTGAAATGATACCTACTAAATAGAAAAGATTTGGCGTGGTCTCAACGTTGCTATGTGGGCTAACTGCGGTTCGACAATGGCAATAGCTACGTCAACACTTATAGGATAGCAAAAGCAAGGGTTACTCCTTATCGTCATATTGATGTAGGCCTACTTACATCTAATTCATTTAGAAATCTCAAAGGTAAAGGTCCTGCAATTTCATTTGTTGGACAAATATCTGAAAGAAAAAAAGAGATTTCTTACAAAGATATTATGAAAATGATATAATTAGGAATTTTTCTTTGTTCAGTGCTTCAAAGTGTACATGCGCTTACCTCAGTCAATAAGACTACAAAAGAGGTGGTGTAGCATACACTTAGGTCGCTTATGTTTTTAAACTTTATAATTTCTGCAAACCTCTTCGCATGCTCCTAATTATCCTAAGTGAAGTAATCTTACTATCATGCAATTTAGTCACAGTTATATTGTATTTCACCATGTCTTCATATCTAATTGCTTGTTAAATTTTCATTCTTAAGATATCACTGTTTTGCATATCTTCTTGTATTGGCCTTCATATGACTCTAAAAAATTTTTTTGTTTGTTATTCTACATAACCTACAGATCTATGACGTAGTAGGCTAAAACTGTTTAAAAAGAACTCCCCCTATTGAAACAATAAGTTGATCCCGATTGCCTACTAAGCAAATACTGGCGCTTTCTAAAAAAAAAAAAAAACTTAAAATAAAAATAAAATATTACTAAGACTGCACACCGGTCACAAGAGTAGGGGCTTTATGCCTACCTACAATACAATCCCTCCTTCTTCCTGTCACAACAATAACTTGCGATCTTTTATTATTTTGATTTATTGAGTCTGAAGGGGGGGTAAAAACCTGATTTTTTGTACACACTTATGAACTTCAAAACGGATACTCAAATTCAAAGTTCACACATATCCTAAAGACTTCCTGGCATCCTCTTTCGCTTGTTTCTTACCAATACTGAATTCAACACAAGATTAAGTGGCCTCTCCACATACAAAATAACTCCCAGCATGCGACAGAAGCGACAATTAAGAGTGAAACGCCTGAGTCCGCAGACAGGCCGCGTCACGGAGAAGAAAGAAGAAACAACGCAAACTCAACGTCGGCACAATTACAAATCAAATGGTCAATCTAGCCGTCGGAACAGACACAGAACATACAAAAAAGCCTTTTCTCCTAAACTCTTCAAAACATCTAATGTCTCTCTTATAAAAAGTACATCTTTGACAAGGTAAAACAAGAACAAAACGTTTTTAATGCATCCCCGATCAAAAGATCCTAAGTCCAAAAGTAGGCTGCGCACTCTCTGAACCTTCCTTTTAGCGATAGTCATCTGAATGATAATATTTGAGGTCGGTTCTTTAATGCCGCATACCAAGGTATCTCTTCAAGTGAAAAAAGTGGGGGAATTTCGGACATGGAACGTGAAAATTAATTTTCAAATTAGAGTGAGTATAGTGTACGCTTATGTCCTATATGCAGAGGTTGATTGATTGATTGTTATGGTTTGTTTTATGTCGCTTTACAACATCTAAGGTCTTTTAGCGACAGTCATTATTATAATAGCTATTTAGCACAGTTAGAGCACAACAGGGCATAGTGAAGGGTGCAATACGACACAACACAACATAATACGATACAGTAGTTTAAATACATCATTAGTGGAAAAGAAATTCTTGTAGGAGGTTAGGCCCACGAAAGGCAGGTACTTCTTTGGAATTGCACGCTTGGTGTTACAAACTGAAACAAAATAAGGAAAGCCCAGCCAGCAAATCAATCGCCTTCCACACCGATTCAATGTCCAAAGACGCTGAATCAATGTAAAAAACGATCGATCTCTGGCTGGGAGCAGACACGACACGGGTGCACTGCAGTACAACATGGACGATTACAGTGATTAAAATAATAATTTAAATAAGCTTATTGCAGGAGTTTATAAAAGCCAGCAGATGTGTAGTAGTTGAACGATTTTCAGCAAAATTTTTCACCGATATGTTTATTCCATACGTGCTCAGATTTTGTTCAAGACACTTCCTTTGAGTTGCATATTTACTGCAATGAAATAGAAAATGATTCACAGTCTCAGGGCTCATACATGTGTCGCATAGTCCAGAAGTGTGGCATCCGATCTTGAAGAGGTGTTGGTTTAAACGGCAGTGACCGGTGATGAGTCTAAAGACGGTTGGATGGTCAGGTACTTTGTTTGTTCCTGCACTTTTGGTGTCAGGATATATAGATTTGTAAAGTTGGCCTGTGGTACTGTTTATATAGTGATTATTCCATTTTTGCAGAGCTAGATCTTTGGTGAGGTTTTTGACTTCACTTAGGCTGAGTTTTGTGTTTGCGGAGGTGAAGGTAATGGCTGATGTTGGTATTGCTGGTATGGCTCCTGAAGCAAGTTTTGCTAAGAAATCAGCAGTTTCGTTTCCAGGAATGCCTACATGACTAGGAACCCATAAAAAATTTACTTTTGTTGTATTTGATATAATGCTGGAATGAAGCAGAAGTATGTCATTGATTAAGCTGTGTTTTGTCCAGGTTGGATTTGAAATCGTCCGTAGTGCACTTAAGCAGTCGCTAATGATGACCGACTTACTTTGTTTGGTCTCTTTTATCCATATAAGTGCAGCCTTTATTGCAAACAGTTCGGCACTGAACACAGATGCGGATCTATTAATTGTGAAACAGCGTTTTATTCCATAGCGGTTTACAAAAAAGGAAGATCCGGTTTTCGTGTTGGTCTTGGATCCGTCTGTATATATGTTGAGAAATTCTGAGTAATTTTTTGTGAGGTGCTCAGCGACTATTCCAGAGATGGCATTTGGATGGACAAGCTGGGAGGTTTCAGTTACAAGGGTGTAGTCAGTTATGGGTATATAGACTTCCCAGGGTGGGATAGATGGTTCTTGGATGAGGTTTACGGTAATATTCGTGTCTATTGTCTCGGTGAGGGAATGGAATGGTTGGTAGTTACTTGTGCTGATCAAATTTCTTGGCAAACTTTCCTCGAGGATGTCATGTGCTGGGTGGCGTAAAAATGTCAGAATGTGGGCTTTGTAGTTTAGACAAAGTTGCTCGTATCTAAGTGACAAGGGTAATTCATTGCAGTAGTGTTGTAGGTTTGAAATTGGGGTACTTTTCATTGCTCTGGAGCATATTCTTAGAGCTTCATTTTGTAATGTCAGAATTGGTTGGAGTGTGGTATTGTTTGTGGCAAAATATGCTTCCATACCATATTCAATAACCGATCGTATTATGGCTCTGTAGATGCAAAGCAGTGCTGATTTTCCTGCTCCCCAGTTTGTGCCCTTCAGTACACGAAGGACATTTAGTCTTGATTTGGATTTTTCTGCAACATGTTTAGCATGGATGCTATACTTTCCATTTGACTGAAATGTGATTCCAAGGTATTTGTAGTCTTTTTTGATGGGGATTAACGAATTTTTTATTTCGAGTGTACACGGATCATATTTACGTTTGTTTGTAAACAGCACAACCGCTGATTTGTTTGCGGAGATCTTGAAGCCCCATTTATCACACCAGTCTTTGGTTTTTGAAAAGTCAGATTTGATTATATTAGTCAGAGTTGAGATGTCTTCTCCAGTTTTCCAAAAACAGAAGTCATCTGCAAAAAGTGCTGTAGAAGAGGTAATTAAGTTTGGTAGATCGTTGATCGCTACGTTGAATAGTAATGGACTAATAACGCTGCCTTGAGGAATTCCGTTTTCTAGTTTTCTTGTGGTAGATAAAGCTTTGAAAACCTTGACTTGAAAAGTACGATTTGACAGGAAAGATTTGATCCAAGATAGCATGGCTCCTTTGATCCCTAGGTCATATAGTTTTAGGAGGACTGCGTCGTGATAGACCATATCATAAGCTTTCTCAAGGTCAAGAAATACAGTTTGTACTGATTCACCGTAAGATAAGGATTTTTGGATGGTGTCGTGGAGTCTGATAATATGATCTGTCGTTCGACGTCTTTTTCTGAATCCAGACTGTTGAAGATGAAGTAGATTGTTTTGTTCTAGAAACCATCTGAGGCGATTAGTTACTATTTTCTTCATAGTTTTGCAAAGGGTGCTGGTTAAAGAAATTGGTCTGTAGGAAGAGGGTATACCCGTTGGTTTGTTTGGCTTATGAATTGGAATGATGATTGAATGTTTCCATTTGAGTGGCAGTGTACCTGTCGACCAGACGTAGTTAAACAAGTCGAGGAGGATATTCAAACTGCAAGGGGGTAGATGACATAACATTTGATAATAAATGCCGTCCGCACCTGCAGCAGTGTTTTTATTACCTTTAAGGACTGTCTTCAACTCGTTCATTTGCAGGGGTGAATTGTAAGATTTATTGTAGAAATGGGTTGCCAGTTTTGATTGTAGATTGTTCGAAATTGAAAGACTGGAATTTTCACGGAATTTTTTTGAATAGTTGGTTGAGCTGCTAACTGAGAGAAATTGATCTGCAAGGATGTTGGCTTTGTTGATATCACTTTCTGCTTTAGTGGCAAGAGTGGGAATTCTTTTGGTTTCCTTTATGCCTGAAAATTTTTTAATAATTTTCCACACTTTGTCAAGCTTTGTTTTACTATCGAGGGAACAGCAGAACTTGTTCCAGCTTTCTTTTTTTGCTTGGATGATGGTTTTTCTGGCAATTGCCCGGAGGCGCTTAAAGGCTTGGATGTCTGTTGGGTGTCTGGTACGATGAAGACGTTGTAGTGCTATTTTTTTGTTCCTAACTGCTCGTTTACAATTGTCATTCCACCATGGAACGCCACTTGATTTGAATGGTTTGGTTTTAGGAATTGCTATAGACGCGCAGAGTTGGATAGTTTCGGAGAGGTTTTGGTTAAATGTATTTATATCATTTGAGACAACAGAAGAATTTAGCTTTTTTTGGCATAATTTGGAATACTTTGCCCAATCAGCTCTTTGGAATGCCCATGATGGTACAAACTCTGCATTATCTGGGGAAGAAACATTGACTGTAGTAGCGACTATGCAGTGGTCACTACCCAAAAATTCATTGGTGACATCGGTGATGCATTTGTGACCAAGGGAAGTAGAAGCAATAGTGAGGTCTAGAGTGTTCCATCGGGTTTCCGGCTTATTTAAAGACATGTGGGTGGGAACAGTGGTGTTGTGAGGATTACTGCGTCATGATTTTCAACTACTTCAAGTAGAGCATTCCCTCTATTATTATTGTTGTTGCACCCCCACATGACATGGTGGGCATTGAAATCACCGCAAATTAATAATTTATTATGGTTAGGTAAAATACAGTTTATTTGGTCACCTGCAAATGAGTTTGTGGGTGGGTTATATATACTGCATACAGTTAGGTGTTCGATTTTAATTGCAATAATTTCCAGCCGTGGGTCTGCATCCGGGATGGGTAGCTCTGTAAAGGAGATATTTCTTTTAATGCAGATTCCGACACCACCTCCTTTTCCCAAGTGAGCAGGTCTGTCTTTTCTGTAGAGATAATATCCATTAATATTAGGGGAGTATTTAGGAGTTAGGTGTGTTTCTTGTAAGCAAATGATATCCGGTGGGGTTTGTGAGCTTGCTATTAGTTGATTCAATTCCGGGATTTTCCTATAAATTGACCGACAGTTCCACTGCCACACTGTGAAAAACATTAAATTATTAGTGATTTTAACATGTCCGAGTTTGTTAGAAATCCCATTCTAGAACCTGCTGCATCGGCGATAATTTGAAAAATGTCAATTTCTTTATTTTGGCTTTGAGCGAACGTTGTCTTTGTAATCACTTCTGCTAGAAATGCAAGAAATAGGATTGGGTTATTTATAAAGTGGCCGCTCTCGTCTCCTACGTTGGTTGGTTTCGAGGGTCCGGGTTTTTCCATTGTGACTGGAGTTATATTTATATTGTCATTAGTTTGGTTAGAGGATAGATTTTTATTCAATTGGCTTGTTTGAGTTGTGCTTGCTACAAGAGGAGGGAAGTCCAGATCATAACTTGGCATTTCTGTATTTACAGCTCTTTGCTGCTTGCAGGCTTCAGCATATGTTAGGTTCTTAGTGGTTTTCATTTTCTGAATGGCTTTTTCTTTCAAGTACTTAGGGCAGTTTTTAGAAATAGCGACGTGATTTCCACCACAATTTGAGCATTTTACTGCTATACTTGGGCATTCGTCATGCTTGTGTTGATCACCGCATCGGAGACATTTGGTTTTAGATCTGCAGAATTTTGCTATGTGTCCAAATCGATTGCAGTTGTAACATCTTAAGGGTTTTGGAATGTATTGCGAGACTCTAAATCGTTGATAACCTATTTTTATTGAGTCTGGTAGTGATTTGCTATTGAAGATTAATAATACAGTAGTAGATGCAATTAGTTCAGCCGATTCAGAATTTCTTTTATTAAACCTTTTAACCGACCTTATGTTCGCATCCTTCAGCGCCGCAAGAATATCTCCATCCTCCATGCCGAGAGGAACATTGTATATTACTCCACTTGCTCCAGGTGGTCTTTTAGCGTAGGCGGTGATCGGAATGTTGATGGTGTTTCCATCCGTCAGTGTCTTTGTTTTGAGGATAACCTCTATCTGGCTTGGGTTTGCATTTATCTGAAGTCCTCCATCTTGTCTGGCTGAGCAGGATTTGTATTCGCCTATTAGATATTGCAGACATCGGTCGATCAGTATCGGCGAATACATTTTTAATGTTTTTTTTTGCTCTCCCGGCTGGTTCAATTTCAATATGACTGTAGTAGTATTGTTGCCATTTTCGTCTGGGTTGTTTTCCGTTTGGTACTCCTCTTCGGAATGCATTCGTTTTCTTTTTAGAGACGGCGTCTCCTTCTTGTTTTCTGGGTCGTCTGTCTCCAGTTTGGTTGAGTTGTTTAAAATTGAGAGCTCAAATTTGTATTTCAAACTGCACCTTCCTTCTTGTTCTGCACCGCGCAAAACACTTGCTTCTCTGGGCAATTCGCAAGCAAAAAATCGGCTATGCTTACTAGAAGAAATCTCACAACCTTCCTCTAGCTTGAAAACTCTAGAATGTGATATGCAGAGGTGGGTAGTAGCTTACCGAATTAGTTTTGAGTTGGCTACCGGTACCTGCAGTGAAATCATTTTTTCAAGAAGGACAGCATCGGTAGGCTACCACGTAAACTTCTAGTACGGTACCTAATTTTTGAAGAGTTGGTTGCTGGTATAAAATGTAAAAATTGCAAATAGAAGGTTGCACATAGCTCGAAGCTGAAAGTTTTCTTCTGACTCTCTTCTGGAGCTAACGTCAGAATAAAATAAAGCTTAAAGTACAAATTAAAGTGCAACTGCACAATCGAATTAACATTGGCTAGAATCCATTGCCAAGACATCCGGTACCGGTTGAAAAACTCACTTCCTTAGAATTGAGGCCTACAGCCAAGAAACCGACCTTTTACCCACGCTCTCTAGCGCTTCTCTCTCACGCTACCTGGAAGTGGCAAACCCGTCAACGTCATCTGGTGATATGACGTCAGTTTAAGGCGAACTGAATGGAGCCCAAACTAGCCGAGATAGGCTTGGCATCAAATAACGAAAGGACTTGTAAAAGCAATTGTCGCTTCGAGGTCTGCCTCGAACTGACGTCATAATCCGGTCTGTTGTGCAACAAAATCCGCCATTGCAGCAACGTGGCCAAAAATACAAGCGCGTGGAGAACCATAGTTTTGATAATTTTTATCGAGATAAACATAGCGTTGAAATGTAAGGGCGAGGTTGGTATTTGTAGATTGAAACATGCTCTTTCAGATAAAATGCGGTAAAAGTCATCGTGCAGTTGCACTTTAATGTGGTGAAGTATTTATAGTAAAAGAGAAACGAACTATAAATTTGGCTGATGAGAAGAACTCAAATTAACGAAGCAGCTTTAAGGCACAAACGAATTCCTTTCGGCGGCGTAAGACTGGATCTGGCCAATACATAGTAGTCAAAGTGCTACAGTATGTCATGTATGTCAATGCATTTGCCCTAATTATATACTGTAGTAAGCTATATAATTAGTATATAATTATCCTAAAGGATATATTTACCGTCATTATTGCAAGGCATATTGTTAGCATTTAAACTTTAAATTATTTATTGAACCTGAAACTTTAAACAAATTAAACTCAATAGAGATGCTTGGGTTGTATCGTGATGATGGTCTGGCTATTTTGCGTAAATTATCTGGCCCAAAAGTTGATCGTTTGAGAAAAAATGTCATTCAATTATTTAAACAACATGGCTTAAATATTACTGTGGAGACTGGCCTAATTGAAACTGACTTTCTTGACGTCACTTTGAATTTACTATCTGGTAAATTCAGCCTTACCGAAAACCCAACAATGATCCAATTTACACACATGCCCAGTCCAACCACCCACCCAACATACATGGCCACCTGGATGTGCGGTCTGATTTATCACATTTTACAGATTTTGATGCTACTGCTACTGTCTGACTGAAATTATCTAAGATATTTTACTTTTTTCTGACTTGAAATGATATAAACGCTTTTTGTTGTCTTGAGGAATCAGTAGAAAATGAGAAAAAGTAAATTAAAAATTGCTCAATCAGACTGTTAAAAAGCGATTAACACTAACATTTTTGGAATCAAATTGTTTTTGTTTTTCATTGTGTCACCTGGAGAAGACAGAAAAGAAGGCGTTAAAATATAATTTTTAGAAAATCTCATTCAGACAGTCACAAAAAGTTGACAAAACCTGGAAAACTCAGCAGAACATGACAACCCAGACCGTATCTCTATTCTCTAGGTAGCCATGTCCAACATCAATCAACTGCGAAAATATCTTTGGATTTTGCATGAAAGAGTTATTTCCCAAACGACGTTATAATGATGTTGAATCGAACATTTTTCACACGTCCATCAACTGAAAATTATTAATATGTGTCTTTCTGTTGGATAGCATTTCCATAAAAAAAAAGAACAATTGAACATACTATCAGCCCAGTGAACGCCAACTCGGGACAATCTCCTCCGCCGTTCGCTTCGAGTTTAAGCAAATCGACCAGAAAGGTGATAAGGCCGGGTAACCCTGGTTTTAGTGGACCAGTCACGGGACCAAAACCTAAAATGAAACAATGAGATCAATGTTTAGTCTTTTTCCTTGTGCAATCGGTAAGATAGTGCAGCGGATGAGGTGCTGGCTCTCCAGTAATGCAAACCTGGTTCGACACCCGGCTTAAACTGGTTGTTGACAAACACTGCTCACCTCTACCCAGGGTATAATAAATTAGGTGGGCGTAGTTGCTGATGGACAAACGGCCGAGAGAAAGGAACTGGCCAAGCTACTTTCATTAGTGCCGAAGGCTTAGTGTGATGAACACTTTTTCTTCTCATTCCACAAAGCTCAGTAACTGAGTATGGGACCTTCACCTCATCTAACCGGTGGGATTTACCAGTTCACGTCCATTCTCGGGGTGCAATAAACACTAAATAGGCATTCTTAATCTGTCTTGAATTTAATAGACCATGTGTTCTTATTAATTCATTACGTATACGTGTCGTACATGTATGATGTCATTGTTTTTAATACATTTTAAATTAGACAATTTCACAACTGAAATGTTTACAAACATTTAAGGATCAAGAAAATTGTCCTATAAAGTGTAATGTGTTAATAACCTACACATAGGAAGGCAACAAAATTTACTTACTTAACCTACTTGTAGTCCATAACAAACTATTCGCCTTTGTTTAACCTTAATGGGTGAAAAGCTTTTTACTTACCTGGATCGTTGAACGGAGATAGTAGCCTACCCAACCACCGGTTGGCTTGAAAGGACAAATTATTCCAGCTCGACATAACAAAACCCAGAGTTTTACTCCTCCTATTTTATCCGCCATTGACCCTGTGTCGTCTATGGCAAACCCAATGTAAGTCTTTTCTGGCCCAACTGTAAGTAAAACAAACAAATGATAGCCTAAGCATGGCCGTTGAGTCGATATTTTGGTCCCGGTAGCCTACCAATGAGATCTTTGGGTCTCAAATCAAGACATTTTGTAAGAAAAACGCACTGTATCCAAACAATACGCAACGGTGTGGTTTTTTAATGTTCCCCGACCCCTTGAAAAGGTTCCAGGTCGCTATATTAAAATTATTCCTAGCCCTGGTCCAAAAGTACGGTACTTTATTAAAAAGCTAAATTAACTTTTAAACCCAATCATCTACCTTAATCCTATTTTAATTTGATGAATTTGGTTGCATGAGCTACATAGCAACCTATGGTTGCACTATGCTCATACAAGGTGTGCATCTTGATAAAAACAAAAATATTATTGCTTCTAACAATGCCTAAAAAGTGACCAGAACAAAATTATATTTGTAAAAAATTTCGGGATACAAACCCCCACACCCCTTTTATGACTTTACTTTTTCGGACAAAAAGTTATGCATTGTCCATTTATTTTGCAAACTTTTAAACTATGATTCTTTCCTAACTTTTCTCTTCATAGATCGTCGGCTGCAATGTCGGATTAGCTTATAAACTGTTTTTTTTTTAAATCTGAGAGTATAGTTTACTCTTCGCTGAAATGATGAATGTGAATTTTTTCCTACATTAAAAGAGTTCGCGGCCCTAACCTGAAGCTTTCTTGTCCTATTTTTAAGTGCAATCACTAAATATAGGAGCTCACTAGTGGATTTCCGGGGAGCCAAGATTGTACTCACACGGCCCTGATGATACCATTAGCCTATAATTTTAGCGTTATCATGTCCACGACGCAAAAGATAGTAGGTTACTGGCTACAACGAGCGACAGACTATGGCTGCACGTTAATAAAAAGTAGAAGCTGGCAAAACTTTAAAAGGGTTTAAAATGTAGGCTACATGGAATGGTGTTTGGGCAGTAGCCTAAAGATTGCGTCTGTGAGTAGAGTCGTAGTCAAAATAAACCAATTAATATAATATCTTAATGTTAAAACGTTGCTTTCATAGGTATGCTTGAATAGTGTGTTTTATTTTAAGTGAATGGTTTTATTTTGCAATGCAAAGTAGGTTACTTTTATTCTTAGGATAGGAATATTTTTACATGTAGAAAGTGACTTAAATGCATGTATTCTTGTCCTTTTGATTGTAGGCCTATGGCATAAAAGCACAACACTAAGTTTTGGGTGGTTTCCTTCTTTTTTGCTTTGTTTCCCATTTATTTTCTCTTTTGGTGTTGTGCCCATGTGAGAATTGATTTGGAGAATGAGCCTATCTTGGCGCTACAATTTTGTCCTACTGAATTTGGTTGTTCTACCAAAGTAAAAATATTTACTGAAATAAAATCCTTACCTAGAGGAGGGTCACTGAAAAGCGTCCCTACAATGAAAAGAAGAAAGACAACTGTCAATAACTTGGTTTGCATCTTTCACTTTTGCAACAGAACAGAGATTTTATTTCGACTTTATTTACGCTATTATAATAGGCTATATAGGCTATAGGTCACAGCTCCTGGCTAAATTGCAATTGATTGCTTTGTAAATGAGAGTAGATGATGATGATCATTTGATGCTTATATCATTTGATGCTTATACGGTAGTTATCAATTGGATCCTTTAGTCTGTGACGTAAAAAACTTTTAAGAAGCTGTAGAAGCAAGCCAGCAAATAGATTTTTTTATGATTTTTTTATTTATGCAATTGATTGAGTTTCGCTTTTAGCAGCATGATCGTTGCTTACAGTGTAGATTCTAACGATCTGTTTAAGCCTGATGCTGCGAGTTTATTCTTTTTTATTTATATTCGGAATCAGAAAAGCGGCATCCTTCAGCTTCTGTTACGTTTACGCCCTAACTACAAACTTAACGTTAGGCCAAAGCATTGTTCCACACAAATACATGACACAATCGCCAGTTTTCTACAGTTTACAGTCTATTTTCAAATGTTCTCTTAGAAGGACTTGGTGTTTCACTTGAACGAAGAGAAGTAGAAGGTGTTGCAACTGAAGGTTGATCAGTAGAAACATCCTCACTTGGAGTGATACAGGATCGTTCATGACTTGTTATCTCAGTGGAAGTATTTTCATCTGTGATGATAGGTAGAGCATGGGGCAGCATTGCCATGGATAGGGTCATTTCTATCAGTAACAGAAGCAGGAGCAAACTCATGATCTTCAAAGATATTTGGATTAAAAGGCATAATGCCAGTTTTCTTAAACCCATTCATGATATTGAGTGGGGTGTTGGCTCTTGGTAGAGTTTCATTAAGAATGGCTGGCCGATGATAAATTGACATTACTTCACCAGGATGATTTTTCATCCAATTATCCTGTGCAATAACAAGATATTTCTTAAGAAGCCCATAAACTGAAACATCCAGAGGCTGGAGTTTATGGGTAGTGTGCGGAGGAAAAGACAGAAACACAATCCCATTTTCTTTGGCTAAGTTCAGTACAGAAATAGACAAATGTGCAGAATAGTTGTCTAGCAGTAGCAAAACAGGGGCTTCTTTACTGGGTCGCACATGCTTAATAAAGTGATGCATAAACTCCAAGAATTGAGCTCCCTGCATCCATCCTGAACCCTTTGCTACACCAATGCAGCCAAGTGGTCTCCCACGAATAAACCAGTCCCTATAGGCCTACATTTTTCTAGGAAAAATCAATATTGGCGGCACATTATTGCCGGTGGCATTAACTGCTTGACAGTCACCAATTCTCCCCTTTCCCTTGAAGTAATAACACCAACTTGTCTGCTGCCTTTTCGAGCCACAACTTTACGGGGCTTTTGCACAGTTGTGACCCCTGTCTCATCCAAATTCCAAATGTCAGAGGCTTTAAATTTGTAACGATTCAAAACTTCACCAAGTTTGTTGAAATACAACTGAACATTGTGTTTATTAAAGCTTGTTGCCCTTGCTAAGCTAGTTGCTTCAGCAGATCGAATTGACAATTCGGAGCGTCTTTTCAAGAATCCTGAAAACCAATCCACACCAGTTTTTTTATTTTTGCTCCAAGATGATGGTATTGCAATATCATAAGTGACAGCACACTTGTAAGCCAAAATCTTAATATCAGAAGGAGCTAGGCCAAAATATATATCACTCATAAGTTTAATTTGATCTGCAAATATTTCTTCTTGTTCATCAGAAAACACTTGTCTATGCTTTGTGTATCCAACGGCTTGATCCTCCAAGCATTGCCTAACTTCATGCACTTGGGAAGATGCAGTTGCTATAAAAAAGAATATAGTTTAACATAAGCTAGCTTGTAGGCTATAGCCTAGTTTGTTTTACTGACATTTAAACACATAATAAAACAAGCAAAGCCTGAAATGAGACCGTATAGCAACAAATCTTTTCTCAACTGTTGTTCTGTAAGTTCAGTGTGACAACCAGATATTTATGACATGAGATGATCTGCTTACATCATCACTTTGTAATCTTCAAAACAGGCTTACAAGCCTAATTTAGCCAACAATTAAAAAGAAAAGACATAGGGCTACAGGTGTTCAATGTTTTTTAATACAATCAGTAAGCTATCTTAGGTAGGCTAGTTAAATTTACCTTTAACTTTCGTAACCAGTCTGTACAAAGTCACATGGCATATGTTGTAATCTTTGGCAATTTTTCGAATAGACTCATTTCCAGTGATGGCTTCCTCAGCAGCACGTTTTAATACAGCAGGTGGAATCTTCCCACGTTCACTTTTCTTTTATAATTACGCATAATTGTAACAGTTACCAAGTAATCTAGATCATTTACTGCCAAAGAACATAACACAGCTCTTGTTACATCTTGCCCCAATAGCAGTTAGCCATAAACTGTTCGATATTTCACCAATAAAATGCCACATATTCTTGGTCAACTTTAATTTTTTAAATACCTAAGTAAATGGTTACATCAAAAAAAAAAAGACCAGCCCTCTAGCTTACTTTTTCGTGTCGTAGTAACTACAAGTTTATTTTTCTAAAATTTTACTTTCAGTAGGCAAAAATGCTTTTTGTTATAACTCAACTGTACGAAGAGATATTGAAACAAGGGTTTCTCTGTAACTTAGATACAGTACACTTGATAGAGGGCGCAATAGAGAAATATATTTTTCTGTTTAGTTGGGGAGAAAATGATAGTATTACAACTTACCCCTGTTACTTTTAGCCCCGGTCTCCCCTACATGGAATGGTGTTTGGGCAGTAGCCTAAAGATTGCGTCTGTGAGTAGAGTCGTAGTCAAAATAAACCAATTAATATAATATCTTAATGTTAAAACGTTGCTTTCATAGGTATGCTTGAATAGTGTGTTTTATTTTAAGTGAATGGTTTTATTTTGCAATGCAAAGTAGGTTACTTTTATTCTTAAGATAGGAATATTTTTACATGTAGAAAGTGACTTAAATGCATGTATTCTTGTCCTTTTGATTGTAGGCCTATGGCATAAAAGCACAACACTAAGTTTTGGGTGGTTTCCTTCTTTTTTTGCTTTGTTTCTCATTTATTTTCTCTTTTGGTGTTGTGCCCATATGGAGTTGATTTGGGTAATGAGCCTATCTTGGCGCTACAATTTTGTCCTACTGAATTTGGTTGTTCTACCAAAGTAAAAATATTTACTGAAATAAAATCCTTACCTAGAGGAGGGTCACTGGAAAGCGTCCCCACAATGAAAAGAAGAAAGTCAATAACTTGGCTCGCATCTTTCACTTTTGCAACAGAACAAAGATTTTATTTCGACTATATTTACGCTATTATAATAGGCTATAGGTAACAGCTCCTGGCTAAATTGCAATAGATTGCTTTGTAAACTGGAGTAGATGATGATGATCATTTGATGCTTATACAGTAGTTTATCAATTGGATCCTTTAGTCTGTGACGTAAAAAACTTTTTAGAAAGTGTAGAAGTAAGCCAGCAAATATATTTTTTTATTTATGCAATGGATTGAGTTTCGCTTTTAGCAGCATGATCGTTGCTTACAGTGTAGATTCTAACGATCTGTTTAAGCCTGATGCTGCGAGTTTATTCTTTTTTATTTATATTCGGAATCAGAAAAGCGGCAACCTTCAGCTTCTGTTACGTTTACGCCCTAACTACAAACTTAACGTTAGGCTAAAGCATTGCTCCACACAAATACATGACACAATCGCCAGTTTTCTACAGTTTACAGTAGGCTATGTTTTCAAATGTTCTCTTTAAAACTATGCTTATCAAGGTTAACAAGGAACAAAAACCGAGTACCTATAAAAACTATAACTAGAGACGAAACTGACTGCAGTTTCTTTGGCAAGGTGCCAAAATAAAAAAATAGTTTAGGTGGGACTTTTTATCGTTATTACTAGACTTTTTTAGTAATACGATTGCTTGGTGTCAGATCTGTAGGCTACTGTAGGCCTACCATTTCATAGAAGAATAAATTCTTAACGGAAATCAAATCTACATTGTGATTTCTTCGTGTTATTCAGCAAAGGAATTTGTTTTCAGGAAATCCTGACAGACGTTAGTTTGCGCGTATATGAATAATGTAGGAAACAATGCTTTGTTGGTATTGTTTTGGTGATGGACAAACCTATCTCGCCAACGCAGCACGCCAAATTAAGAATGTATTCCTCAGCAGCGCATGTATAAAAAGTTTTGATAGGCATCAATCCAAGTCATTGGAGTTGACCTTGCGGACTTGGCGGTTTTGATAGACAAGTCGGCGCTCCTTTCCATTTAGTGGGATCGCGTAACGAACTTCGCAAGGGGTCGCGTAACAAACTTCTTGGGTTGCGGAGAGTAGCCTATACCAATTTTAAACAAAGTAGCTTACTGCATATTATCACTTCTGTGCAAGATGCTGCAAAAGTTATTAACTTAGAGTCGCTCACTCAATAGATTGCCTGTATTTTCACAAATTTATGTGGTAAAATGGAATCGGAGTTTAAAATCCTTTCATTGCATTGTGAAGTGAGGTGGCTTTGAAAAGTCAAAGCTTTAAAAAGGCTAACGGCTAACCTATCAATGTTGAAAAATGAAGTCGTAATTTTTCTATCAGAATAAAACACAGAATTGGTCCATTATTTTTGCAATGACATCTGGCTTTTGAATTTATTCCAAATGTCAGATTTTTTTGAAAAAGTGAACGAGTTTAATTTGCCCTCCTAGGAAAAAAACATCTATGTTTTGCTGTCTAAAATTGTCTAAAATTCATCAAAAAATTAAACATCTGGAAACGAAAGGTTCAGAATGATTGATAAGTTATGAAATGTAGCCTACTCATTTACTGAAATTTTTTTGACTAGCTATATGATGTAGGCTAGCCTAGAATGAAACGTTACTAACCCTCTGGTTAACCCATTTAGGCTACCACTGTCAAATTTGTTGAAACAGTTTCAGAAGTAGGCCTATTTTGTTTCCAGAATTGGACAATATCAAATTAAATTGAACATTGGATCCAAAACTTAGTTGCAATGCAAAAACAAAGTAAGCCTACCAAGCACTTCTTTCTTAAATCTCAGGAAGAACTTGCTGATCTATCTTCTGACTAAGTTATTGCGGCTTAAATTTTCTGGAAAAAAGCTTTACACATTTTGGCAGAACATTAGAGTGGAATATCCACCATTTGTAGCGATCCATTATTGCGTCAGATAAGTTAACCACTTGCTTCACCCTAGTCTCTACAAGTCTGTAGGTGAGCAACTCCGGCGACTGAAATTTAGACACCCATTTGTAGGCTACAGACCGCACAAATCTTGAAAACTGCTGGATCAATCCATCAGTGCGGCTACCTGTGTGGACTGCCAATGGAGCTCGGAGGAAGAAGAACTCCTCAAGACTCCAAAATTTCATCTCCGACACCGGCCCTCACCCAACCTGAAGGCTTTTACCAAGGAAGGCCTGGGTGCCGCTCAACCGCTTGCGTAGGCTGCTGGTGTCGGACCATTCCGCTCTAACATGCACAAATGAGATATGGCTGATGGCTCCGTCCGCGATTTGTGAGTGTGGCAAGGAAGAACAAACCACAGACCACACCATGTGCAACTACGCCAAATGGTGTGCGTGGTCTACGTGAACTGAATGGCAAAGCAATTCTGTAGCTGCTAGGTAGGCTACTTGCCCAAATATGTAGACCTAGTCGCTGCCGGTGCTCAAGAGTGGTAAAATGCAAAGCCCCATGGGCCTCGACCCTTGGAGCGGCGAAGAAGGTTCATCAGCAGAAAAAGATTTGATTCAACAGTAGCCTAACTCATTTAAGTAACATTTAAACCCGCTCTGAGACCAGTAGCCTATTAATAAGCAATGAGCCCCGTCTGGACTTGTTTTGTAGCAGAAAGCAGTCACACTTAATAAACGATAAATACTATATTAGCCTAATAGGCTACTACAAAACGTGCTCCATGCCAAGCAAAAATATTTGCGTTTCTGTTTTGTTTTCATTATAGGCTACGCGTAAAGTAGGCTAATAGACTTCGAGTAGCCTACCGGAAACTAGTTTTTAGTTTTCGTTCGAAATAAGCCTCTCAATAAATATCACAAGTGTAGGCCTAAGTTTCGCACTATTTATCATTCTAATCGTAATTAAGGAGTCGATAAAAAAATTAGTAAATTAAAAGGGGTCGCGGACAAAAAATATTGGAAGCCCAGTTCCACATGATAGCTGAAAATAAGGCCAATTTTTTCAAGCCTATAATGCCTCGTCTACACTACAAAACATTTTGAGCGGAGCGTGACTTTTTCTTTTTCTCTTTAACACGAAGCTTCTCTTTGCAACTGCACCACCAAGAAAAGCTTTATTGTGTTAAACTAAAAGAAAAAAGAAAAAGCCACGATCAGCTCAAAATATTATGCAGTGTAGACGAAACATAAGCATAAAAAAATACCCTTCTCAAGTTCTCAATACTTCCATTGATTTAAAAAAAAAGGCCGAATTCACGCACTTGGGCTTCAACTTTGGTCAAAACCAAACCAACTTTTCCATAGTTTCTCCACAGAATTTTCACCGAGTGACATTTTCAGGCATAATACTTCCATGATACTTCTGACCAGTAGGCTATTTCAATCACTAGAGGACGCCATGGTTTAAGCATAAAATCGTTATCGAAGTACCGTATATGACCAAAATAAATAAAACGCATTTATCTAAAAGAAAAACACATTTATGTGCATGCTGCCAGGGTATATCCACTGATCTTTGACTTCGATACTTCGGTGGAGTGGGTTTCTTGCAGGAGTAATGCTGTCACGTTATGCTTTTGTGTGAGATGTTCCAACATGTCGCATTTGGCTTTGGTAAGGCCTTCAACGTTTAGCTGCAAGATTGTTACTCCGACAGGATGAATTTCTTTTATTGGACCGGGGCCGAGGGTTTATCCTTTTACCACCCCGGGTGCCCTGTGAGTTGCGGTCTCTGATTGTTGCTATTCGCTTCATAAATTTGAATTACCAGAACTCACCACGAGGAGGTTGGCAACATGAGTCCCACATATTTTTCTGAATTGGGCTTTGCTTAAATTCACGTATTTAATTAATTGTGATGAGCATCAATTCCAAACTTTTCAATAATAATCAACACTATTTTTGTGTTAAACTTTACTTTCACTAGAAATTGATTGCAGCCTATTTGCAATTACTCACCATGCAACACTGGTTTAATTTAAGGTTGCGGTAGGCACTTTTACATCACCCACTCGTCGAAGAGTGCCTGCTTTTCAATGTGAAATTGCTTTGTGTTTTAGTCACAGTTTCGACTTGTTAAAGTGGCTACCATTAAAGTGCCTCTGACAGGTAAATAAATTCGCTAAATTTACATAAGATACCAAAAAGATGACACTAACAAACTTCCCTGACCAGCAAATCGTAAAAAATATCAACAGGCTACTAAGTTACACGCTTGCGAACTTTCGTTGACATCGGCGAATCTGGCACTCATTCAATTGCAAAAATAAAAACGGCAACACCGCTGTGACGTCACAGTAAGCGGAAAGGATACATTCTTTCTCTGTGATGACTTGGTAAAGTATGGTACGGCTACTGCAAAACGTGAATGTGTGGGGCTCTGTTGGTCTAAAAAAGCATGTGCAAATTAAGAACTACCGAAATGAAAAAGTGAACTTATTACTACTATCAGGTTTCGATCAAATAGGTTGAGTTTACTTTTATCAAACAGCATCTCAATTCAATTGAAAATTGCAGTTTCATAAGGCTACAATTTTCACACTTTTTTATTTGTCCTAATCTGGCTATAGCCATTTGCAGTGTAACAACAGTATCTCACAAACAGTACCTTTAATCTATGGTTGAGGCAATGCCTACAAATTGCTGTTTATGTGACATTGTCAGTGACAAACACCGTGTGCTTTCTTTTCCCACAAAACAAGGTACTGAGAAGAAAATGGTCAAAGTTTTCTTCAAGTGTTCGAAAATGGGATGGAACTAGTCGTATATGTTCACTTCACTGAAGATGATTTTGTTAATACCACTCAAGTAAAAATGCCTACAGGCATGTGTTGGAGTGTATGCTACAAGGTGATGCTCTCGGAAGCAACAATCGGATTGTGATGCCGTCATGCATTGTTTGGCGAATCCGAAACAATTTTCATGATCCAGATGGCAGTTACACAGGATTTCTCTCTCTCTCTCTCTCATAATGTAACTGAAGGCACATTATGAGAGAGAGAGAGAACTTTTATTTATTTTTGAATAGTGATGATGAATTAAATATGAATGATGATTCGTACGATTTCTTCATTTTTCACTTCACGTATATTTTAGGTTTTGTAGGAACGTATCCAGTACAGTTTTATTAAACTGCAAAAGACAATAAATCTTCTAAAAAAGCAACCGCTTGTACCAACTCCGAAACTCCGACCAAACTGTGATCCACCAATTACATCTAGGAAGCGTATGTTTCATCCGTTGCTAACGACGTCCACTTAGGATGACGTAATACCACCAAAGTCGTCCCAGAGCAGTGAAATATGGAGTTTCACCTGTGGTGGCGCTGCGGAGCAGTCGTTTGATTAAATTACGCCCTAACCAGTCCAGCTACGAGGTTAAGATTAAAAAGTTCGCTAAGTGTAATTCTGCGCTAGGAAATGCTATAAAAAGTTACTATACTTGGATCCAACCTGTCAGGGGCACTTTAAGATCCTTCTTGCACTCAGTTCAGTTGCAGAAGAAAAAATAGTATTAGCAGAGGGTGGGAATCGAACTCACGAAATCGAAATTATTACTCCTCTGCCCTAATCATTAGGCAACGGTGGTTGTGGTGAAGCATTCAGTTAAATTTTCTCAGTTTCTTTGTATCAAAATTTTTCGATCAGAATCAGTGGTGCCACGGCTTGTGTTTTAGCACAAGATCTTGTGTTTTCACTTTTGATCTTGTGCTCTTGTGCTTTCCGATCTATTTTTGGCTAAATCTTGTGTTTTTTTTTTATCAAAGTCAAATTAATCGTTGCTACCATGGTTTGAGTTTGGTAGAGAATTAAGGAAGTTCTGGAACTAAAGCTGCAGTGCCGGTCTTAGGGTATTTTGGGCCCTGTGCGGAATGTGCTTTGCGGGCCCCAATGACAATGATCCATTTCAGTAGCGTAGCTAGGTATTTTGAAATGGGAGGGGGTTGATTTGATGGTCGGCGGGCGAAGCCTGACGGCGTGTTTGCCGAAAGCGACACCCAGCGGCGGGAGATCTGGGGGGCTCCTCCAGAAAATTTTCAAAAAATTACTTTGAATTTGGTGCATTTTGAGAGCATGTTCAACAAAAATTTGGGCATGATTATTACTGTAAAATCAAAATGGTGCTGTCCGGTGGCATAGCAACACGATAAGATCATGTTTTCTTTAGCATTTTTCGGAAATATAGCTAGCCTATGTCGCTATGTTGAGTCTGGATGCAACCTATTTCAGTCAGATAAGTTAAATCTGGTGTGTCCGCCGTGAGATTTAATTTGTCCGCCGAGATAGCTGCTCAGACTGGATAGGTTTGTCCGCTGTAAACAAAATCGAATTTCGACCTATTTCGTCCCCTGAAAAGATCGAGAAAAATTTTGAAATGTTTGCGGCAACTCCGATCAGCGACTTCGGCTCTGTTGTTTTTTCTCGATCCTTTCAGGGTACGAAATGTTTAGGGGACGAAAAGGGTTGCACCCGTTGAGTCTCTATGTTTTCTTGTTGTTAACTCCTTTGTTGAATTCACTTGTTGAATTTTTCCATGGGAAATGACAAAAATTACTGCATTTTCTGAATAAATTCCGGGGCCCCTAATTTGCGGGCCCTGTGCGATCGCAGGGTTTGCACACCCCAAAGACCGGCACTGCAAAAGGTTTTGGTAACTTGGTTTATGTACCGTGCTTAGGCATATTGATCAATTTTACTCATTGAATTATCAAGCCTGACAAGATGAGCTGAAAACTTGATCTGAAGAGAGTAGGCTACGGTATGTGCTCGTCGTCAGACTCAGATGTGGTGTTGCTCGATACTAGATAACAAGAGCAGCGAAAAGAGTAGATCAGCATCAAATAATGACAATCTTTTACCAAGTCCCAAAATGAAGAAGTTGTACAGTATAAACAGCTTTTTAATCGTCAATGGTTGAATGATCCTGATTTTAAAAGTTCGATACAAGAAGACAAAATTGATCGATATGTAGCCTTTTGTAAGATTTGCGATATTAAATTAAAGGCCACGAATCGAAAGAGAACAGTGATTAGTAAGCATGTAGATCTTCTCTAAACTGTTGATTTCAGAGTCATGCAGTTCAAATTGGCACAAAATGGGTCGCAAAGGTTCAATTTTGCAATCTTGTGCTTTTATATCCAAATCTTGTGCTTATTTTTCTTAAACCTTGTGCTTTTTCCAAATTTGCTGTGGCAGCATTGATCAGAATATCACGTGTCGAGTTACATGACTGAAATCAGCTGAATCGCGAATGAACATGTCACGCATGATTGCGTACCTTTTCGACGAGTGGGTAATGTTAAAGTATCTACCAAAGGTTGCTGATTGGCAGTGTTACCATTTTAGTCTTTTTAAAACCAAATCTGGTTTTTTTTTGCAACCGTTTGGTTTATTTTTTTTTCCGTTTGGTTTATAGTTCAATTCAATTCAATTCAATTTATTTTTTTCTTTGTCAGAATGCAAAAGAAATGATATTGTGAAAAAGAAATACAGTAACAAAACTAACAAAAGGAAAAGGTGGCAAAACCTTAATGGTTTAAGACGTGCATGAAAGGATCTAATATTGCAGTATATGCATCAATAAATATAGTTAAGCACGGCCACCAAACCTGATACTTTAAAATAAGTTAATGAATTAGTTAAAAATCAGTCGCCTCCTCGTTCTCGCCTCCTCGCCTCCTCTTATTTTTTATTTTTTTGGTTTATATTTTTTTTTTTTTAACATACTTTACGTCTTATTTTTAGTTTATTTCTGCTTCAATTTGGCTTATTATGGTCTTTTTTTTCGACTTTACACATGAGTTATCGGGCCACACAACTTTTTGATCGTAAGTTTCTTGGCAGCCGATTTGTAGCAAGAATTGACAGCGATAGACACCGTGTTTTGTTTGTTTGTTTGTTTGTTTATCTTTATCCTGCATTGCGGGAAAGCGGACTTTAGCGCTATGCATCGGTGTACGCCTTCCGACATACACCTGACCTACGCTGCAGCCGACAGCAATGTCTGTTTCCGGTTGTCTACTTTACTTATGACTTAAATTTGGTACTACCAATTACTCGAAATCGATCACTAGGTAGAGGCAATTATCGTAAAGTTTCTTGCCTAGAGAAACAACAGCAAGTGCGAGTGGCTGGAGTCGAACATGCAGCCTCTCGACTTCGAGCCCAACGCGCTAACCACTCGGCCACGGCTGCCGTTCCATTCCATCACCCAGCTCATCCATTCCATCACCCACCAGGACAAGAAACAATAACTTACACTGGATATCAAACCTCAATCGTCTTAGGCTACTGTGTGATGTGCAGTCTAACCATAGAAAGAGCTCAACACCTGCTCTCCTGGGCCACAATGAAACGGGCTTTTGCCTGAGGATGGGTTTCTTTTATGTCCGGTTTTCTTTCTCCATCCTATTATTATTATTATGACTGCTCATCCACATCAATATTGGAACTGGCAAATTCAATCCACAACACTTTTCATTAGGCTGTCATTCAATACTACATGTGTGCTTCTCTGTTTTTGTTTTATTTTTTGCTATTTGTTTTTTTGGGTTTTGTGGCCGTGCTAACTACTGATATATAGCCTACTAAATAATTTTTCATTCAGGCACGTTTTAAACCTTTCAAGGTTTTACCATCTTTTCCCGTTCGTTAACGTGCTGGTAGGTTTATATCGATTTTTGTAGTTAGTATCTTTTTCGTCCCGGACGCGTTAATGACGAAAAATAAAATGATTGATGATTGATTGATTGTTTCGCCAATGAGGCTGGGCTCGTCAGTATCGCACCACTATTTTGTGTTAAACTGTTTTATTTGCATCAACAGCGCACGGGTACAAATAATTGACACGGCGAGAGAGCACAAACAAACATAGCCAGGTCGAAGACTTTAGAAAACCGGCCTGCCACACCCCGCGGCGGCGGGGAGCGGCGTGATTTAGGGGTGACGATGCACCCGGAGGGGTAAGTCCACCAGCTTAGGTCGCGGGGGCCAGGCTGGGGAGTCGAGGTACCTGTGGAGGGAGAGTGTGGATCGAAAACGTTACATGACCCGTCCGCAAATTTAGAATGGCGGAGCGGGCCAGGGAGACAGGCTCTTTCTGCATTGCCCAGAAAGATGGCCTGCGACGGGCCGGGCGACCCGTCGCGTGTGGACGCTGGAACCGGCAGTAATTGACGGCCGGGCGGCGCCCACGTCTCCCTCACGCGACCTCGGCGCAGGTACTTGACTCTTATACCCGGTCTGCCAGTAGGCAGAGCGGATAAAATTGGGGTCTACCACGAGGAAGAGAGTCAACTATTTAAGGACAATTTGGTTCTCGTGGCAAACAAAATTCAAATAAAAATGTGGAGCAGAGGCTCGATTAATCAATAGAAACAAAAAATATAGGTGGGATTGTAATACATACTCACTGGAGAAGAGTAAGCTTTGATTCGGCGAGCACGGATGTGCACTGGCCAGACGTTGACGCAGGTTCGCTCAGCTGGGTCGGGGAGGCTAGCGATTGAAACTAGAGGCACTGATAGGCTACATTACCAGGAAAAAGTAGAAAATTGGGGTGGAAATTTTGAGGCTGCATCGAGTTGATCAGGGGATCGTGTTGATCAATGCGTTGAAAGCAGAGCGAGGTTGATCCGAGCGGGCAAGAACAGCGTTACAAGGCGAAGGCAGCGTAAGATAATTCGAAACAATTGATTGATTAATACATAGAGATATAGTGATAATTGAAGTTACTTAATTGCTGTTAAACCATGTACATTAGACATTTTATTCCTTTCCTTTGTTCATTTTTGAATGCTTGGGTTTGATGAGACTGGAGCGTTATAAAAAAAGATGACACTGGTTTATAGACATAAGTTGATGATATAAGGTGATGAATTTTAAGACAATTGATATAAGGTTATGACGTCTAAACGGTTTGCTGTCTTGCGCGCTCGGATACTTACTGCAACGTTTCTGTTATTGGAGAATAAGTTTCTGATCGCTGAAGTCGTCTTTTCTATGACGTAGCCCCTCCACAAGTGAGCCCGGCGTTCCAAGCTTTCCAGACGCGGAAGGATCCTTTGATTGAGAGGGAAGCCACTTTTCTAGCCACCTCTGCTACCCCACGAGAAGGAACGCCCAAGGCCGTCAGAGCTCGAGAGCTCGTCGGGGCATAGCTCCCGAGGGAGCCTACGACGAACGGAAGTGACAGGACGTCCCTGCAAGGGCGCTTCCTGTCTTCCTTTATGTTGACACATAACTCGCCGTACTTGTCGTGTTTCCTGTCGGCGGCTTTTCGAAGAGAATCCGCGCCGTTGTCGAACGGACATGTGACGTCACATACGACCGTGACACCGTCAGGGCGTTGCAAGACGATGTCAGGACGCAGATCGGCACCGCCCGCTTCCACGTGCTGTGGAACCGTACTATCTATGGAAAGCCCGGGTTGCCATTCGGCAGGCACGTGCCCCACGATCTCCCTCAATACTGAATTGTGTCGTTCCGTGACGACAGTCATCACGGTAGGGCAGTGATTCAATATGTGGGGGAGAGTCTCTTCCGCTTTCCCACAAGCACGACACATGGCAGGTAGGTAACGGCGGCCATGGCTTGGTTTCGATTTAAGTGGCATTAGATTCAATCTAGCTTTGTACGCAAATACTCGGTCCGCGTGATCCAGGAGCTCCGGGCGCCGGGTCCAGGAATTTGAGAAACCGGACAGGCAGTGGGCACTGACCGTCTTGCCTTGGTCAGGTTTGGATTCCCACTGTCTCCTCCACCACAAGTCATTGTGTTGATGGAGGGTCGGCACCACTTTTTTCCTTAAGGGAGGGGTGATTGTGGAGCTCCCCGCGGCCAACTCAAGGCCGCCATCCGGGCGGGCGGACCAGCGTACGTTCAGACGACGGGTGGCCGCCGGGACACGGCCCCACAGGCTCTCGCCTGTAGGGCACGGTCTAGAGCGGGCGCCGTCGGGAGGGGGTTCACTGTTTAGATAACTGGCCAGGTGACCAGGCGTGGGATCCGGAGTGCCGAGCCTCAGACAGGCATGACGCCTAAGCTGCCCGAGAGCGACGGCAGAGACAATGTTGTCCGGTGACGTCAGCATCTTGAAAGCATGAGCTACCGAAAGCGTGTCACTTTCGCGACACAAGTTCAGGATGCCCAAACCTCCTAATGCAGGCTTACAGTAGAAGAAAGCGCTGCACGCCCACTTGGGAAGACGCCACGCCACCTTCAAACACCGCAATACCAGTCGGTCAAGCTTCAGAAGCTCATACTGTCTGAAGCGCCGCACTCGCAGATGGTATGACGCGGACGGGAGAATGATAGAGGTGAGTGCCAGGGGTTTCTGGCTTGGGGTAAGAAAGGATTTCATTAATAGAGAAATGTGCTTCTCCAGAGTGGAGATGAAGGGTTGGGTTAGGGATGCGTCCGAGGCGTAACCGGTTCGAGCGCCGAGGTATTTATACGTCTCGCCCTTGGGGATGACTCGAATTTTCTCCCCGGCAAGGGAGAAAGGTTTCGGGTCGGCCCGCAGACGGGACGCCGACACTTTCCCATACGAAAGGGTGCCACACTTGCGTGGGTTGAACCGTAGCCCGGACCAGGAAGAGAAGGGTTCGGTAGAAGATAGGAGAGAGATCATCTGCTCGCGATCGGAAGAAACGAGGCAGATGTCGTCCGCATATGCCATACAACGCACTTTAATGTCGTCTTCTTTGGCAGGAAGGTTGTAGCCGCAATCCGTTTTGTCACGGACGCCCCTGAGGAGCACCTCGATGACCAAATTGAATAGCAGCCCAGACAACGGGCAGCCCTGACGGACTCCCCGCCCCACAGGGATACAGTCGGTTTCACCATTGCCGCAGCGGACGGTGCAGGTGTTAGCGACGTATATGTCGGAGATGCACTCAATGAGGTCTGTGGGGGCGTCGAAATGACGCAGGACCTCGGCTATGCACTCGTGCCGGACACTGCCAAAGGCGTTTCGGATGTCCAGAAACGCAACCGACACAGGCCTTTTGCGTGACTGTGCATCCGAGAGGATGGTGTCGAGCATGAACACATGCTCATAGACGCCCTCCGTGGGCATGAAACCCTTTTGCTCTCGGCTGATAACATTCCCCTCCACCGCCCATCGCTGCAGGCGCCGGGCCAATACGGCGGCGTAAATCTTATATATGTTTCGGCAGATGGAGATGGGCCGCCAGTTGCTGACGTCGTGCAGGTCACCCTCAGGGTCTTTACATATGAGAGTGATCCTGCTGGTTCTCCACTGGTCCGGTACGCGACGGTTGATCCGGCAGGTCTCGAAAAGGCTGGCCAAGAGTCCCCCTCTTGGGTCCAGGGTCTTCCAGAAACCGTAGGACAATCCGTCAGAACCAGGGGCGGAACCGACATCAAGCGACTGGAGGACCGCCTCTACCTCCCGGGCCGTAATGGGACCTTCACCGTCATCGACAGGGGAGAGGTTCACATTGTCATGCTCGTAGCGGTGGGCGTTCATCCACTCAGGCATCTGCGAGCAACTCCCAGCTTCAGGAGCGGTCATGTCGCGTCGAAATCTCTCCTCAATTTCTTGAGGAGGGATTTCGCAACGACGGTCACTGTTTTTGCCTTCAACGATCCGGCGGACCGTTCCCTTCGCGTCCCGCGAGAAGGCGGCTCGCAACCCCACGCCGCTACGATATCGGGCTCCGTTCCCGCGCGAACCCCCGCCGTCCGACCGAGGGGAACCCCCGTTCGAACGACGGCGAGACGCGCGAGCCCGGGCGCCACGATTGAAGCGTGGTTTGCGAGGACGTGTCCTCTTGGGCGGCGAAGTGCCAGCGGTCCACTCTTCCAATTCGATGCAGAACTGGTCGAAATTTATGCCACCCGCTAAAGTAAGGTTCACTAAACTGCAAAGAGCCCGCCTGGAGCTCTTCGTCTTACTTTCCCTGACAAGTTCAACAGGGTCTTGGATGGATCGTTGAGTGTTGGGTGTGGTGGACATCCCTGGGGTAGTCTGCGGGAGTCCGGAATCAATATGTGGCTTGGTTGCATGCCATGGCGTCACTTCGGGGTCGAGTCAAGGTTTGGAAAGGGATAGTTGACAGGAAATTAGAGTGGGTGGTTTGGGTAGGTGGGGTAAAAGGCTGGGCTTCAGCAGACAGCGTCGAGGTACAAAGTTGTATTAGAGGGATGGAAACAGGATTAATGGGTAAGGAGGAGTGAGATGGGTAGCGTTGGAGAAACTTGGAAGAAGAAGTCTGCATGGGCGGCTTGGAAGAGCTGATTGAGTCCCCAGCTTCAGCTCCGGTGGAAGCCGTCAGAGGCAGAGAAGAAGAAGAAGAGGGACGCGAAGCCGGCTTGGATAAACCGAGCGAGTCCACTGCCACGGCTCCGGTGGAGGTCGGCTTGCGCAGAGGTACATGTAGAAAAGGGTTCGCGCTAACAGTAGGGCCGTAACAGTTCGTGGTCGGGCTATCGGGCGAAGAATTGGAGGAAGAGGAAGGAGATTCGCTGTTCGACGAGTCAGACGAGTCGGAAGAGTCCCCACTTTCCGACCCAGGTCCGGCCGAAGACAGATGAGGAAGAAACAACACATCTAGGTCAGGCAAGCTGTCAGTGTCAGCAGGGCTGAGCGAAGTCTTGCCTGGATGAGATAGAACAGTACGGAAAAGTTCAGGCATAAAGTCAGGTGGGGGGGGCAAAGTGGAAGTGCTGTCTAGGCCTTGGCACCAGAAGACTTGAGAACTGATGACAGAGGAAGGAGGAAGAGGGGATGACCCCTCGACCGATGCGCCTGCAGTCGAGGGCCGGCGCCTTCCACGCCTGACAACAGAGGCGTAGGAAAGCCCAGGCTTGGTCATCATAAGGGGTCTGGTTTGGCTCTCCGAGGGTGTCGGGTCATTGCTCGGCCAGGGCAGGCAGGTTGGCAATTGAAGGCCCTCGGGGCAGGATCGCCAGTGCTTTTGGGCCCCATCCAGCTTGTAAGCTCGAGGGAGAACACGGCAGCACCTGCTGCAGGTGATTAGGAACTCGGCGCGCGAACCATGAAATGCTCGCATGTGGTCCTGATACGCCTGCACATCTCGGTAAGGTTGAGATGCCCTCCTGCAAGTGGAGAAAGGACAGAGAAGGGGGAATAGATTGGGGAGGGTGAGGCGAATAGGGCAGACGGACTGCAGTCTATTCGACCTCGGGAAGGGTGACTCGAAATGGGTGGGGTAGCCACGATGTGGTGCGGAATTGCGGATCGGACACTCGTCACCGTGACGAAGTGACGAGTTCGCAAAAAGCAGTGAGTCTACCGGGGAGGCTTCACCATCTGGGTTGAATGAGTGACCACTCACAGGAACCTGCTTCCTCGTCGGCCAGCCTAAGCTAGTGGACTGAGGAGGTGGGAAGGAGAAACCAACACCGGCCAGGTTATCTCTAGAAGTCTTCAAACCTGCACTACTTGAAAAGCGAGACATAATTCAAATGAAATAAATATAAAAAGCTGGTTATTACAAAGATTTAAAGTTTACGGCGACGTTTCTAAATTTAGAGATTTAAAAGTGACATATAAGAACTGGTAGCAGATTGTGATGAAATGAATTTAAAAACCAACGATTTACTAAAGATCTGACTGATAAAAAGCAATTTACGTTGATTTAACGTTACAGGATAATATTAGAATGTAAAAATGTTAGTGACAGATAAATAAACTAAAAAAAAAAATTTTAATTACGAATTGGTGGGAGGAATAAGAGGAAAATGATAAAGCTTTAAGAGCAATTGAATGAATGTACAATTGTGACGTCAGTTCGTAAACTTTACTCCAGCTAGCAGAGTGACCCTGCGACGATTAATAAAATACAACAATTAAATATAATATAATACGCCAAAAGTCGTTACAATTGATTGGAAATAAATCAGTTAAATGGTTTTGGATCAACGATTAAGATGATGAACTGTTTTATTTTGGTCAACGACGCACGAGTACAAAATAATTGACACGGCGAGAAGAACACAATAAACATAGCCAGGTCAGAGACTTTAAAGAACCGGCCTGCCACGCCCCGTGGAGGCGGGGAGCGGCGTGATTATGGGGTGGCGATGCACCCGGAAGGGAAGTCCACCAGCTTAGGTCGCGGGGGCCAGGCTGGGGAGTCTAGGTACCTGTGGAAGGAAAGTGTGGATCGAGAATTTTGTGCGACTCGTCCGCAAAAGTTAGAATGGCGGAACGGGCCAGGGAGACGGGCTTTGCTTTCTGCAAACGCAAAAAGGTCAGCTCCCGACGGGCCGGGCGACAGAAGTTTTATAAAGCCAGGCAGCGCCCACGTCTCCATCACGTGACCGTAACACAGGTACGTTTAACTCCTATACCCGGTCTGCCCGTAGGCAGAGCGGATAAACTTTGGGGTCTCCCACGAGGAAGAGAAGCTTAGCTACAAGGACGATTTGAATACTCGTGGGAAACGAAAATTATATAAAATCTGGAGCAAAGGCTCAATTAATTGGTGTAAAAAAAAAAGATGGTAAGTGGGAATATATTGTATGCTTTACCTTCCGAAAAAGTGATGACGTTGAACCAACGAGCACGGATGTGCACTGGCCAGACGTTGAGGCAGGTTCGCCCAGCTGGGTCGGGGGGACTAGCGATCGAAGCGTAGATATGACTAGGCTACGTTACAGGAAAAATATAGAATAGTGGGATGAAACTTTGAAGGTTGCATCGAGTTGATCAGGAAATCATGTTTATCGATGAGTTAAAAGCAACGCGAGGTTGATCCGAGCGGGAAAGAGCAGCATATCGGGAGAAGGTAGTGTGTGATAATCTAAAATATTGAAATATGAAAATACAGATCCAGTGTTGTTAATGATATTACGTCATTGATAGATGATATGAGTCCATTCACGATATGCAATATATACTTAATTCATATATTGCTATTTTATTTTATTGATGATGATTGTATTCTTCATTGAGCTGCAGCATGCTGATGAAACAACAATTGTTTACAGGTAAATTGATAATGAAACAATGGATTTAACATACTATGACGTCACACAATTACTGGCGGGTTTTGAGGTTTGCTGTCTTGCGCGCTCGGATGCTTACTGCAGAGCTTCCGTTGTTGGGGAATTGAGCTTCTGATCGCTGGAATCGTCTTTTCTATGACGTAGCCCCTCCACGAGTGAGCCCGGCGTTCCAAGCTTTCCAGACACGGAGGGAACCTTCGATTGAGAGGGAGGCCACTTTTCTAGCCACCTCTGCTACCCCACGAGCAGGAACACCCAAGGCCGCCAAAGCCCGAGAGCTCAACGGAGCATAGCTCCCGAGGGAGCCTACGACGAACGGAAGTGACAGGACGTCCCTGCAAGGGCGCTTCCTGTCTTCCAATATGTTTACACATAACTCGCCGTACTTGTCGTGTTTCCTGTCGGCGGCTTTTCGAAGGGAATCCGCGCCGTAATCGAACGGGCAAGTGACGTCACATACAACCGTGACACCGTCAGGGCGTTGCAGGACAATGTCAGGGCGCAGATCAGCACCGCCCGCTTCCACGTGTTGTGGAACCGTACTATCTATGGTAAGCAAGGGTTGCCATTCGGCAGGTACATGCTTCACGATCTCCCACAATACTGAATTGTGTCGTTCCGTGACAACAGGCATCACGGTAGGGCAGTGGTTCAATATATGAGGGAGAGTCTCTTCCGCTTTCCCACACGCGCGACATATGGCAGGTTTATATGGGTGGCCATGGCTTAGTTTTGATTTCAAGGGAAGTAGGTTTAGGCGGGCTTTATAAGCAAATGCACGGTTCGCGTGATCCAGGAGCTCCGGTCGCCGAGTCCAAGAATTCGAAAATCCGGACAGACAGTGGGCACTGACCGTCTTGCCTTGGTCAGGTTTGGATTCCCACTGTCTCCTCCACCACAAGTCATTGTGTTGGTGGAGGGTCGGAACCACTTTTTTTCTTATGGGAGGGGTGATTTTGGAGCTCCCCGCGGTCAACTCGAGACCGCCATCCGGGCGTGCGGACCAACGTACATTTAGACGACGGGTAGCCGCCGGGACGCGGCCCCACAAGCTTTCGCCTGTTGGGCACGGTCGAGAACGGGCACCTTCAGGTGGGGGGTCCTTATTCAAGTAACTGGCTAGCTGGCACGGGGTAGGATCTGGAGTGCCGAACCTCAGACTGGCACAACGCCTAAGCTGCCCGAAAGCGATGGCAGAGACACGGTCGTCAGGAGACGTCAGCATCTTGAAGGCCTGGGCTATCGAAAGCGTGTCGCTTTCGCGACACAGATTCAACACACCAAAGCCCCCCAATGCAGGCTTACAGTAAAAGAAAGCGCTGCACGCCCACCTGGGAAGACGCCAGGCCACCTTCAAACACTGCAATACCAATCGATCGAGCTTCAGAAGCTCATACTGTCTGAAGCGCCGCACTCGCAGATGGTATGACGCGGACGGAAGAATGATAGAATTAAGTGCCAGAAGTTTCTGGCTTGGAGTAAGGAAAGATTTCATTAAAGAGGAAATGTGTTTCTCCAGGGTGGAGATGAAAGGTTGGGTAAGGGACGCATCCGAGGCGTAACCGGTTCGAGCGCCAAGATATTTGTACGTTTCGCCTTTGGGGATGACTCGGATTTCCTCCCCGGCTAGGGAGAAAGGTTCCGGGTCGACCCGCAGACGGGACGCCGACGCTTTCCTATAGGATAAGGTGCCACACTTGCGTGGGTTGAACCGTAGCCCGGACCAGGAAGAGAAGGGATCAGTAGTAGATAAGAGGGAGATCATCTGCTCGCGATCGGAAGAAACGAGACAGATGTCGTCCGCATATGCCATACAACGTACTTTAATGTCTTCTTTAGCAGGAAGGTTGTAGCCGCAATCCGTTTTGTCACGGACGCCCCTGAGGAGCACCTCGATGACCAAATTGAATAGCAGCCCAGACAACGGGCAGCCCTGACGGACTCCCCGCCCCACAGGGATACGGTCGGTTTCACCATTGCCACAGCGGACGGTGCAGGTGTTAGCGACGTATATGTCGGAGATGCACTCAATAAGGTCTGTGGGGGCGTCGAAATGACGCAGGACCTCGGCTATGCATTCGTGCCGGACACTGCCAAAAGCGTTTCGAATGTCCAGAAACGCAACCGACACAGGCCTTTTGCGTGACTGTGCATCCGAGAGGATGGTGTCGAGCATGAACACATGCTCGTAGACGCCCTCCGTGGGCATGAATCCCTTTTGCTCTCGGCTGATAACATTCCCCTCCACCGCCCATCGCTGCAGGCGTCGGGCCAATACGGCGGCGTAAATCTTATATATGTTTCGGCAGATAGAGATGGGCCGCCAGTTGCTGACGTCGTGCAGATCACCCTCAGGGTCTTTGCATATGAGTGTGATCCTGCTGGTTCTCCACTGGTCCGGTACACGACGGTTGATCCGGCAGGTCTCGAAAAGGCTGGCCAAGAGTCCCCCTCTTGGGTCCAGGGTCTTCCAGAAACCGTAGGACAATCCGTCAGAACCAGGGGCGGAACCGACATCAAGCGACTGGAGGACCGCCTCCACCTCCCGGGCCGTAATGGGACCTTCACCGTCATCGATGAGGGAGAGGTTTACATTGCCATACTCGTAACGGTGGGCGTTCATCCACTCAGGCATCTGCGAGCAACTCCCAGCTTTAGGAGCGGTCATGTCACGTCGAAATCTCTCCTCAATTTCTTGAGGGGGAATTTCGCAGTGAAGGTCGCAGTTTTTTCCTTCAACGATCCGACGGACCGTTCCCTTCGCGTCCCGCGAGAAGGCGGCTCGCAACTCCACTTCCCTACGATATCGGGCTCCGTTCCCGCGCGAACCCCCGCCGTCCGACCGAGGGGAACCCCCGTTCGAACGACGGCGAGCCGCGCGAGCCCGGGCGCCACGATTGAAGCGTGGTTTGCGAGGACGTGTCCTCTTGGGCGGCAAAGTGCCAGCGGTCCACTCTTCCAATTCAATGCAGAACTGGTCGAAATTTATGCCACCCGCTAAAGCAGTGGTTCCCAACCTTTTTTGTTGCGTTCCTCCCTTTGCCCATTTTGGAACTATTCATTCCTCCCCATATTACTAAAAAGAAAAAAGGAAGTCCTAAATTTTAGAAACCCTAGAATTTTAACTAAAATGGTTTCTCTACAATTCTCCCAGATTGTAATAGACACCATTATGTTAGGGTTCTAAGACTCTTTCCTCATTCCGATCGGAAGTAAAAACGGGATCAGGGACCGCACAGCCAGCGGTCTATAAAAATGACCGGATAAGCCAGTTTTTGGTTCGGCTTATCAAAACCATTGTGTCGATCATCCTCATTCTGCGCAAGCGGAACCCAAGGTATGTGAAGGTTTTTTAGTGGTGTTGGTCAGTGGCGTAGCCAGAAATGTTTTTTTTGGGGGGGGGGCAAATATTTGATGGATCGAAGAGAACGACAAAGTGTTTGATTAAAGACATTGCTACCTCATGTGCAGTGGCGTATCCTGGTCGGTTGAGCAAGGGAAGCAATACAACTGGTGGGGGTTTAGAGCGTGCCGAAGGCACGCGTATTTTAGGGGGGTCCGGGGGAGCATGCTCCCCCGGAAAATTTTTGCAAAATTACACTAAAATAATGGATTATAGCGCTTTCTGGAAACACTTTTAGGGTAATATTTGTATGAAATTTATTAGCAAATAAACAGCTATTAACTTATTAAATGTAGCTCTTGCACACGAACGGCAAAAACTGAAATTCCTCCCCTGAACTCATGAAATTCCTCCCTAGGGAGGAATTCCTCCCCGGTTGGGAACCACTGCGCTAAAGTAAGGTTCACTAAACTGCAAAGAGCCCGCCTGGAGCTCTTCGTCTTACTTTCCCTGACCGGTTCAACAGGGTCTTGGATGGATCGTTGAGTGTTGGGTGTGATGGACATCCCTGGGGTAGTCTGTGGGAGTCCGGGGTCATGCGTGGCTTGGTTGCATGCCATGGTGTCGCTTCGGGGTCGAGTCTAGGTTTGGGAAGAGATAGTGGAATGGAATTCATTGTGGGTGGTTTGGGTAGGTGGGGTAAAGGGTCGGGCTTCGGCAGACAGCGTCGAGGTACAAGATTGTATAGGACAGATGGAAACAGGATTAAAAGATAAGGAGGAGTGAGATGGGTAGTGTTGGAGAGACTTGGAAGAAGAGGTCTGCATGGGCGGCTTGGAAGAGCTGATTGAGTCCCCAGCTTCAGCTCCGGTGGTAGCCGTCCGAGGCAGAGAAGATGGGCGCGAAGCCGGCTTGGATAAACCGAGCGAGTCCACTGCCACGGCTCCGGTGGAGGTCGGCTTGCGTAGAGGTGCATATAGAAAAGGATTCGCACTGACAGTAGGGCCGTAACCGTCCGTGGTTGGGCTATCAGGCGAGGAAGTGGAGGAAGAGGAAAGAGATTTGCTGTTCGACGAGTCGGACGAGTCGGAAGAGTCCCCACTTTCCGACCCAGGTCCGGCCGAAGACAGGCGAGGAAGAAACAGCACATCTAGATCAGGCAAGCTGTCAGTGTCAGCTGGGCTGAGCGAAGTCTTGCCTGAATGGGATAGAACAGTACGGAAAAGTTCTGGTATAAAGTCAGGTGGGGGGGGCAAAGTGGAAGTGCTTTCCAGGTCTTGGTGCCAGAAGACTTGAGAGCGGATGACAGAGGAAGAGGAAGGAAGGGATGACCCCTCGACCGATGCGCCTGCAGTCGAGGGCCGGCGCCTTCCATGCCTAACAACAGAGGCGTAGGAAGGCCCAGGCTTGGTCATCATAGGGGGCCTGGTTTGGCTCTCCGACGGCGTCGGGTCATTGCTCGGCCAGGGAAGGCAGGTTGGCAATTGAAGGCCCTTGGGGCAGGATCGCCAGTGCTCTAAGGCCCCATCCAGCTTGTAAGCTCGAGGGAGAACACGGCAGCACCTGCTACAGGTGATCAGGAACTCGGCGCGCGAACCATGGAATGCTCGCATATGGTCCTGATACGCCTGCACATCTCGGTAAGGTCGAGATGCCCTCCTGCAAGTGGAAAAAGGACAGAGAAGGGGGAATAGATTGGGGAGGGTGAGGCGAATAGGGCAGACGGACTGCAGTCTATTCGACCTCAGATATAGTGGAGCTGACTCGTGGCATGCGACAGGTAAGCCACTGTGTGGTGTGGGATCACGGATCGGACACTCGTCGCCACGACGAAGCAACGAGTTTGTGAAAGCAATAGAGTCTACCGGTGAGGCTTCACCATCTGGGTTGAGTGGGACTGAGTGCCCACTCACAGGAACCTGCTTCCTCGTCGGCCAGCCTAAACTAGTGGACTCAGCAGACGGGGAGGTAAAATCAACACCGGCCAGGTTATCTTGAAAAGTCTTTGAACCTGTGCGACTTAAATGGCGTGACATATTCAGTAGAAAATGTATAAATATAATATATAAAAAGTTGGTTAAGTTTAAGATGTTTCGGAGTTTACAGCGACAGCTCAAAGTTTAGAAATTGAAAGTAACGGATTACAAAAACAAAGAACTACTGGCGGGTTACAAGAGGGTTGAATCAGAGGTTACTACTTAAAATTTGATAATTATTTTTTTTACATAGACTCAACGTTACTAAATGCAATTAGAATTAGGCTTTGAATATCAGTTAATTCATCATCATTTTGTTCCTTCCTCGTCTGGAGGGTTGGATACAATGCGCCATTGTTCTCGACCATGAGCTGTGCGTACTGCACATTCATAACTTAATTTTGTCCATTTTGTGATGTTTGTTGTCCAAATCATTCTTGGTCTGCCTTTACTTCTTTTACCGTTTATCTTCCCTTCTATTAATGATCTTTGTAATGAATTTTGCCTTATTGTGTGTCCGAAATACTTCAATTTTCTTCTTTTGACTGTTTGTAAGAGCATTTTGCTTGAATTGAATTTGGAGAGTACTTCATCGTTAGTGATTTTTTGTTTCCATGAAATTTTTAACATTTGCCTGTATGTCCAGAGCTCGAAGGCATCGATCCGTTTCTCCATTTTTTGTGATATTGTCCAAGTTTCAGAACTGTATAATAGGGTCGACCAGATATAGCATTTTAAGATCCTGAGACGAGTTGATAAATTTAAACGTTGATTGGTTAAAATATTTTTCATTTTTCCAAATGTAGTTCTTGCAATTTCTATCCGTCTAAGAATTTCATGGTCACACCTCCCATCTTCAGTTATTAAATGACCAAGATATGAAAAAGATTTTACTTTTTGTATAATTTTATTGTCAATTATAATTTGGAGTACTGTGGTGTCTGGTGATTTTGAGATTATCATTGATTTGGTCTTTTTAGTGTTAATTTTCATATTAAATTCTTTACCAATTGAGTTAACATTGTCCAATATTTCTTGAAGATCTTCTTGTGATTCAGCCAACAGAACAGTATCATCAGCATAGCGTAAATTTGTTATATTCAAGCCACCAACTTTTACTCCTTTCATATCATCAATTGATCGAAAAATCATTTCTGTATATAAATTAAAAAGACATGGAGAAAGTACACATCCTTGGCGTACTCCACGCTTGATATCAATTCCTTTAGATCAGTGTTCTTCAACGGGGGCGATATCGCCCCCCTGGGGGCGATTTTGGCCATTGCGGGGGCGATTTGTACAATTTTTGAAGTTGGGGGGCGATTTTACTGTTTAGGGGGGCGATTGGTAAGGCCGAGTGCAATTATTGATCAAGATCGTTCTGGATCCTTAAACTACTTTTTGGTTTGTTCAGTTATTTAGCAGATTTTTATGAGAAAATTAACAGCGCAATCAACAAACTCCAAGGTAGAAATGCAACGTTGGTTCAATGCAAAACAATAATACGTGGCCTCATGAGCAAGCTGGAGCTTTACCAACAAACCCTGAACAGAAGAGAATTCCATCACTTTCCTCGACTGTCAAAAGTATTGGTTGATGTCACAGACAATCATTTGCTCATTTACATTGAACACCTGAAAGCTGTCCAAAAAGACATGTACGCTCGATTTAAAGATCTGCTTGATCTTGAAGTTTTTTCATGGCTGGTAGAACCATTTACTGCAAACATCTCAGTCAACGAATGTGATTCTTTGCAAAGTGACGAAGAAGCTCGAGCAATTTTTTTCGCACATGGATGGGCAGATTTCTGGATCAAGTGCAATGATCGATTTCCGGAACTATGGGCAAAAGTGAAGTTGTATTTATTGGCTTTTCGTTCGACATACATTGTTGAACAAGGTTTTAGTGAAGTATTGCACATGAGAAATAAATACCGAAACCAACTTGACATGAACAAGACTGGAGGAAATGCAATTCGACTTAAGCTGACTGGCTTGCACCCAGCTATTACTAGTCTTGCAAATAAGCACCAGGCGCAAGGGTCGCATTAATTAGCTTCCACGAGCTGTTGTATTTCAATAAAATGTGGTTGCTTTTGCTTATTTATATTGTTGGGATATTTGAAGTTTTGTATGTAAATTTTTAGCGACATGAACGTTTGTACAACGACAATCGTTTCACAGTCCTCGAACTTAACTTTTCCACCCGGCAACCAATATGGCCGAAAGGCAAGCGATTCCGGCGGCCAGCAACAAAAACGTCTATGATTGACGTAAGTTTTCTGCTTCAGCGCTTCGCGTTAACGAGCCCAATCTTTGATGGTAATAAGAAGAAAACGAGTTTTGCTTTCGCAATACGCATACAAAGCCCTCGATAGTTATTTGTATCCTTCTCGAGTTACCTGCGGCCAAGCAGAGCTTACTTTCGGTGGCCGTTTCTGAACCCTTCGGCGGCCACGGCCGCCGTTAATTTCGAGGCCTCGTTTGAGGGGGCGATTTGGACCCGCACTTTCAACAAAGGGGCGATTTTGTAAAAAAGGTTGAAGACCACTGCTTTAGATCAATTCAGTTAATTACGGTACTGCAAATAAGTTTGATGAGCTAGGAGGTTAAAAAAAATGCTTTGAGAACAATTGACTAAAAAGTCAATTGTGACGTCACTACTGAAAACTTAAACCAACAAATAGAGTGACCCTTTGATTTGAAGTACGATTAGTTAGGATCGATATTAATAATTGTTCAAAAGACTTTAAAGATAAAGAGAGGATTATTGTTCAAATTATACGGTATAGAATATTAACAAGATAAGGTTATGATTCAAGTGAACACTTCAAGGAGAAAGGAAGTTATGGAAGATGCGTGTTTCAGATGCAAGAAAAGGAAGATTTGGCAGACAACTGGCAACACTAGATTACCAATGCAGGAGTTTGAATGCCGAGATTTCGAAAATTAACTGAACAAGGGTGTTTAAATTGGGTAAAAAAAGGATTTTCGGATGGATTTATTATTGCAACAGAGGCACAAGTCTACGAATTAAGTAATTTAAGTAGCAAGATACTAACTGATTAGAATTAAGGTTAAAAATGAAACAACAAAGTAAATGGAAAAATAGGCTGGGAATTAATTTAAAACTCGATAAAGCTAAATTTAAGTTAAATAATGAACATATAGCAATTACTGTAGTATACAATTAACACGACATAAATAATTACAGTTTTATATGATTCCTTTCTTGTGAAATGATTTTCCTTTTCTTCTTAAACCTTGTTCTTCGGGGGAAAAGATAGGGATACCAAGCCCGGGCTGGAATTGCAGATCCCAGGGTTTGATTGGGGTGGAAATAGTTAACTAGGATGGGGGTGGGGATAAAAAAAAGGGGGGGGTTTTCAGAACAACTCACTTTTTCTTTAAATTCTTTCTTTTCTTGACTGAGATTTGGAACTAAGCATCCGCACGACAGAACAGTGATCTGAATCTAACTTTAAGCTTTCTTTGTAGCCTTTTCTTTATTTATTTCAGCACTTTCGCAATAACAACTAAATCATCTGGCTCACTTACCAATCTCTTCACTTTTTCTTTAAATTCTTTCTTTAGTATTAGACAGTGCACGCCATGCACCGCTTTACCAGTCAGTTTAAAGGCGAAAGAAAAAATCCAAACTGGCAACCGTGCGGCGACAGTACACTTTGTTTCGATTTTCCGGTTTCGTTGATGATGAACTGTTTTATTTTGGTCAACGACGCACGAGTACAAAATAATTGACACGGCGAGAAGAACACAATAAACATAGCCAGGTCAGAGATGATGAACTGTTTTATTTTGGTCAACGACGCACGAGTACAAAATAATTGACACGCCGAGAAGAACACAATAAACATAGCCAGGTCAGAGACTTTAAAGAACCGGCCTGCCACGCCCCGTGGAGGCGGGGAGCGGCGTGATTATGGGGTGGCGATGCACCCGGAAGGGAAATCCACCAGCTTAGGTCGCGGGGGCCAGGCTGGGGAGTCTAGGTACCTGTGGAAGGAAAGCGTGGATCGAGATTTTTGTGCGACTCGTCCGCAAAAGTTAGAATGGCGGAACGGGCCAGGGAGACGGGATTTGCTTTCTGCAAACGCAAAAAGGTCAGCTCACGACGGGCCGGGCGACAGAAGTTTTATAAAGCCAGGCAGCGCCCACGTCTCCATCACGTGACCGTAACACAGGTACGTTTGACTCCTATACCCGGTCTGCCCGTAGGCAGAGCGGATAAACTTTGGGGTCTCCCACGAGGAAGAGAAGCTTAGCTACAAGGACGATTTGAATACTCGTGGGAGACGAAAATTATTTAAAATCTGGAGCAAAGGCTCAATTAATTGGTGTAAAAAAAAAGGTGGTAAGTGGGAATATATTGTATGCTTTACCTACCGAAAAAGTGTTGACGTTGAACCAACGAGCACGGATGTGCACTGGCCAGACGTTGAGGCAGGTTCGCCCAGATGGGTCGGGGGGACTAGCGATCGAAGCGTAGATATGACTAGGCTACGTTACCAGGAAAAATATATAATAGTGGGATGAAACTTTGGAGGTTGCATCGAGTTGATCGGGAAATCATGATTATCGATGAGTTAAAAGCAACGCGAGGTTGATCCGAGCGGGAAAGAGCAGCATATCGGGAGAAGGTAGTGCGTGATAATCTAAAATATTGAAATATGAAAATACAGATCCAGTGTTGTTAATGATATTACGTCATTGATGATGATATGAGTCCATTCACGATATGCAATATATACTTAATTCATATATTGCTATTTTATTGCCACGCCCCGTGGAGGCGGGGAGCGGCGTGATTATGGGGTGGCGATGCACCCGAAAGGGAAGTCCACCAGCTTAGGTCGCGGGGGCCAGGTTGGGGAGTCTAGGTACCTGAAAAAACGACACGTAATTCACCGCTTTACCAGTCAGTTTAACTCTTATTTTTGTGGAAAGAAAAGAGCCAACAAAACCAGCAGGCGCCAGGGCAGAGGACATTGTGAAGAAAGGGGCGTTCTTCCCGGCTATCAGCACAAGGCTGAGCACTCACTAGTACATTTTTAATCGTAACCTACTATGAAATCAAATTCCATGAAGTCATAATTCTGCAGGGGTTCTCAGTTTTATTTGTATTAAAAATGTTTATAACCCCTGATGACAGCAGAACCGCTGCTGGCGTAACAAAGCTTCAATGGCAACAGACGTAACGCAAATGAGTCTCAAGTTCTTTTATTCGTGAGTTCGAATTGAATTTAGATTTGGAATTTGAAAAGTTATCTTATGAGTCTGAGTCTCCTGTCTCTGAGTTAAAATTGTTTTGTGCAGAGGTATATAAACCACTTTCAGAAAAGAAAAAAGCAAACAGTTACGTGATTTAAAATTGGCAAATTCCAACAATGTTTACGAACTAGGTTGAACTCCTGCTAGTGAGATTCCATTACAGAGGTGAACTGCGGATATACTAAATAAGCAATAAGTGGCCATTTTAACAGACTCACTTGAGAAAGCTGCGGGTGGTAGGTTATTTGAGTAAAAAATGATCCATCAAAATTATCCCAGTGCACAACAAGTGAGTTTTCTTAAGAAACGCAACTAGCCTATTTATTCTCACTGTTGGGTTCAGTGAGTTTTTAAGAAACGTAAATGTTATGTGAGAATTACATTTTGTAGAGAGCTAAAAACAATGGAAATTCATTCAGGTCCCTACAATTCCATGACGTCATAGATTGGAATCGACCAAAAATACAAGGTGAAGTTGGTGAATAGTGTTTTCACAACTTTACCTGATATGTTTCCTATTTTCTAACTTTAAACCCTAAAAGTTAATGTTTAGGGCAAGAAAATAGCAATTTGGTTTATTCTGGTCTATTTTTAGCTTCATCTAGTTTATTTGCAAAAGATCAATTAATCCACTTTTGCGCAATGTTATGTCTTCTGATTGCTACTTTAATTCTACATTTTATATTCACTACAACAGTATTTTGTACGTTGTTTGATGTAGCCTGCTTGATGTTGTGTTAGTCTGATATTTTGTGTGATGACTGTTAAAAATTTGAATTCTGTGGACTTTGAGTCTGATTGCAAATAAATAATAATAATATTTAAAAAAAAACCTAGATGGCAACACTGTTAACTGCTGAGGCAATTTGGATTGGATGTGCTATTGTGAGCAGTAGGCTACAGCCTTGTTTGAACACTCCTTCATTCTTATTGAACAAGGTTTCAGGCAAACTCGTCTTTTTTGAAGTATGACTCATTCATGTATCGTATTTTAAGAACCCCACTTAGTAAAAAGGAATTTTCTCTAAAGTTTTCTGGTTACAACTCCAATGCCTTTGTTTCAGAAGATTTCTTATCTGATCAAAGCAAAGAAAGGTGCCAGACAAATGTCTTGAAACTTATTAAGGTTGTCCCTAAGCATGTTCATGCTAAACTGCAAAAGAGAGCAGCAGTGTTAGTTCCACTTTGTGAGGTCAATGGCAAACCTTCTATGCTGTTTACTCAGAGAGCCTCTACACTAAGACGAAGTAGAGGTGAAGTCAGGTAACTGAATGCTTTTAATTATTGTAAAATAGCCAGCCTAAAAGCTTTCGCTTTTACCAAATGGCTATTTGTTGCCAGCTGTTGTTAATCTGTCAGCATTTGCACTCATTTTTATGTTATACAGCCAATTTCAAAGCATAATTATCTTATAGGTTGACCGAATGTTGATTCTAGTGAGACAACCTAGTTTTTATCTCTTATTAAAACAACATGTACAGATAGAAAAACATAATTATAAGTTTACACAAGTGGAAACACAACAATAACTCATGTGTTGCCAATAATTGAACATTATATTCATAGCTTTCCAGGTGGAACAGAAGACGATGATGATAGAGACATAGTACATACAGCTCTGAGAGAAACAGAAGAAGAGATTGGATTACCCCCTTCATGCATCGACGTATGGACAACACTGCCTGCTTTACCTGATTATGTGAGTGAATAGTTCTAGTTTATTAACCTTGCAAATAAGATTTCAATATTTTTAAAACCATTATTCACTGACTTTTTTTTATTGAAGTAGTATGCCTGCCACAGCTGTGTGCAATAATTAAAGTAGTTAAGAGTTCATTGTAAGTGGATGAAACAAAGTATGATTTTTTTGTATTTGTTGTCAGAGATTTTCTATCGGAGTGCATGCTGTGATTGGCAACCTCGGAAAATTTGAACTTGAAGACTTGACTCCAAATGCAGATGAGGTTGGCTAATATTGTTTTAAGATACTGGAGATGCTGTGGTGTACATCAAATGTTCCCTACATTTTTCTTGTTTAACTTTGTCCGACGTTTTAAAGACAACTTTATTTTTACAAATTATTCTTGAATAACAATTATCTTCACCTATCACGATGCAGTAGATGTTCATCACCCTCGTTTCTTAGATGTGGGTTCCATACTTTATCTCAATGCGCAATGGGTTTGGTATCTCTGCTTAAGCTTTTCCACTTCACCATTTCAATGGCATTTGTTATGCAGGATTCTTTTATATTTTCGATATGCTAACCAAAAAACATTTTTAGCTTCTTTGCCATACCAGAATTGACAGAAACGTTTTCAATGCTTTTCAAATAGAATAAGCTTGATGTGGGTTGGTTGCAATATCTATACAATCATTGTTGTTTTCCATAGGTTGCGGATATATTTACTGTGCCAATCTCCACACTGTGTGACCACCAAACAATGAGGTTTACCACTTTTCGTGTCAAGCACAAGCAGCGTGGTGATTGGGACTACACGACACCTGTGTACTTGACAGAACCAAAAATTTGGGGCTTGACTGCCTGTATAGTTGACATAGCTTTGGGAACATTATTAGCTAATCATCGGTTAACCACTGATGTATATGTGAAACGACGTAAGGAATTTCTCGGAAGGTAATTTTGCCATAGAATCAAGTTGTGAAATTTGCAAAGGAGAGATATTTCAAATCGTCATTTTACGATATGCTTCAATAACAGTAGGTTATACTGTATTTAGATTTGCATAATATTTTTCCAAATTTAATTCATCATTTGCTTTGTGGTGAGCTCACTAGCCTGTCCACACACTATTTGCAGAGAGTTCTACCATTATCTGCTTTAATAAAGAAACTAACATTTCTTTATACTACTCTGAAGACGATTGCACAATGTGAACTATTTATTCGCTATTCTTATTATTGAATTGGTTCTGAACTTTTGTTCAATTTTCAGTGTTTTACACTGTAGCTATATACTAGTATTGTATGCAAGAAAAATGGTCACAATTTTATATTTTAACGTAAAATCCTGATATATGTTGAAGCGCAGAGTAGGTTAGAACCTGATTGTTATGCGAGCATTTATACCCTTGCCTTTGTTGCTTTTAATTAGGACAATATATTAATGTTTAATTTTACAAGTGTGCTCTCGTATGTGACGCCCGGTAATATGTGGTGATGCGTCACTATAGTTAGTTTAATTCGTGTATAGCCAGTAGTCTATCCGCACTAGTTCCTTTGTATAGTGTGTTATCTGCTGATACCAAATGGCGTTGATAGGGAGTACTTTTGGACCCAGGCCTTAGTGGCCCTTAACGTTTCCAAGGGGTCTGGAATCTTGAAGAAACCACCGCGTATTCTTTGTATCAGGGTTGGATCAATTATGCAAAGTTTTCAGTTCATTACAATTATTTCAGAAAGCAATTAGTTACACGTTTCAATTATAAAAATTAAATGTTTTAATGTTTGTTTAAGTTCATAAATGATTGGTTGATTGAATTTTTATCTTCGGACTGGGAAAGCTTCTTGCAGAGCTTAATCCTGGCAGTTTCGCATACTTGTAGAGGCTTTGAATCACTGACGCAGGCCCGGTCACCGAGATTGACAGAGTAAAGTTTCCAATTGTTGAAGTCTTGTTGCCGGGGAACTATTTCATCCATTAGATGCCGCTAAATGGATAGCAGTCCTTAACGTGCGTTGCTCAAGCGCACACCCCGAGAGTCGAACCAGCGCCGCTTGATCTTAAAGTTTCTTCGTCTCAGAAGTGACGCGCTAACCAATTGAGAGAGGCAGATCGATGTGGAGGCAAGGTGTGAAGATGATTGCGGCACTTGAAAGGTTGGACCCCCTGTCAACGCTACTCATGCATTTTAGTGTAATGTTCTCAAACTATTGGATGTGGAACTTTACTGTTGCAAAAGCTCGATTTTCAATAACTTACATCACAAAAAATACCCTTTTTACCGCTTCCCCCCATTTTTAGTCTGCCTGCGTTTTTCGACTGTTTGAAATAAAATAGGTTTTCAGTGCTGCTACCAAAAGTCGATATGCAATGGTTACATTACACCATAGAGTTTTTGTACTGCAGTGTCAGTCATAATTTGAAATGATTAACTTTTTTCAAAAGTAGATTCCTGTGGAATATGTGGCAAGAGAGTGATGAGAAATGCAATGCAAGGAATGTGGAAAGTGGGTACATGCAAGATGTGCTAATGTCAAGAGAGCCGCAACAAGATTGGCGAAGTGTTTTGTTTGTGGGAAATGCAGAGGAAGGAATGAAGTGGAAGGCCATGATGATGAGTTCTGCCATGGCATCGAAACAGTGACAGACTTCTGTTATCTGGGTGATCGGATAAATGGAAGTGGTGGATGTGAAGCAGCGGTGACAACAAGGGCAAGATTGGGCTGGGCAAAGTTCAGGGAATGTGGGGAAATGTTGTATGGCAGAAAATTTTCACTAAGGATGAAAGGAAAAGTATATCGGAGCTGTGTGCAGCCTGCAATGCTATATGGTAGCGAGACATGGGTATTGAGAGAGAGTGAACTGGCAATCCTGAGAAGAACGGAAAGGTCAATGAAACAACAAGTGAAACCTGCAAGTTTTGAAGAAATCTACGGATTTATTAAATCTTTGAAACCAAAGTTAAGTTGTGGTACTGATGGCATTCCAGGCAAAATTTTAAGGCATACCCCCGATAACATAATAAAAGTACTAACACATATTTTTAACTTATCTTTGGTACATGGTGACTTCATAAAAGCATTTAAAATCGGTAAAGTAGTGACAATCTATAAAAAAGGAGACCCAAGCAATTGCAGTAACTATAGACCAGTTAGTCTTTTGTCTTGCTTCTCAAAAATCTTAGAAAAAGTCATGTACTCAAGATTATACTATTTTCTTGATCAGCGTAATTTATTTTACACCCAGCAGTTTGGTTTTAGACATAACCACTCCACGAACCAGGCTACTACACTGCTAACCAACAAGATCTACAAAGCAATGGAAAATAAAGAAGCAACCCTTGGCATCTTTCTAGATTTATCAAAGGCTTTTGACACAGTAAATCATGAAATACTTCTGACAAAACTTTATCACTATGGTATCAGAGGAACACCCCTCCAGTGGTTTCGAAGCTACTTAAATAATCGTTTTCAGACAGTAGAAATTTCTGGTAGTGTTTCAACTCCATTAGAGACAAAGTGTGGTGTGCCCCAAGGTTCTATTTTAGGCCCCCTATTATTCATAATTTACATTAACGACTTCCCAAATTGTACTGATTCTATCATTTTTCGGATGACACAAATCTTCTGATGTCAGGAAAGAGTGTGGATAAATTGCATGAAGCGGCCAATACAGAAATGCAAGAAGTTGTCAAATGGCTTGTAGCAAATAAATTATCACTCAATGTAAACAAAACAAAATACATGGTATTTGATACTAACAGTTTACGTGCGAATAAGTGTAAGCAAATCTTAAGTATAAATGATCAACCAATTGAGAGAGTACAAAATATCAGTTTCCTTGGCCTGACTCTGAATGAAAATCTTTCATGGAAACCACACATGCAACATTTGCTGCAAAAACTTCGAAGAAATTTTGGCATAATTACCAAGATTGACCAGATCAGTAGCCGAGTGGTTTCACCTTCGGCTCTGGTGCTGGTAGATCTGAGATCGATTCCAGGTCGGGTCAAACCAAAGACTTTAAAAACGGTACCGATTGTGTTCTATCCTGCATAGCGCAGTGAGAATGAGTCGGGTAATAATGTGATAACATCGTAAACCTGATACAAATTAAAAATGAGCCCTGTCGCTAAAAGACCATAGCTGTTGTAGAGCGACAATAAATAAAACCATAACATTATTATTATTATTACCAAGATTAGACCCTGTCTTAATTTGTCAAATTTGATCTGCTTGTACCATTCTTTAATTGAAAGTAACCTGAGGTATTGCATTACGACTTGGAAATATGGACTTATACGAAAACTTCAAAAAATCTGTGACAAATTTCATCGTATTTTCCGTCCCAACAATGATAGTTGTAGCAAGATCCCGATAACAATTGAGCAATTGTTCAAACTGGAAATTGGTGTGATCGTGTTTAAATTTCACAACAATTTACTACCAGATTGCTTCACCAACCTTTTTAAATTTGTCAAAGAGGTTCACAGCCTGTCTACAAGAAACCATGATAATGATTCTCTAAACATTCCATACTTCTCAAAAACGCTTACTCAACATTCAATAGAATTCACAGGTGCGAAAACATGGAACGAATTTCCTTCTTCAATTAGAAAGACTGATACAAAGTCACTTTTTATTCACAACCTAAAACAACATTTAAGCAAAACGGAAACGCAATAGAAAGACAGCGTAGAAAGGCTTTCTTGCATTCTTGTGAAGATTTTAGTGGAAATCCGAAATTATTTACAAAAAATTAGGCTAACCTAACAATAGCCTAATATCGATTGCTTGTGCTGTACTTTTATGTTTGTAGATATTAACTGTAGTGTATTGAAATGTGATTATTATGTTATGCTTATGACCGGTTACCAGATTATCTTTTGGCAACCCTGGCAAGTATCCCGGAAGTACATTCTGTTGTCAGTAATTAATCAAAGTAGAAGTGCATGTTATTTCTGTATATAATACACCAGTAAACAGACAGAATATGACATTTGGCGACGAGGAAAATATTTAAATCTGTAGCCTATTAGTTCAAGAGGTCCAAGCAGACAGTGAATTGTTCTTATCGTGTTGTCCAAACTACTAGTGAGCATCATGAATGGAGCTGCAGTTACCTGCGAGGTGTCAGCTGTATTACCCTTTGATGTCAATGGTGATGCACAAAGCCAGGGACAACGTTGGAAGCGATGGAAACGGGCGTTTTCATTGTATATCACTGGAAAAGGTGTCACCAGTGATGAACAAAAACAGGCTCTGCTGCTGCACACTGCTGGTGTGGATGTGCAAGAAATTTATTTTTCTTTGGTTCCAGACAATGAAGGTAAAACTCTTCAAGAGACTTTAACATTGTTGGATGATCATTTTCTTCCTAAGGCTAATGTACCTTTTGAACGCCATGTTTTTAGGCAATTGATGCAAAAACATGATGAGCCTGTGAACAAATTTGTTTGCAGACTGCGACAACAGGCAGCTATGTGTGAATTTGGTGATTCATTGGATACCCAACTTCGTGATCAAGTAATTGATAAGTGTCATTCCAATCATTTACGAAGAAAGTTTTTGGAAAAAGGAGATGTGCAGTTAAATGATATATTAGCTATTGCTAGAGCACATGAAGCAGTTAATTCACAGGTTAAGATGATGGAAAGAAAATCATTAGAACCAAGCATGCAGCATGAAGTAAATTCAGTTCCTATACAAAGAAAGAGTAACATTAAGTCAAAACAGGGAAAAGACACACAAGAGTGTTTTGCATGTGGATTATTTGGTCATTTCAAACTTGACAGGCAGTGCCCTGCAAGAGGGAAGAAGTGCCACAAATGTGGAAATCTGGGACATTTTCAAAAGAAATGCAGATCAAAAGTAAGGAATACAACACAGTTTTATCAACAAAGAAATGCAAAATCTAAAACCTTTTTAAAATCTAATGCCAATCAAATATATAATTCAGGATTGGGTGAAAATGAATTTGGAGCATCAACTAATGTCTTTTCAATGAAAAGTTCAGCACATGGGCTGTGCAGTGTAAATTTAAACATTGGTGGTGTGTCTGTGGGAGACATGTTAGTTGATTCCGGTGCATCATGCAACATTGTGAACAAGCAAACTTGGGAATGGCTGAAGACATGTAATATTAATGCAACAACAAGGAAATCTGCTAAAACATTGTACGCGTATGGAAGTAAGAAGCCAATTCCAACATTAGGAACATTTACGGCAAAAGTTGAATCAAAAGTTACACAAAAAGTATGTGTTGCTGACTTTGTTGTAGCAGATACCGATGGACACAGACTATTGGGCAAAGACACTGCAGAGACTTTAGGTTTGTTGCATGTTGGTCCAATACATGTAAATGGTGTTAAATCTGGTGCTAATAATGTTGAACCTCAAGTTGATAATGACATTGTGTCTAAGTATGATGGTTTATTTACTGGTGTTGGCTTGTTAAAAGATTATGAGTTAAAATTGCATATTGATGATTCTCTTAAGCCAGTAGCTCAACCTGTTCGAAGAATACCATTTCCGCTGAGAGAAAAGGTAGATGTGAAGTTAAATGAATTGCTTGATGCTGATATTATAGAAGAAGTCCCAGAAGGACCATCAAGTTGGATCTCTCCATTGGTAGTCATACCTAAGAGTGATGGTGACATTCGCATTTGTGTTGATATGCGACAAGCCAATCAGGCTATAGTTAGAGAGAGACATCCAATTCCCACTGTTGAAGAACTGTTGTGTCAACTCAATGGTAGTACTGTTTTCAGTAAGTTGGATTTAAAATGGGGCTTTCATCAGATAATGTTGGATGAAACGAGCCGCCATATTACAACATTTGTTACACATCGAGGTCTATACAGATATAAAAGGCTAATGTTTGGACTGAGTTCTGCTCCTGAAAAATATCAGAAAATTATTTGGGATTTATTGAAGAACTGCGATGGTGTTGCTAACATTGCAGATGACATTGTCATTTATGGAAAAGACAGGACAGAACATGACAGTCGATTACATGTGGTACTGGAAAAGTTGTTAAAATCTGGATTGACTTTGAATAAAACAAAATGTCAGTTTAGAATGTCAAAGCTTACATTTTTTGGACATGACTTGCACCAACAAGGGGTAAGTCCCAGTGCAGAGAAAATTGCAGCTATTCAAAAAGCACAACCTCCAACTTCAGCTAGTGAAGTCAGATCATTCATGGGTCTTGTTCAGTTTTCAGCTAAGTTTAACCCAAATTTAGCAACCATTGCAAGGCCTATACTAGACTTGACCAAAAAGACTGCAAAGTTTCAATGGCATAAAGCACACCAAGATGCATTTTTGAAATTAAAAACAGTGATCACAAAGGCTGATACATTGGCATATTATCGGAATGACTGCAAGACAAGAATTGTGACAGATGCATCTCCAGTTGGTCTAGGTGCTGTGTTGACACAGTTACAAGATGGAGTGTGGAGAGTCATTTCTTATGCATCTCGAAGTTTGTCAGATGTGGAAAAGAAGTACAGCCAAACGGAAAAAGAAGCTCTAGGGTTGGTTTGGTCTTGTGAAAGATTCAATTTGTATGTATTTGGAAGACATTTTGAACTTGAAACAGATCATAAGCCCCTGCAATACATTTACACGAAGAAATCAAGACCATCAGCAAGAATAGAACGCTGGGTATTGCGTTTACAATCGTTTGATTTTAGTGTTATCTATCGTCCAGGGAAAACTAACATTGCTGATGCATTGTCAAGGCTAAATAAAGAGCCCTATGAAGAAAGCAGAGATTTAAAAGAACCTTATGATTATGTGAGATCTATTGTTCTTCAAAGTATGCCAGTCGCTTTATCTACAGAAGAACTTGAACAAGAATCAGCTGCTGATCCACGGTTGTCAGAAATTAGGGACTATATTCATTCAGGAAATTGGTCCAAGTGTACAGACACAAGCTTTTTGCATGTAAAAAATGAACTGTGTACGTATGGAAACTTGTTGCTCAGAGGAACAAGACTCGTTATACCTGCTACGTTGCGTGAAAAGGTGCTCAATTTGGCACACGAGGGTCACCAAGGCATTGTCAAGACAAAGAATCGATTACGCACAAAGGTGTGGTGGCCAAAGATCGATGCTGATGCAGAAAAGATGTGTAAACTTTGTCACGGATGTCAAGTCACCAGCGACTTTTGCAGACCAGAACCAATTGCTCGGGTATTGCCACCAAGTGGGCCTTGGCAAGATTGTGCGGCAGATATTCTTGGTCCATTACCAAGTGGTGAGAACATTTTAGTAGTGGTAGATTACTTTAGTCGTTTTTACGAAATTGCAATCTTGAAATCAATCACAAGCGAAAAATTGATTCAAGCGATTCTGCCCATGTTTTCAAGGTTTGGAGTACCTTACTCATTGCGAACTGATAATGGTCCACAATTTGTATCGAATGATTTTGAGAATTTTCTAGAAGAATATGGAGTAATACACCGCAAAACAACACCATTATGGCCTCAAGCAAACGGTGAGGTGGAACGACAAAATCGAACATTGTTAAAGGCAATCAAAGTTGCTCAAGTTGAAAAGAAAGATTGGCGGTATGACATCAACAAATTTCTAATGGCATATCGTTCAACTCCGCAAGTTTCTACAGGTTCTACTCCTTATTATATGATGTTTCGCAGAGAAATGAAGTCTAAATTACCTGAACTGTGCCGAGAACCTCAGATCTTTGATGAAGGGATTCGAGACAGAGACTGGAAGGGTAAAATAGACGGTAAACTATATACTGACTTTAAGCGACGTGCTGTCGACTCAGATATTCGGGTTGGAGATGAAGTTTTGGTTAAAAGTCAAAAATCAAATAAACTTTCTGCAAATTTTGATAGCGCTACCCAACAGGTAGTTAGGAAGGAAAGGGGGGAAGTGACAGTACAAAACAATGAAGGGGTTCAATTGACACGAAATTCGTCGTTTTTTAAGAAATTGAACACCAGTGATGAAAATGTAAACTCACCTCCTGCTGACATGACCGTGAACGCTGATTTGAATGAGTCCTCAATACCTGTACGTACTCGTCCGACACGTAATGTCAGTAAACCTGCTCGCTTTAACGATTATGTAACTTGAAGTGACTAGAATGCAGACTTGTATGTCTATGATTCCTTTTGTTCTTTCGTTATAAAGACTAGCTCTGGAACGCATGTCTATTTGTTTAAACGTCATGTCAATTGAGTGGTAATCTATTTAATTGTTCGCCACTACAATTTCAAGATCAAAGTGTGAAAAGTAGAAGCAAACGTATTAGGCTAATCATGATCTTTGGAGTATGGCTATATTGCTTTTGACAGTAAATGTTGGTACTTAAAGTTAATCTGTGTATACCATAAATTGCATGAATAATGCTTACGTAAACGAAACCTAATGATGATGCGTCGTTTGGTTCAAGTGCTCATGGTTTTCATCACCTGTAGCTTAATGATCATTTAATGTAAAATGAGTTTTATCCAAATAAGTAATGCCTTTGAAATCTACGTTTTAATCCGAGAAGGAAGGGATGTAGTGTATTGAAATGTGATTATTATGTTATGCTTATGACCGGTTACCAGATTATCTTTTGGCAACCCTGGCAAGTATCCCGGAAGTACATTCTGTTGTCAGTAATTAATCAAAGTAGAAGTGCATGTTATTTCTGTATATAATACACCAGTAAACAGACAGAATATGACATTAACAGCAAACGCAATACTCCATAATCAACACGACACGTCTCAAAAAGGGATGAGAGCTTCATCAACACCACCAGGACATCATCATCTACCAGCTCATCCATTCCATCACCCACCAGGACAAGAAACGATAACTTACACTGGATATCAAACCTCAATCGTCTTAGGCTACTGTGTGATGTGCAGTCTAGCCATAGAAAGAGCTCAACACCTGCTCTCCTGGGCCACAATGAAACGGGCTTTTGCCTGAGGATGGGTTTCTTTTATGTCCGGTTTTCTCTCTCCATCCTTGTCACGCTTTCTTTCTATCTCTTACCAGGAAAAAGACTTGGAAAGATTCAATGACGTAGTTTGATGGGTCAACCGAAAAGCAGTCAATTAAATGTCGAATAATTCTACTAGCGAAATGATAATCTGACTTCTTGAAGAACTTTAACGAACGGCTTCTCAAATAACTCTAATTTCTGCATCAACTACCAATCCACAACTCATAGCACAACTCTCATAACCAACTCAATAATAATCATCATAATAATCACCATAATAATAATCTCAGAATACAAACTACACCACTATTTATAGTTGGCTGTTCAGTCCAGTAACTTCGAGAAGGTTACATCATAAAGAACCATCGTTCGGTCACGTAGCATTTAAATGTCAACAAGCAGAAGCTTATAGAAGTCTAAAGAATGTCACGTTCGCAAGAAGATTCTTACATAATAACGATTTTGCAATCGGACATTTACAGATAAACAACCTTATGACGTCATGACAAACGACGCTCAGAAATCATGAAAAACAACAGAAGTCTCTAGAAGGTCACGTAGGGCCGAAGGTTGTAGAAAACACGTTACATAATACAGATTTCTCAATCAGAGGTTACTTCAGGTCATAACCGATAATAACACACCGCACCAGAATTCTACAATCAAAATAGCACATTCGTTGAAGATACAAAGCAAGCCATCGCGAGGCATTTGCACCTTGATTGTGACATACGCCCCCCCTTAGAATATTGTTGCAAACAATATAACAACACAATCAATACAAAACACACCATAAAACAATTAATTACTCAATAATCAGTTCTCATAAGTCTATCGTTGCATGATCTACCAACGATAGCTTTTCTCAAAACAATAGTCACGTTTTCTGCGAAAGTCTCCAACGTCCTCAACATCTTCAGTGCATCGGCGAGCGAGATGACCCATCTTCCTACATCGGAAACATCTCCTCTCCGGACAGTCCTTGGCGAGATGACCTTCTTTATGACAATTGCAGCAAGCCTTTTCATCAAAAGGGCAGCTCCTGGCTATGTGTCCAATCTCCCCACATCGGTAGCAGTGGTTGTCACGGCAACGTCTATTTTCCGAATGTCCGCCGTCAGCAACGCACTCCCTGGCGAAGTGTCCGCGTCTACCGCATCTACAGCAAACTCCAAATGGTCGTCGCCTGCCTCTTCTCCTCGGTTCTTCGCGCTCGTAATATCCGTCATCGTGAGATCGTTGCTGATTATCTGCAGAACAATCTCGAGCAAAGTGACCATTCTTGCCACAAGAATAACAAGTAACTTCAGAATTTCTCTCAATAACATTTCCGATTATAAGATCAACTAAAGGGTTTTGTAAACATAACGCTTTCACAGTCCCACTACAATACGGAGTTTCGATAGATATCATCGCTAACGGTCCTTGGATTGAAGTGGTATCTATTTTTGTCACATGGCCAGTTTTTCCCGTTAATTGACTGTCTTTAACCAAATCTCTCCTCACTATTATACCAGTAGAACCAGAATCACGTAAAACTTTTACCTTTTTGTTTCCAACTGTTCCATCCACTACTGGTAGGTAATCTTCAGGTTTTATTTCTTCGTAAGCATCTTCTTTTGTCTTCTTTCCCGTTTTCTTTTCCAACTGATCATCTTCATCCGATCTCTCATTTTCAAGCGTGGGTTTAGGAATCATTATCGCACAACCACCTCGATAAACGTCCGTGTCTTTATCTTTTCCAGACTGATTGGATAAGGAAAACGACTTGTCCTTGCATTCCTTCGCTTCGTGTCCTTGCCTATTGCAACGATTGCACCACTTCCTCGATTCCTGATGATTTCTGTTAGTCTTCTTCCGGCAGTTAACAGACTTATGACCTAAGCCATTACAATTAAAACAACGTACTTCTCTTGGAACCGCACCTCCTTTAAAATTATTTGTTTGCTCCTCGTCATTATCGCATGACAACGTTTGTTCAGTCGACAACTTCTCATCATGAGCAACCAAGTACTGTTCTGCCACACTGGCTATTTCTTCTAGATTCTTTGGACTTCTCTCCATTAGATAAACAGACAGATCTTTTGAACATGAATCTGTGAATTGTTCCTTAACTATAAGGTTTGCCAATCCGTCCAATGATTGATCGGCCGACGAAAGCTCAAACCATTTTAACAAAAGGTTTCTTAAACGTTCAATAAATTGACCTGGGCTTTCGTGTTTTTCAGGCTTTGCCTCACGGAATCTTTGACGGTATCCATGCTCGGTAAAATTGTATCGCTTTAACAGAGCTAACTTCAATCTGTCGTAGTTCATGGCTTCTTCTTGCGAAAGTCTTGAATATACATCAAGAGCTTGTCCCGATAATAACATGCTTAGCTGGGTAGCCCACGTCGACTTTTCCAATTTGGCTATTGTAGCATATCTTTCAAATCTTAACAAATAACTATCCAACTCATCTTTTTCTTCAACAAATGATGGCAAATCTGGACGTCTAACTTGCGCCACAATAACATCTCGAGCATTATCATTAGTAGAATTAGATCGCTCACCAATGTCCAGCTTTTGTCTTTCTAATTCAAGTTTTAACTTTTCCAATTCATATTGCGCTCTTCTTTCTTCAGCTTCTGCTTCGCGCTGCGCTTGTTTCTCTTCAGCTTCGCGCTGCGCTTGTTTCTCTTCAGCTTCTCGTTGAGCTTGTTTTTCTTCAGCTTCGCGCTGCGCCCGCTTCTCCTCTGCTTCGCGCTGCGCCCGCTTCTCCTCTGCTTCAGCTTCAAGTTGTGCTCGCTTTTCCTCAGCTTCAAGTTGTGCTCGCTTTTCCTCAGCTTCAAGTTGTGCTCGCTTTTCCTCAGCTTCAAGTTCTGCTTTCCTTATTTCACGAGCAGCTCTTCTATCTTCTCTTTCGTCAGCTTCTCGCTGAGCTTTCTGGTCCATTATCTTGTGATACTCTTCCATCACAAACTGAGACTTCTCATTACCAGTCAGCCCCATTCGTTCAGCCATGCTCCCTAAGTCTTCAATCATCTCATGTTTGACAGTATCCGCCATCTTGACATTAATTTATTATTCTTTCAATAAATCTTCGGTATTCTTCGGTTTTTCGGTTAATTCCTTTTCGTTTCCCGGACGAGCCCCCAGAATGTCACGCTTTCTTTCTATCTCTTACCAGGAAAAAGACTTGGAAAGATTCAATGACGTAGTTTGATGGGTCAACCGAAAAGCAGTCAATTAAATGTCGAATAATTCTACTAGCGAAATGATAATCTGACTTCTTGAAGAACTTTAACGAACGGCTTCTCAAATAACTCTAATTTCTGCATCAACTACCAATCCACAACTCATAGCACAACTCTCATAACCAACTCAATAATAATCATCATAATAATCACCATAATAATAATCTCAGAATACAAACTACACCACTATTTATAGTTGGCTGTTCAGTCCAGTAACTTCGAGAAGGTTACATCATAAAGAACCATCGTTCGGTCACGTAGCATTTAAATGTCAACAAGCAGAAGCTTATAGAAGTCTAAAGAATGTCACGTTCGCAAGAAGATTCTTACATAATAACGATTTTGCAATCGGACATTTACAGATAAACAACCTTATGACGTCATGACAAACGACGCTCAGAAATCATGAAAAACAACAGAAGTCTCTAGAAGGTCACGTAGGGCCGAAGGTTGTAGAAAACACGTTACATAATACAGATTTCTCAATCAGAGGTTACTTCAGGTCATAACCGATAATAACACACCGCACCAGAATTCTACAATCAAAATAGCACATTCGTTGAAGATACAAAGCAAGCCATCGCGAGGCATTTGCACCTTGATTGTGACAATCCTATTATTATTATTATGACTGCTCATCCACATCAATATTGGAACTGGCAAATTCAATCCACAACACTTTTCATTAGGCTGTCATTCAATACTACATGTGTGCTTCTCTGTTTTTGTTTTATTTTTTGCTATTTGTTTTTTTTGGGTTTTGTGGCCGTGCTAACTACTGATATATAGCCTACTAAATAATTTTTCATTCAGGCACGTTTTAAACCTTTCAAGGTTTTACCATCTTTTCCCGTTCGTTAACGTGCTGGTTGGTTTATATCGATTTTTGTAGTTAGTATCTTTTTCGTCCCGGACGCGTTAATAACGAAAAATAAAATGACTGATTGATTGAATGGTGAGAGCAATGTGTGGGGTGAAAACGAGAAGGGAAAAAAGGACTGAAGAATTGTTGGATATGCTAGAGATGAGAGAGACCATAGACCAACTGGCAAGGGAAAATGGAGTAAGATGGTATGGACATGTGATAAGGAGGGAGGAAGGAAGTTTTCTTAGGAAGGCACTAGATCTAAAGGTGGATGGGAAGAGGAAACGCGGTCGTCCAAGAAGAACGTGTAAACAACAAGTGAAGGATGAATTTAAAAAAGTCGGACTGAAGGAGGAAGATGCAAGGGACAGGGTGAAATGGAGAAAAGGGATTAAAACAATTGCTGCGCGGAAACAATCGGCCACCCCCACTAGTGGGGAACAAACCGACGATGGATTATGATAATGAAATCAATGAAACCAGTAAAAACCTATGCCACTTTGCTAGAGTTAAAAGAAATAATATCGCCTGTTAAGCTATTCTCGCTTTCTTAAAAAATATTTTTCAGAAGGCTATGTAGTTGATAAAATAGCCTACATTTTCTAACATTAAACGCTAGTGAAATGGAGAAGATATGTTGGATAATGACCAGAGTGGTCCATTTAGAATTTTAGGTGTAGCCTAATTGTAAGCTACGGTAGCCTACGTTTGGAAAATGTCTTTTTAGCTGGCACCAAACAGTGGATGAAAGTGAAGTAATGCGTTGCATTGGAATACAATTTTAAAAATAGGCCTACTATGCATGAACTCGAGTTGATTAAAGGTCTTGAGTTCTTGCATAGTTTATTGTGGCAGAAAGTTCACAAGGCAGTTTGTCAATTTAGTAGGCCTACCGAACGCAGGTCATCCTACTTCATTCAATTTATTTTTCTTTGTCGGAAAACAACAGCAATGATAAAGTTACCAATAGTTTACGGGAACAAAAGAAAACGGCGGCAAAACCACAGAAGTTTAAAACGTGCATGCGATGAAAATTTAAATGATACGTCGATGAAAGTAAATTGAAGCACGGCCACTAAACCTAAATGTGTCCGTTCCTCCGTCATACAAGCGCAGAAGACAATTCAGTCCACTCATCGAAATCAGCAGGGCTTGAAGCAATATTCCGAATGAATAAAGTCTTGACAGTCATACAGCAAATCATTCATCTAGCCCAGCGGTTCTCAACCTGTGGTCTGCGGACATTTGCCTGGTATGGTCCGCGAGTAAAGTCTGAAATCGTCGTTTTTTAACCCTTTGCATAAGGGGAAAAGTGTTTCACAGACTGTTTGAGTTAGCCTACGTGATGCTGTGAGAGAGTTTCTTGGAGAAAAAATCCAAGCTTGTTGCTCATTTCAATGATAGCTTTTGGGTTGCTGTTTTGGCTGACATTTTTGAACAACTGATTAAACTTATTTCATCGCTGCAAGGAAAGCAGACAAATTTAATTACCCTCAGTGATAAAGTGTCTGCTTTTACAAAAAAAAACTTGATCTTTGGAAGACAAGATTATTGCAGGGTAAGGTAACTTTGACATGTTTGATCAATTGCACAAATTCACTGAGAAGCCAGAAAATGCTGAAATCGATAAATCTGTCTGTTGTGGTATTTAGATAGCTATGGTAGCCTACTATTTTATTCATATTGTGTATTGTACCGTAGGCCTACTATTGTCACAACAGACAAAATAAAAGGTTTCTCTCTCTCTCGATAAACAACTGTTGATGAATTTTATTTCTGACCATAGCCTACTCAGTCACTGCAAGATCAATTTTACTTCTACTTTGGTGATTTGAACGTTCATAGTTTTTCATGGGTTTCCAGTCCGTGAACTGACCAGTGACACTACTACTTTGAATATGTTGTAGGCTTTCCATCTGAGAGTGAGCTTGATAAAATTTTAGATGTTAGCTTCACATGAGTAATCACAACTCTCAGAAAGCTTTGAAAATAATTTTACCTTTTGCAACATCTTATCTATGACTATGTGAATGTGGATTTTCTACATTGGTTACAATAAAAACAAAGTATTGTCCCCGACTTGAAGTCGAAGATGAACTCCGATTGAGCCTTTCAAGTATTACACCTCGTTTGGATATGCTATGCTCAAATGTGCAAGCTCAAGGTTCGCATTAAATGCAGTAATCTTTCTAAAACCAATTACTGTTTATGACTTAGCAAGCAATAAGTGACATTTGTTTGTTACAAGGGTAGGAGGAAGGGGAGGAAAGTAGTGGTCCGTGACTGAGACACAATTTTTTAAAGTGGTCCTTGAATCTCAAAAGGTTGAGAACCTCTGATTTAGCCTACAGTGCATTTTAATCAAATAGAATACAAAATTTACAATCAGATACAGGGGCGCCGGAAGCGGGGGAGCAGTGGGGTGGATGCCCCCCTGCTCTCAATTTTTCTGTGGATGGTGAGGCAGGGGGAGCAATGGTGCCCTTTTAAGGTCGTGTAAGCTACTGTACATTTTGCAATACGATATAACAATTTCAGCTATTCGCTTTTAGCCTATTAATTCATTTCTGCCTCAAAATAATATTCACGACACAAAATTCTGTATCACTGTAGGATAGCCTAAGCCCTAGGCTACATCATTGTGACATAGCATGATGCCTTTCAGTGCCATTGTTCTTTGTATGCAAGGCCTGGTGCGTTGCGCTTGAAATGGCTTTGCCCCTGGTAGGATTTCTTTGTGGGGTTTTCTTTGCTTGCCTTGCTCTTCTTAGCTATGAACTAAACGCATCAAGATGTGTTCCCCTCAGGCCCTCACGACCATCAGCACTCTTGATAACGCACCATGGCCGATCTTCATATCAAATGTTTATTTATACAATTCTTGAAAATATCAGCTACGGTAAAGCTATAAAATTATTGGCTGTTGTTTTTATTTATTTATTTTTTGTTTGTAACATTTTATTTTATTTTCTTGTCTACAAGTTGTTCTTTGATAAGCAGATCAATGTTCACTTTGTTGAACTATTACCGGTATGCTGATGTAGCAAGCGCAGAGAAATTCTGAAAGACCATAGTAAAAAAACATGACAATCCATGTGCCAAAGTTGAAACACCGGGACACAAGTGCATAAAGTTCGTTTGTCAACGTTGATTTTGCATCTTAAGATGCAAAAAAAGTTTTGACGAATTAGTAAACCTTTGTACACAGCCTTTGTAGATCAAAAAAAAACAAATGCCATTTAAACATTAAGTCATGGAGACGTTTATACACAGGCCATGTCAACGTGCAAGTTTCTAATTTGACTGGATGTCGATCTGTCACACATGATAACACTAAGAATTGTCAATAGAGGTAGATACTAGTCTAAGAGACTCTAAGTAGTAGCTAAAAAAATATAGTCTTTGTGTATATTTTGTATGATTTTAGACCACTTTTATGCTATTGTTTCCATGAATCAAATATTGAATCAGATTTTGACACTTGTGTTGGAAATCAGCAAAGCATCTGGCAACATTGCAATTTTTTAGAGTGAAACCACAACTGGAGGTTTTGCTGCCAGAAATTCAGCGGTCGCACTTTTGCAATTTCTTTTCTCATAACTATCATTTCAAAGAGAAAAAAGTAGCCTAGAGTTCAAAATCAGTTCCACAAAGTGATGAAGACTTTTTAGTTGGAGAACATTTATTCATGCCTTGTCTTTCAAGGTTGCCTGTAGTGACAAATTGCTTTCTAAGATTTACAGGTAGTTTTAGTGCCATCGAAGATTACAAAGATGTGCTTTCTGATGTAAGCAAGAAAAGATGCATACAGAACATTTCAAAGCTTTCTAGACCACTTGCTCGCAGTCAATACAGTCACCTTTCTAAAAAGGCAGCAGTCTTTGTTCCACTTTGTGAAGTTGATGGAACGCCTTCTATCTTGTTTACTCAACGAGCTCATGGACTTAGAAAAAGCAGAAGCGAAGTATGGTATGTAAAAATTAATTTTGATTAAATCTACATGCTTTCATACAATTTTGTACATGGAACGGCATTTATTGCTAAAAAACAGTATCATATCAGGAGCTGGTAGCCTATACACGTCCCCGTCTTGGTTAAAAAAGCGATGACGTCACGGAGAGGTATCGACCAAAAAAATTAGTGAAAAGGTAGAGTGAAATGGGCAAAAAGCAGTCAACCATGACGATAACAAGCATACAAGTGTCCGCCTTTACTAAATGAATTGTGACTTGCTTGTTTCTGCTTCGATTTTAACAATTGAAGCATCCCTGCAAAGCACAAGATCTCACCTATGCAAAGCAATGTAACACAGGCCCGAAAAACACCACATAAAACACCACACACCGCATTTAATCAAGAGCATATCTCTGTCGTTTCTGCTTCGATTTTAACAATTGAACCATTGCTGGAAAGCACAAGCTATCGTCTACCCAAATAAATGTAAGCCAGTTTAACCATTTACCCGAAAAATAGTTTTAAAGATACCAGCATTTAATAAACGCTAATTTAAAGAACATATCTCTGTCTATTTACAAGCAAAAGTTGAGGTTGATAGCTTTTTGGCAGTGGCTATTTGACCGGCTCCGGTCTTTGAATCTGAAACACTATTTGACCGGTCATGACGTCACTACATAAGCACTTTTTTCTTTTTCTCTTTCAAAGCAAAAGACTAAAAGCGCCTTAAGTTTTAAATTCAACACGTTTTCTTCAACTGAATCTGTGGCGCATACGTAACGTCTCGGGCTGCCATTCTAGAGGGAATGAGTTCGATACTATCCGGAAGTGTTCTTTTTTTTTTTTTTTTAACTAAATTTTTGAAAGTGGAAAGTTGTCTTGAAGGGTTGGTTGAGATGATGATTTGAAACTTGACTGATTGTTGTGCGACAATGAGACTAGATTTAATTTTTAACTTCGGACTTCAGCGAAACGTAATCTTACAGCCTATTAGAAGGTGTGATTTTTTCAGAGAATTTGTGCTAAGAAATGAAAGGAATTTGTTAAAAATAAAGACTAGAAAAAACTTTTTTAATTCGTTTTGAAACTTTTTTATTCACTTGTTGATTCATTCATATCAGTTTGTAGGTATCCTTTTGTAGTTAAAAAAAAAAAAAAAGATCGCTTTCGGATAGTATCGAACTCATTCCCTCTAGAATAGCAGCCCGAGACGTTACGTATGCGCCACGGACTCAGTTAAAGAAAACGTGTTGAATTTAAAACTTAACGCGCTTATCGTTTTTTGCTTTGAAAGAAATAAGTGCTTATGTAGTGACGTCATGACCGGTCAAATAGTGTTTCAGATTCAAAGACCGGAGCTGGTCAAATAGCCACTGCCTAGCTTTTTCACAAAGTGAGCAACCGGACTTCAAACACAAGCAAACAGCGCCCGATGACTCGTTGCATTTCTGAATCGAAGAAAGTATACAAGTCTCCGCCAGTCTGCGATCATTTTATGCCTTTATTAAATTAGTTGTAAGTTGCTTGTTTCTGCTTCGATTTTAACAATTGAACGGCTGGAAAGCACAAGCTATCGTCTACCCAAATAAAGGTAAGCCAAACTCTAAAAGTTAAAAATATTTCTTAGGTAAAGAGTTGAACTTGACCGAGTTTAACCATTTACCCGAAAAATAGTTTTTTTTTAATAAAAAGTATAAAACTAATTGCAAATTGTGTGATGTTTTCAGTATACTAGACCTAACTGCCCTTGACTTTGGGTGTGACGTTGCGATTCTACGCAAACTACGACAGCAGCAGCATATGTGAAATGAACATGAGAATAGGTGACTGTGTAAGCCAGGGGTCGGCAACCTACGGCCCGCGGGCCGGATCCGGCCCGCCAAGCAAAATTATCCGGCCCGCAGCATTTTTGCAAATTGTAGTTGGCGGGCCAAAACGAACATCCCATTATTTTATGCTGCCATTTGGTTTTACATAACCGAATTAAGATTACTAAATGTTATGTAAAACTTTCGCAATTTTTACTTTTCCATATTTATCCGTAACGCTCACTTGTAATCACGTAGCCTGTGTACTTATGCCGCAACAATGCTTAGTTAAGGCATTGTCGCCATTTTGAATTTCCTTGATATTCTTTCTCTGCGAACTGCATTTTAAAGAGAGCGACGTTGCAGGCCTGACAGATAGTTTGATAGATTTGAAGTTTTAAGAATTAGTTTGTTTGAAGGTTGATAATTTAGAAATATGTGTAGCTTAGGAAGCAGGAATTGGCCTTTTTAGTGACAGCCGGTCCAGACTTTTAAATTACTTTATTTTTTAGAGTTATAATTTACTCCCAGTTCCATTTTTCCGTTTTTTTCAACAAGTGATTCTTGTCTTTGAAGAATTTGCTGCTTGTTAGAATCCACCAAGCATAGGAAATTATCACAAAGCGCCTTTGTACCCGCGACCTATCGATCACGGGTCGCTTTGTTATAGTAAACTAGGTTTGGGGCAAAATTTAGCTTAAGCTTGCAGAAGGTAGCAGCAAGGTACTTGGCAGTTTCACCTTGAAGTCCGGTTATATTAGCCTATTTACTGCATGCTAGTTGCAGGCTACATGAGTTGCGTTAGTAATAGTCAATTAACCGTATATTTAACGGCAAGTTGAGAACACAACTTACTGATGACCACTTGCAAGATGTTATGATTCTTGCCTCATCCAACCTATCACCTGACCTTCAGAAACTTTCTAGCAGGAAACAACATCAAATATCACATTAATGTTGTGCTGTCAATAAATAAAGTACTTGGTGTTTTTCGTTACCAATTGTTACTAATTTTCTTTATATTAATCTATATAAGCCTATAGTAGCTAAATATGGAGATACTCTGATAAGAACGCCAATTTTAACAATATTATGAAAAGTAAAGAAAACGGAAGTGCAAATGGAAAACTTGTACGGCCCGTTGACATCTGCGCAGTTTTGTTTTGGCCCGCGACTGAAGAAAGGTTGCCGACCCCTGGTGTAAGCTATCGATATTTAGAGCTTTGGTAGAGAGTTTGTCTTGTTGATTGTTGAACCATAGGCATGCGAAGTCGAGTAACGTAATCAATATCATTGTGTTAATAGGTCTACTCAATGTTACAGATTTGCACCGAAATATAAGGCAAATAGGCAGACCTGGTCACGTTGTTGCCATCGACGAGTCGCTAATAGCAAAAAGAAAACCTGAAAATCGACAAGGTCGACCAGTGTCGCAACAGTGGATTTTTGGCAGAATCGACACCACAACAAAGTATACCATAAGTTGTAGCCTACATGATTTTACGAGCCGTACCTACATTTTATGCATGACATCACTGCAATTATGCCTTACACAGTTCCATTTTTGCAACAGTTTTTCCGCTGATTGCGAGTCGATAATGGTAGGCTATGTGGCATAACATGTAGGCATTAGGCAACCCTTCTTTTTGTCTCCGACACGTTCGCAAATGAAAAAGCAAATAATCTGACTAAAGTGGCTTCATTTGTATTACTTTATTATAGGGAATGTCTCATATCTTTGATACCACGGCGAGATCGCGCCACATTAGAAGCCAAGATTTTGCATCGCATCGCTCCCGGGACGGAAATCCATTCTGATGAACGGAGGGCGTACAACAATTTATCAAGTGAGTGCATGATGTAGCTATTTCAATTTATGACCAAAATTGTGTAAAAAAGCAATTCAACAAAAGAACATAGCTTGACACGTTGCAGATGTAAGAATGAATTGGTAAAAAACCCAGGGCTGTGGAGTTGGAGTCGGCCAGTTATAAACTGAGGAGTCGGAGTCGTACATATTTCGCCCAACTCCACAGCCCTCGAAAAAAACACTAAGGGTAACTGTATTCCTGGTACTTTACTTTTGAGATGATTGATTACGCTTTCGTTTTATTTCAGATCTTGGGTTCATCCATAGAACCGTAAATCACAGTCCGGAGTATGTTTCAGTCACAGGTGTTCACACGAACCACGTAGAAAACCTGTGGCTGAACTGTAAGCAAAAATTGAAACGAATGAATGGAACTAAAAGGGAGGTGATCCCAGGATATTTAGACGAGTTTATGTGGCGGCGCCAGTGGACCTGTGATCATCATTTCACACAAATCCTATGTGCGATCGCGGAAGCCTATCCGCTTGTTTAGCGCGAACAAACTTTTCTGCTCATCAATTTTCACATGTAAATTTCTTCTGTGCGTTTTGTAATCATGTCCCAGACAGCCATTTATCTGTTCCAGATCTGCAAAAGATCTGGTCAGATCCGTACCAGATCTGTTAAATATAAACTGACCTATAAACTGACTATACACTGACCAAATTAGATTGATACTTCAAATCGACTTTTGTTGGACACATATCATATTAATTGTGGCTTAATGTTAGTAGTTGCCACTAATTACTTTGTACAGTACGAGTTCAAAAAAAAATGCCTCTATCTTGTAAGTAAATTTCAATTTCAGAGCAACAAGCAACTTAGGCCTACAACTAATTTTATAAAGACATAATGATCGCAGACTGGCGGAGACTTGTATACTTGCTTCGATTCAGAAATGCAACGAGTCATCGGGCGCTGTTTGCTTGTGTTTGAAGTCCGGTTGCTCGCTTTGTGAAAAAGCTATCAACCTCGACTTTTGCTTATAAATAGACAGAGATATGTTCTTTAAATTAGCGTTTATAAAATGCTGGTATCTTTAAAATTATTTTTCGGGTAAATGGTTAAACTCGGTCAAGTTCAACTCTTTACCTAGGAAATATTTTTAACTTTTAGAGTTTGGCTTACCTTTATTTGGGTAGACGATAGCTTGTGCTTTCCAGCAATGGTTCAATTGTTGAAATCGAAGCAGAAACAAGCAACTTACAACTAATTTAATAAAGGTATAAAATGATCGCAGACTGGCGGAGACTTGTATACTTTCTTCGATTCAGAAATGCAACGAGTCATCGGGCGCTGTTTGCTTGTGTTTAAAGTCCGGTTGCTCGCTTTGTGAAAAAGCCATCAACCTCAACTTTTGCTTGTAAATAGACAGAGAGATGCTCTTTAAATTAGCGTTTATAAAATGCTGGTATCTTTAAAATTATTTTTCGGGTAAATGGTTAAACTCGGTCAAGTTCAACTCTTTACCTAGGAAATATTTTTAACTTTTAGAGTCTGGCTTACATTTATTTGGATAGACGATAGCTTGTGCTTTCCAGCAATGGTTCAATTGTTAAAATCGAAGCAGAAACGACAGAGATATGCTCTTGATTAAATGCGTATCTTTAAAAGTATCATATTCTTCGGATAAAGAGTTAAACTTGGTCAAGTTTAAGTCTTTTCTAAGGAGATATATATGTGTTGTTTTTCGGGCCTGTGTGACATTGCTTTGCATCTTAGGTGAGATCTTGTGCTTTGCAGGGATGCTTCAATTGTTAAAATCGAAGCAGAAACAAGCAAGTCACAACTCATTTAGTAAAGGCGGACACTTGTATGCTTGTTATCGTCATGGTTGACTGCTTTTTGCCCATTTCACCCTACTTTTTCACTGTTTTTTTTGGTCGATACCTCTCCGTGACGTCATCGCTTCTTCTCCGTGACGTCATCGCTTTTTTAACCAAGGCGGGGACTTGTATACCAGCTCCTCATATCATATGCGTATGAATTGCATATCAATGACCTTTGTACATTTGCAGTTTGTGTATTATTTCGTTGTTTTGTTTTGAATATGGACCGCTTTGTCTGATGCAAAGAAATAATAAATGCATGTTGCATCTGATTAATCATGTTGTTGCAAAATGTCCTTTGTATATAATAGTTCATTGTATCCTATGTCAAATAAAACTATGTTGCCAAACATTATTATTGTAAACTTGTGTTTGCATCAAACAACTTTTGTAATTTGTGCTATACCGGTACGGTTCTTCCATGTTGTCACTAAAACATTGTGCTCAGTTATTTTTACTTTTCTTTTCTACAAATAATGATTTAAAAAGTAATCATTTTATGATAAAGTATTGAGAAAGCATTTCTAACACTTCTTGTTGCATGCATGCTCAGTTGCTCACTTAAGTATTTATATAAGTTTGTTTTCAGCTTTCCAGGTGGGAGCCTAGATGACGAAGATGAAAGTTTGACTCATACTGCTCTTCGTGAAACAGAAGAAGAAATTGGTCTGCCTCCATCTACTATTGAAGTATGGACAACATTGCCAGCCACAACTGATTATGTGAGAAATAAATTTTCACTTCTTCAACTATGTGGTCTTCCACAGCCAGGCAGTATAAGTTCAAGTATACATACCAACTGACTTGATGACTGTTGTAGTCTTTTGCTGCTTCCTGTCTGTTGTTGAATCTAGTTTGTTATGGTGCTATTTTATTCGTATTATTTATAATTGTACTGCATTATTCTCACAACAGACGAAATAAAAGTTTTCTCTCATTCTCTTAGCAATATGCAGATAAATAAGATTTTGCATTTGTTTGCTTGAAGAGGTTTTGAATATCTTTCACGTTGGATGAACATAAATTTATCAAGGTACCGTACTTTCTTGTTTTTAATTTACCCTGCAAATTTTCACTTCAGAATATCACAACTGAAGTTATTGGTGTACTTGGAAGTGCAGGAAAGATCACACTTGACCAACTTAAAGTCAATTCAAATGAGGTGAGTACGTTGTAAAGAAATTATCACAGCTTGAGTTAACAACTTGCCACAATGCCACATAAATGAATCCATTCTTTATTCACTTGAGCTATGTACTTTACACTAGTTCTTTTAATCTTGGCCTTGATTGTAATTTAGCAATAAGCCTAGGCTTTTTGCATGTTACATAAGCATTCAGTTAGTTGCCAATATTCCCTTCAGACCTGATATAAAAGCCATTCTGTATCTCAAAACATTTTCTCTTTTTATTCAGGTTGCCAATGTTTTCACTGTCCCCATCTCTGTCCTGGCAGATCCTAAATGTTATGGCTATACCCATTTTCGTGTTTTTAACAACAAGCAAAGCAAATGGGACTACATATGCCCAGTATATTTAACTGAGCCACAAATATGGGGTCTAACAGCATGTTACGTTAATCTTACCTTGTCAGCACTGCTACAGGGCCATGAACAGTGTATAAGTTTTTGGGATGTTGATTTTTCTGATCTAGCCAGTAGATGATCCCTGGAACAGACTGAACATGTTCAGTTGTGGCATCCATTATGAACTTCCTTCATTTTGTTATATTGTTTTTATTAAATATTTCCGTCATGCTTTTCAATCCTCTAATTTGCTTGATATTATCAAAATATTTTATACTTGGTCGACCCTTTGTTTGTATGTCTTGCACCATCCCAGGCAGCTTGACATTTTTCTGCTGAATTGTTTCTTTTAATGTGTCCGAAATGTAAATATTCTGAGTAATAGGGATGGGCAATTCAGAATACCGAATCCAGAAGGATTTGGATCCTAAACTATCCGAATCCAAAATGGCAATAAAACCGGGTAATAAGATTCGGTTTTAAAGATATGCATAAGTGTTGTGCAAGCTGTCAATTTGAGACAGTGAACTGAAAAAAGTGTGGTTTGCTCACTTTTTTCTTTCCCCTGACACCATCCGCACTTACAAAAACATTTTGCACGCGTTGTGCGCGCACGGCGCATGCATCCCCACGTCACTCGCTCGCTTGAGCAATCAAAGAAACTAAGCGCGCAATTTTCTTCACGCTTTGTACACATGCACAATCGTGCAATGCTTTTTTTCAATCCACGTGCGTATGTGACTCCGCGATAGTTTGACTGGCGGCGTAACATTGAACAGAAGCTAAAGGAGTTGGCTCTGAAATATCTCGGCATACCTGCCACATCAGCATCTTCCGAGCGATGCTTTTCCAATGCGGGCTTGGCGGCAACTAAGCTGCGCTCCCGTTCAGCGTTGCCAGATGGGGAAATAGAACACCAAATTAAAAAAATTTGATGAAATTTAGAGGTCTTTGGTGCCAAGCTTTTTGACTTTGGAACCAGACAACTTTTTGGTGAAATCTGGTGAAATTTTCCCCACTCAATTTTTTTCAAGAAAGTCTTTACAATTTTTTTAAACTTTTCAGCAAATAACCCCTGCTCGGTGCTCTTATAAAAAACATTTTGCAAGAGGTTTGCGTATGCGTGATGACAGTGTCTTATGTCTTAAAAACTATTTTTATTTTAGGCAAAATTGCTTTATTTAGCTTGTTTTAAATATCTGGTGAAATTTTAGTTACTTTTTGATGCCAAGGAACTTTCAGTATCTGGCAACACTTCTCCCGTTTGACAGGCATTCATATAGAATGCCTTAATGTGCTGCACTGCAACAAACATTTACTTTGATTGACTGATCGTGTTGCTTTTGTGACTAAAGTTGCAAATAAACATTGCATGAAAATTTTTTTGCTTTTTGCGTTGCTGGAGCCTGGAAGCTAATAGGATTCGGTATTCTGAATTCGATTTAGTATTCTGGAATAATTCTGGAATAGTAAATTATTCTGAATTGCCCATCCCTACTGAGTAATATACTGTAATAGTAAATACCGTAATATTCTGAGGTTGCTGTTTCATAAAATACATTTTTGCAAATTTCTTGACTTTTCACTTCAGCACATTTTAACGTTTTTCTTCGATGCAGATTTGAACAAGTAATCCCAAAGTTTCCATAAAACCTCAATTTTTAACCTAAAAATAATGGGTTCCGTCATGTAAAGTTATCCAAATAAAGTACTTTTGTGGAATTTGTTTATTGGTTCATGGATAAGCTGATTACTATCTTTATCACTGATTAATTAGGCCTACACTGCCTGGTTTGCTTGTTTTGTTGTTTTTGTTTTGTTTACTGTTTAAGCTACAGCTACTACGCATAGTCGTAGAGAGTAAAACATTTTGGGGGGCGAACAAAATTTGCCCAAATTTTGTCTTTGCGAATATACTTTTAAAAACGCAACATTACTCACAAGCTCTGAGGTGGTGTATAGTCTAATACGAGGGTCGGCAACCTTTGTTGATAAGAGAGCCATAAAAACTACATTTTTCAAAATGTATTTCCGTGAGAACCATATAATGCTTTAGTAGTTAATACAACTAACATGCAGCGGCAAGTAATGAGTTGTAAAAGTGGGTTCATGGGTTTACTAAAGACTCAGTGGACAGTGTTTACGCGTCAATGAAATAAATTGACAGCGTCAGCTCTTTAAGAAATTGACGGCGTCAGCGCTATTTTAGCCTGGGTCTCACAAAACGGAAGTATTTCAACCAAGTTTAGGCTAACATTAGCTATAAATAAAAAGCAGGTTTTATTTTTTGAGACTGTATTGTAATTAGCTGCTTAGCCTATCAGTTATTTCCTTGTGGAAACACAAGCATTTCAAAACGTTTGTCTGACAATCTGCTGCGTTTGGGACGCATAATGTCCTTTCCAAGTGAAAACATGCGTTCCACAGCAGCGCTGGATGGTATTGGTGTGTTGTAGGCTATTTCAAAAACAAGCCTTGAAAATGTTTACTCGGAAAGGTATCACAGTTCCAAGCGTGCTGTGATGGCTTAGCATATAGAAAACTTTTAACGAGGTCCACTGCACCAACATCGCTCTTTTCAGGGGCATAGAGCTCTTGAAACAAAAGTATCTTCAACCTCCGCGATGACATTCATTGATTTTCCTCTTTCTCTCTCTGATCCCTCGTTCTCGATACTGCTCACGATATGAGTGATCACCATTGGGCGAACTTCTTCCGCTTGTATTCCAGGTAGCCATTCCAATCAACGCGAAAGCTGGTAATTTGGATGAGTCGTGCTGGCCAGAATGCATTGTGAAACGAGTTTTTCCATGAGAACAAAAAAATGACGCTTAAAATCGGCAAAATAGCTGACGGCGCTATCACTTCCGTCAACTAAAAAATAAACTGACGGCGCTAGCCTCAGCGTCAACGGACAACACTGTCAGTGGATACGCGCCCGGCTCAAGATCACGTGGCGCTGGTTTGACTGTCGGGGTGTGTGCTTGAGCAACGCATTTCAGGACTGCTCTCCATTCAGCGGCACCCAGTGAATGGAGTAATTTCCCACCAACAACACTTCAACAATCGGAAAACTTCACTGCCAATCTCGGTAACCGGCCCTGCGTCAAGAGCCTCTACAAGCATGCGAAACTACCAGGAATAACCTATCAAGGCTTTGTCAGTCCGAAGATAAAGATTCAAAACCAATTAAATGCAGTTCCAGGTTGTAAAACAGGCACACACTCAATCGAAAGCTTTCCAATCAAGATATAGCAACGATGTCACAATTCTTTCTATCTCTTAAAAGACTTTAGAAAGATTGATGATTTTATTGGAATATCAAACGTTAACCCTTTCAGTGCGTGTACCCGGTGTTACCGGGTACAGCAACACGTCGGTGAAATGCGTGTGCCCGGTAATACCGGGTAGTCAGTTAAAACCTTGCTAAAGCTAGTTATTGACTTGCACGCGCCAGCTTGGCTTGTTTCTATGCACTAGAAGTTATTTGTAGCTGTTTAAAAACGTCAAACTTTAAAATGTCGGGGAGCAATGTGCGAGGTAGTCGATTCAATACGGAGGAAGCGGTAGGTCAGATTTTTGTTGACATAGACAGCCAGGACAATTTTGATATGGCTGATAGAGAAGTTTCGTTTCCGCATGTTGACTATGACAGCCCGGGGAGTGATTGGGAATGTGATTTGAATGATTTTTATGATTTACATCTTGACGATGGATCCATGGATGTGTCTCCCAATTATGATGAAGAGGGTGGTCGTCGTCGTCGTGTGAGCCTCTGGGGCCGAGGGTCTATCCTTTTACTACCCCAGATTTACGATGTTCCCGGACTACACTGGAAGACTACTAGAGAGCAGCCAGTATTTAGTTTCATCATCCATGACATGCAGACCTTCCACTCCATTAGATGGCTTGAAGATGGAACAGTCATTGATGATGTGGTCTGCGGTCTGTTCCTCGGCACCACAGTCACAGGAGGAGGAAGAGGCCATTCCCGTTGGTGCATGGTTGAGCGGAAAAGCCCGACGCCTGTACGAAGACGGTTGAGGCGCACCCATGCCTGTCTTGGTAGCCTTAGGCCGATGGGGCGTGTGTCGGCGTCGGGGCTGAACGAATAGTGTCTGGTGGCGGTTGACTTCCATTCAGAACTCCAGTTATGGGCAGCCCAAGTAGCTGCATTTATGGTCCGCTCAAGTTTGCCCTGACTGTCCAAGCCAGCCAGGCCTGCAGGCAGATAAAGATTGTTTTAGGGTTTACCACATAAAATTGGATTATTCTGTAGCTGCACCCAGGGCCGGATTTAGCTGATGGGGGGGGGCCGGGGGCACTTTTAGATCGGGGGGCCCCCGTGCAAAAATTATTTTAGCTCCTTCGGCGCGAAAAACCACCTCTACGTGTAGCCTACAGTAGCAGTAATCCAGCACTGCACAGCATTTTGCAGAAACTTCAAAGGCCGAAAAAAAAATAATAACACAAAAGTACATTTTTTCTACGTCGGGGGTCCCTTCAAAAGGGGGGCCCGGGCCGCCCGGGGCACCTGCACCCTCTGTCCCCTCCCTAAATCCGGGCCTGGCTGCACCTGATGAAAAAACAGAGATTCATTAGACGTAGCCTAAAGCCTACGAGTAAATGTCCAAATTATGCTCTCACCAAACTCAACAGCCTGAAGTTTGTACTGTGAAAGAAAGCAAAAACATTTATTGAAAAGCATTAGCCTATGTGATAGAAGACTACAATCACTATGTAGCCTACAAACTATAACTATTTTTCAATGTATCTTTCATTTTTTACATGGTATGCTATGGTTCTTTTTGTCCGTTTTGTGCATTTTTATCCATTTTCAGTAAACAACAAGACATTCCAACAACATTTTACTAGAAAAAAACTTTTTTTTACAGATTTTCTAAAAATTGAAGCATCTAAAATGGCTGCCACGAAGTCACGTGACAATCTATCTGCGTAAAATTTTCCTTTTTTTTTATTAGTTTAACCTTTTTTTAAATCTAAAACATAAAAGAAATTTTCAAAAAGTTCTAAGAGGAGCTTATTTTTTTCACATTCATTATGAAATGCAAAATGCATATTTTTTTCTAAATTTTTTTTTTTTTAATTTATTACTTTTTTTACCAGTTTCATTTTTTAAATGTTATTCAGTAATTGATTTTGTTCGTTTTGTGTATCTTTATCCATATTTAGTAAGCAAAAAGACTTTCTAACTACATTTCATTACAAAAAAAACGTTTTCTTCACAAATTTTACAAAAATGAAAAAATCCAAAATGGCTGCCATGACGTCACGTGACAATCTAACTGCGCAAAACTCTAAAATTTTGCCTGTTTTTATTAGTCCAACCTTTTTTAAAATCTAATACACAAAAATTTTTTTCAAAAAAGCTCTTGTAGTACTTTTTGTACATTCATTTGAAAATGCATATTTTTTCCTAAAAAAGGGCTTAGCACAGGGACTAGACATACCTATAGCAGCGAAAGGGTTAAATGGTCGAATAGTTTTATTTGCGAGATGATAGAATCCTTAAACTGACGAATGGTTCATCACTTCCAGCACATAAAGAAATCGATTTCTGAACAGCAAACGTCCTGGTCGATTTCAAATATATGCAAATATTGCATCAGCTATTTTACAATTGGCAATAATTTTCACTCTTACATTCTATTCAATATCGGCTTGAACTCTACAATCGTTGCAATATACTTTTCATTACAACTTCTAATCCCCATAATACACAACTGTAATCAAATCACGCGGCTATTTGTAACAGGTTAGTGACCAGAAGCTTCCAGAGACTAAGGTAATATTACATCACAAGAACTCATTCTTCTGGTCAATGAAGTTTTCGAAAATCCCACCTACACAAAATTTTCTAGAAGCAGGTTTCACAATAAAAGATTGCGTAAGTAAAGTTTACTATCGATCAGTAATCGTCGAAACACCACAACAGAATTACACAATGAAATAGTTAACCTACTCAAGAACATTAATTCAGCCTGCCGCCCGAGCTACGCATATTGATTGTGACACCTACGTCCAGACAGTCGACAACGTCTTTTGCAACGTTTTTCTTGCATTTCCTCTCTTACAAAAAAGAAAATCGCACAAGAAGTAAAATCTACAAGCCCTGGCCAATAAAAACCGCATCATTTATTTGTGATATCATCATCGCTAGTCCCATAAAGTAAAGAAGACGGTTTAGTTAGACAACAGTTCAGTTGTTTTTTTATTTCTGACATATCTTCATGCATTGTTTTTCAAGATTGCCTATGGTGAAGAAATGCTTTTTCAGATTTACTTGCAGTGCTGGCAATATCAGCGCCATCGAAGATTATAAAGTTGTGCTTTCAGATACAATTAAAAAAAGATGCCTACAGAAAATTTCACAGCTTTCGAAACAACTTGCTCGCAAGCAATGCAGTCACCTTCCAAAAAAGGCAGCAGTCTTTGTTCCACTTTGTGAAGTGAATGGAACGCCTTCCATCCTATTTACTCAGCGGGCCCGTGGACTAAGAAAATGCGGAAGCGAAGTATGGTATGTAAAAGTGGATTTTGATTAGGCTAAATCTACATCCACTTATGTAATTTTCATACGTAAAATACATTTTTAAAAGAAACAATAAGCCTTAGTGAATTGTTGCATTGGTTATCAAGAAGGCATGTTTTCTCTAGCTAATCCAGCTAGTTGTTTGCTAGTATTGTAAAAGTTTCTTTCCACCCAAGTGAAATCGTGCATTCTTGGCCTATCTTAGTTTGTTTTCAGCTTTCCAGGTGGGAACCTAGATGACGAAGATGAAAGTTTAATTCATACTGCTCTTCGTGAAACAGAAGAAGAAATTGGTCTGCCTCCATCTACTATTGAAGTATGGACAACATTGCCAGCCTTGCCTGATTATGTGAGAAATAAGTTGTTTCGTGTTTGGCTGCGCCTGCAGTTCTTCAAGTTTTTTCTTTGCAACACCCTTTGGAAAAATTTGCTGGGCTTACGAAACGCCCAGCCATAGAAAGTTCAGTAACCTAATTTTTATGAAATATGTTTGTGTCTCCAGCCTTCATTTATACCGCGGCAAAGTGAATTGAAATAAGGCTATATGTGATTGTTAAACCGTAATCGGTTGCTCGATTGCTACAGTTTCGTAATAAATGAGTTGGGTTGGGGGGATAATTATATCTGTAGCCTTTGCTGAACATTTCATTATAAAAATTGACTGTAGGTAAGAATTGGAAATTTTAAACGACGCTCCATGCAGGGCGTCGAGACGAGGCTGCAAAACCTCTGGACTGTTTTGATTTTTAACTTCTGTCTCAAACAGACTGGATATATATCATTATCAACTGAGAAAGACGATAAGAAGTGTCAGTTTATTGATAACTATGTGAAGAGTCACTTTGTTAAGAGACGTTTTTTGAAAAGAAATAACTCATCAACTAAATTAAGGCAAAAACTCATGCTTATGATCATGAATCAAAATTAACATAGATATAACCAAAACTATCATTGACAGAAACATAAAACTATCGTTGTCCTCGGACTGACAAAACCTTGATACAGTAGGTTATTCTTGGTAGTTTTGCAGACTTGCAAAGTAGAGGCTTTTGACGCAGGGCCGGTTACCATGATTGACCGAGTAAAGTTTTCCATGAGACAGCTGATTCTAAAGTGGCCCAAGTTAAAAAAGTGATTATTTTAATTATTGTTGCCGGAGAATTATTCCATCCACTAGGTGCCGCTGAATGGAGAGCAGTCCTGAAATGCGTTGTGCAAGCGCACACTGTCAGAGCTGAACCAGCGCCACGTGATCTTGAGTCGAGCGCGTTACCACTGAGCTAATGAGGCGGACGCTTGAAAACAATTATGTAACCTGACGATTAAGAAACTCTCCGTCAAGTTTAGAAACTTAGCCTACCACACGTTTATCGTCAGAAGGCAAGACTAAAAAGTAGACCAAAGTTGTATTTTCTGACCTGTGTTAATCTACTGTTGAAGACAAGTTGATTAAACACTTGAATGTGAAGGTTTGGAGAACCTTCATACACACTTTAAAAATAACACTGAAGAACAATTTAAAAAAAAAAGTTTGTTGACTTTGATTTTGCACTTGATTTAGGCTAATTCCGGTGTGCTGATTTCAAAAATGCCGCCAGTTTTCTTCTATCACGTCAAGTTTTTGCTCTACACTCTACAGCATAGGGGAGACTCGGGTAAGTTGGCCCAGCAAAATGAAAAATTGAATTTGTGAGCTAATAACAAAACATATGTTAAAGCGAATGCTATTGAAGAGTAGAGAATTCATCACTCTAGAAGTGGACATATTCTTGCATCAAACAGACATTCTTAGGTATATAATTTTTCAAGTTTTCCGAAAAAAATAAAATGGACCATCTTGCCTTCCTGTGCGGGTAATTTGGCCCACCATGAAAGGTAAGTTGGCCACGTGGGCAACATGTCCATTTACGGTATATTAAACAGTGGAAAAGTTCTCTTTCTCTCCAATTTTATTTTCTTTCTAATTATTTCTTGGTTTTATAGAGGCATACATACCGTACATAATTTATTCTATGTATGCATTCATGTATGGTTTATAATATAAACTACTATTAGGCTATAATGCTGTATTTTACCTCAGTAAACTTTTTTTACATCAGTATCTTACACCAAATAAGCTTTCGAAAATAACAAAGGTTGTATCAAACAGCATGTACTGTAGTTGGAACGGCATGCCTTTATTCCTAACGATCTGGTGACCTTAACGATACTGATAGGTAGGACCTTGTTTGCAATAGGCTACAAACCCCCTTTTTGCATGGGTACCAATATCGGAACATTTTTTAATGTATCTCCTAAACGAGGTACGTTTTAGACCGTCGCTTGAGAAGTGGTTGATACACATTTCCGCGATTGGTTTTCTTGATCACTTACTATTTTCTATTATTACCATATGGGTTAGGAATACGTTGTCGCAATTTGTGGCATAAAAACGATGTTAGGAAGTGTATTATTGTTATTGATCGTTTAATGCCGATGTAGGCTAAAGCCGCGATTTACTTACTTTGGATACTTGATGATAGGCTACTTCAATCTTGCAAAAAAAATAAGTCATCGTATTAATTAGTCAATTATTATCATTCTATATAATACCTCATGAAGGCAAGTTGGCCATGGTGGCCAACGTACCCACCCACGAAATGGGCCAACTTCCCTGAATGGCAACCATATTGTAAAAACTTAAATTTATGTCAAACTATCGAGCTTCTGGCAACGGTTTCACCGTCAAAGTGAGTCTTGATAACCACACTAGCGCTGCACTCACTAAATAATAATCTTTCTAATACAGTAAGAAAAAACTCACTCGACATCTAAAAAATTCTAAAATCCAAAAATTTCAAAAATCATAATTTTTCATACAAAAATCGTGCTCACATGTTTATTCTGCTTACTAGAGCCTCCCAACCTGGTGATAAGGTAGTTTCAACAGCACTTTCTCAGTATGTGTACGATACATAACAATAACTATTGTAATTAAAAAATTATTTAGAGTGGGCCAACTTGCCTATTGGGCCAACTTACCTGAGTCTCCCCTACATCCCAAATATGCAACTTTTCACGAGTTTAGACGTATTGCTTTTCCATACGTAATAGGAATGCACAAGCTAATCATATAGTAGGTTATGTACATTGTACAAGGAAGGTCAACTGAATTATTAAGCAAAAAAGGCACAGGCATCGATTTAAGTCGATGCCATTTCCCCCATTTTTAGAATAAATTAGAATGGTTAAATTGGAGTTAGTTGCTTTCCACTTTCAACCATGTGTGTATAAGCTAGGCTACTACATGTTTGTTTGTTAGACTACTATCTTGTCTGCAACAGCGTCTGTTTTTTTGTCGTCAGTGTCTAACTGTCTAAATAACCCAGATTCCATTTGCTATATTTGCGGCAGTTTTACTATTCCTAGCCAAAGAAAAGACGTCAGTGCACTTGTCAAACAAGCCTACTTTGCATATTTTAAAATAAAACTTGGTGATCAATATAAGTCTTGGGCACCTCATAAGGTGTGCAAGCTGTGTATCGAGAGTTTGCGGATGTAGACCAAGGGAACACGTGACAAATTGGCGTTCGGTATAGGCTACTCATGGTTTGACGAGACATAGGCGCCGGGTTTTGAAAATTGCCGGGGAGGCAAACTTTCTAGCCGACCGATTGCTTACATTCAAAATGCTGATGTATGTTTGTCAGCATTGATGTTTGTTTGCGTCTATCTGCCATTGTATATTGCCAAGCTTTATAATGTAGGCCCAGGCCTCGAAATTCACGACAGCATGTGATGAATTTCGAGAAGTACCATCTAGATCGGTCATATTTGTCCGCCGAGAAATAACACAGGAACTAGCGATACAAATCGTCATTGCATAGCACGAACAATTGTTGCGATAATATATTTTCTAGCGCATTCTAGCGCGCATCTAGAAAATGTGAATACTGTATTCCTTAGCTTCCATTCAAGGAGGAAAACTTTTGATTTTTACGTTGCTTCAACGATTGATGACATTGAATCAGCGTAACAAAGGTGAATTCTTCGCTAAGAATCGATAGGAGTACAGGTACTTCTACTCTACACTAATCACGCGCAATTAAGTTCAAGTTTTACGTCACAATGTCTGGCTTTGATCTCCGAGCAATATTGATAGGGCAAGGTTGGTTACTACAGTAAATTAGATTATACGAGTAGGGTATTACAGCAAGATGCAACAAAATTTGGTTTTGGTATTACAGTGAGCAAGAAAAGACCCAAGGAAAATTCACTTTCGCTCACATGACACGCAAAAATAAACTTAAAGAAAAAGCCTGTGAAACTTTGCACAGCAGAAAATAGTAGCGTTAGTGTAGAAATTTTCCGACTCCTGCCCAGAGCATTGTGGCGCAATAAGCCACACGACCTCGTTCGGTGGAAGTTGATCAGTTATTTGACGTATTGACCAGCTACACGGCGCTTTGACTCTTCAAGCGCAAGTCGTTGTCCGATGCGGGGACCGATGAAAGCCTTTCAGATTGACTTTAATGATTTTTAAAAAGCCTTCTAAACCCGTAATTATACAGTAGTTCTGAAATGGCGAAGGATTATTATCAAGATAAAGTGATTAAGCATAACGATCGACGGCTAAAACTGGTGTGTGCGCCGTGAGACTTGATTTGTCCGCCGAGATAGCTGCTCAGACCGGACACGTTTGTCCGCCGTCAACAAAAACGAATTTCGAGGCCTGTAGGCTACTTCGAATTATATGCTGGTCACTTTAAACTTTAGCTCTTAATACGCGTAGATACTAAACTGAGCAAACTGCACCTCGTTATTGACATTCCAAAGAAAAAACAAAGCGAAAGGAATCAAGAAAAACGTTTTTCAATCATTGTTACTATGCTTTAACGCAGTAGTTCTCAAACTGTGCGTCGCGACGCCCTGGTGCGTCGTTTCAATTTTCCAAGGGCGTCGCAGAAGAGTTTCGTTTCGTAGCTGAATTCAGTTTATCTTATAAAGATGAAGTTAATCCTTTGATTAGCAGTTTCAGTTGTCATCAAAGTTGTTAACTTCATTAAAACACGCCCACTGAAGTCAAGAGTTTTCAAAAAACTTTGTGGAGAAATGAATGCAGCGCATCGGAGTTTGCTCTTTTAATTTTCATCCAAGTGGTTTTCGCTTAGAAAATTCTTTGAACGCTTCTACGAATTGGTGGATGAACTTCAGGCTTTTTTGCAGCAAGAAAATAATCCACTTGCAGATTGTTTAGCTCAGAACAATTTCTTATTGAAATTGGCTTACTTTACTTGTGATATCTTCGCCAAACTGAACATTTCTATGCAAGGCCGAATAAAAATGACATTTCAGATAAAATTGCAGCATTCGTTAAAAAGCTGCTATTGTGGAAGGAAGATATAGCAAACCTGTCTGGAAGCTCTCGATACTTCACTTTCTTGTCCAATGTGCTTGAAAAGAAAAGAATGACGCTGCCTTCAAATTTGTGAAGCATATTTGGTTGGGCAACATTTGTCCAAGCTCGAGTCGAAATTTGCAAAATACTTCCCGAAAAATTTATCAAACTACGAATGGATTCGTGATCCTTTCGTCCAACCTACTCCACTGTCTTTTACTGCACAAGAAAAAGAAGCCTACATTGACCTTTCTTGTGACAATTCTCTGAATAGGATGTTTAATTCAGGAAATCCGGCAAATTTCTGGATTTCAATGAATGGCAATTATCCAGCTTTGGTGAAGAAAGCACTACGAATTATTATCCCATATGTCACGTCATATTTATGTGAAGCAGCATTTTCTGCCTTGGCGGTGATAAAAAGCAAATTTCGATCACCAATAAACACTGAAAGAAAAATGCGGGTGGCAATTTTAAAAATTCTCCCAAGATTTAATGAACTTTGTAAAAACAAACAAGCCCACACGTCACATTAAATAATATGCATCGCTTTTTGTTGTTGTATCAACAAACAAAACTTTAATAATAAGTTTCCTCATTAACTTTTATTTGCTGGTGCGTCGCAAGTCCAGAAAACTTTTCCAGAGGCGTCGCAACAAAAAAAAGTTTGAAAACCACTGCTCGGCACCATGCTGGCGTTTATCAACTACCGTACTTCGGTTTCTTTTGTTATCTTAGGAGCAGCGCTCTTGTTGCAACAAGTAGATCTTTTAATTGAGATCGATCCGCACTGAAGGTCAAACTAACGCAAATCTGAACTTAGAAACATTTGATTTAGAATTTTTTTTTAAATAATTTGCGGGGGGCAGCCACCCCGAGCTAAATTCACGGGGGGGGCGCCTCCGCCCCCGCCGGAGTCGGCGCCTATGTGACGAGAGCCTAAAGATCATTACACAGGCTGTTACTTTTGCTTGGTGCAAACTTCAGGGTATAACAAGAAAAACAAACGTAAAATTGAGTATCCAAGTCTTCCATCAGCTATACGTCCAGTGCCTCATTCAGCTGAAATCCCAGTTCCAGTTATCGTTCAAACACCTACACTCGAAGATTTGGATCATGATGAATGTTTTAGTGATGGCATGCCTAATGATGAAGATTTTGAAATTGAAGATGATTCAGAACGTGGAGTATTCCATCAACATGAGTTGAATGATTTGGCACGAGATTTGGAACTAGGAAAAATAGCTTCGGAACTCTTAGCATCCAGACTAAATGAGAAAAATTTATTTGGAAAAAAAGCGAAGGTATCATACATTCCATCGAAAGAAAATGCGTTTTACCGTACTTTCGAAGTGACAATAGCTTTGTGACCGAGATCTGACCTTAAACCTGGTGATCTTAATATTCTACATGAGCCACTTGTTGACAGAAAGAAAATTATTTTCCCACCTCTGCACATAGAGCTCGGTCTAATGAAGCAATTCGTTAAAGCGTTGTCAACTGAAAGCAACTGTTTCAATTACCTCGTTTTGGCTTTTCCTGGCCTGTCAATACAAAAAATTAAAACTGCTGTCTTTGATGGTCCACAAATTCGGTAACTGAACAAAGATGAACGTTTCAGTAGTTCAATGTCAGAATTGGAAGAAAATGTGTGGTTATCATTTAAAAACTTTGCCAAGGGATTTCTTGGGAATACACGGGCAGAGAATTATATCGAAATTGTTCAGAGGCTATTGGAAAGCTAAAAAGAACTCGGCTACAACATGAGCATCAAGATCCATTTTTTGCATAGCCATCTTGCTAATTTCCCGGAAAACCTTGGTGCGGTCAGCGATGAGCAAGGAGAAAGATTCCACCAAGATCTGAAGGTGATGGAGGAAAGATATCAGGGAAGATGGAACTTGCATATGCTGGCTGACTATTGCTGGAATATTAAGCGAGACTGCCCATAGCTTTAACATGCCAGGAAAAGCTACAAGCATAAATTTTTGCCCTAAAACTCCCTCTTTATTTGTCCTGCAGAAGCAATATCCGTTTTAAAGAACAGAATATAGCTGTACAAATGTTTATTTGAAAACCATGGAGTTACTTTCGGTTGCTTGTAGTTCTTAAAACGTTTTATGCAATAAACGCAGATGTCTTAAATATTGTGTTATACTTTTTGTGGGTTATGAGACAAAGTGGTGGGTGCCTAGCTCAAAAACTTGACGTGATAGAAAAAAACTGATGTCATTTTTGGATTCAGCGCCCAAAAGTTAGTCAAAAACAATTGTTATATCGAAGTCAGCAAAAATTGTGTTCCCTTGTGTAATTCTTTAAATGTTTTAAATACAAATACAAAAATCAAATAGTTAAAAAAATACAACAATTTTAGCCTCGTAGTAAGGCCCAGTTTTGGCCTTACTTTTAAGCAATGTGATAAAAATATTATATTGTTATATTGTCATGTTGTATTGTTGTATCATCATATTATATTGTCTGGAAATCTAAATTCAAAAGGCTACGTGTGGCCAAGCCAAATCAAAATTCAAAAATGTTGCTAAATCTAAAAAAGATTTGGCCGCACTTTTACATGACATACTCTACGAGTCTACTCTCAGAACCAAAATGGCTTGAGTTATGCTTCCCGTCAAAGTTTTGATTTCCCTGGAATATATGGATGAAAATATTTCGTTGGCGTAGTAGGCTATATAATGACCAAATACCGGACAAAATTGCGCATGCACAAAAAATAGGCTACAAAGTAAACGCACCATGATGCAGATACGATAAAAACGTTGCATTCTTTGTTCAAAGAAGGTTTGAATATCTTAGCCGTTGGATAGACAAAAATTTACCAAGTTACTTTTCGACCTGTTTTTAAATTAGCCTGTATATTTTCAATTCAGAATATCACAACTGCAGTTACTGGTATACTTGGAAGTGCAGGAAAGATCGCGCTTGACCAACTTAAAGTCAATTCAAATGAGGTGAGTACTTTGTAAGAAACGAAATCATAACAACTTGAGTTAGGCAACACGAACAAAATAGCACTTGGTTGGGTGGTTTTGACGAATCTTTATCCTCGGACTGACAAAGCCTTGATACGTTATTCTTGATCGATTCGCATACTTGTAGACAGGGATGGAGGAACCACGTGGGCCTGGGCCCACCTACTTTATTTTCTGGGTGGGCCTGGCCCACCCACTTTTGAAAGCCAAATTTCTATGAAATGGTAGCAAAAACGGCAAATCAGAGAGGAAGTTCCAAAAAAAGGTTTTCATCTCATTTGATACACACTAGTTGAATTATCTTTGATAGCTCAATGATGAAATCCAATCTTCAAACATTCCTGTTGAGCCCACTATTGATGGGCAGCACCTGTGGGTGTGGTTGCGTGTGAATGGTGGAGCAATCTATCAATCAATATAATTATTCTCTATGGTTAAAACAATGACATCATTACATATGCACAGTGTATAATCCTGCAGATTATTACTCCCAAGTGGTATTATAACTGTGTGTGTATTGTTGCATTTTCATTTGTGTGTAGGATCGCCATATTTTGTACAGCGCGATAGAGCAATTTAACAATTTTGTAACTTTTTGGTCTAATCGGGCCAAAAAATGGAAAATTTTCGTTTCTTGGCAGGAAAGGCAATCATGAAAACACAATGTATAAACAATTTCAAGTATTAGGAATGCAACAATGTTATGAGAGGTCTGGGGGACGAAGCCCCCCAGAAGTTGGATTGACTTTTACTGCTGCGCCCACCTACTTTTAAAATGGTTCCTCCATCCATGCTTGTAGACGCTCTTGACGCGGGCCAGTCACCGAGGTTGACAGATTAAAGTTTCCGATTGTTGAAGTGTTCAGGGGCGCCGGAAGCGGGGGGGCAGGGGGGCGAATGCCCCCCCTGCCCTCAAATTTTCTGCAGATGGAGGGGCAGGGGGGGCAATGGTGCCCTTTTAAAGTCATGTAAGCTACTACACATTTTTGCAATATAACAATTTCTGCTATTCGCTTTTAGCCTAATTATAATTTTTCATTTTTGCCTCAAAATGATATTTACGGCACAAAATTTTGCAACACAGTACGGGCCTTGAAACTCGGTTTTTTTTCGGCAGCCATCGTGGCCTACCGGGAGCTCCCTCTCGGCGGCCAAATTTGCGTTCTTGGAGGCCAAAATACAAAATAACGATAGCACAAGTAAATAGAATTAAACTTGCAACAATGCTAAAATGATCACTAAGCGTTGTTGAAGTCTGGGCCTGGGTGACGTCCTACAATAGAATCGTTGCACCACGCAATAACTGCTTTATCGGGATTGTAATCCAGTAGCCTACTATTCAAACGACACTCGCACGAGTGTCTCCAATGTGGCTGATTTTATAGAAGTTCGCCACTCCCCTAGAATTCTTTTAGCAACGAAAAACAACGTTCGACATGTGTTGACGATAACGGCAAGGTAATAAAATAAGTATTTCAATGATTAAAACAATACTTGTAGGCTTTAACTGCCCTTTGTCAGAACTGACGATGCACTAGCAAGTGCGAAATATTTTTTCTGTTACATCTACTGACATCTGATCGCTGTTGCCTTAGCAATTGAGGTTTTAGCTATTTCAACGATGTACATTACTAAAAGACATTAGGCTACTAAAATAAGCATAATTTTTGCAAAATATGTTTTCCTCATTGATGTCAACTAACTTAGTTCTCCTTTTTAACAACGTTCAATGTCCGACAACATCGAATCGACATAAAAACGACAATATTGCCAGCCGATGTAAATTAGCACTTCGGATTAAGACTTTGTTAAAATAAACGTCGGGAATTATAAACAAGACTTACAGCGCTGGCGATCGCAGATGGATATATTCCATCAATAATAAATATTCCCCGCACAATGCAACAGTGGCGATTATGACGCGCTGACCTAATTTTGCGTCACTCTTTGATACTACATATTTTCGACAGTTAATCCACGATCATTCTATTGCGAAATTAAATAATTGGCTAGAAGAGACCGGCGGCCAAACTTAGCCGATTGAGGAGGTAGCACCGGCGGTTCATTCAAGCACTACTTAGCGGCCATGGCCGCAGGCTGCTTTAAGGCTTGACAGTATAGGTTACATCATTATAACATAACATGGTGCCCTTCTTTGTATACCGGACTATCATTATCGCTATATTTTATCTTAAAACTTGAAAAAAAATTGGCTTTTTAGAAAACAAAAGTGCCCTTTTTTCGTAATCTTGCCCCCCCAGTCAAAAATTGTTCCGGCGCCCCTGGAAGTGTTGTTGGTGAGAAATTATTCCATCCATTGGGTGCCGCTGAATGGAAAGCAGTCCTTATAATGCGTTGCTCAAACGCACACCCCGAGTGTCGAACCAGCGCCGCGTGATTTTGAAGCTTTTTCGTTCACGAAGTCACGCACTAACCAACGAACTATCGGGGCGGACGATATCCACGTAAGATATGCACTTTGCTTACCAGTATAGCAGTAGCCAGTAGGCTACTATTTTTTAACCTTAGCTTTGATGATACCTTGAAAGCATTCAAATTGGTTGCAGATACAACGTTTTACTAAAATTGTCAGATCTGATATAGCCCCTTTTTGTAGGCTACAACCAAACACTTGTTTTTCTCTTTTTATTCAGGTTGCCAATGTTTTCACTGTCCCCATCTCTGTTCTGGCAGATCCTAAACATTATGGCTATACCCATTTTCGTGCTTTTAACAACAAGCAAAGTAAATGGGACTACATATGCCCAGTATATTTAACTGAGCCACCAATATGGGGCCTAACAGCATGTTACGTTAACCTCATTTTGTCAGCACTGCTACAGGACCATGAACAGTACCTACATTTATGGGATGTTACCTTTTCTGACCTAATCAGCAGATGATTCCTTTTTCAACAAACTGGTCACACTTGATCAGCTGTGGCATTCATGATGAACTCTGGTGAACATTTTTGAATTATCAACTTTATGATTATTATAAACTATTTGAGTTCATTATGAACTCTCTTCATTTTGCTTTAATAATAATTTCGGCATGCTTTTCATTCCTGTAATTTGCCTACCGATGTCAAAATATTTCATTTTTTGTTTGATCTTATAGTTGTTAACTTTACTGCATATGTTTGCAAATGTTGTTATTTCTGATTGCTACTTGAGTAAATGGCCAAGTTATAAATCTGCAATTTGAAGGTAGGAGTGAATATATGGAATGGCGCAACAATATCTTGAATTATGACAGAAATTTATGCGTTTGTAGGCTATTTCTGATTAATTTATATACTTAGTGGTGGCCTTTGGGGTGGGCGAACTGGGTAACCGCCCAGGGCCCGCAAATTTATGGGGCCCGCGCATATCCATCGTATCATGTTAATTCCTTTTTATGTTATTGTGATTTATGATTATTTGAGGTTGCGTATTTTAATTTGTCGATACGTAGGCGGTAGGGGGTCCTCATATTACTTCTTGCCCAGGGCCCATAAAACCTTAAGGCCACCACTGTATATACTTTTATGCTTTCAATTAAATAATCGATTATAGTAGCCTGCTTTCTATGGTTGAACCGGCAACTGGCATGAAATCTTGTCAAAGCGATTTGCTTGAGTCGGTGAAATAGTTAGGTCCAGTTGTGTGTTTCACGAGTCGTTTCGATAACGACAATTTCATTGTTTAGCGCCTGGTTGTTATCCACTGGTTGATTTCTAAACCGTCATTGGTCCGTTTGTGGGAGGACTTGACACGTGACTTTAGAATTGAAACTTTCTGCTTAAGTGTACAAGCAAAGCTCAAGCAATGTTTTTCTATTTGTACAAAACAGTAACTCAAAATTAACACAGTTATTCAGGTATACGGAGGTTAGCTATGCATTAATGTATCTTGAAATCTCTACGTGGACAAAGTGCGAAAACAATCACAATAGCTGCAGATCGATATTGTGTTGAAAACCGGTATAAAAACTTGAAAAGAACAGTTATCAATCTTAATAATAATGTTTATTATAAAATCCAAATCCTGAAAAAAGCTGAACTACACTGCATTCGGAGGGTTAACAATAGGGGGGTACTCAGGCGCCATGTTGAAAGGAGTACGACGCAGCCACAAGTCCTTGTTGATCTGAAATTAACAATATAGCCTAAGTACGGTATACTGTAATAGTATATAGGCCTACAATAGATTTACTACATACATGACATGTTGCTAACAACGGCTGGAATTGTTAAACTGTCTGTGTAAAGAAAGCTGAAAAATTGAACAGATTCAAAAATTCTACTTTACTAAACATGATAACTGCATGTATCATTAAGTTTTAAGTATTAGTCCAGTCGGACAAGAACAAGAAAACTTTGAGATACCCCAACCAGTGGTTTTTCAACTGACCTCGGGACGTTATTGTTTTCCGACGTGCAATGTGAAACGGATTTATCAACTAATGCAAAGGGGCTGTTGCTATCAATGTTTGTATTTGGTTGGGTATGACTCAGCTCTTCGAAGCTGAATATCTGCTGTGTTTGTTTTTCTTATGCTTGATCGTGATATGGACTATTTTGAGTCCGAGGGAAATATAAATAAACGGAATCTGTGCTGCCGCTACAGATCGGAAACTCGTGAAGAAAATATCACTCTCACGATTTCAAGGGTGAGCAGGAATTTACTTCTACTGCACCGCAAAGTGAACACTGAGAGTTATGCATTCTGGCATTTCCTCACAAACATGCCTACATGGTGCCAATAATAGGCTATCCCTTGAAATTGATTTTCTGTAAAAAGATTGTCACAGACTCTTAAGAATTTATGTGAACTCATTGAACCATTGTACGTTTCAATTGACCTTACCTTAGTAATTAAGAGAATTAAGACCTTACCTTAGTAATTGGGTTAAAATGGCTTGAAAGATATCTCGGCGCGCTGGCAAATCTGTGGGGAAAAGCAGAATTTGGGTGGCCGTGGTAGGCTTCCGTGTAGTCGGTTGTATAAATGCCCTCCCTCACGGCTTTTAATTCTCGTATCCACTTCGCCCGCTTTATAGGCTCAAGACCGAAATTGGTAGGGGCACCTGAAAGAAACAATCAAGCGATGACACTCTACCAGCAGTGAATCAACGTCAATATACAGATCTTGAGCAACGCATTTTAGGACTGCTCTCCACTCAGCGCACCTAGTGGATGGAATAATTCCCCGGCAGCAAGACTTCAACAATCGGAAAACTTCACGCTGGTAATCTCGGTGAGACGGTGACCGGTGCTGCGTCAAAAGCCTCTACAAGTATGCGAAACTACAACCAGGATAACTAATCAAGGCTTTGTTAGTCCGAGCATAATGATTCAAAAACCAAGCAACAAAACGGTATTACATTAAAGAAATAAACTACAATAGTAGGCCTACTTGCGGACGTTTTCGGTTATACAACACGTTTCTAGCCCTTGTCAAGCATCTGAAAAACTGATTCACACAGTTTTAGTGACGAAATCAATTGATCAAGTTCTTATGTTAATAGTCAATGGTTCAAGAAAATCACCTCTTTACCAATATTGTATTCTTATTTAAATGCTAATGATTATTCCATAAGGCTTCTGAATGCAAGTAGGCTACAACTGACTTAGCCGTGAGCATGAATTTTAAAACTTTCTCCCTGTTTCTTTTATTGGAAAGAAATTTAAACGTTTTGTTTAGAATGTATCGAAAATTATTAAAATGAAGTTTACATTGAACTTGTTTCAGCCTACGTAAATGTTTCAACGAACTTGACACTAAAATCCTGCAATCCTCGGCCCAATAGGCAGCTGTATGCCGTAGGTGCCTCTATTTGCTCAGCATTTTTCATTAAACCGCGATGTTATGTGCCTTATTTCCTTTGCCATGTCATTTCATTCTTATTTTATGTATGTGTAATGTGTATATTAGATGTTTGGCAAGAGTTTACATGCTACATTTGCCAAACGTTTGCAATTTCTTTATTATTACCGGTTACTGTGGTAACGCAGTGCTGATGTTGAGCCATGATCAGATAAAAACCAAAGTTTCCGATTTACAAACATTGTGCAAAGCAAATAAGACGTGGTCTGATTGCACGTCAGTCTACAATTCAAACAAAATATCAATTTTATCAGCTAAAAACCGTATGGCACCCCAGGCAAAAATTCAAGGTGAAACCTCATTCTGTGTGCTGAAAATAAAACTGATAGATTTGCTTTTTTTAACCCAAAATTTACGTTTGCAAACGTCAGAGTACTGCAATTGATAGAATTGTGTTATGTACTGTCAGGACCTGAAACAGAGAACATTGTTTTCGATTTCTTTTACAAAGTAAAAGATAAACCACATTTATATCGGCTCAGTGGTTCGAGCGCCTCCCTCAGAGTCGATAGATATGGGTTCGATACCCCATCAGGTCACACCAAAGACTTCATAAAAATGGCACCAAATCCGTTCCTACTTTGCACTCGGCACTGAGAAAATGAATTTGTGCACTTGGCTGCGCCGGTTTGAAGGCGCGTTGAGAGCAAGAATTAGCCTACTTGCATGCACACGGCACCAGCGCCCACACGCGGACAAGAAAAAACACAATAAAAAAAACGAATGAGTCAAGTCAGCAAGCTGAGCACTAAGCTACTGTAGTTAATTAAACTGTTAAACTAGATCTTCTGTTACTTGAACACATGTTTTGAAGTACTTAGATTGAACAATGTACTGTTTATCAAATAATATCGTATTTCCACACAAGGCACGCCGCTGCAACAAGAGACAAAACGCTACAATGTTTCCATCGATGCCAACATTGTATTAAATTATCACAAAAGAGAGAACAGGGAAACATTGAAACACTACTCTCCAAATATGTTTCAGAACGTCACTTTTCTATGTAAGCGAGGCAAGCCTGCCACACGTACAAATGAGAAGAAATAGCTACATTTTGTCTCCGTTGCAGATTCCAAGTTGAAAAAATAATGTTGCAACGTAATACATTGGAGGGTGTTGGAATTCACACAGAAACATCGAAAACAAGTGCCAGGTCTAAACTGCCGACGTGTTTCAAATACAAAACATGTACCGACTGTACCGTACGAAAAACATTTGGTTAAAATTAAACAAACAATTGGGAAAACCAAAGCCCACTATGTGATATTATTTTCCTAGAATGGTCTTCATTAACCACATTGATCATTCTATGATGCTATCCTGACGGATTACTGATCTATTGCCATGTCAAGATCATCATTGCCTACTCCAAGATTGTACAATTATATTTTTAACAAGAATAAAAGCGTGTTTGCAATAAACTTTTTTAAATCCGCCAGACGTTTTATAAGGCAGTGGGTCCATGTCTGAATTGCCATATAAAAATCCGATTACAGTTCTACACAAGTATTAAAGACTAATGCCATAGTCTTGGTTCTGAACAATTTGACACTAACCGTAAAGCGTCACAGCATCATGACCTACTTTGTGTTCACCAAACCCATTGGGATACCTCCAAAGAATTGCTTGCAATGCAACTACTAGTACTTTAGGTTTACCGTCACACCAATAGGACAAGTTATACTGCCAGGATTAAGCTATGCAAGAAGCTTTCCCAGTCCAAGGATAAAGATTCAATTAATCAATCTGAACTTACAAAAACTACACCATGTTGGATCAACGACAAAAAATGGATCTTGTAAGCACATGATTTACAAAAACAAAGTAGGTTATGTGTACGGTTAATTTTCTGAGTTTACATAAAAAGAACTCTACGGCATCCGTTGCAACTAACTTTGCAATTCATAATTTAGTGCTCCAACTCAGTGCAATTACATCTAGGCTGTCAGCTCTCAACACAAAAAAGTATTCCGCAGGGCTGCGAAGTAAGCTACTTACTCCAAAAACGTTAAAAAACTCCCCGACTCAACCGTACAGTCCTGGTATTTTAACGACAAGGTGAAGTGATGTATAGTACCGCCACCGGTATTGGCCCAGAAATGACAACAGCGCGCATTCATACAATTCAAGCAAAATTGCGTTTCAATCATGTGAGCAACCAATAACTTCAACATTTTTTCAGATTAAAAACTTTTTAAACCGATAAGTGGCAGCCCACATTAAGCACGTAGCTGGTAACCAGCAAACATAACCATGACGTGAACTAGGACCAATCGCAAGTGTCAAAAGTCAGTTGAAAATTTTTGAAAAGTTCTGTACAGTGCAAGGGTAGAATATACTTAAATGGCAATTATGCCGGATATAACGTTTTTGTCAGCTTATAGCCAAATTGTGTTCCAGAGGGAGATATATGATATTTAAACTGTCTCAAATCAAATATAGTTATTACTATCAAGGATTCAGATAGTAATAACTATATTTGATTTAATTCGCTCTGCTTTGCTTTTTTGCTTAGCTTTGAGCACTTTTTGTACTATTAATAGTTTTCATTGTTTTTAAAAATATCTCCAGAACTGGCGACTGAAACTCAGCGAAACCAAAACTGTGGCGGCAGCTTTCCACCTACACAATCGGGAAGCTGATCGTGAGCTACATGTCCACAACAACGGAAAACCCATGTCCTTCTGCCCGGAGCCAAGGTATCTTGGGGTGACACTAGACAGATCGCTCACATACCGCCACCATTTGGTGTCACTGCGCAAGAAACTGACATCCCGCGCTGCACTACTGAAGCGCCTGGCAGGCTCTAGCTGGGGGGCGAGGGCTGACACTTTGCGAATAGCAGCCTTAGCCCTTGTCTACTCTTCTGCAGAGTATTGTGCACCTGTCTGGTGCCGCAGTGCTCACTGCCACAACATCGACACTGCTATAAACAGCGCCCTGCGCACAGTGACCGGATGCCTGCGTCCCACACCATTGGACAATCTCCCCATTCTCGCTGGCATCCAACCTGCTGAGCTTCGTCGCGAAGAAGCCACTCTGTCCCTCGGTCGACGGGCACTGGAGCCTAACCATCTTCTCCACCACAAGATCTCTGCCTTCCCAAACGAGCACTCCCGCCGACTGAAATCAAGACACCCATTCGTGCCAGCCGCTCGGCTTCTGATCAACGAAGCTGATGAACAAGACATCTCTGCGGCTACTTGGGCGGACCATAAATGGAATTCTGAATGGAGGTCAAGCACCACCAGACTCCATTCATTCATCCCCGACGCCGACACACCCCCATCGGCCTGACACTATATAGACAGGCATGGGTGCGCCCCAACCGTCTTCGTACGGGTGTCGGGCTTTTCCGCTCAACCATGCACCAATGGGGAATGGCTTCTTCCTCCTCCTGTGAATGTGGTGCCGAGGAACGGGTCCACGTCTTTTAGGCGCTGACAGTTAGGCGCTGGTCTAATAGGCGCGCACACTGTGGCGTCTGGATATTTAGGTGCGGAGCACTGTGGCGCCCGTTCATTTAGGTGCTATTCCTAGTAAAGTCTGTAGATTGTATCAGCTTGGCAGGTAGGGGCGTAGGGCAATGCTTTTCACACAAAATATTATATTGAACAGGAAAATATATTGTTTTGTTAATGCGTGTGCGTTGTTGGTCATGGCTTCAGTGAGTGAAGTTGCTTAAACTGGCAATGCTTTTCCACACAAAATGTTATATTACACAGAAAAATATATGGGTGAAGCTGCTTGAACCGGAAATGCTTTTCACACAAAATGTTATATTGAACAGAAAAATATGATATGGCTTCCGTGAGTGAAGCTGCTTAAACCGGCAATGATTTTCACATAAAATGTTATATTGAACAGAAAAATATGTTGTTTTTTTAATGCGTGTGTTCAGCATTTATTTGTTGTTAGTCCAGGTTTGCGCCGGCGAAAGCTTTATCAATAAATTATTCAAGTTTCCGAACATGTATGAGTTCACTTTTAGTTAGGTCAAATAATAACTAAACATCAGTAAAAAATGTACCGTAGGCTGTACTCAAGCGGGCGGTAGGCTTGAGTGAAGAGTAACTTAGTTTTCCGTCAAAACCCGGACTAGGTTTAATAACGAGCGAAGTCTCACCATTATGCTTGCAACTTGTAGCCAAGGTGTAGCCTATATGCCCTGTAGAAATGTATTCATGTGAACAGTAGTAGAGCATCTTACGCCTTCTCGTCACATGGCCAATCCATCCCGAACAGAAGTAATTTATATTTAATCTAAATTACCAGACATTTTTCACACAAAACTGTTGTATTTACGCGGTAAAAACATGTCATGTGATCGACGTAGACGCACAATCTTGACATCAAATGAAAGCATACATCTTCAGCTATCCGAAGATGCAAAGCTTTGCAATAAAATTTAAAACATTCTATGTACAACTAGCAACTCCAAACGGTATTTTTTCTAATTTCTAAAAAAATTAAAAATTGGCAGAAAAGTGTACTTCATTGTAATTTTTACTACCCATTACCCAAGCATGATACAATAATATGAAAACATATGTAGTTTAATCGAATGCCAAAACAATTCTGCACATGAGAAAAAATTTACTTCGTTTCTGCGCGCAATGCTTTAGGAGGTACAGCAGAATGATTATGGAAAAATTTGGAAAATTTTACGCAAAAAGTTTACGTAATTTAGCCTACAGTCTTTTTGATCGAGAAATTCCAAAGTAAGGGGTTGCCTAGCCAGTTTTGACTGCCAATTCCAATGAGTGAAAGAAAAAAATCCACTGTGTCCCCATCTTTAAGAAGTCCTCATCTGATAACTGCACCGCCAAAATATTTTTTTTTAATTAGCCAAAAAAGGACAGGCAAAGACTATGGATCTGCCATCATTTACATTATTTTTTTGCTTGAAATAGGCTACCTTTTAACCTTGGACGTAGGGATACTTCCTTGGTCATCATGGCAAAAATCCCAAGACGTGTGTATACGTCCGTGGTCGCGAAAGAGTTAACTAAAAATGAACTCAATAATGTTCGGAAGCTTCAATAATTTATTGATAAAGCTTTCACCAACGCAAACCTGGACTAACAACAAATAAAACAATAATAAATCAATAAAACAACAATATATATATTTTTCTGTTCAATGTAACATTTTGTGTGAAAAGCATTGCCGGTTTTAGCAGCTTCACTCACTGAAGCCATGATACAATTTTCTGGCAAGCTGCCAAGCTGATACAATCTACAGACTTTTCTAGGAATAGCACCTAAATGACCGGGCGCCACAGTGCTCCGCACCTAAATATCCAGACGCCTCAGTGTGCGCGCCTATTAGACCAGCGCCTAACTGTCAGCGCCTAAAAGACTTGCTCCCCGAGGAACAGACCGCAGACCACATCATCAATGACTGTACCATCTTCAAGCCACCTAACGGAGTGGAAGGTCTGCGCGTCATGGATGATGAAACTAAAGACTGGCTGCTCTCTAGCAGCCTTCCAGTGTAGTCCGGGAACATCATGAATCTGGGGTGGTAAAAGGATAGACCCTCGGCCCCAGAAGCTCAGACGACGACGATTGTTTTTAAACTGTCTCAAATGTTTTTTTCTGAACAGTTTATCAACAGCAGTTTATCAAAGCAACATAGCCTACGTCTGCAATTGCCAAGACCTTATACGTTGTTTTGCAATACAGTATAGCATTGCAATCTTAGTCATGTACCCACAAGATCAAGACCCGGTCACTGACCACTCACCTTTAACAAATTCTAACAGTGCTCTTGAAAAAAGTGTTCATCTTTTCAAAATCTCACCTTGCATTGGATAGTCTGACTTCTCTGGAGTCCAGGCTAGTTTATGGCTGTCCCATCTTCGAAGATCAGGAAGTTGATCTCCTTCCTCTCTCTTCCGGTGGTTGAATTGCTCATCATACCACGATATCATATTGTTGCTGTACCTGATAAAAACGTACTGATGATGGTGTACTTGTTTTTGAATGACAACATTTGCTACGCAAAAACATAAACTGTATGTATTGGGTTAAACAATTACCTTCTACCATGATGAGAAAATATATGTTTTTTCTCCAGCCCATCACTTCTCATCTGTGCTGATCTCCGTGATGTTTTATCAGGCATGTGTCCAGGATAAAGTTTAAAGTCAGTTCGATGACTGCTCGTGTTTGAATGTGTTCCTCTATGGAACTAAACAAACCAAAAAAACAAACACATTTCAAGATCTATCTATCAAAGAGTCAATACAAAGTGAACTACTATCAAAACGTCAGTGAGTTTAAAAATCATCTATGAAATCTTCCTATTTTTACAATGTCACCATATCAAAATATCCCCAATAACAGGGTCTACGTCTTTTAGGTGCAGACAGTTAGCTGCACGGAGTGCACGCACTGTGGCGCCAGGATGTTTAGGTGCATGCACTGTGGCGCCAGGATATTTAGGTGTCACGCACTGTGGTGCCAGGCCATTTAAGTGCTACTTGGTGTGTCAAATTACACTCATAATCATTTATCAGAAATACTTGATTATGCGACAGTTCTTCCCGCTGTGCTACAAAGTGAATTCCAGTTTGAAACGTATCAGTGTGCAGGCCGCAGGGCCTATGCAAGAACAGACAAGATCCCACTTAGTTTTAAATACAAAATCTATCCATCCAAATGAGTAACGTAGCTGTTGCAACTTAACAAAATATCGTCAATGCAAGATGAGTATGGTAGGCTAATTTGAAACAACATAACTTGCTGATCAACATTAACTTGCTGATTATATAATTAGCAAATGAGCGTTTCTTTTAATTCATTTTTTTTGTTTCGAAAAGCATTTCGAATGACCCTCCCCTTGAGAAAATCCTGCATACGCCACTATCTGCAGTGTCACCATTTAGCACCTAATGATATAGACTTTACTGAGAATGCTACTTAAATGACCAGGCGTCACAGAATGCTGCACCTAAATATCCTGACGCTACAGTGTGCACACCTATTTGGCAGGCACCTAACTGTCTGCACTTAAAAGACATGCTCCGCCATAACATACTAACTTTTAAGGGTCTGCTACTATTCGGTGAGTCCGATTCGGTGAGTCCGATTTGGTGAGTTCCTAACCTGTAACCCCTAACCCTAAAACGGCAATGATAATTAGGCTACGGTACCCAGAAATTTTTTAAAAAAAATTGAAAAAATCACCTAATAGGGATCGGACTCACCGAATCGGACTCACTGAATCGGACTCACCAAAACGGGCCATTCTGAACTTTTAAGCTACTGTGTAGTTAGACCAACTTTAACTTAAGTAACGCATCAAAACAAAAGAAAGTTGATCTCCTAACAAAAGAACTCTTCTCACCGATTTAGTTTCTTCACACCAATTGCCTATTAATGTTTTGTTGGAATAACGTTGTTCGATCCTCCAACCTGGCATGTTCCATTTCTGAACATCTCCTTGAGCCCCAGCCATATTGAAAGTCAAGTTTTCTACAAGCTACCAATACTACTCTGGAGTCAAGTACTCAAATTACTGCATCACTAATATAAAACTTAGTAACTACCTAAAATACAAGTACAAGTCATAACTATGACAGTAATAGCATCGTGTCAGAAAACGTAATGTACGTATATGAAGGGTACCGGTACCACATTTTTTCGAGTTAAAATACACAATTTTGTGCCAATTGCTTGCTCACAAAGTCAAGGTGCGACTTGTACACAAATAATTTCAAAGTTCAACTTAGAAATTCGTATCATTTTACCAGACCTGAGTTAGGGGTGCGAATTACACAAGAGTGCAACTTATACTCGAATAAATGTGGTATCTTGTCTTATTTGAAATGTTCAATAAATAAATTGATGTTATTATATACCAAAGTGAAATCTCATCTGGATGAGCTTATATATCAGTGGACACTGTATGGTTGAGTGGCAAAACACCTGCATGACACTTGAAAAGACATAAGTTCAATAATTTTTAGAGCACACAGAGTTGTGTCTTTACAAACGACACCTCATGGTATTCTATTTTAACCATTGAATGAAACTTTAACTAATATGACGTTTAAAATCTTTTAGGGTCAGTTGATTAATTCTTGGAGTGATGTTTATCCATTTTTTTGTGGTGACATAAATATTTAGCATACATTTACATGGTTTGGCAACGGACCTTTGGCTACCAAAGTGTTTCTCATACAACTATGATTGATTGCAGGAATCTTTATCCTCGGGCTGAGAAAGCCTTTTTAAGAGCTTAATTCTGACAGTTTTGCATACTTGTAGAGGCTTTTAACTGCTGACACAGGTTCAATCACCGAGTTTGACAGAGTGAAGTTTCCGATTGTTAAGTATTGTTGTTTTGCATTATTGCATCCACTAGGGTCACTGAAATGGAAAGTTCAGTTTATTTGTTTTTGTTGGCAAGAAAGAAAAAAATTTGTACAAACACAACAAACATTAATGTCAAATAGTTTGGGTGGCACAAAAAGGGTGGCAGCGAAAGGTCAAAAGGTCAACAAAACTGCTACCCAGTCCTTTAAATGCATCAATCAAGCACACACCCAAAAGTCAAACTAACACCATTTGAACTTCTAGTAATCTAGTTTCTTTGGTTGTTAACTTAGGCACTTAACTACGAGCTACTAGGGCAGCTATGTTTCATAACACAACAAATTAGTGTACACAAATGAGACAATTTTATTCAGAGGTGCCCAACATTATCTAAATATGAGCTTTTTTAGTATCTATCAGGGAGCACCTCCGCAAAACCTGATTGAATCAGCTTTACCAAAAAATAAACTTCTTCTTTAACAGATTGATCAGCTGTGAATGTGATCTTCCATACGAACTGCCTCCATTTTGTTCTGTCTTTTGTTTTTATCAGTCCTTCCTGCATGCTTTTCATTCCCGTAGTTTGTTTGATATTGTCAAAATATTTAATTTTTTGTCGTCCTTTTGTTGGTAAGGTAAAGGTGGGTCCCATACTTGATTCAAGCTTTGGGGGATGAGAAGATAAGGTTCTCATTGTACTAAGCCTTCGGCACTAACGAGAGTAGGGTGGCCAGTTCCTTTCTCTCGGCCGCCTTTCCTTCAGCAACTACGCCCACCCAATTTATTACACCCTGGGTAGAGGTGAACGGTGTTTTTCAATAACCAGCGTAAGCCGGGAGTCGAACCAGGTTTGCATAATTGGAAAGCCAACGCCTTATCCGCTGCGCCATCCCACCACCTTTTGTTGAATGTGCTATAAATAATGCGATGATAGCAACAATATGCAGACCCTGATAAAAGCACTTCTTGTTGACATATTTATTTTATAGCCCACCGCTTGAAAGTCAAAATGACATTTTTTATTTATTTTCCTATAATTACCTTGATTTTTTTTTAAAAACGTAATTTGAAAACCAAAAAAAACAAGTCACATAGTTAGCGTAAAAAGATAAAACTTGTAACACAAGTTGATATAACATTATTATTGATAAATAAAAAAATGTTCTGTCAAATTATTTTCAATTGCAAAATATTTACAAATTTGTGAAGTTGATATAATTACCTTGATAGTCGCAAACATGCACATTGACCCTAGTACCTAGCGTATATCTATTTTGAAGTTGACGAAGAAGTTTGCTGTATTTCTGGAAGCAATTTACAATCTCAGAAGTAGAAGTACCGGTGTTTGATGTTTAATTGACTTTTTAATGTTTGATATCCCAATAAACTACGTCATCAATCTTTCTAATATCTCTTTACGTGTAAGAGATAGAAAGAACTGTGACAATAGTATATATCTAACAAACAAATACAAAAACATAGCCACTTGATATGTGTAAATACATGGCTAGGCTAAGCTTCATCATACATAACAGTGGCATATAACTGTAACAATCTTAAACAGTTCTTTAGTCATACGTATTCGGTTTTCATTGGTCTATACGGTAGTTAATCTTATATTTATTTTTAAGATTTTCAATGACATTATTTCTATTTAAAAAGCAAGTCAACAATCCGAATTTTGAATAAGTCAAACTTACTACCTAAACACCGCTTAGAGTTAGGGTAGCCTACTATTAAAGGTTTAAACTTTTTTCTAAGGGTTAGAGTTTTTCTCAAGATTTACTTCAGTATCATTACTTATTTTATGTAACAGTACAAATGGATATTGGATATCTATCAGTAGTAACCTAGTAGATATCTTGTTTGCATATGCAGTTAAACAGTAGCCTATTCCAACACCTCATCCCAATGTTTTGACAGAAAAATTACTTATTGAGGCGCGAACTAAACTGAAGATACTGGTTGCTATGCAATTTACAATTAGCGCCCTCTATCAAGTAATAAATAAATGAACTCAAACGTTTTCGACACGTACGTGTGTCGAAAACGTTTAAGTTAAATTTTTATTTATGTTATACCTCTTCGTAATAAAACATATGAAATCCGCTAAAGTTACTTTGTTTTGTCTGTCTATGATTCAACAAAGCAAACTCTCAACCAAAGCTTTACCAAATAATATTTAATGCACAAAAGCGCAAAAAATTATGTAGGCTACAGTAGTTTCATCCGCGGTTTGATAAAAATAAATAAAGAGCTCAAAATGTAAATACTAAACTCATGTTTAACTAACGTTTTAAAAACTAGACTTTCATCATCAATAACAACGAGAAGCAGCGAAGGAAGATGTAGCCTAGCTATCGAGTAAACTTATCCTATCGTCATGCTATTGTCTGTTTGTTTATCTTTTTTTTCTAACGTAATATGTCGAATTTTTTTTTCACTTCTATTATGGTTTAACGTGTAAAACATATGGTAACACAAATTTCTCATATTACTGTGACATGCCACTACTACATCCCAGCTAGCGATGCCTGTCATTTTTGCATTAATTCAACGTTGCTAACGTTGGATCGGTGTGGAGGTGACGAGTTTAGCTGAGTGGGGTATAAAATTATCGCTTTATCAACGCAACTTTATATCAAAGCACGCTTGATATCTTCAAGACATAACTTCTCTGGGTATAAATTGAATTTCCGCAAAATGATGATGTTGTTTTTGCTAGTTTGTTTTATTTGTTTTCGTCATTGATTCGTATCGCCAAGTTGTATCTATTTTGTGAGTCGTGCAAGGCCTGGTGCGTTGCGCTTGAAATGGCTTTGCCCGTGGTAGGATTTTTTTGTGGGGTTTTTCTTTGCCTGCCTTGCTCTTCTTTGCTATGAGCTAAACGCATCAAGACGTGTTCCCCTCACGACCATCAGCACTCTTGATAACGCACCATGGCCGATCTTGATAGCAACTGTCCATACAAATCTTAAATATATATCTGCTCAAGTTATTTGGGCTAATAAAGTTATAGCTTAAATATACGTTGTTTATTTTATTTTTTGTAACAGTTTCTTTTTTTTATTTTCCCTTTATATCTTAAATTTTTCTGAAGGTGTTGCGACCGTGCCAAATTTCTCAACTCAATAACTTACTTCGGTCACAACTCACAAGCACGTTTTAACGTTCGCGTTTTGTCGCTTCTACCTTTTTCTCTACCTTTGCTATGTTGACGTGTATTGTTTTTGATATGATGGTCAGAAATAAAAAAACAACTGAACTGAACTATCACATTTTGACATGTACCAAGAAAGCAGCCAAGTGTTCTGGAGCGATGTCGAGCCGACGTCTTTTCAGGCGGTGCGCAGACGTTGAGGGAGCAGCTGACTGGATGACCAAATGATTTTTCTGTTCTAGCTAATCAGATTGAATTATTAATCACTGTGCGTAGCCTACTTCCGCGTTCCTCTAAGTTTAAATTGTAGTGAGCTTATATTGTGTAGGCTACTGTCATAAAACATGATGGTGAACACAGTCACAGTTATTCCTCTCTCAGCCTAGGAACGACAACCACTTCAGCGGTAGTGACAGAGACAGTTATTTGCTAGCATTATAGGTGGCGTGCCACGGAATGCAGAAATCTGTTGGAAACGCGTTGAGCAAGCTCACATTCCCAGAGTTGAACTCAATCAGACAGCCCAGTTCAGGGGTGCAAACTTGAGCCCGGCACGGATAAGCTCGGCCACACCCAAACAAGAGACCTCTAAAGAAAACAATATAACTCCAAAAAATAACGCGATATTTTGTTTGTTCTTTGCCACAATGATCTCAGGTCCAAAAGTACCTCTTTTTACGCTACTGTTGTGTGTGCTGGATGCGGAATTACAACGGTTAGTCTTAAAATGGTGTTAGGCGCGGCTCTACTATCGAAAGGGGTTAAGAGTTAACCACAGGTTTAATTAAAACTATTTTCACGTTCATCTGATCCATTATGAATTTCTGTCTTGATGTTTGATAAATTGCACAGACTGATGCAGCAGGCAGGCTACTCGAATCACTTTATACTTTTGTTCCAGACAATTGTTCACCTAATCAAACGTCATATAAAAACCGTTCAGGTCTACTGAATCTTAGCGTATTACGTCATGGAATTTTTCCTAAAAATGAGCCAAAATTGCACCATCGTTCGTAAGACTTGTGTCAAACCTGTTTAAACATGAAACATTGGATCACCAATTTTGAACACCTGTTAGAATTGCGTGACAATGTCTTTCATTATTGAAAAACAAAGAAAATTTGATTTAGAAGATTTTAGTCAGACTGTTAATTTTCAATAACAGTCTGATTTTGCGTTTTTCAACTTACTTTTTCTCATTTGCTATTGCTTCCCCAAGGCAACAAAAAAGTTTTATGTCATTAGGAAGCCGCAAAAAGTAAAAGCATCTCAGAAAATGTCAGTCAAACACTAGCACTAGCTGTAATCAAAATTAATCTGCAAAATGTGGCAAATCAGGCCGCATCTCCAGGTGGCCATGCTACAGCTAAAGTTTTTCTAGATTATTTCGTTTTTACATAAATGCATGTTTAATGCAAGCAAATGGGTTGTGACAACACGCCCCACCCCGGGGCGTGTTGTCACAAAATTTCTGCACATGCTTTATGATTAAAATATCACAGAAATCAATAAAAAATGGTTTTAATACAGGCTGAACGAATAAAAAAATATGCGAAATGCAAAGAGATTAATTTACAACATGTTGGTAAAAAGTTTATGCCCATTGTCAAAAGCAATAAAAATGTCATCTTGAGAATTATGTGTCAGTATCAAATAGGTGTGTATCATTTATCTAATATTAATTTTTTTTTCTAAAAAAACGTTGTATTTTAACAAATACGCATATTACCTCGTTGTATAAGCAAAAATATTTTTTTATGTTTCTTAACATCAAAAATGCACACCACGGGGCCTGTAGTCACAGCTGTGACAACACGCCCCGTGGTATGAAATCACGTGGTTTCAACAACCATGTGTAGACAGCTCTACTTGCATGTCTTATCTGTTTGGTATGATGAAAAGAGCAGGCTTAAAGCAAACGAATGGTATCTTTCCTGATCAGTTATGATCATACCTTAGTTTGCCAGACCATTTTTTAGTTTAGTTATAAAACCCGATTTTGCCCAAAATTCAATGGCACTGCTCATAATTTCTGTTATGGTGACAAATTTATTAACCTTCACTGCTTGTACGAAAGAGAACCGAAAACTATGCCTTCCATTGAAAACTCGTAGTTATACGCTTGGGTTATCACATGCAAATCGTGCTGTGACAACACGCCCCACTTTGCCCTACTGGGAAAGCTTCTTGCAGAGCTTAATCCTGGCAGTTTCGCATACTTGTAGAGGTTTTGAATCACTGACGCAGGCACGGTCACCGAGTTTGACAGAGTGAAGTTTCCGATTGTTGAAGTCTTGTTGCCGAGGAATAATTCCATCCATTAGATGCCGTTGCATGGAAAGCAGTCTTTAACGTGCGCTGCTCAAGCGCACACCCCGCTTGATATTCGTAGGCTACAGCCCATTCTGGAAGTGCTCGCATTCTGATGCAAGTTGGGCGCTTTGGCAATGTCAATGAACTTTACTGGAAGTCGAAATATACTACGATCCCAGATGAGGAAACAGAACAATGTGTTGTGAGAAGCAGGGTTGCTGGATGGCCTAAAGTTTTGACAGAAAACGATAAATGGCCTAATTTTTTATACACTCCGACAGATAGCCAGTCATTCGGACATTTATTTAATTCCCTATGTTGGATTTTCTTTGATTTATCATTCAAGTGATGCAACAAAAATAGAATACTTTTGTTCTAAAATGTCCGAATTTTAGACCATAACTGTCCGAATTCCTCCGGGTTAAAACCTGGCAACATTGGTGAGTAGACTCAAAATGACGTGACAAAGCCATCAATGTGCTTGTAATTAAAAGAATGTTGACTTGCAAACACTGCAGTAGCACCTATCATGGGGAAGACAATTAAAAAATATGAGCAATCAAAATTACACCAAAATCCGTCATTTTTACATTGAAGCATCGGCAGACGTTAACTTAATGTAAAAACGACAGATTTAGCTGTCTGGGTTAAGTCATACAACAGACAAGAACAATTTAACCCAGGGGTTCTTAACCAGGGGTGCGAGACCTGTGCCAAGGCGGTGCTGAATGATCAAGGTTTGTTACAATATGACGTAAGAAGCAAAGTTGTATTACCAGGTTTCAACAAAAATTTCGACATGAGGCGACTATTACTTTTCAACCAATTCTAGGAGGGGGTGCGAGAATTGATTGGTAATTTCAAGGTGGTGCCAACAAAGCAAAAGGTTAAGAACCGCTGATTTATGCCGACAGCGACTTATTGCTTCGAAAATGAAGGGAAAAAACTGAGTGTGTTGGTTCGTCATGGATAACCTATTTTCAAAATCAAAAATTGAGCAAAAAAATCAGCAAAACGAGACCAGAAATGAAGGTTCGCTTTAAAAATATGAAACTGCCACGTTCAATCGTTCATTGATCAGCTAACAAAATCGATGTAAATAAACTATTTTGTCAGCTGAATACACATTAACGCAAGATCAAAATAAGGGGCACAACCAGGGCTGTGGAGTGGGGCGAAACACATACGACTCGGACTCCTCAGTTTATAACTGAGCGATTACGACTCCAGACACGCCAAAACCTCTTCGACTCCTTAGCCCCGACAAAGCTGTGGAATCGGGCAAAAAGATACGACTACGACTCCTCGGTTTATAACTGAGCGACTCCGACTCCAGACACGCCAAAATCTCTCCGACTCCACAGCCCTGGGCACAATAGTTAGCTTATAAACGGCTAAATTCACAAACTTTACAAGCTTGGCAATTGACGGTATTCTACAGTATATTTGATCAAACCACGCCAAAGTATTTCGCTAAGTGGTGAACCTGACTAAATCGTATCGTAACAACATTTTGTTCAGTTACTTATACATCAAAATAAAGTCAATAACAACAAACTTTGGTCTGACAGCAAAAACGAAAACTTTCCTTTGAACTTTTACTTTATCCAATACATAGAAATCCGTCATTTTTCGTCATTCGTTCGTCTGTAGACTTTGAATCAATGCAATAACGACGGATTTTGCTGTCTGGGTAGTGGCATGTACAAATCTTTGCAATTGGAAAACTAAACCGTAAAACGATGCAGACGCGTTGTGATATAGAAGCAATTTCCAATTTGTGTTGACAGTAGGTCAGATACTTGTCCGAATGAGCATGGGTGCATGGAGCATGGGTCCGAATGAGCATAATTTATTGCAGCTCCATTTAGTGTGAATACAATAAATGTGATAAGTGGGAAAAAATTTGTGCTAAACTATTTTCTTAAAAATTTATTCAAGTCTTCTTTCGCCAGCTCACTGAGAGACAGCTTAGCTACCGCGGCTTAAATGTAAATCATTATGTTTTTGAATGGACATTATAGTTGTAACATGAAAAAGTTGACGTACTGCTTCCTCACACAAATTGCATTGGCTTCCTACAACATAGCAATACACTTTTGAGCACAGTGTTGCCAATTGAAACGGGCCATAACGAACCAACTGGAATCAATTACTAGCAGTACGAAACAGAAAGCGCATTACAAATATAAAGCACCACGACGCAGAATTCTGTCGGCATGTTTGGATGAGGGTTTTTTAAAGAACGTTAGGAGATAATGAACGTTTCAAAAAATAGTTGGAGATGTTAGCAAATTGCTGTTCTCGCTGTGAAAAATTACAAATATAGATTACAGAAAATATCGAATTAAGGCTAGTAGAGTCGAACTGTGGATTGTCAACATCTGTGTTTGTCCTGCGTCTGCATTGTCATGAGGGTGTGACGTCATTAGGCAATTGTCACGAGAAGTTCAACAATTCAACTTGTCAAAGCGTAAACGAGGTGGACTAAAGGCAAACAATCCCAGGCATCAAAATCAGTTGTTTTTACATTGATTCAACGTTTACAGACGTTGAATCACTGTAAAAATGACTGATTTTGGAGCCCGGGTTGTGACTATCGACAACACAACGCCTCTTGGATGAACTGTTTTCAAAGTACTCAGGTCACAGTTGAGAAAATGCATAGCTTCATTGCGTCACGATCACGTCATCAACCTGTTACGTCACGGGCCAGCCGAGATCTAATCAAAGTCTCTGCAGCAGATCTGGTCTTGGACGGCGACAGCGTCAGAAGTGAACATGATTACGTCATTGGCAGGCACGTCACTCAAACATTGCTACGTCATCATCCGTGACGAATTAACTGTCAAATCAAGACATTCTCCGTTAGGTGACGATCGATTGTTCTGCGTCTTGATGACGTCATGAATGTCTCTTCGAAACATGGAAAGGTTTTGAGTGAATCTAAAAAAATGTGCCACAATGTCAAACTTGGGAAAAAAATTATCGTTATAATAACGTTGCGGAATGTTATTACCGTGCACTACAAGTCACCTGTCTCTGGTCTTTGTATGCAGGTTCTTGTCAACTCCGTTCATCAACTGGCGGAAGATACTGGACACAGACTCGGGATCAAGGCGGCCGTGATCGAGGCTGGGATCACAAAGCGACTTCTCTATCGAGCCAAGGTACTGCAACAATAAACATTAGGGTGTCCCACTTTTAGGCGACTTTTCAGGAAAATTAGGTTCGGGTCAAATTCTGACTGGATTTTCGTCACTGATTTCAAAAATGACGTTATTTTTTCATTATGACGTCATCTTGATGCGCCAGCTAGCGGATTTTTGCTATTTTGGCCTTATCACGAATATGGTAAGAGCTAGAGAGTTGGAACTTGCGCCAAAATGACCGGAAGGGACGATTTCCTATTTATTGTCAATACAATATGAAACGCTAACTGCAACAGAAAAGGAGTTATTTTGAAAAAACATGTTTTTGGTCATTTTTGGACAAAAAAATGAGAAACATGGCAATTTTGCTACAGTGACGCTTTTATATCGATTAAGTTGCTGTGCTGCGCCACATTGTTTAACAATTAAGTACAGTGGTACTTGGTAGTAGTCTACTAGCATATTGTATTTACAATTAATTACCTCAGCATTGATTTTTGCATGCATGTTGCAATTACTAATACTAGCAAACGTTAAACCCTTGGTCATTTAGTTCAAAAATCTATCAAACAAAACCACCATTCAACAACACAACACAGTTCAATGGGATTATTTATCACACCATACTGTGCAAAGCAGCACAAACGCGCAAGTCTGTTTTGGCCAAATCATCTTGGTCATCTCGAATCAAGCCGTTCACAACGCCTTTCAGTCTTCCAATGAAGCGCTCTGTCGTTGTTGTCGATCATACGCCAAAACACTGATGGAGACGAAAAACATGCTATGCATGGAGCCATCTGACTTTCTTCGGAGTAAAAATCACGTAAGTTGCCACACTTCAAAAGCGTCTGCTCGATATCAACGTTCTTGGAAAATTTTTCTGTCTTACCGCATCAGCAGCAAAAGGCGGAGCTTCAGTGTGGGAACTTAAAGCAACGTTTTTAGTGCTCAACCATTAAGATGCATGCTTAACGATGTATCAGAACAGCGTTGAATACTGGTTCATCAACATATTTATCTGCAAGTTATAAATCTCTTGTGAACAGTACAATTGAGGGACCTTCAGCAGCGGAAGGTTTAAGATGGATGACCAAAGATGCTGGCAAATAAATACAAACAATGAAAGAAACCATACGTTGAAGTTTAGGGATATCCTGAGGCTCAACACAATACCCAAAAATCAGCATTCTTAAGTAACCACTCGCTGTTGTTATCCAAACGCGCATGGGATACGCCTTCTTGACGATAAAAAAGTGGGAGTTTCAAATTTCCTGGAACATCCATCAATAAATCAGCTGCCAGAGCAAGAAGACACATATGGTCGCTCCGAAAAGATGAATCTTCAGCTTCTTTCTTATGCTCAGAAAGCCATAAGATCTTGGCTTTTAAATGATTTGCGGCTATATCTGTGATGGAAACTTTACAATCTTGTCGGATTTTCAGATGTTGGGGCTTAGGTTTTGGTATTTTCTTAATTCTGTTCATCAAACCACCATCTGCCAAACAAAATTTATGAATCTTGTTTGCAAAATATCCCAAACAAAAATGATGCAACATTGCATCATTTTTATTTTAGGATATAGGCCTACTGTTTATGACATGACAATCGAAATAAAAGCGTCACTATATTCTATTGTTAAGCTAGTACCACTGTACTTAATTTTTAAACAAGGTGGCGCAGCTAAACAATCGAAATAAAAGCATCACAAATCATCATCAAAACTCAAGCAAAATTGCCATGTTTCACTTTTTTGTCCAAAAATGACCAAAAACATGTTTTTTCAAAATAACTCCTTTTCTGTTGCAGTTAGCGTTTCATACTGTATTGACAACAAATAGTATATCGTCCCTTTCGGTCATTTTGGCGCAAGTTCCAACTCTCTAGCTCTTACCATATTCGTGATAAGGCCAAAATAGCAAAAATCCGCTAGCTGGCGCATCAAGATGACGTCATAATAAAAAAATAACGTCATTTTTGAAATCAGTGACGAAAATCCAGTCAGAATTTGACCCGAACCTAATTTTCCTGAAAAGTCGCCTAAAAGTGGGACACCCTAATAAACATGCTTCTATCTCGTGCCCATTCGACAACACATAGTAGTTCACCGCGATCACAGATACAACGTAACAGACAACAAAAAGCAGCAGAGAGACATGCAATCAGCTTTTTGATGTTCTTTGGTATGTCTTGCCAAGGCATAGCCACATGCTCATGATAGGTGTCGAACAGTGTCCTTTTGACCATCGCGCAGATGTTTTCACCACTCGGCCACATAACCTCAAGTAAATATCACAAGAATTATTTCCTCAGTGCCCATCATACACTGAGGTGGGGTGTAAGCTGTGACATTATCAGTTATCACGTTTCTGTTGTAGTCGACAATGAATATAAATGACACTGCAAATTGTTCAAACAAGCGGTGCATATATAGACATTAGACAGTATCTGTGTTACATTTGTATAAGTATATGCTTGTGTATTCTGCATGTATTTAATTCTTAATTGGTCACATTTTAACCAAAAACTTAATTTCCAAGCCATCACAATGAGGATGTAAATATTAGGGTGTTTCATTTTTTCACCATTTTTGAAATTCAAAATGCCTGGGGTCCCATCTGGTGGTATTTGGAGAAAAAAGTTTACACCCCAAATTTTTTTCAATTATGACGTCATATTGAGGTGGTCCACGAGGTTTGAAATTTTTGGGCCTCAAAATCTCGAAATTTGGCCGTATCTCCGGAACCGCTCATCATAGATCGACAAAATTAGTATCAAAATGCGCAGAAGGGTCGGTTTCCTATACCTGATGTAGAGAATATTAAGGTCTATCTGCTTCAGAAAAAAAGTTATTACAAAAAATCTGATTTTCGGTGTATTTTCTCCTGATGAACAGAGATCAGGTGATCAAGATAAAAGTTTTTCTGTATTTTTGCACTCTGAGAAGCTGTTATTGCGGAATAATAGTTGGTGTTAAGGTTTCAGTACTGGGCTTGCCTAGTCTTGCTATCTGGTTAAGCAAAGCCCCATGTTGCATTGCTCCGGGACTCTTCTTGGCACCGTCCACAAAAGAAATGACATGGGAAAGATATATTTCGTTTATGTAGAACATGCATTAAAGGGTATGAATATCATGACCAACTTCATTATTAAAATAATTGACCAGTCGAGTATTGACTCCGGACTTTTTTCCGTGTTGAGAGCAGTCGTATCAGCCATGACTGAATATACTTGGGATAGGTGAACTCTGCAAGCGTTCTGGATGATGGTGCCAAAAATCAGTTCTGCAGTGACCAACACACTTTTGGGAAAAGATTTAACAGCAAGCACACTTTCGTGCTTCATGCCATTATCATCAACAAGTTGGCCCAAGAAAACGTATCGATCTATTTTATCGACAACGCGCCCATCATAACATAACTGCATGGCAGAAGTTGAGTTGAGAAGGTTCTCACTTTCCATCAGAGATTTTTCTCTCGTTTTTTGTCGCTGGCGGTATACTGTCGAAGGTGATGCAGCATTGCAGCTACTTGATCTTTTCCAAGAACCGACCTCATAAGGTCTGACTGCTGGGGTACCGAAGTCATCCTACGATCAGCAAGTACACAACTTCTATCATTTATGGAAAAATAATATACTTTCTTGTACACTTTTCCCCAAACAGCTGGTTTCAGAGGCTCGTATTCCTTATCATCTTCCCAATTCATATCCCCATCAGATTCGCTTTCGCTACTGTGTAGACATCTAGCTACTTCATTTCTTTTTCTCTGTTTCAAACATAGTAGTGCCGATGCTTTGGCAGATTGTATGCTAGAAGTGCTAGGTTTCTCTGTTTGCTAAGCACTGGAAGACCAGCTTTGTTCCATATGCCAACTACATCTTTCAGCAGTTCATCTTTTAAATTTTGGAAATGGGGTATTTTCTTAAAAAACTCAGGATTAGTTTCGGCTACTTTCTTCCTCAAGTAAAAATAGTGACTGACTATGTCTGAATTCAGGGGAAGCACATTTCTCTCCAATTCCATGAAGTTTTGCATCAACTTACTAATACCTGACCTTAATGCCATAATGACACTTAATCTAAAGCAGGTGAGCAGCATACCTCTTCCTCAATAGTTACATTAATATTATGATAGTAATACCTTCAAATTACCATTTCATCTCTTGCAAAACGAACAACGATTATTATTACGCAACAGCAGCTTCTAAGATGGAAAAATACAGAAAAACTTCTTATCTTGATCACCTGATCTCTGTTCATCAGGAGAAAATACACCGAAAATAAGATTTTTTGTAATAACTTTTTTTCTGAAGCAGATAGACCTTAATATTCTCTACATCAGGTATAGGAAACCGACCCTTCTACGCATTTTGATACTAATTTTGTCGATCTATGATGAGCGGTTCCGGAGATACGGCCAAATTTCGAGATTTTGAGGCCCAAAAATTTCAAACCTCGTGGACCACCTCAATATGACGTCATAATTGAAAAAAATTTGGGGTGTAAACTTTTTACCCCAAATACCACCAGATGGGACCCCAGGCATTTTGAATTTCAAAAATGGTGAAAAAATGAAACACCCTAGTAAATATACTGTGGTGTAAGTAAATCCTCGCAGAACGGCAGAAAGAATTAAAAGTAAAACCCAAGTTGACATTTTCAATACGAAAATTCAATCAAATAATTCAGCTTTAAAAAACCTGGAAGCCCTTTACCTCTTCGTTAAGAAGAATAAGGCCAAGCAGAGGTCTCGACATGCTCCATTGGTTTTTGCAATCTTCGAACATAATCGTGTGTAGGACAGTTGACAGAGCCTGCATCAAGCTAGTGGATTACTATACTGGTATAGTGGGTGGAGTAATTCGTGGTGTGATGCTTATGAGGGTTCATAGGTGGAACAAGCGTCTAATTTTTGCTACACTCCGTTGCTAGGTATATATTATATAACCCTATTGACCTTTCTGTTGTAGATGAAGTTTTGTTCATTTATGGTAAACATTTTAACAGTTCGGTTTGAAATTCTTTTTTTTTGTTGAGATAATATTAACAAGCAAAAAAATGTACGAAAGTTTAACGGTATAAAAATATGTTAAGCTTCATCCTTTTAAGTTAAGATCAACACAATATCAAACCCTTTGATTTCATGAACAACAAAAAAATTCCAGTAAAGTTTCAAAAAGATCAAAAAACCACCACATTTCTAAAACTAATGTCCAACAATGATTTTATTACTTTTTGCAAAATTTCAGGTCTTTCGTGCATTATCTGAAGAAAGTGTTGTTCCCGTTGCCGCTCTATGTCGTCACGATGACGTGTTGCGGTTGTTGCTGGCAACGCAGGGACTTTCCCACTTGTGAAACTATTCGAGCGACTGGCAATTCGGAATAAGAACGTAACGAAGTAATCCATGGCTGTACAGCAACAAGTGCACACGCCGGTGTCTGTGATAAAGATGAAAGCCATACACATGAATAGTATAGTTTTATCAAGCCAGTGGCAACATTTCCATGTAACTTGCATTTTTTGACACAAAAATTTTGTTAAACTTTAGTTGCAGCAATTTCTCAATTGCTGGCAATACACTCCCAGTGATTTTATTTATTAATCCAATATCACAGCAACCAATGTGAACCAGCAGCTACTCAGAAAGCAAATTAACCATTTTTTACATTGATTAAATAAATGTAAAAAAATTGATCAGCTGTCTGGGTATAGTACAAACCAGCTTTGAACCCAGTGACTCACCAAGTGCGGTAAACCCGGCAGTGATCGACTCTAGCAAATGATGGACAACGGAAGAAGGCAACCCGGTGATGAACTTCATGTGGTCCTGCATAACAACTTCAAGAAGGCTGTGATATGATTGGCTGAGTTTTGGAAACTCCTGGAAACACAAAGACATTATGTAGAAAAGCCAGAGCAAGTTCTAGCGGTTTTGATAAGTTCAATTTAGCAGGCTTTGTGAATGGGGGTGGCTAAGCTCCCCATTTGTCTTTTAGCTGATATCTTCTTCACCAAATTAATCATATTTGAACAGCTGTGGCCTTCTATATGAACTCCTTCCGTGTTCGTTTTTTTTTTGCTAGTACTTCTGGCATATTTTTTATTCCTGTAATTTGCTTGATGTCAAAACATTTCATTTTTCGTCGTCCCTTTGTTCGTTTCCCTCGCACCATCCCAGTCAACATGAAATTTTCAAACGAGTTGCTTCTTGCTATACGTCCGAAATATCTTAATTTTCTGAGGTTATTAATGTTGTTAATTAGACTCCAGTCGTCCGACTCCAGACTCCAGTTATCTAATAGAGTCACCACTTTTTAAGGGCACAAAGTCAGTTTGGGGATAATTAATGCTCCGAAATGTACAAGTTCTCTCCCTCACGGCCTCCACACAATCTTACCAGTAGATGACTCCCTCGCACAGACATCACAAGATTAATGAACACGTGAAGGGCGTCATCTAGTGTCGAATCGTTATAGAGACGGAAAACGCTGAAGTTGACATAACCTCCGGACAGGGCGTTCTTCAGAAGTTTGAAACTCAGCGAGATTCCCTTCAAACGATGTGAATATAACTGCTGTTTCGGGGGTTCCCCAACGGACAAAAGTCGAGTACCTGAATATTGAAATATACAATACAAAGCATTTGAAGTGTTCCCTGTATGAAGAATCTTCTTCGCTTGTCTAAAACTCACACACAATATAACTTCATTATAAAAGACAACTTCCGACTGCTAGCACTGTGAACAGATCTCAATCATTTATTGGAATGAGAAATTGTAAGAATTATGCTTTAAAAGAAACTTCTCAGATCGAAGTTAGCGCCACAAAAGCTAAACTTGTTTGGCGTTTAGACAAACACGTAAACATGTTTATAAAAAACACTCAACCGCAAAATCACAAAACAAATGATTTATCTCTGAAGAGCCTACCATAAGTGCACACTAGCTTGCTTGCTTCCTTAAAGAGGAGAATTCCATTAGGTGACGAAACGTCGAAACTTAAACGCTGGCCTCGGTTTAATACCAGCTCAGTGAATAACTAAAAAGAAAATGAAAAAAGTTTAAGTTGTGGCGATCTGTGTCTTGTAGCTTGTAGAGACCTGTCATTGAGCTTCGGGGCATGAGAAGACAAGGTTCTCATCACACTAAGGCGAGATTCACACCGAACATACAATACTGTTTTCAGCCATGCTTCAGCATACAAAAACGTCACACCAAACATAGCGCATGTTGGTTTCCTTTTACCATTTGCACGCGAAATTGTATTCAGTTTTGTATGTTCGGTGTGATTCTCGCCTAAGCCTTCTGCACTAACGAGAGTAGGGTGGCCAGTTCCTTTCTCTCGGCCGCCTTTCCTTCAGCAACTACGCCCACCTAACTTATTACACCCTGAGTAGAGGTGAGCGGTGTTTGTCAACAACCAGCATAAGCCGGGAGTCGAACCAGGATTGCGTGATTGGAAAGCGAGCGCCTGACCCGCTGCGCTATCTCACCGCAGGGAAAGTCATGTACGATGTTAAAACGCAAAGTTATTTTGAATTGTAAAGTAGACGGTGATATCTCTTCACCTCTTTTCCGGTTTCTCGATGTGATATTAAGAATGAAAAGTTATACACGGATCCTTCATTTAAGATGCAACCGAACGATTAAACAAAACAAGTAAATAAAATTCGCTACGTTCGGAAGCTTGCACTACTGTGAAGGCGGCTTTTTTAGTATCTTATTTATATACTGTAGATATATTATAAGATTTGAATAAGATATTTAAAAGCAATAGGTGTGACCTTCAATATGGGCGTTGTTAGGGCGGGGTCCGCGTACCAGATTTCAACAGCTTTCTGCAAAATGTCGACGAACGTGGGACAGATTAAGTCATAGAGCATCGCGTAGCTGTTCTTAGTGTTGAAAGCGTAGGCCAATCCCCGGCAGTCTCGCGTTACACCAATCAGTGTGCGGATAGCACGATTATTGATGCCGCTGCAAAGAGAATATAAAACGTCAATCAAATGCTACACCCGATGAACAGCCATGAAATGGTTGGATTGTTATGAATTGTGAAACAACACAAAACTTTGGCTTCTGTCTCTCTCTCTCTCTGCCAACATAAAAGCGAAGTCTCTTTCAGAGAGGGGTGTACCACGGGTGTACATTTTATGAAGAAACTTTTTAATGGCAAAAATGGTTGTGGTGTAAAAATACCGAGTCAGTTGATAATCATTCGTTAGTGTCATAGAAAAGATTTTTCAGTACAGCGCACCCAAGTGGTAGGATGATGGATACAACAGCTGGTGGTGCAGCGGCCCTCAATCGGATGAAATCGTTAAGAACCACTAAAGTCTAAACACTAAATCGTTAACAAAGAATACATGAAAAAAAATGGTAGACTTCAAACTGTGCAACCCAAGGCTCGAACCAACGTCGGATGAGATCTTCAGTTAGCCCTAACCTTGTTGGGCCAACGAAGCAAATGAGCATACCGTTGCTAATGTGTAACTCGCCTGCTATTGGTGGTTTGAACCATCCGCTCCAGCGATTGGAAGGTGACGGCCATTGGTGCCATGAATCTCAGGAATCTTTCTTCATCCTCGCCTAAAAAAATGGCAACTCTTATTCAGAAGCAACCCAGCTAGGAAGTCAGTTTTGTCTACATCGAAACTGGGCTGATTTACTGTTAGGGAATGTTGTCATGATAAATTGTAAAGCAGAACATTGGACTTAAAATTTAAATGAATATTTGCTAAAAAAAGTATCGAGCAGTTCAAACTAATATTATTTACTTTCCTGACAAACGGGCGTTTAAAGACGTAAATTCTAACGTCTTCTGCATTATCGCGTTTTGAAGAATTTAAACCAAAACTAGTTGTTGCAAAACGAAGTTAAAAAACGACACGAGGAAGACCAAAGATAGGAGATTGTGACGCAATAACTCACCTAAATCTACCATCAGGAGGCGTCCGAGTGACGTATAAAACGTGGTCCGGCATCGGAGGTCGGATATCTTTGAGTCGACGCCGAGGAAGGGAAAGTGTTTGGTCTGAATGAAGGAAGCATCTTAGTGGATGATTGCACAGAAGATATACACTATGTAAACACTGCACTGACGAGACCGGAAGTTCGAAACGGTGTGCACTGTCTGCAGTTACATGAATATTCAATACGACACAGAAGTGCGGCCAGAATCAGAATTTAAAGTGATAAGAAACAATTAAAGATAAAACAGACCTAAGCAGCTATCAAAATCGCTACTACAGAGTGAACTCTTTAATTGGGCCGATACGACATTTCCTGCATGCAGAAACTTGACTATAAATGACAGAATCACAGATCTGAACTGATTAGGAAGCAATTTGAGGTGTGAACAAGCTTAAACACTGCATAATATCGTTGCTGCTGTTTTGAGTATTCTACATTGGATTAATGAATGATTCATTTATCATACTTCAAACTTTACAAAAGTTATAAAAAGGTTAAGAATACAAATCTCAACAACGACAAAATGACAGAGCTTTGGTTGGGGGCTTGTTTTACCAAAAAAAAAATCGAATACTCTTCAGTACCGGATTGTCATCCAGTAAGAATTGAACCGCTTCCAACTTGACCAACTTCCTCACAGAGCTGAACCCGATGGAGAGGTCGCTAAGAAGATGCAAAGTCCTTGAGATTATTTCATCATTGTGGCTCCAGTACTTGAGGTTGGTGATGCTGAAAATGGAAAATATTTAGAAATATCATTCATAAATGTTCAGGAATATCCGTTTTACGTTATTAACCCATGTCTTTGCAATTTTTGGTTTCTATCGCTTTGCAAAGCACAACTTCAAAAATCGGTGCTTCAAGAGGTTCTAAAAAACAATGTTACTTTGGTTCTAAATGGATTGTATTGTTTAAAATGTATCACTAAGTTTGTATAGGCATTGAAAAAACATAAATATAACAACAAAGCAACGTAGCTCACATTTTTGAAACAAACACACTGAGAACTGCCAAGTCGTCCCCGAGTTGCAGAGAGTCGCTTAATCTTTTGTACAACTGCAAAGAAAGTGTCAGCGGGTTGACAAAAACTTAAAATTCTTATTCAACATAACTGAGCTAACAGCATTTGCTATAACTGATAGTGGTTGTCAAAAAGGCTTGTACGCATTCTACTGCAATGCCCCATAAGACGAGTGGTTGTTTTTATTTCAGGCATTTTCAGGTCTATGTGTACTTTTATGTTATAATTGGAAATGTATGAAAAAGCTTTTATTACATTGCAATCTTACATTTAAAATGTGCACGAATCAAAACAATTTAACAACAATTTACCTTTGATGTCTTTTGCACTTGATCTCCAACGTAAATCTTGCGGAATTGTTCAAAAAACGACAAAAAGGCGAGTTCTATAACGATGAAACCGTTCCCAGATGGAAGTCGTCTGCAGAAACAAATTCAATTCAGGTTGTAAAGGTAACGCTTGAAGAATGAAACACCGAAATGCATTAAATCCAACATCAAATTTCCTGAACTTTACGAAAGTCAATCACTTTTGAAAAGAAATCCTACAAAAGAGATCCTAGTCTCTTGTTGCACATTGACAACTGTTAAAGAACATAAACTTAATTAAAATTCTTGTGGAGCCTATCGTTGAGTTTGAGCTAGTCAGAAGTACTGTGCAGTTTTTGTCTTTTCCTGTTTATAGATTTAGTTAACCATTGTATTTTATTCAGATGTAGTTAAGTTGTATGTATGTTATTCCTGAAGAGGACATCTTGTGATGTCGAAAACGTTCGATATTTAATTGTTGCGTAGTTTTGTGTTTTTGTAAATATAATAATCTTTAAATATGCTAAACTTGATAACGTTGCGCGGCTTCGTATGCCTATGGTTCAACAAGACAAACTCTCTACCGAAGCTGTAACATAAACTTAATAAAGCACATTTACGGCATAGACCAGGGCACCTCAATCTATGAGTCGCCAAACCAAGTGGGATCGCAAATTGCCATTTTGAGGGCTACGAAACTAGAGTCGGTCTATCGGAGGAAGTCTAACTTATACTTTAAACTGCAGTCAACATGTACAGTACACTACCTATTAGAGGGTCGTATAAAAAATTATTCTCAGCAACAAGTAACATGGATTGGAGAATATAAAAGTTTGAAAAGTTCTGAGTTGGACTGGCAAGGGTGTACCACTGTACCTGTCGGTGGCAGCCATCAACTGGAGAACTCTGATGACAAGCTCCCCATCCATGGAGTCATGGTCGTCTGTGGCCGCGAATGAGACCCTCCCCCCGATTACTGCCCCCACCAGGTGGATGATCCAAGTTAGTTTTCCTGGTCAAGTTGAACAAAGTTAAGTTGAAGTTCTTATTACGAAGCAGGTCTATTACTGAATCCATGCTCACACTGAGTTCACTTTTAGTTTGCGGTGGTGAAAACCTGCAGCTAAGTAAAAGTTTCCATTGGTCACATTTATAAAACAAATTCACACATAGTTGTTAATTAAAGCTATGTTAATTGGCAATCATGTAAGCCTAAAACATTAAAGTTCCACACTTTTAGTGTCACATTCGACAACAATACAAACCATTAATTTTTAAAATTAATAAAAAAAAGTTGTGAAGAAATCACCCATTGGCAGCAGAAGTTGCTGGTTGTCAACGTTGCCTAGCAACAGCTTCTCCAATTGTGATGCCACGTCATCAAAGAGTTGAACAAGAAGCTGTGAATGGAAGCAGCAAATATAATCGCTAGGGATGGAAAGAAACACAATGCGAACAAGTTATAAGGCGATAACGCACAAAAAGCACATTTATTAGTCTAGGCAACTGCGCAAAATGTTCTTCTACGTTCTGAAAAGAACAAACGATTGTACCAACTTCCAGTTGTAACAAATCACTCTATTACGATTCAAAAGACAACAAATAAAGTTAACTCCGCTTAGAATCGAAGGAGTCAAGCCAAATGACCCAGTAGGTGGTCACATCAAAATGGGACAAATTGTATAAAAGAATGGGTCTAGTGAAAAGCGGCCATAGCAAGAGGGTAGTACCATAACGCGAGAAGTGAGGCAACGTTGCCAAAAACCAAGACACAAGGGCTTGATGTCAGTTAGATCATACTGTGGCAAGTATACAGACCAAGAATCCAACATCGGATCTTTAGCTAAGCAAGCTTTGTTATGACAACAATTGCTGAGTCAAATAATTCTTTCTGATTTTACTAATAAAAAAATATTATATTAGCGAGTGCAACGATCCCAAATCAGACGGAGAGATATTCATTCAAAAATCGTTTAACATTTAATTACCCGACATGTGGCGACGTATTCGCAGCGGGCTATCGCTGATATTTGCTCCAGTTGTTGCTTGATGAAGGACATGTCTTCCAGAGGGTTTTCCAACCCATCCCTACAATGTTCACCAACACTGGACGGTTAAATTCCCACACACTTCAATGGCTGGTTATCAACATAAACCACGACCAGCCAACTCAAAAGCCAGCGACCGCTATGAGCAACACAAGTACGGATGTGATTGCAATGCAGAATACATTCATTTCAGATTCGTCAAAGCGACCTACCTCGTTTTCGTCACATTATGTCGGTTTGTTAAACCTGATTGTCGGGGTTAAAAGAAAAGAGGTAAAAATCATCGAAAGAAACCGGTTCCAAGGGATTGTTAGACAGCAGGACATCTAGATTCGTGAGTTGTGGCTGTACTCTAGACGTAACGCATGCTTTTTCAGCTCACTACTATTCTACCACCCAAATAACGTTTGTTACAGAATTCATGAAAATTTAGTGACTGACATTTCCGTAGCGCTCAACCATTGCCATATAGTTAAACAATCTGCAAGGCATGAGGCAAAGGTACTTGTACTTCAAACAAAGACAATAACACAGGCAAGGCAAACATACTATAAACGCCACCTGAGAATAATTTCCACTGAATCCAAGCGAGACTCCACGTATGCTTTCAGCACTTCGGGCATGTAGTTTTCCAAATGGTGGGGCTCCTGAGCTTTGACGTAAGGAACACTTGCCGCCATTCTCTAAAGGAAAATATAACTTTGCTGATTGCAATAATTAAACGTCAATAAACGTTAAGTTGCAGCTTCAGCAATCAAGGTGATGGAGTGTGACTCAGGGAAAAGTATCTGACCAATCGGCGGATGAAAGTACAGTGGCTTGAAATAATGGAATTAATCGAAGGAAAGCAACATCGTCATAGCACACGACTAGGGAACTGTGTTCCGAAAGCTATTGCAATTCGCTATTACCACAGCGAACTCGCAGCATCAGGCTAAAACAGATCATTAATATCTACGTTGTGAAGTAAGCTACAATCATGCTGCTAAAAGCGAAGCTCAATCTATTGCAAAGCAACATCTGTTGTGGAAGTTGGTTAAGTTTGCTATAATTTTTTCAGCACTCGTTTTGATTACTACACGACCTGCCCTTTTTCTATTTGCTTAGCACAAATCGTACTGGAAATTTCAACATGATCTCAGTGTGCATCAACAGGGTCTGCTACTATTCGGTGAGTCCGATTCGGTGAGAGCCCTATTCGGTGATTTTTTTGAAATTTTTTTTGAAAATTATCGGGTACCGTAGCCTAATTATCATTGCCGCTTTTACATCGTTTTAACGTCGCTAAACGTTGAAATAAGACCCTAAGCCGTAACCCTAATCCCTAACCCGTAACCCTTAACCCGTAACCCTTAACCCCTACCCTTAACCCAGACCCTAACCCTTAATCCTACCCCTTAACCCCTAACCCTATAACGGCAATGATAATTAGGCTATGGTACCCAATAATTTAAAAAAAATCACCGAATAGGGCTCTCACCGAAAAAGACTCTCACCGAATAGGGAACTCACCTAATCGGACTCACCGAATCGGACTCACCGAATCGGACTCACCGAAACGGGCCATTCCGGCATCAACAGTTACTTGCAACTGTGGCTAGAAAAACGGCAAAACGAAAGTTTTCTCCATAAAAACACCTGTGACTGCGACAACATCATACCTGCCATAAACTGAGCAGATAATGAATGGAGTTGGGAGAAAAGTGCCACATTCTTAGAGACGTCACGGTGAAGTTTGCGATGAGCTGGATGCATTCAGAGTAACAAGCCACTTTGACAAGCTCACCAAGCTGGTAGTTGGCCTTCAGCCTTGCCAGCATCCTACAAAACTCGTGAAAGGTTGCTTCATCTGATAATTTCTAAAAACAAATATTTTTTTACTGTTCAGTTCAAGACATAACCGATCTTGCTTCGATTGATGACGTCAATAAAGTTTAAGAAACCGAAATATTTTGAGTTTATTTTCTTTCCATTGGATAAAAATTGACATTAAAAAAGTATAACAAAACACAATGAAGTTCACAAATGGTGAAACGGAATTCAGAAAAAAAATGATCCTGAAATTGACAAATTGACACCCCCAATCTGTATACATGATGAACACACAGTACCTGGGGATTTTCCAGTATTCCCTTTGTCCCACTCATGATGTCCGCGAGGAACTTGGAGCGCTCGCTGGTGTTGAAAAGAGAGCGCCGTACCGAAACAATCTGAACCAGACAGGAGACGACATTCTTGCAAAGAGATACCGGAAGGCTGGAAAAAAAATGTTAAACTTGTTGTCAAACTGATCTGCAAACAAGTTAGGACTTTCTCGTTGTGCTGAAAACAATAATATAACACACGCCGGATGGAGGTGGGCAGCTGTTATGGCCTCTGCACCTCAACAGCATCGGCAATATTATATAATACCAGTTGCGGAGTGAAAGAAACTGATGGGCGTTGATTCCATTTCAAATGTATTGCCAGTAGAGGAGACCTCGTGTTACAAAAGTATGATAAAGGTTGGTTCATGAGAGTATTGTTGTATGACAGGGGTGGCCAACGGGTCGATCGCCACGTCTCAACTGGTCGATCGAATCAGATTTTGTGTTTACGTTACAAGATTCCTAAAAAGCAAGTTTTTCAATCAAAGTGAGAAATATTGTCGATCAACTCAGATAAAATTCAATCAGGGCTTTTCTAGGTATGAAAACAGAATACCTGTCAGCCATACACGCTCATTGAAGCATATTGTGAAGTAACAGATAAGAACATCTAAGTGTAAAAATCGAAGTAGACTAAAACAGATGCCTTGGCGAAACGGTATAGGTTGAGGCATGACCATAGATTTAACAAAGAAAAAGAAGCATACACTGTGAAGAAAAAAATAGTTTGGTTTACGAAAACGGGAAAATAAAATGAGGAACTAACATTTTAAAAAGAGAATAATCATCGTTGTCGTGTGAGCCTCTGAGGCCGAAAGTCTATCCTTTCATCACCTTAGATTCATGATAATTCCGAATAACACCGGAAAACGGAAGGTAACTAGAGAGTAGCCAGTTTAACCATTCATGACGCGCAGACCTTTCACTCTGTTAGGTGGCATGATGGTACAATGATACTACAATCATTGGTGGTGTGGTTTGCGGTCTGTTCCTCGGCACCACATTCGCTGGAAGAAGCCATTTCCCATTGGTGCATGGTTAAGCGGAAAAACCCTATGCCCAATGCCCATACGAAGACGGCTGAGGGGCACTCACGCCTGTCTAACAATAAGCAGCATAAAAAAACACACTTTTTTCCACACAGCTTATGGTGTTACAGAAAAAAAGTTGCTCAGTGACTTCATCACCGACCGACCGATCGCTAGCAAAGCAGAAATTGTCCAGTCGATCCCATTCGATGGGAAGTCGGCTAGCCCTATTGTATGAGATGAATGATCACAGAAGTTCGAGATAGAGAAAGAAAACAATCAAGGCTGAAGACGTGTGATGTCGGATGGTAGAGTGGCGAACAAGGTCGTGGTCGATGGGTACTTAGCTGCTAAATATCATGACACTTATGATACCTATAACTATTTTCAATGTCTTGCAAGGGTGGAAAATCACTTCACTGATCGTGTGGTCTTTCGTTGTCGTCTTAAAGGGATACTAAAGGAAAAACCTGACTTGGCGATTGTACACGTTCTTTGTGTTTAACATGCTACCATAAAACGATTTTCAATAAAATTTTGCCTCATTGCGATCAGGTCAACATTCCGCGCGTGCTTTTGTCAGAGCTTTCAAAACGGGAATGGGCGTGAGCAGCAAAGCGTGCGACAGTACAGTCTACGTCACTATAGCCTAGCAATCAGTTGATCGAGCAATAGTTATTACTGCGGGCGATTCAACTGTAGGCTATGTATGTATGTACGTACATCAAAACATCAGATTTCAACATCAAAACATCAGACAGTTTGCTTAAAACATCAGGTCTGATATTAAAACATCAGAAGTGGTAACGTGGCTTTTGTTATTGCTGTCGATAGTGACGTATTCTCGAGAAGCGTTTCCACTTTTTGGTCATTTAGAAAAAATTAAAAATAAATGAAACATTGGACTTTGGGCCTTGCCAGTGCCATTAAAAACAAATTTTTTTCAGTAATTTTTTTTTTAATTGTATTCTTGAATGTTCAATTTACGCATTTTAATGCTTAATTCCCGTTTGAAAATTTTATTTAGTATGCCTTTAATGCCAGCAACATATTTTTAATTTTACCCACTGAGTGTCCACGTTTTGTATTGCACTACACATGAATTCAAAATTGTTGACTACGTCTAAGTGACACAGTTATACCTGAAATACCACGAAAGAGGAGTAACTTACACATTGTACAAATTCAAGAAAAGCTGCGAGGTGCTCAGGTCAACAAAGGCAGAACGCCACCCGGTTGGTATCTGTACAGTCCCAAGATCATCGCCAGACTCATCGTAGGACGTCCCGATGAAGTCGAATGTTAAACAACCCAGAGTCAGCTGCAAGACCGCTGATAATAATGCGCACTGAAAAATGAAATGGTATCAATGTTACAATTGCCACATATTATCTTCCCACCGATAGGATACTCACTACAAATGGTAAAGTTCAGCGAGATTTTAAATTACAACTTCAGAAACTGGTTGCACTTATTTTTACATGTTTATGAGAGTCTGAATTATAACAAGTTTCGGAAAAATTGACAGTAACTGTACATTGCAGAGGTAGACAAAGCATTTGAAAAATACACCTTTTAGCTGCAAAAATATTATGTTGACTGGTTAAAGCAAAACTAAGCAAATAGTAATTTATTGAAGTTTGTATGAAAATTTGTGTTTACAGTGATTATTTTACTTTAAATTTAGACATCTCACAAACAAAGCAATGCCCTAACAATATTTTTACAAAATTGCATTTATGACAATTTGTCACCAAGACACCATTGACAGTTTCAACTCATGTTATCTTCCCTGGTACACAGAATTCAAACAAATTCTTTTGTACGTAAGTAGACAATTTTTCATCAATGAAAAATAGTTGAATTTTTGGTTTAAATAGAGTGTAGAAAGACGTAACAGACTGTACCACATAGATTCTCCCACTTTCACTCTGATATGTTACTCATTCTTCACCTGTTCATTGCCTTGAACTTGTCCACCGGTGGCCAGTGCTTGTGACAGCATTTGGCAGGCAAGTTGGAAAATTTCAAATAATGTCTGATCACGAAATGACGCAGCAATTTTACGATGACGTGTCAAAGGTCGAACATTATCCAAACGATTCATATCAGCAACTAGATGATTTAAGAGTTGAACTCCAATTATGCAGTTCTCAGTGCTTCCCTGCATAAAAGTTTAGACTTATTGAGAGAAATACAAATTAAACCACCTTGAAAGCTCAGTTGGTCAAGCTCTTGATTTTGTAAACAAAGAAATATCAAGATCAAGCGGCGCTGGTTTGACTTTCCACTTTCCAGGTATGCGTTTGAGCAACACATTTCAAGGATAGGTCCAGTTCAGAGGCACCTAGTAAATTATGGAACATTCACAAACAAGAATATTTTAACTTCAAATAAAAACTTCACTTCATCAATCTTGGTTACAAAACAAGCTTTTTCAGTCTTCAAATTCTCACAAGCATATGCCAAGTGTTGGAAACATGTCTTCATTTTGTAAGTTAAAACCAGTAAAATAAAGCCTGTGCACTCAAACCAGCCAAACATATGTCTACTAAATTATATCTAAAACAGAATTGAAGCTGTAAAGATGAAAACAATGATTTATTTATCACAAAAAAGCATAGGATATATTTATGTTCTTCGAATCATACAAGTAAGCCTTTTTCAGACTGTTTTTACCTGCAGAAATTTAGAAATATCTTGAATGACATTTCGAAAAAAGTAATCCTCCTTGACAGAGTCAAACCAAGATAGTTTAGTTATTCGAGCATACAAAAGTGAAATCTCTTCTTCGACAAAAGGTGGTTGCTTTGCTCCAGTGTACAAGAAATTGAGAACATAGTTTTCTGTTTTGAACATCGAACAACAATTATCATATATATAAATAATTTAAAGTAATAAACCAAAGCATTAGTTTTGAATATCATCATACAAACCGCTAAGTAACTTGGAACTGGAATCAACCATTCACAATTTATTGGGACAAAAACCACAATATTACTTCAAAATTTAATGGTAATGAAAAAAGGTATATAAATCATATAATTTATTGTTGGTATGAATGGTTTGTACTAATATAGTTTATGTATGATGAATAATAGAAATAAAAATAATTACGTTACTTTGTAGAATGAAAATAGTGTTATTTTTCAATATTAAAATTAGAACATAAAAGTATGCACCCTGTATAATAATACCTAGGTACATTTGCCACCATGAAATATTCTAGCCCTTACTTATATCGAGTCGTTCTTGCATTGATAACGGTGTTGCTGGCTTTGTTACTCTTTTTGTTAAGGTAGAAGCTGCAATGAGCAAAGAATATGGGGACTGCAAAAATAATACAAACGAGATCAATAGCACATTTTAAACTGGGAAAGTATAATTCTACAATGGAAATATTTTCAATGCACGCACATTCACTGTTTAAGTGTTTACGTGAGATTTACATTTGCAAGTGACGCACATTCGCTTTTTATCCATGTATCCAAATGTCTATTTGATTTAATTGTTATAAAATTTTAATTTAAGACAAAAAAAAAATTAGTGAGTTTTAATCAAAATACCAATCTATTCATTCTTACCACTCCTCTCTGGAGCAAAAGTTGACACTTTTGCAACACGTTAACATCATTGACGAGATCAACAAGGACTTTCTGTGCCTGTTGTCTCATGTTTGTGTCACCAGTTTGATACATTGCTGCACATATCTGCTCTAATTCCAATATTTCCTATTAAAAAAATGCGTGATTTCTAAGTTTATATATACACAAAAACAACATAGCCACATAACAACACACATAACGAAAGCCTTCAAATGACAATAAATTATTAAAATATCTGTGCTTTCCTAGTTATAGAATATTAAAACTTAATTAGGGTCCATGTGCGTATTTGCAACCACCAACGTAATTGTGCCCACTTCACAAATTAGTAAATATTTTGTATTTTATTTGTAAATATTTTACAAAAACTGTTTTTTTTATAAAAAAAATTGCATTCTGACTCAAGCTGCATAAAAATAAATATGTCATCAAGAAGTGCTTTTATCAGGGTCTGTGTATTGTTTGGTAATTGCATTATTTATCGTTAGTCTTTTTACGGATTGTTTTGTTAGGCAAATGGAGGAATTATCCAGTACAGTAGTGTTTGAACGCATTTTGGTATTAAAACAGTAATCACAAAATGCGCTATTGTAATTTTAATACACACAACAATACCACCAATTCATAACATGCTTAAGAGAGATGCAACCTAATTTGTACCCTGAAAAAATCGAGAAAAAAATTAAAAAAGCCAAAATAGCACACAGATTGGAGTTTCCACTTAACCCTAACTTTAAAATTTTTGCGAGAACTCCGATTAGCGACTTCGGCTTTGTGCTATTTTTTCTCTCAATCTTTTCAGGGTACGAATTGTTCAGAGTACGAATTAGGTTGCACCCCTTAAGACAGTGGTTCTCAAACTTTTTTGAATGCAACCCAAATCTGAGTTTTATGAACACCTCATTACCCAAGCCTCAAACATCAAGAACTTTATTTTTTCTGTAATTTATTTTTTCTATATTTTTCAGTGATAGCCTACGCATGAAATAGAAAAAACACAGACAACCACTTGTAATATGCAGTAATTTACTATAAACCAATGATCTATTACAAATAGAGATGTACCAATACCAATGTTTTGACCGATACCGATATTTTGGCCGATACTTTGGTGTTACAAAAAGAAGCAATTTTGGTATTTGCAAGGAATTATATCAAATGCTAAGTTCTACCTTATTTGCATAAAACTATTAAAAAAAGCTTTGAATTGGCATAATTTATTAAAGATTCAAGAATCCAATCTCAACCGCATTGTTATGTCATAATAGTAGGTTTTAGTAATGAAAGAAACATTACATCATAATTGAGGTTTCTGAAAAATTAATACAGTGTTTGCGCAAACTCTCCAAATAGGCTATCATAATTGATAAGATGTAAAATGTAAACCAAGTGATTTGTGTAGTCGTACAAAAACTATTCGACAAGTAATGTGCAACCTAAGGGCGCTTGTCGTTTGGTTGAAAATCTTTTGCCAGGCCAAGACTACCCAGGTAGCAAAAATGCATAATTTTGCATCGTTTTTACGTTGCTAAACGTTTAAAAAACCCATGTAACTTGGTTGTTTTTAGTAAGCTGGTTCTATCAGTTTGTGATTTAATTTCCACCTTTTGTTGTAATAAACTCACCAAGCTTAAACAATGTCATGGCAGAATAAATAGGCTCAAAATGAAAGCAATGGGACTACGAATCCTAACTAAACTAATCAAAATGGTCGTGTTGCGCATAAGACGACAACCTCATTGTGAAGAAAGGAGCGTTCTTCCCGGCTATCAGCACAAGGTTGAGCACTCACTAGTACAGCGAGCAGTTGCGACTCGCTAACCACAACGCTGTAGCTTCCACGCTAGCCATTTCAATTCTTGTCGATGTCAATTCTTGCTACAAAACGGCTGCCGAGAAACATAGAGTTGATAGGATGGTCTAAATGGTTAGCGTGGAAGCGACACCGTTATGGTTAGCGAATTGCAACAGCTCGCTGTACTAGTGAGTGCTCAGCCTTGTGCTGATAGCCGGGAAGAACGCTCCTTTCTTCACAATGAGGTTGTCATCTTAGGTGCAACAAGACCATTTATTGATTAGTTTAGTGAGGCTTCGTAGTCCCATTGCTTTCATTTTGAGCCTACTTATTCTGCCATGACATTGTTAAAGCTTGGTGAGTTTATTACAACAAAAGGTGGAAATTAAATCGCAAACTGATAGAACGGATGCAAAATTATACATTTTTGCTACCTGGGTAGTCTTGGCCTGGTTTTATCCTCTGCTGAGAGTAAAAAGGAACACAAATGATAAAATTGGAGAAATTGAGTCTCCTTCACAACTTAAGAATCGAACAACGCAAAACTGCTGAAACAAAACGTTTTGTTTGAGTGAAAGAATCACTGTAAGCAAACAATGCCAAAAAGTGTACGCATGAAGTCATGGGAGCGTGAGGTATCAAAATTTGAACAAGTTGTTATTTTTCTACAGCAATGTGACGTTCGTTACTACTTTAAAAAATCTATATCTTTGCTTCTGCAGAAAATCCGCAGCAAACGCCTTTTTTTACATGTTTGGTATCGGCCACAGTATCGGCCAAATTTTGCCTATACCGATACTAAATAAATGGCTGATATCACCGATACCGATATATCGGTACATCTCTAATTACAAACTGAAGTTTTTCCTTCACAATATCTTCAATGCACGGCTCCATTTTAGTGAGCGCAATGCGCAGGTCGTCACAGGGATCGAGGCGATTGCGAGCCTTGGTTTTAGTAACCGTCAGTGACGAAAATCCTTGCTCCCACAGATACGTGGTCGCGAAGCAGAAAAGTCATTGCTTCATCATCAATTATCGACTTTTCCTTTTTATCTGAAGTCCATAATTCTCCAAGTGACTCTGTGGAAAAAAGCTGTCGATGGAACTGATAGTGATGCAGTTCGATAAGCTCTTCCTGTAGTCCTGCAATATCCTCTTATAAGTGGTCAACCTTTGCCTAAACGGATTTCTGATCCACACCTGAGATACCAGATTTATAACCGGGATGTACCGGTAGCGATCGAACTCCGTGATAAGGTTTTCTAAATGCTCCATTAAGATGGGTTTCATAACATCAAATTGCTAATTGCAATTTAACTCCATTCCTTCCGATACTCGTTCATGCATGGAAATGCTGCTGTTCGTCCATTTGTCCACGCTCCAGTTTCTAACTTCCAGAGTTGCAGCTTTTCTTTAAAGGCAGACAGCTTCTCAGAGAGAGTAATAACACTTTGATTTCTGCCTTGCAATGATGTGTTAAGATCGTTCACTGCGGTGAAGATGTCGTTTTTAGTAACATACTTTTAACATCTACTCCTTGTAAAGCTGTGGAAAGTCTACCTTGTGATTAAATCAAAATTCTTGCAAAATATTACAGTCACCGCCGGTAGGCCTACATTGAATTACCTCTGTTTGTAAATGTAAAAGAATTAACCTGGCTATTATCGTCGTTGCACTGTCTGCCTTCCACTTATGCTTGCTGCCAGAAAACCATTTAGATGCAATGCTCTAGATTACTGAGATGAAGCCACATAAAATGACATTTGTAAGTGACTATAAAGACCTTGGTGTAGTTATTGATCAGGACTTATCATTCAGAAAACACATAGAAAAAATGGTTTCTAGAGCTAACAGTATGGTAGGACTGATTCGACGTTCTATATCTCATTTTGATACCACAGTATTTGTCACTCTTTTTAATGCATTAATTCATCCAATTTTGGAATATATACAATAATTTAATCTGGTTTCCAACATATAAGTACTCTGTAACTGTAGTAGAAAATGTTCAAAGGCGTGCAACCAAGTTGGTTCCTGGATTAAGGCCTTTGTCATATTCTGAAAGATTAGAAAAATTAAACTTGCCTACTCTAGCATTCCGACATCTTCGCCATGATATTATTCAAGTGTATAAATATTTAAATGGTTTTTATGATGTAAATTATACTGTATTGTTTCAAACGAATCCAAATACCTATGATACAAGAGGCCATAACTTAAAATTATATAAGCCACAAACTATGTCAAGGCTGAGAAGCAACTTTTTCACAGTACGTGTAGTAAATGCTTGGAATAATTTACCACCAACAGTCATAAATGCACTTAGCTTGAATGCATTCAAGGCAAGGCTTGACAAGCACTGGAGCAGTGATCCATTGAAATTTACCTTGAAATCATCTTATGATGTTATGTATTAAGTGACAGTACTATTGTGTATGTATTTTTCATGTACATATGATCGTATTTTTTTCATTTTCTGTTCCCACTAATATGTCTTCTAAAAGTTTATATATGTTATCAGATGTTATTGATGGTTAGAATTATTAGTTATGAAATTAGCTGTTAACCTAATTAACAGCAAATGCGTTATGTATATCAGAATGATGAAAAAGCACCTCGGTGCTTACATCAAATATTTATTATTATTATAAAATGCTTATGATGCAATAATTCAGTGGTGCAAGTATAGAATCCGCCACCCTGGTCAACATGACGTCACAAAACGGACGCAACTATTATTGGGAGGGTGAAAAAAGGGAAGGTAAAAAGCGGCGGAATGGAGGTGATAAGGCGGAATGGATATGGATTTTTTGACAATTTTACTGTGTTTTTACAATAAAAACATTAAACCAACATCGAGTGTTGAATATAACTACCTAGATGGACATAAACTTTACCAAATTGCATCGTTTGCAACTAAATGTGTTGTAGCTATCTAATTTCTGCTCGCATTTTAATTTATACAATAAAAGTACCAATCTAACGCAACTGCAAAGAGTAGCCTATGTCTTGCTTTATGCACGTGGAAAGTTTCAGGTTTATATCTTATCTACAAAACGGGCAATCGTCGTTCAAACGTAGCCGCTCGGCGACACTTTTTTCCAATGCATTGTAAAGGCGAATCGATCCTCATTCAGTACACGCCACCCCCTGTTTGCTGTGATCGGTAAATAGTGCTTCTACTAAACTTGCTGTAGTTTTTTTGTTTCTGCTCGGATTTTAAAAATTTTGCCATCGTTGGAAAGCACGATCATACATCTACACGAATCAATTAAACAGTAGCACAAAATAAGTACTAGCTTTACCTTGTGATAACTTAAACTTCACCAAATTGTAACGATTCTCAGCAACCTAATTTTTGCAATAAATACATTAAATCTTTGCAAACTGAAAGAGTATGTCTTGCTTTATTCACCTGAAAAGTTTCAGGTTTATATCCCATCTACCAAACGAGCAATCGTCGTTCAAACTTAACCGCCCAGCGAAGCTTTTTTCCAATGCATTGTAAAGGCGAATCGATCCTCATTCAGTATCCGCCACCCCCTGTTTGCAGTGATCGGTAAATAGTCCTTCCACTGAAAGTGCTGTAGCTTTCTCGTTTCTGCTCGGATTTTAACAATTTTGCCATCGTTGGAAAGCACGATCATACATCTACACGAATCAATTAAACACAAGCCAAAAGTAAGTACTAACTTTATCTTGTAATAACTTAAACTTCACCAATTTGTAGCGATTCTCAGCAATTTAATTTTTACAATAAAATCATTAATCCTTTGCAAATTGAAAGAGTATGTCTTGCTTTATGCACCTGAAAAGTTTCAGGTTTATATCTCATCTACCAAACGAGCAATCGTCGTTCAAACTTAACCGCCCAGCGAAGTTTTTTTCAATGCATTGCAAAGGCGAATCGATCCTTATTCAGTATACGCCACCCCCTGTTTGCTGTGATCGGTAAATAGTGCTTCCACTAAACTTGCTGTAGTTTTCTCGTTTCTGCTCGGATTTTAACAATTTTGCCATCGTTGGAAAGCACGATTAAATATCTACCCGAATCAATTAAATACAAGCACAAAGTAAGTACTAACTTTATCTTGTGATAACTTAAACTTCACCAACTTGCACCGATTCTCAGCAATTTAATTTTTACAATAAAATCATTAATGTTTTGCAAATAGAAAGAGTATGTCTTGCTTTATGCACCTGAAAAGTTTCAGGTTTATATCTCATCTACCAAACGAGCAATCGTCGTTCAAACTTAACCGCCTAGCGAAGTTTATTTCAATGCACTGCAAAGGCGAATCGATCCTTATTCAGTATACGCCACCCCCTGTTTGCAGTGATCGGTAAATAGTGCTTCCACTAAACTTGCTGTCGTTTTCTCGTTTCGGCTCGGATTTTAACAATTTTACCATCGTTGGAAAGCACGATTAAATATCTACCCGAATCATTTAAATGCAAGCACAAAGTAAGTACTAACTTTATCTTATGATAACTTAAACTTCACCAATTTGCACCGATTCTCAGCAATTTAATTTTTACAATAAAATCATTAATGTTTTGCAAATGGAAAGAGTATGTCTTGCTTTATGCACCTGAAAAGTTTCAGGTTTATATCTCATCTACCAAACGAGCAATCGTCATTCAAACTTAACCGCCTAGCGAAGTTTTTTTCAATGCATTGTAAAGGCGAATCGATCCTTATTCAGTATACGCCACCCCCTGTTTGCTGTGATCGTTAAATAGTGCTTCCACTAAACTTGCTGTAGTTTTCTCGTTTCTGCTCGGATTTTAACAATTTTGCCATCGTTGGAAAGCACGATTAAATATCTACCCGAATCAATTAAATGCAAGCACAAAGTAAGTACTAACTTTATCTTGTGATAACTTAAACTTCACCAATTTGCACCGATTCTCAGCAATTTAATTTTTACAATAAAATCATTAATCCTTTGAAAATAGAAAGAATATGTCTTGCTTTATGCACCTGAAAAGTTTCAGGTTTATATCTCATCTACCAAACGAGCAATCGTCGTTCAAACTTAACCGCCTAGCGAAGTTTTTTTCAATGCATTGCAAAGGCGAATCGATCCTTATTCAGTATACGCCACCCCCTGTTTGCTGTGATCGGTAAATAGTGCTTCCACTAAACTTGCTGTAGTTTTCTCGTTTCTGCTCGGATTTTAACAATTTTGCCATCATTGGAAAATACAATTATATATCTACCCGAATCAATTAAATGCAAGCACAAAGTAAGTACTTTATTTATCTTGTGACAATTTAAACTTCACCAATTTGTACCGATTCTCAGCAATTTAATTTTTACAATAAAATCATTAATCCGTTACAAATTGAAAGAGTATGTCTTGTTTTATGCACCGGAAAAGTTTCAAGTTTATATCTCATTCACCAAACGAGCAATCGTCGTTCAAACTTAACCGCCCAGCGAAGCTTTTTTTCAATGCATTGTAAAGGCGAATCGATCCTTATTCAGTATACGCCACCCCCTGTTTGCAGTGATCGGTAAATAGTGCTTCCACTAAACTTGCTGTAGTTTTCTCGTTTCTGCTCGGATTTTAACAATTTTGCCATCGTTGGAAAGCACGATCATACATCCACACGAATCAATTGGCTACAAATCCAAAAAAAGTACCATCTTTTTTTTGTGGTATTTCAAACTTCACCAACTTGTACCGATTCTCAGCAATTTACTTTATACAATAAAAGTATTAATCCGTTGCAAATTGAAAGAGTATGTCTTGCTTTATGCACATGAAAAGTTTCAAGTTTATATATTATCTACAAAACTGGCAATCGTCGTTCAAACGTAGCCGCTCAGCGACACTTTTTTCAATGCAATGTAAAGGCGAATCGATCCTTATTCAGTATAAGCCACCCCTTGTTTGCTGTAATCGGTAAATAGTGCTTCAACTAAACTTGCTGTAGTGTTCTCGTTTCTGCTCGGACTTCAACAATTTTGCCATCGTTGGAAAGTACGATTATATATCTACTTGAATCAATTAAATGCAAGCACAAAGTAAGTACTAGATTAATCTTGTAATAACTTAAACTTCAAAATGACAAAAACGGCTAGCATCTTGCTCTTTTCCTAGATGTGAGATGTATCAGTGTTGTCCAAATACCAACAACGATTGCTCGCTTTATAGATAAGACATGAACCTGAACTTTTCAGTTGCATAAAGCAAGACTTACACTTTCAATTTGCTAAGGTTTAATGATTTTATTGCAATAATAAATTGCTGAGAATCGGTACAAATTGGTGAAGTTTAAGTTATCACAAGAAAAAGATGGTAGGCTACTTGTTTTGGATTTGTAGCCAATTGATTCGTGTAGATGTATGATCTTCCTTTCCAACGATGGCAAAATTGTTAAAATCCGAGCAGGAATAAGAAAGCTACAGCACTTTCAGTGGAAGCACTATTTACCGATCACTGCAAACAGGGGGTGGCGTATACTGAATAAGGATCGATTTGCCTTTACAATGCATTGGAAAAAAGCTTTGCTGGGCGGTTAAGTTTGAACGACGATTGCTGATTTGGTAGATCAGATATAAATTTGAAACTTTTCATGTGCATAAAGCAAGACATACTCTTTCAATTTGCAAAAGTTTAATAATTTTATTCTGTAAAGTAAATTGCTGGGAATCTGTACAATTTGGTGAAGTTTAAGTTATCACAAGATAAAGTTAGTACTTGTTATGGATTTGTAGCCAATTGATTCGTGTAGATGTATGATCGTGCTTTCCAACGATGGCAAAATTGTTAAAATCTGAGCAGAAACGAGAAAACTACAGCAAGTTTAGTGAAAGCACTATTTACCGATCACAGCAAACAGGGGGTGGCGTATACTGAATAAGGATCGATTCGCCTTTGCAATGCATTGAAAAAACTTCGCTAGGCGGTTAAGTTTGAACAACGATTGCTCGTTTGGTAGATGAGATATAAACCTAAAACTTTTCAGGTGCATAAAGCAAGACATACTCTTTCTATTTGCAACGGATTAATGATTTTATTGTAAAAATTAAATTGCTGAGAATCGGTGCAAATTGGTGAAGTTTAAGTTATCACAAGATAAAGTTAGTACTTACTTTGTGCTTGCATTTAATTGATTCGGGTAGATATTTAATCGTGCTTTCCAACGATGGCAAAATTGTTAAAATCCGAGCAGAAACGAGAATACTACAGCAAGTTTAGTGGAAGCACTATTTACCGATCACTGCAAACAGGGGGTGGCGTATATTGAATAAGGATCGATTCGCCTTTACAATGCATTCAAAAAAAGCTTCGCTGGGCGGTTAAGTTTGAACAACCATTGCTCGTTTGGTAGATAAGATATAAATCTGAAACTTTTTATGTGCATAAAGCAAGACATACTCTTTCCATTTGCAAAAGTTTAATAATGTTTATGTGTAATGTAAATTGCTGAAAATTGGTACAATTTGGTGAAGTTTAAGTTATTACAAGATAAAGATACTACTTGTTCTGGATTTGAGACCAATTGATTCGTGTAGATGTATGATTGTGCTTTCCAACGATGGCAAAATTGTTAAAATCCGAGCAGGAATGAAAAAGCTACAGCACTTTCAGTGGAAGCACTATTTACCGATCACTGCAAAACAGGGGGTGGCTTATACTAAATAAGGATCGATTCGCCTTTACAATGCATTCGAAAAAAGCTTCGCTGGGCGGTTAAGTTTGAACGACGATTGCTGATTTGGTAGATCAGATATCAATCTGAAACTTTTCCGGTGCATAAAGCAAGACATACTCTTTCAATTTGTAAAAGATTAATGATTTATTGTATAAAGTAAATTGCTGAGAGTTGGTAAAAATTGGTGAAGTTTAAATTATTACAAGATTAATCTAGTACTTAATTTGTGCTTGCATTTTATTGATTCGGGTAGATATATAATCGTACTTTCCAACGATAGCAAAATTGTTAAAATCCGAGCAGAAACGAGAAAACTACAGCAAGTTTAGTAGAAGCACTATTTACCGATCACAGCAAACAGGGGGTGGCTTATACTGAATAAGGATCGATTCGCCTTTACAATGCATTGGAAAAAAGTGTCGCCGAGCGGCTACGTTTGAACGACGATTGCCAATTTTATATATAAGATATAAATCTGAAACTATCCAGGTGCATAAAGCAAGACATGTTCTTTTAGTTTGCAAAAGATTAATGATTTTATTGCAAAATTAGGTTGCTGAGAATCGGTACAAGTTGGTAAAGTTTAAGTTATTACAAGATAAAGCTAATACTTACTTTGTGCTACTGTTTAATTGATTCGTATAGATGTATGATCGTGCTTTCCAACGATGGCAAAATTGTTAAAATCCGACCGGAGAGAGAAAACTACTGCAAGTTAAGTTGAAGCACTATTTACCGATCACTGCAAACAGGGGGTGGCTTATACTGAATAAGGATCGATTCGCCTTTACAATGCATTGAAAAAAAGCTTCGCTAGGCGGTTAAGTTTGAACGACGATTGCTGATTTGGTAGATCAGATATAAATTTGAAACTTTTCATGTGCATAAAGCAAGACATACTCTTTCAATTTGCAAAAGTTTAATAATTTTATTCTGTAATGTAAATTGCTGGAAATCTGTACAATTTGGTGAAGTTTAAGTTATCACAAGATAAAGATAGTACTTGTTATGGATTTGTAGCCAATTGATTCGTGTAGATGTATGATCGTGCTTTCCAACGATGGCAAAATTGTTAAAATCCGAGCAGAAACGAGAAAACTACAGCAAGTTTAGTGAAAACACTATTTACCGATCACAGCAAACAGGGGGTGGCGTATACTGAATAAGGATCGATTCGCCTTTACAATGCATTCAAAAAAAGCTTCGCTGGGCGGTTAAGTTTGAACGACGATTGCTCGTTTGGTAGATGAGATATAAACTTGAAACTTTTCCGGTGCATAAAGCAAGACATACTCTTTCAATTTGTAACGGATTAATGATTTATTGTAAAAATTAAATTGCTGAGAATTGGTACAAATTGGTGAAGTTTAAATTGCCACAAGATATATCTAGTACTTACTTTGTGCTTGCATTTAATTGATTCGGGTAGATATATAATTGTACTTTCCAATGATGGCAAAATTGTTAAAATCCGATCAGAAACGAGAAAACTACAGCAAGTTTAGTGGAAGCACTATTTACCGATCACAGCAAACAGGGGGTGGCGTATACTGAATAAGGATCGATTCGCCTTTGCAATGCATTGAAAAAAACTTCGCTGGGCGGTTAAGTTTGAACGACGATTGCTCGTTTGGTAGATGAGATATAAACCTGAAACTTTTCAGGTGCATAAAGCAAGACATACTCTTTCAATTTGCAACGGATTAATGATTTTATTGTAAAAATTAAATTGCTGAGAATCGCTACAAATTGGTGAAGTTTAAGTTATCACAAGATAAAGCTAGTACTTATCTTGTGCTACTGTTTAATTGATTCGTGTAGATGTATGATCGTGCTTTCCAACGATGGCAAAATTGTTAAAATCCGAGCAGAAACGAAAAAACTACAGCAAGTTTAGTGGAAGCACTATTTACCGATCACAGCAAACAGGGGGTGGCGTGTACTGAATGAGGATCGATTCGCCTTTACAATGCATTGGAAAAAAGTGTCGCCGAGCGGCTACGTTTGAACGACGATTGCCCGTTTTGTAGATAAGATATAAACCTGAAACTTTCCACGTGCATAAAGCAAGACATAGGCTACTCTTTGCAGTTGCGTTAGATTGGTACTTTTATTGTATAAATTAAAATGCGAGCAGAAATTAGATAGCTACAACACATTTAGTTGCAAACGATGCAATTTGGTAAAGTTTATGTCCATCTAGGTAGTTATATTCAACACTCGATGTTGGTTTAATGTTTTTATTGTAAAAACACAGTAAAATTGTCAAAAAATCCATATCCATTCCGCCTTATCACCTCTATTCCGCCGCTTTTTACCTTCCCTTTTTTCACCCTCCCAATAATAGTTGCGTCCGTTTTGTGACGTCATGTTGACCAGGGTGGCGGATTCTATACTTGCACCTAATTCAGTCATAATGGAATTGAAAATACTTGAAAAAAAAAATGAAAAAAGTTTGTTTAGCAGAATTGAATCAACATAGCGCAACCCATTCTTTGACCATGTGCGACCCATGTTTGGGTCGCGACCCATACTTTGAGAACCACTGCCTTAAGAGTATGTAAAAAAGTACCTGTTTAAGCCAAGGTAACAAATACAGTTAACAGAGGTCCTTGAAAGAAATTGTTGCAAATACGCACATGGACTAGTACGTATGATATAATTCAATCCTTCAAAATTCTCAGCTTTTTTAGTTTGCGGACTGTGCAAAACATTTTTTCAGCTTAGTACCACATATAATTTAATAATAAGTTAAAATAGCACCAGAATAAAACTTAAGATTAACAGTGGTGCATATTCAACAAAGCCAACTACAAATCTTAGTTTGTGACAACTTGACTGTTTTCAACAGAATATTAAAAGCTTGATTTAAATAAAATGAACTGTAAGTAGCAAACCAACCTGTTCCATTTCTAGGGGCTTTAACATTTACAAAAAAGTTGTATGTCTAGCAACAGTTACAGAAGATTCAAAATTAGTTATGATGACAATGAATGCCCAATGCCTTATAGATTGAAATCTCTGCAATAATTCAGTAATTAGGTGAATATAAGCCATTGATATACAAGTTTAAGCTAATAAGACAAATAACAATATCATTTTTTACATGCTTTTAACAGCTATGCATATGTGCAAATGCTTTGTTGCTAGACCAGATCACTTGCACCTCTGCTGGTTAGTTAAGGTATTGTCTTTTTACTTAAAAATATAAAAGACAAATCAGGCAATATAACAACTACAAACAAAAATATATTGGCTAGGCTTATTGAAAAAATATTACATTTCTTCAACCAACTTGCTATTAACTGAACATACCAATAAGAAGTTGGATTTGTCTTTTAGCAAAGGTTGCATTTTGGATACCTAAATAAAACCTTCTTAATTTTAGATTACCGTATATTAAGTGACAGTCACTTATCATTATCTTGTATAACAAACTTATAATGTTGTCAGGGTTTCTCCTAATAAATGGCATCTCAGTAATGCAATAATTCCTAACAAGCGAAATGTCGACAGCCACCGCTGCAGTTTGCAATGCGGTTCCAGTGTTCCAGATTCCATCCAAATCCAAATGACAGGGATTGAAAACTGAGCAAATCAACCATGACCCAAACTGGTGTCACCAGACCATAACTAAAAAAATAATAATAACATCCAGAACTATTAAGAATATGAGTGAGGGAAAGAAATTTCTTTATAAGAGTGGCAACAAAAACTTATGCAACTTTGATATATAGAACATGATATAATTTAATCAGACTGATATAGTAGAATATGAGATAAATTTTCTGACCATCAATGCAAAACTATGATTTTTCATGAACAAGCGTGGTGTGAAACAAGGATGATTCGCCTTTACAACGTTACATTACTTTGCGCCTCAAATCTAGATTGTTTTGAAAAGATGAGGTCAAAAATTAAACAGTTAAGACTTCTGCTTATTTTCTTTATTATTTCAAGAAACTATAATTGCATAAGCTTTGACTTTTTTAGGATTTTTTTTTTCTCCTACCATAAGCTATAGGCCAGGGGTCACCAAACTTTTTTCTCTGAGGGCCGGATTGCTGCGAGATTAACAGCTACGGGCCGGATGCAAATTGCGAAAAGATATACAACTATTTAGAATATCCATTGACTTGAACTGAGCACAGTAAATAACAAAGTCAGCGGTAGAATAGCAAAGCTGTGATGAACATCGAAAGGTTGCTGGAAAAGTCATCTCCTGCTGTGATACACTACAGGCAGGCCCGGATTAAGGTCAAATGGGGCCCCTGTGCTAATGCATTTTATGGGGGCCCTTACCAGCTTACGTGGAGCGTAATGGAAGTAAGCTGGTTTTGCTTGCAGAGGAAACCGAGCCTTGCTTAGGTAAGTTAGATAACTTTGAAATAGCACGTGATCGATGATTAAATAAGCATGTGCAAATTAAGTCAACAATGTTTACGTTATAATGCAGTGGTTCCCAAAGTTTTTTTAGCGCGACCCAAATCAGAGTTTTATGAACATCTCACGACCCATGTACCCAAGCCTCAAACATCGAAAAAAATCTATTTTTAATGTATGGCACTGTCTGCTTTGTAAAGCGCTGAGGAGCAACGCATTCTGCGATGGATACAGCGCTATATAAAAACTAGCATTATTATTATGCAATGCATACTATCTTTTGGATATGTATGAAGTAGACAAGACACACAAGTTAACTAGTTGTAGTACACAATTTATGAAACAATGGTTTATTACAAACTAATCATTGATTCAGTGTGATTGATGAAACTGAAATTTCTCCTTCATAATATCTTCAATGCACAGCTCTAATTTAGTGAGTGCAATGCGCATATCGTCACCAGGATCGAGACGATTGCGAGCCTTGGTTTTAATAACAGTCAGTGCCGAAAACCCTTGCTCGCACAGATACGTGGTTGCAAACGGGAGCAGAAAAGTCATTGCTTTGTTACCAATTACTGGCTTTTCCTTCTTAACCGAAGTCCAGAACTCTCCAAGCGACGCTGTGGATAAAAGCTGTCGATGGAACTGGTCATGATGCAGGTCGATAAGCTCTTCCTGCAGTCCTGCAACATTCTCTGATAAGTTGTCAACCTTTGCCAGAAACGGATTTCTGACCCACACCTGAGATGTCAGATTTCTATCTGGGATGTAGCGATCAAACTCCGTGATAAGGTTTTCCAAATGCGCCAATAAAATGGGTTTGATGACATCAAATCTGCTAACTGCAATCTGATTCCATTCCTCCAGATACTCGTTCATGGATGGAAACGCTGCCGTTCGTCCACGCTCCAGCTTTTTCTTCCACAGCTGAAGCTTTTCTTTGAAGGCAGACAATTTCTCCGAAAGAGTAATGATATTTTGATTTCTGCCTTGCATTGACATGTTAAGGTCGTTCACTGCGGTGAAGATGTCGTTTAAATAACATACTTTGAGTATCCATTCCTTATCTTGAAACCGAATAGCATGGCGATGCTTTTTTTCATTGAGAAAGATCTGCAGCTCCGTTCGTAGATCTACTACACGGCGCAAGAGCTTGCCGCGAGAAAGCCATCTCACATTCGAGTAGAATAGGAGATGTTGGAATTGAGACTCGAGGTCAACACACATCTGCTCGAACAGACGAGAGTTAACAGCACTGGATTTGATAAAGTTGACTACACCAACAACCTCCTGCATCACTTCTGAAAGATCCGGAGACAAATGTTGCGCAGCAAGGTTTTCACGGTGCAGAAGACAGTGGACGACTTGGACATTGGGATTGACTTGCTTGACTCTTGCAGTAAACCCCTGTCGAGCACCAAGCATCGCAGGAGCGCCGTCAGTGCATAAGCTGACACAGTTTTCCCAGTTAATGCCTTCTTTTTGTTGGAAGTTGTCCACAACGTTAAATATGTCTGCGCCAGTTGTCGTTGTTTTCAGTGCTTTGCAAAACAGAAATTCTTCTTCGAGATTCATGTCACCCTCGTACCTCACGTAAACCAATAGCTGAGCGTTCTTTCCAGTGTCAGTTGACTCATCGAGTTGATAGCTCCACTTTCCGCCTTCTTCATTCGGGCAACCACTTGGTCTTTTATATTTAGTGAAAGGTCTGCGATACGACTTTTGACTGTGTTATTCGATAGCGAGACGGACTGCAATTTCGAGGCCACGTCGTTGCCGCACATGAGTCTGGCCATGTCAATGGCTGCAGGTTTAACGAGTTCTTCTCCAATCGTGTGCGGTTTCATCTCTTTAGCTATGCGTAGCGCGACCACGTACGATGCCAACGTGGCTTGCTTGGAGGCTAACAGCGCTGGATTCGTTGTTGAACAAAATCGGCTTCGTTTCAGTTCCACTTCTCGGTGCTGAAAATAAACACGATTCTTTTCTACATGTTGCGGGTGCTTTGTTTCTAAATGTCTTTTCAATTTGTTTTTCTTCAGAAACTGGTTCGATAACACTGCATAACACATCACACATTGTGGCTTCGCAGTACCATGATCATTGATAGAAGTGAACCCCAAATTTAAAAATTCTGGCTTGTAAGAATACTTGCACATCCTTAAACGCTAATTTTTAGCAATAAAATCTGCAATGCAATGTGCTACTTTTCAGTAAATTACTGTAGGACTGTTGTAAATAAATTTGAAGTTTGCGTACTTCAGAAATGAAGATTTTTAAACTGCTGTACTACTACTTTAGCCTTACTTTAAACTACTACTCCAAATACTACTAGCAAGCCTTACTATTAACTCTGATGCTCTATCGACTATCAATTTGAATTATTCAGCTCCAAAATACTTCCGTAATCAACAAACCTTCACCAAGTCTTAACAGTAAGTTGGCTAGTTACGGCTTGTACTGTAGCTGCACAGTGCGCTGCCATTAAAACTCTCGGAAAACGACATAATGATGTCATAATCCAGTTTTATTGAGATGAATGCATATTATGCAACAATTGAATTGTGATAGAAGTGAAAGAACTTCAAAAATGAAAAGAAAAATCTCGTTTTGATAGATTTGAATCACCTTGGCGCGACCCATTTTTCAACCCTGTACGACCCATGTTTGGGTCGCGACCCATACTTTGGGAACCACTGTTATAATGGATGCAATTATTTGCTGCGGTGTTGCCAAAGAAAAAATACAAAAACCATATTTTTATTTCACGTGAAGGGGGAGATATATTGACAAATGTGTTACTTATTTCATTTTTAGGAAAAGTGGGGCCCTCTGTCTGTGGGGCCCCTGTGCTTTAGCACACCCTAGCACAATGGTTAATCCAGGCCTGACTACAGGGCATCATGCTATTGAAAAAACATTACATCTTTCTAAATTTGGCCTAGATTGTCCCCATTTGTGGTGGCCTAATGATAAAAACAGAACACCACCATGTAGGTTGCCTGGTGGTGCTACCGTGTAACTCTACAGCAACGTCAGTCCTTTACAAAAAGTTTGGTAACTTTTTTCCTTAACAGTTGTAGTGCAGCTGTTATTTCCGCAGCACGTGGCGGGCCGGATGAAATCTGTTCGAGGGCCGGTTCCGGCCCGCGGGCCGTAGTTTGGTGACCCCTGTTATAGGCTTAACTTCCCAGTAGGCCTATCATAAAACTCCTTCAATTTTGTTTGGATATAGCACAGCTTGCCAGTGATAAAATTTCTTTTTCGAAGGACTTTTTTTTCATTTCGTTATTGTGTGATGAAGTAACATTGTGTAGATGAAGTGGCGTAGCTAGAGAATGTGCCGCCCGGGGCGGATCCAGATTTTGCCGCCCCTTCAAGAAAAAGCATATGAAAATGAAATGCGTTTTTTTATCAGATTATAATCAAAATCAAAAATCGTAGTCTGAAAGTGCCGCCCCCAGACGTGCCGCCCAGGACGGTCCGCCGCCCCCCTAGCTATACGCCACTGTGTAAGTTAGATGCCTGCAATCTTAGGCTTATGTCTTAATTCACCAGTTCGCGACCACATCGTAACTTCAAGATTGTGAGTAGGGTAGTTTAAATTTATTGGTCATGGTTGTTTATGACCAAGTAGGCTACATTGCATTTGAAAATTTTCTTAATTTTTACTTTGCCCACCTATGTTGACTGAACACAAAAAGTATAATTTGCTTTACATCGTTAATTTACACGGCAAATAAGGTGGTTAATTATAGCGCATAACGAAAATTAGCGCTTATGAGAACGACCGCAAATTTAAAATGACACCAGTAAAACAGCACAACGGTGATTTGTCTCGACCAGTCAATGATATTATCACTGTGAAGAAAGGCGTTCTTCCCGGCTATCAGCACAAGGCTGATTACTCACTAGCACAGCGAGCTGCAGTGACGCTTCGCTAACCAGAACGGTGTAGCTTCCACGCCAGCCATTGAGACCTCCAATTAAACGTTTAAGTTATTTTGGCAGCCGATTGTAGCATCGAATAGACAGCGATAGACACGTGTTTCGCCCATGAGGCTGGGCTCATCAGTATCGCACCGTATTCTTGCCACTTGAGTAATCGACCGCCGCTTTACCAGTCAGTTTAACTCTTATCTTTGTGGAAAGAAAGAACTTAAACTGAAATAACTTAAACGTTTAATTGGAGGTCTCAATGGCTGGCGTGGAAGCTACACCGTTCTGGTTAGCGAAGCGTCACTGCAGCTCGCTGTGCTAGTGAGTAATCAGCCTTGTGTTGATAGCCGGGAAGAACGCCTTTCTTCACATTGACCTACCCTTGGCACCTGCTGGTTTTGTTGGCTCTTTCTTTCCACAAAGATAAGAGTTAAACTGACTGGTAAAGCGGCGGTCGATTACTCAAGTGGCAAGAATACGGTGCGATACTGATGAGCCCAGCCTCATGGGCGAAACACGTGTCTATCGCTGTCTATTCGATGCTACAATCGGCTGCCAAAATAACTTAAACGTTTAATTGGAGGTCTCAATGGCTGGCGTGGAAGCTACACCGTTCTGGTTAGCGTAGCGTCACTGCAGCTCGCTGTGCTAGTGAGTAATCAGCCTTGTGCTGATAGCCTGGAAGAACGCCTTTCTTCACATTGACCTACCCCTGGCACCTGCTGGTTTTGTTGGCTCTTTCTTTCCACAAAGATAAGAGTTAAACTGACTGGTAAAGCGGCGGTCGATTACTCAAGTGGCAAGAATACGGTGCGATACTGATGAGCCCAGCCTCATGGGCGAAACACGTGTCTATCGCTGTCTATTCGATGCTACAATCGGCTGCCAAAATAACTTAAAGATGTTATCACTAACTTTTAAAGATCTGTAGTAGGCTACAGTGGTGCCGAAGTTAGTTGAGGATTGGGGGGGGGGGGGGGGATAAATCAACATTTTATCAAATTTTAGACGATTTTGAACATTGGGGGATGCATATTTTTATCAGGGGCGTTGACAGGGGGGTCTATAGGTGGTAGGCTACTTTTGGACCCAGGCCCGGAATATTTAGGAAGCCCGGATTTAAATGATTCTCCGCAACTTCAAACTTTATCAAGATCTTAGTAGGCCTATAATCAGATCTAAAAGAATTGCCATCAGAGGTTAAAACAGCCACTTCAGCCGTCAGATGGTTTTGTTTGTTTGTTGATTTATCTTTATCCTGCATTGCGGGAAAGCGGACTTGAGCGCTATGCATCGGTGTACGCCTTCCGACGTAGCCTACACCTGACCCACGCTGCAGCCGACGGCAATGTCTGTTTCCGGTTGTCTACTCTACTTATGACTTAAATTTGGTACTACCCATTAGCCTACTCGAAATCGATCACTGGGTAGAGGCAATGATCGTAAGTTTCTTGCCCAGAGAAACAACAGAAAGTGCGGTGGCTGGAGTCGAACATGCAGGCTCTCGACTGCGAGCCCAACTCGCCAACCACTTGGCCACTGCTGCCGGTAAAGTACTGGGCCCCCTTCCGGGTACAGTGATTTCCTTAACCACGATTTTTTTTTCAAAAACACGAAATATTTTTCTTCACCCACTCTTTAATTCTGAATATATATATTTTTTGGTTGTAATCACTTCTAGCTACTTGCGTCTACTTTACAAAGAATTAATTTCAGCCGAAAACTCCAACAACTTTAAACATACCGACAAAGATCGTGCGGTTTACCGAGCAAGGATTTCGCGGTTTACGGAGAAATCCCTAATGCGTAGCCTAATTGCGCTGTTGGGGAAATTTGTGGATATAACAAATCTATTATATAAATGATATTCCTCTTAATTTTCTACTTTGGACGGCATGTGTCATCCTCATTTTAACAGCACACCAATAAAAGTTTATAAAACAATAATACACAACCTTTATATAGCCTAACATTGTCGATAAAGGGGGCACGAAAATAAATTGGTACCGGGCCCGAGAAATCCTGTCAACGGCCCTGATTTTTATACACAATTTTAGTGGTAGGCTACCGGTAGCCTATTAAGTTTATTAAACAATCGCCGGACCTTGGCAAATTAGCTGCTAAAAGCATAATATAGCCTACAGATAAAAAATTATGGAGATAAAAGTGCTACCATTTCTCTTGTGAATGACTGCTGCAAGATTAAGAAACAAAGAAAATTGGTACCTCCAGCGGGATTCGAACCTATGACCTTCCAATGAATACTTAGTTTTTTAAGAAAAAATAGAAGTTATACTTTTCCTCTTGTCCTTTCCTTCACTAGAATCACTACACTTATCGCACTATAGGACGAAGTCACTAGTCAGGATACTGAAAACAATCGAAGCTACAGAAGAACATCTACAAATTTATGACAAAAAGAGTAACTTTCAAACACATCACAAGAACTTGTTGCAACCGAACATATTATGTCTTACGGTAGTGAGCATTGAAAACTCATTAGCAATGTCATTTATGCTGATGTCATTAAGAATATTTTGGTGAATGTTGCAAATAATGCTAGCATTCAACCTTTCCTGTCCCAAAGTATTTCTCAGCCAGGTTTTCAATCTACAAAGATTGGAAAACGACCTCTCACAAGCAGCAGAGCTTACCGGTGAAACTAAGAGGATCTTAATCAGCTGGAGTATTTGAGAATAAAGAGGTTTTTCCAACTCGGACAATGCCTGGTAGGCTAAGCTCTTTTAGCATCGTACAAAGATTTTGCTCCTGTTGCTTCTTTGAATGAATCAATTTGATAACTCATCGATTGTCTATTCAGCTCTGGATAATTTTTGACCATTTCAGGAACTAAGCCGGTCTTGAAAATTCGTGCAAATTCTTTATACTTTGCCGAATCGGAATTCAGGTTACTTTCAAACCGTTTGGTCAGTCCAGAGACTCTGTCCACGAACTGATTGTAAAGTATTTTATAATGCAATTGAGTGTCTGCAGTAGCTGCAATCGAGCCTCCACCCAATCGAGTCTCGAGCCTCCAACTCGTCCTTAATACCTTCAATAAAGGTCCTTCATTGTCTAGCGTCAAATCCAAGATAATTTAGAACTGTGATCACTGATCAATAAAAGAAAAACAACAGCAATTCGAGATGCTTGCAAACAACTCAATCGAAGTACAATTTCATAACAAATAATTTTTTCTAAATTATTGGGGGGGATTCTGCCAAAATATTGGGAGGATATATCCTCCCCATCCCCCCCTACTTCGGCACCACTGGAGGCTAATAGGTCTCTATATCCTTTTCCGTTTTGAATTTCAAAGCAGTTTTCCAATATAATGCTTAACACTTTTGCTGGCTGGGATGTTCAGTGAGTTGTCAAAAGATTTCTTTTCTAGCTGAGTCAAGAAAAATCAAGTAGAGAACTCAAATTAGCCAACAAACCGATAATAATTCTATGTTACTGGAGGTAAAAGAAATGTGGAAACTATTACTTCATTTTGATTTGAAGTTTTCGGACCTTTTCCCAGACCTACGCTATGTTTGGCATGACTAGGCTATGTGGTCTACTGTTTTTTGTTCTGATTGTCAGAAATAAAAACCAACTGAACTGGTAGCAAATTCCGCTTTTTTATCTGCAAACATTAAAAAAAATGGATTTGGTTAGGCCGCTAACTGGAATGGCAGTATTCGCCGTGTTGACTAGTCTAAATGTAGGCGTGCGCATCCATCGCCATAATAGCATATGTAGCCTACTGCAAGCCAAACGCCAGGCCTCATCTAGCACGCCAAACAGGATTCCAATATTGGCAGTTTTAACGCTAAATTTTTTAAATTTGAGCGTTTTTTAATCCGTTTGGTAGGGTAGTTTAACTTTGGCAATATGAAATATTTTTAGCGCTTTTTAAATTTTTTTTAGCATTGTAAATAATTTTAAAAACTTTGTTTTGCTCGGTAGCCTATTTACAAAACATCAGGCTTGAAAAGGCAACTTTTCCCTATTAAATCGTGATGATGCTTTTCATAGCCTAATCTTGCATTTTGGGCTGATTTTGTCAACAGCATGATTACTACCATAGCCTAAGGTTTTGCGACTGTACCATATTTTAATCTGAAAATGTATTAAAAAACGTCAAATTTCCAAAATTTGGCGTTAAAACTGCCAATATTGGAATCCTGTTTGCCGTGCAAGATGAAGCCTAGCGTTTGGCTTCCAGTCCAGATGCTATTATAGCGACGTCCAGGACGTAGGCTACGAATTCAAGAATGCGACACACAAAGCGGCAGATTGGCCATCACCTGGTAACACAATTACTTTATTAAGGAGACGAGACAAAAACCAATGAACGTAAACGACAATATTTTGAAATGTAGGCTACAGTATAACAGAAGACTAATTTGCATCATTCAACACACTTAATACAAAAGCGATTGAACAGATTAGAATTATTGTTGAAAATAAAACGCAAAATTCCTTTCTATTGTTCTTTTTTCGAACTTGCAATCTGTTTATACGTAATAAGCCGTTATCATAATTTGAAATCACCAAAATCGTGTTAAATTTTAGCATGTGAAGCCATGCGAGCTGTTCAAACATTTAATCTAAATAAAAGGCACAATTTTTGCATTCTTATGACCAAAACATCAAACCTTCACCGAAAAACCTGCACTCAGTCAGCAAATCAGTCTTTTTCAACGTTGATAAAACGTTTGCAGACGCTAAATCAATGTTAAAAAGACTGATTTGCTGACTGGGTAATCTGATACAAACGTAAAACAAGTCAAGGCATTACTCGTGTAATGTGCTTACAAGTTCAAGGCAATTGTAAAAAAAACGATTGCAAAATAAAACCGTAAGACACTCAGTTGTTGATATATGCGTTGACAGTGGCTGTTTGGCAGAGAGAACTTTGGATGTGCAGAAATCATAAAAAAATTAAACTTGCATCTAAAATATCTCGGTCAGATAAAGGAACAATGTTGCAAAAATAATCGTAGCAGCCCAGCAAGCAAAAGCTGCTATTTTTACATTGTTGTAACGTCCTGTGATGAAAAACAACGTAAAAATGTAGCTTTATTACCAGCAAAGTTAATTAAAAAGAACTTGACTCAACAACCAAAGAAAAGTATCAAAAATATGAAAACAACAAAATCGAAAAACATAGAAAGAAAAACCCCATTAATTGGCATAGAAATCTATTCCCATTGCCCTACACCAGACGAATATCACTCAAAGCAGAAAGCACAATTATTTGACCCCACCACAAAGAGAACTCATACACACGTGCAAAAATTGTCACACTTTGGCAAAGCGAAATAAAACCAACAGAAAAATAACAAACATGCTAAATAGTGTAATTTAACCCAAGAACCGAGACTTATAAGGTCAATCATAAACCAAAATATGTTTGTTCATGTAAAAAGCAAGATTTTAAGTTTAGAATTTAGATTGTGGTCACATTGAAAGAAAGCAGTTCACCAACATTTTGTTGTTAGTCCAATGTAAACATTGATAGCTGCAAACTTATATTTTCACAATGCTGCTAGCTCTTGTATTTGCACATCAAAAGCAACAATATTTAGTCAATTGAAGTTAGATATTGATCAATTTGAATGTGAACAGCAAACATTTGAACGGCGTGGACGAGTGTCCAAAAATTGTAACATCAATTTTTTGAAATTATATTTCATTATACAAAAGTTATAACAGAAATTTCATTAAACAAAGCATCAGTGAAAACGAATAGATTTCATTATAACAAAGTCAGTAAATAAAAATACTGCAACGCACAGAAACAACCAAACAATGTAAAGGACTTTCGTGCAAAAACCGAGCCGGTGGTGTTGTTGGTATGTAAATATTAAGGTGGGTCGAAAATTGGACTTTATCTCCGATAGTCCAAATTTCCAAAAGTCCAAATTTCAACCCACCCAAGTAAATATAGACCGTGTTCTAATTAACAAACAAATTTCCTCCAAAATCTTTTCACAGAATCTTAAGTAGTGAATTGGCTTCCACCTTGTACTGGATTTGTGGAATAGACTGGAGCCCCGTTCGTCTCATACATTCTCACACCAGGGGGATAACCAGCATGGCCGGTTTGAGGGTAATACTGTGGCAGGTACTGTCCTCCTTGAAAAGCAGGGACCATTCCTGGGTAACCCTGCACAGAGGGGGCCACAGGGGTTGAGAACAGGTGGTTCCCTTGAACGACTTGCGATGCTGCGGTGGTCACCCTGGTGACGTCATCATTTTCCAGCGGGTGATCCGCAGTGCCGAGTACAGTCACAACGTCCAGTCCATCTGGAACAAATCATAGGATGAAGACTGAAGAGGATAAATTGATGCAAAGAAATAACCAAGAAATTATACCTCAATACCTCACTATCCTTATAGCTACACGATGAAACGCAGATGAAATGATTGTAGTGTCCTGTCGCCACTTCGTTTCCAAGCAGGGCTGAAATGTTTAGCATTTCCAGAATCAGAGTCGGAGTAGGACACATTCGACCCGATTATATCGCCGACAACACATACCCAACTCCACATACGTGTTGACACGTACACAACTACATACCCGATGACCAATGTGCATAACTACATACACGCAACGACACACCCCCGATGACACATACACGATTACACAGCACATATACCCGATAAAAATCTTTCAACATGGACTAACCAAGATTTTTGTAAACTTAATAAGAACTATGGACAATCGATTGTTGTGGAGACTCACGGTAGTCGACGCCTTATTCAGGCATGGCCGATGATGATGATACCCGATAACACATACACGACAATACGCGAAACACATATACGACAATACGCGAAACACATATACGACTATACGCGAAACACATATACGACTATACGCAAAACACATATAAGACTATACGCAAAACACATATACGACAATACGCGAAACACATATACGACAATACGCGAAACACATATACGACTATACGCAAAACACATATAAGACTATACGCAAAACACATATAAGACTATACCCGATAACACATACATGACAATACGCGAAACACATTTACGACAATACGCGAAACACATATACGACTATACGCAAAACACATATAAGACTATACGCAAAATACATATAAGACTATACCCGATAACACATACATGACAATACGCGAAACACATATACAACAATACGCGAAACACATATACGACTATACGCAAAACACATATAAGACTATACGCAAAACACATATACGACAATACGCGAAACACATATACGACTATACGCAAAACACATACAAGACTATACGCAAAACACATACAAGACTATACGCAAAACACATACAAGACTATACGCGAAACACATACAAGACTATATGCGAAACACATACATGACTATACGCAAAATACATATAAGACTATACACGGAACACATACACGACACATACGCGATACACATACACGACTATATGCGATACACATACATGACTATACGCAAATCACATACAAGACTATACGCGAAACACATACACGACACATACGCGACACACATACACATACGCGACACACATACATGACTATACGCGAAACACATACACGACTATACACGAAACACATACATGACTATGCGCAAAACACATACAAGACTATACGCGAAACACATACACGACTACACGTGAAACACATACACGACTATACGCGAAACACATACACGACTATACGCGTAACACATATATGACTAGTTGACTATACATAAGCGACGACATACACATACCCGATTATACAGCCCTGTTTCAAACGCAACTTACGTTGCAAAAATATTTACGAAAAGAATAAACCTGGCACGGTGGGACGTGTCTGCGGGCTGTACTGGTGTTGAGGCGCGGGGGGAACATGAACCAGAAATCGGCCAGGGGGAAACTGAGTATGCATTGCTCCACCTGGCGGTGGAACTACAGCAGGGTGGTAATGAGGAACAGGAAGACACCCGGTACCCTGTAGATAGGAAGAATTTTAGTATGAAAAAGTAGTTCAAAAATAATGCGCAGGAAAGCCGTACCGGTACGTCGTTTGGTAGTTACAACATGTGCAACTATTTATATATGGTCTTTGAACTTTCAGTCAGCGCTTGAAAGTATCGGCACAAACGTTCAATATTGCCGCGGGTCTTATCAAGAAAGCACCAGCATGTAAGCAAAACGTGAATTACTGCAATAAAGAGTATTATCGCACATTTAGATGTGGCTACCATTTCAGAAGACGAAAAATATGTGTGTGGAGAAAATAGGCATAATACACAAAATCTTACGGGTTGAAGAGGAGGCGACTGGTAGTGAGGCCCCCCAGCGGGCTGAATGAAGTTCATTGGTTGTGGTTGCATCAACGGGGGCTGCTGCAAAACGGCTCCAAAGGGGGCAGGGGATCCTCCTACCACCACAGGAAAAGGTCTTGGTGCCCCAGCGCTCAACTGACGATAATACTGCAAGATATAACAACTTTGATTCTGTTTAATATCGGGAAAAATGCACAGCAAACCTTGTGTTCCATTCGCTGTGTTCCATTCTGGCTATAAACATTAAACAATGAACATTCATAAATAATCTAAAAATCTAACAAAAAACAGAGCCCAAAATGTAGATACTAAACTAATGTTCAGCAAACGTTTCGACAACTGAACTGCACTCATCTTCAGTGCTAATAGAACTGTGCTTATTTTTTTATTATGTCGTCTTTATTTTTTGATTAGATTAACCAGGCGTTCCAACAATGTCCCCCCAAAGCTACAAACCATTCGGAACTGGAACAACCTGCCGCTCCTTTTTTTTCTCTTTATTACGCTTCACTATACTTTTTTCGACAAAATGGTGCTTGCAATGTTTCAGTACAAAGATGGTGGGTGAGCTTTCGCTACTGCAAATGTTCGTTTGCCTTGGCAACTGGACGACGACCTGTTGCCAAGATCAACGTCATTCACTCGCGATTGTGACGTCATGAACCGGCATAATCACCTCCAGGCCAAGGTTGTAGAAATACTGGAACGGAATCTTGTCGCCTGTGTCCTTGCTCTCGCAGTCGTACATCGTCATTGTCGCACTGTATGGGAGGTACCCGGCTGGAGGGGGTATAGGGATTGTGTCGCTCGGGGGGGCAACATATCCTGCTGCCGGTGTTCCGCTGGATGTCGCTGGATGCAGGGATTCTAAAAAAACAGAATTTGTTGGATTTTGAATTTCTGGAAGTCGTGAAGAGCGACATTTGAAGTTGACTAAAATTCTGAAGAGCAACTGATGACAAGTTCAGTTTATTTGTTTTTGTCAGTGAATAAACAAAAATACGGTATAAAAAAGAACGGAAAGGGCAATGGTGAGAGCAAAAGAGAGAAAAAAACAGCAGAACTGGTGGATAGGCTTGAGATGAGGGAGATTATTAAACAACTTGCCAGCAAACGAAGTAACATGGCATGGACATGTATTAAGGAGGGAGGAACAAAGTTTTCTTCGAAAAGCATTGACTTTGAAAGTAGATGGGAAGAGGAAACGGGGACGTCCAAAAAGAACATGGAAGGAACAGGTGAAGAATGAGGCAGAGAAAGTCGTACAAAAGGAAGAAGATGCGATAGACAGAACGAGATGGAGAATAGAAGTGAAGGCAATCACTGCAAAAAAAAGAATCGGCCAGCTCCACTAGTGGAGACAAAACCGAATTTGGATGATGATGATACAAAACACAATACACACAAATAATTCGCACTACAAGGATAACAGCGAAAAACCAAAAGGTCACCAAAGTATTTGATAAGCGATAAATTAGTTCACTTCACGCAAATAGTCAATACCATGAGCATGGGATGACTGGGGCTGGTCTTGATGACAAGAACTCTGATTTCCGGGGTCGTGTTGGAAGTCCTGCAGAAAAAGAGATCCATTTGCCTCATCGTACTCTTCTTCTGGAGGAGATGATGCCGACGATTGGGGGCCATGGATCGAAGGAGGAGCACCGCTGCTCTCTGCACCAAATGGAGTCTGCATGCTCTAAATTCAAAGCAAAGTTGCTGGAGAATACAATCGTTCGAATAAAGAGGAATCAAAAGATGTATGTATGGAGAGTCTTCAGAAGCAAATAAATCACGTATTCCATGTGGTATTAAGTGTACACAGCTGGTATAGAAAGACTTAGCTAAATCTTTAAAAACATGCTTATGCAAATACAATATTTCAAAGATCGTTGACGCAAAACCATTACAGGCTCTAGCTATTTGATTCTTGAGAAACATAATAATAATAATGCTATGGTTTATTTATTTATTGTCGCTTTACAACTGCTGATCTAGCTTTGGTAGAGAGTTTGTCTTGTTGAACCATAAACAATTAAACATACGAAGCCGAGCAACGTTATCAAGTTGAACATATTCAAGTTTATTACATTTATAGAAACACAAATGACAAAACTGAGCAACAAATTAAATATCGAACGTTTTCTGGAAGGTTTGTGTTTCTGTCAATGTAATAAACTTGAATGTGTTCAACTCAACTGCTGATCTTTTAGCGACAAGGTTCATTTTTAATTCTGTATCAAATTTATGATCACATTACTACCGGACATTCCCACTGCGTTATGCAAGGAAAGAACATAATCGCTAACGGTTTTAAAGTCTTCGGTTTGAGCCGACCTGGAATCGATCTCAGACCTACCAGCATTAGAGCCAAAAGCGATAACCACTCAGCCACAAATCAAAGTATCGCAGATAGTACCTGTGACGCATAATTATCGCTGTTCGGTTCTCTGTAGTCTTGCTGCTCAGGTTGAGAACTGGCATTGCTGCGAAGACAGAACAACAATTTGTACTCTTCGTGTTCCGATAGAAAGAAAATGTTACAAAAACAAGCAAACCGGTGTAACGGTCCAGGAGTGACTGCAGTCCAAGAGTTACCAGGGTTGCCAAATATAATTAATTATTTTTTTTTTATAAAAATAATTGAAACTTCTACTGCTCAAAAAGTTACATTGACAATTTTAGGCATTAATTAATCTTAAATGAAAAGATATGCATTAGTTAGACAGTAACTACTCAATTAAACTTAGTTGTAAAATTTTTGTTTTTGTATCGCTTTCAGAAGCGCCGTGCAGCTCTGGTTATTTGTGGTCTGACGTCATTTCTACAGTGCCACGCTGCAGCAGCACGGTAACTTTTGGACGGCAGTAACTCCTGGACAGTTACACCGGTCGTTAAAAAATATCAACAACAACGTAAAGTCGTCAAGTAAATAACAAATATCCGTTAAAATGCTGAGAATGTACAAAAAGGTTGTAAAACCAAAAGTAATCTAGCATCAAAGAAGAACCAAGTTTAGACCTCTTGCACCTTTTTATTTGCTTCTCATGACTCCAGTACTGTTGCCCATGGGGAAGGGGGTTATCTGGGGGGTACCCTGAATGAACCGGGGGACAGTCAGGGTTGAAGTGAGGATTAGATTCGTCATCCCATTCCGAGTAGCTGCCGGGGTAAGGTGGAATCACGATTGTCGACTGAAATACAGATTGATTGTGATAATTTTTATCTTCATACTGGGAAAGCTTCTTTGAGAGCTTAATCCTGACAGTTTCGCATACCTGCAGAGGCTTTGAACTGACGCAGGACCGGTCACCGAGTTTGACAGAGTTAAGTTTCCAACTGTTGTTGCTTGTGAATTATTCTATTCACCAGATACCGCTGAATGGAGAACAGTTCTTGAAATGCGATGCTCAAGCGCACACCCCGAGAGTCGAACCAGCGCTGCTTGACCTAGCGGTTTCTTAGTGCACAAAGTCGGGCACTGATCCAACAGCTATCAGAGCCGCTCAGTCAGTTTTGTTGGAAACGATGTTCTGTGTGTTCAGCAGGAATGTCACTCCAACGACGATATGTATTGTCGACGGATTCCATTGAAAATGTTGCAGGTAGCACAAAACTTTTGTTGAATCAATATCCAACAAATGTCAAGACTGGGTGGGTGGGATTTCAGACCACAGCGTCGTTCAATCCTCCCATAATTCCAGCAGAGTTCAACTGCTAGCACACCAAAAGGAACCAGTCAGTGGAAAACAGTGCCTGCTCATAGCCGCGAAATCGATTGGTTGGTGGAGCCGGTTGGGTAATTGAAAAGATGACACTACACTGTGTTAGTTAAAGCAATAGAGTGTAATCTTAAGTATCGGTGTTCACTAGACAAGTGAGTAAAAAATAAGTGAATAAAAATAAGTGACCCGTATCATAAATTTGCGTTGGGTTGGACACGTAGAAGCAACATTGTCAACACCAGGGTAAAACTTCTTATTTTGTTGTATTCAGAAGTAAACCGCAATACTTTGATGAAAATATTTGAAATGAAATCGGAGGATACGGAATTGCAGTGAAAAGGACGTTCTTCCGGACTAAATCGTTAAAATAGCGGATCGGGTGATTTTCATCTGTCTTAGCTGAAGTTCTCACCTCACTGCACTCTCCGGAAGAGGAATTATAGGGTTCCTCTGTGAAGCTATCTTGACTTATTGCCAACCTTCGGAACATGGCGGTGGGAGATGAGAGAACGGAGGCTTGACGGGAATTTTTCCAACGGTTGTACTTCTGGCTTTCATTTCCTAAAAACTATTAAACAACATTACGACACTATCTCCAAGCAATTACTTCACTGCATGATATCTCACAAAATAGTAACAGGACAATCAATAAAATTGCATGGAACTTCGTACCCTAAATGCTAGTAATTTTGTCTAGCCGAGATAGGTACTGTAGTCTTCCGAGCCTTGCTTGAAAAGTAACACGCCAAAACGTTTTCACACATGAAAGTTGGCCTGATAGTTTACACTGTGCAATGTGCATACAGAAAAAAAAACCTTCCAGACAAATTTGAATCGAAATCGTTTGCTGCATTAAAGTATGCAACTATGCATGTAAGTAGAATGAATCAAATATAGTTATTATTATTTTCTAAAACATCTACAGCCTGTTTCACCTTAAAAGGGGGATCATCAGAAGGTCCTCATTCAAATAGAATCTGCTCTGCTTGGCTTTTTTGCTTGGCATTGAACACTTTTTGTAATATTAATAGTATTTTTTAAGTAGAATGTATTATATTAAGTAGAATGTATTTTTTAAGTAGAATGTACGGTATAAAGTATGTGAGTAAAGTTTGCGCTCTCCTGATGGAAGACTTGATCTTTTTTAACTAGGAAGCAACTTTTGATAGAATTTCAAAGTAACCTTCCCTAATTTAATGTTTAATATCAGTTCACCTTTCTGGATGCTGAATTTCGACAAGGGCTGTGACCACTCCACCTGAAACAGACAGATCATAAATTGAATACTACTTGCAACCACACCACACCCAGATATATAACCACGGGAGGGCCTGGGGGGGGGGGCAATCGCCCCCTCCCAAAAAAATATCTTGCTTCCAAAAAATGCTTTTATTACGATTACAACGTTTTAATGACATTGTATTACACGTGGAGTGACGTTTTATAAATGTTTGGCTGCATTCAGTAGCTACATTTTTAAACAAACTCTTTATTTTTAAGCATTAAAATATTTTCTCCTCTAATAGTTACTTCCCCCCCCACTCCCCTTAAATGTTCTTTGTAGCTACGTCACTAATCACAGCGACAGATGAGCTGATAGTGATAATACCATATAAGGTAACACAGAGTTCATCCAACAATTTGTAATCATGAAAACATTAACCTCCAAAAAACAAACCAGTAGGGAAGTACCCTAGTTTCAGTGAAAAGTTTCAATCTATGAAAATATTTATGACGCAAACTGAGCGGCATCAAAGTTGTAAACAAGAACTTTGACACACAAAGGCTTCCACCTCAAATAAGTTTCGAACAAAACCTATACAAAACAAAACCATTAACAAGCTTACGATTGAACTTTAAAACGGTCTGATTTTCCGCCGGCAGCGCCACTAGTAGTGACTTTTCCACTGCTTCCTCCTAATAAAATAAAAAATGACAACACAGCACTCTCACGTCACACAACTGCTTTGGCTATCTACAGCAAAACACTACAAAAAATTCAAAAATAATTGACAAGCCCAATTTCTTCTTTAAAAATAAAAACTTCATGCAGATGTAGATAAAAACATTTCAAAAACATCCATGTTGCAGTCACGCCATCACACAGTATCCACCTCTCAGTTTCTTTTGAGATGAAACAAAATTCAAGTGATGCTTCGGACTAAATTCCATTTCTTCGGTAGGCTTTTTTCCATAACCATGAGCTCTAAAACAGACAAAAACGAAATGAATTGATTTCTAAGCAGCGAAGTGTTAGTTGAGAATGCGCACAAGATAAATTGCATTCATTGTATGCAATCGAGAAAGTTAGTTTTAACAAAGCCAACAAATCGACTACCAAGCACTCAGCACAGAAATGCCGTCGAAGCTGCATACAGCCGGGACGAGGAAAAATAACTTTTCTTTTTATCGAATAAAATCGCGTTTAAAAAATCAAATTCAGATTTTACATATCATGGCTTCAGTATTATCCTTAGCCTTGAAGTCAACAAGATATAAGCTAGCTTAAGGCCGTTGTTTCATCGCATTCATACATGACCTTTCCATTGCAGTCGATTATATAATTTGACACAAGTATGTTATAAGTTATTGGTCATCACAAAGCGCTGGCAATTAATTGTAAACGCAGCTTGATTTTAGCAAAGATTTCTTTTTGACATCGTTTCAACATTTTTCGACGTTGACATGATGTAAAAAAGCAACCCTAAGCTAGCCAAGTACCCGTGCTTGCTTTTGGCAGAATATTTCCTACCCTCCCCGTTACGACCGTTCCAACTTGTCTCCGATGAGCTCCTCCTGAATCTCGATGATCCCCAGTGCTCCCCACGATGTCCATCTGGAACAGAAACGATCTACTGTAAAGGTTACAAATTTTCAAACCATTAAAGCGATCACCATCATCATGATATACGATCTCGGATTCAAAGGTTGGCTATTAATTAGTTCCGCATTAAAACACACTAATACAAACAAAGAGATGACTTTTCGTTTCAATGTTGATAATGTGTCTGGAAGAAAAAAAACTAACAGCTCATGATGAACGGTGTGATGGCGCAGAGGATAAGACACTGACTTTTCGATATTGCAAACCTGGTTCGACACCGGGCGTAAGCTGGTTGTTGATAAACACCGCTCACCTCTACCCAGGGTGTAATAAATTGGGTGGGCGTAGTTGCTTAAGAAAAGCGGGCTGAAAGATGCTGACCGCCTTATTCCCATTAGTGCCGATATTTCCCCAAAGCTCAGTAAACTGAGTATGGAACCACCCACAACCATGCTAAACGATACACTATACCAACACGTCAATGAAGGCGGAAAATAGTAAATCCTCGGGAAATTCAAAACGACCTTGGATAGTCGTTTGTGGAACATGGTACACATCTGTAGCTACCACGGCCACAGCAACCTTTTTCAAAAAATAACAACAAAAACACATGACACGGAAAGTAAACAAAGCAGTAAACACCAAGATAAGAAAAACAGTTTAATGTTTAGGTTTTTAACTGTTGCTGAAGCAAACCGTAAAACGATGCAAACAAATACAAGACAGCTGTAGTAACGCTAAGCCCTCAAACAACGCCACTGATAAAAAAGTTACGGGACTTTTATTGAATGTCTAATTAAAAATAGAAAGAAGTCGTAAATTTGGGATTTGACACCATTTAATTATCCATTTTTTAAACTTACAATTTCTTTTCATAAAAATATTTTGTACTTTCCGCTCTTGAGTTTCAATTAAAATTATAGACTTCATTCAGTTCTGTACAAAATCCTAATTGTCACTCAAAGATAAAGCAACGATTTGGGTAAAAGTAATCAATCAAGCAGTAACAGACGAACTTAATAATCCATTAACTGCTTGTGATAGTCTGGTGGGTCTTGTCAACCAGTCAAGCCTATTGCTTATTAGCTCAGATAAGAGTTTGAAATTTTCAAAAAAATTATGCAGAGCACGAGAAAAGGTTTTTATTCACAAAAATAGCTTTGTTCTGGAAACGTACAAAACCCACCCATATGGTGACAAATGACTGTCAATCAAGATACAAAACGATGTTGATTTTCTCTACATAAACTTACTGGTGTAAGAATCGAGGGATCGGGCATTCTTTACTGCAATAGTATGCATCTCGCCCAAGGCCTCGATGAAGACTGTGATTGGTCCATCGTTTGGTGACACTTCTTGCACGTGACCAACTAATGGCTTGCTAAACATTTTTATACATTTGAATTAGTTTTCCAAAATTGAAAATGCAAGTACAACCCAGCAAACTAAATCCGGATTTTACTAGCTCAAAACATGGAAAGATTTTCGCAAGAATAACGGTGTTCTACTAATAACACTCGTAGTAATCGAGCGAAGAAAATATTTATTTCTGCAACTTAGAGATGGTTGTCTAATGGCGATTCACTATGTCGAAATTACAAAACTATGGTAAATTTCGTCATGAAAACGTGTTTTCACTTTTTTATAACTGCATGCAATTAGACATTTATAAAGGTGGGTTGTTCTCTTAAATTGAGAAGAACATAGCTGTACGAGAACAAACCATTTTGGGGGTGCAGAACGTAAATTTGTTCAAATCTGCACGCTTTTATAGAAATTGCCCAAATATAATGTATGCGGTGCATGATAACAGTAAAAAACTAACATAACAAGATCACCAGCTAGCTAGAATTTCTTACCAAAGTAATCAAGATAGAACAACTGAATTCATCTTTGAAGATACGCATGCAGCTTGCCAACATTTTTTTGCAACCAGAAAAAGCAGGTCAAGTTAATGCAAACAACTGGATCTGTCTCCACAGAACAGAAGTCAAGATATTAATGAAAATAAGTCGAGCTACCATGTTTCACACAAGATCTTGCAAAGCAAATATTTTGCCAGCTTGCATGGCAGGTTTTGAGTTTGGAAAGCTTTGAAATAAATGTATATATTATGATTGGTTTGAGATTATATATTTCAGCAGCAGCATTTTAAATGTTGGTGAAATTAACATGACACAGTTGCATAACTACAGTTATTAGATGAAGATGCTATTACTATAGCGAAATCGATTCTTACCTTAATAAATTACACTAAGAGGTTAGATTGTTGTGCAAATGCCAGCATTTGATGAATGCAAAATAGCAGTACAGTTGCATAAACAAACTAAATATTTTATTTTTATTTTGGGGCGCAACTGCATCCTTTTAATTTGGGTGGTTTTATACAAGTAACCAAACAAAACTAAGCAACACCACACAGGCCTCGAAATTCACGGCGGACATGTCCGCCGTCACAGCATGTGATGTCCGCGGGAAGTACCATCTAGATCGGTCATATTTGTCCGCCGAGAAATAACACAGGAGCTAGCGATACAAATCGTCATTGCATAACACGAACAATTGTCGCAAGAATATAATTTCTCGCGCAATCTTGCAAGTATCTAGAAAATGTGAATACTGTATCGTATCCCTTAGTTTCCATTCAAGCAGGAAAACTTTCGATTTTTAACGTTGCTTCAACGATTGATGACATTGAATCAGCGTAACAAAGGTGAATTCTTCGCCAAGAATCGATGGGAGTACCAACACTAATCACGCGCAACTTAGTCCAAGTCTTACGTCCCAACGTCTGGCTTTGATCTCCGACTAATATTGGTAAGGCAAGGTTGGTTACAAAATTTGTTAAGCTTTGGTATTACTGTACAGTAAGAAAGAAAAGCCCCAGGGAAAAATTCACTTTCGCTCACATGACATGCAAAAATAAACCTAAAGAAAAAAATCCTAGTGAAACTTTGCACAGCAGAAAATAGTAGCGTTAGTGTCGAAGTTTTCCGACTCGTGCCCAGAGCATTGTGACGCAATAAGCCACACGACCTAGTTCGGTGGAAGTTAATCAGTTATGTGACGTATTGACCAGCTACACGGCGCTTTGACTTCAAGCGCACGTCATTGGTCTGATGAAAGCCTTTCAGAGTGACTTCGTTGAAATTTTAAAAATCCTTCTAAACCGTAGCTATAGTTCTCAAATGGTCAAGAATTATCAAGATAAAGTGAGTAAGCATGACGAATTGTGACGATCGACGCTAAAACTGGTGTGTCCGCCGTGAGACTTAATTTGTCCGCCGAGATAGCTGCTCAGACCGGACACGTTTGTCCGCCGTCAGCAAAAACGAATTTCGAGGCCTGCCACATTAACATTACATTTAACAGGTATAACATTTTTTTGTTAAATGTTGTGGTGTTGCTTATGGCTACGTCCTTTTATGGTTGAAAAAGTACTGTAACCTCTCCACCCGAATTGTGTATTCACCAGATTTATATAAATTCATATTTTGTAGTTGCCCAAATCAAGATGATGCATTTATGGATTATTATGAAAAAAATTAGAGACTTTGTAAATATTGATGCCGAGGCAACTGCATCATGCCAATTTGGGCAGTTATATAAATAGACTATGATCAGATAATTTCATATTCTTTTGTTGCCCAAATCTAAACGATACAGTTATGTAAATGGGAAAAATTAATGAATTTGTTCATTTTGTGGAAACTGCCTCACGCTAATTTGGGCAGTTGCATAAACAGACTAATCCGTTTCATCAGATAATTTCATGTTTTCAGCTGCCCAAATCAACACGATGCATTTGCGAAAATTAATAAAATTAGCTATATAGCAAATTGTGCGTTTTGATTTGGGCAGTTTCACAAAAATATTAGAGACATATTTTGGTGGCTGCCCAAATTGGCATGATGCAGTTGGTTAAATGCATTTCGTACTACAGTTTGATCACCATGCAATACAATACATCAATACGGATGTGCCAAATGAAAATTTTGCGGCACATTTCTTGTGCAAATAAGAGGCTGTATAAGTGTATATACTTAGTTTGATAGGTAAAAGATATTAATTTATAGTTTTTCTTAATTCATGCAATTTTGTAGCTTTTCATATAGCAATTTTTGCCCTAATAATTGCAAGATTTTGCCCGAATTTGCGATGTTTTGAAACAACAGGGGGGCAGCTGCCCCCCCCCCCACCCCCTGGCTCGTACGGCTATGGAGAAGAATATAACAAAAAAAAATTGCTGGATAATGATAAAGCATGAAAAGTTTGGGACAACCTACACAAGAAACAGTGAATGCTTTCTTTTACTATATACCATACCTGTAGATGTTGAGAGTGACGAGACAACGGTCACCGATGCAGTATTGTAAGCCTTCTGCTACGGAAAAATCGATGTATTGCTGCTCTAAAATGCAATGTCATTATTTGCAATCAGTTTTTAATGCAATTTTCGTAGCGAGGTAACTTTCTTTAACCATGTAGACAAATAAAGCCAAGCAACTACACGACATTTAACATCATACATTAGAGTGAACATAAACTATAAACTACGAACGTTTTCGGCCATACTCAAGTTTAAATTGAAAAGAACTGATCTACACAATGAATTGAATGGCCACTAAATCTAACAGATTTCTGATGATAACTTTTTTACAGGTAAAAATAAATATACAGTAAAATTGGAATATACAGTATAGTGACTTCGGTTACAGTGACATCTGTTGCAAAGTCCCGTTTTTAAACTCTAGTAGAACTGGGCTATTGTGACTTTTCAGCAAGCAGCGCTTCTTAACCAGTGCGCCCTGGAAGGCTGCCAGGCGCACAACGGAAAAATAGAAAAAACTATTCAAAACGCTGTTTTCCATTTAGAATTATGGACAGAAAGTGCGTGTTCTCTCAAGCTGAGGCTATGAAAGTTTATTTGCCATGCTTTTTGGTTAATTGCACTAAAAAAATTAATTAGTGGGTGCAGTGGCGGCTCGTCCACAAGGACTGCAGCGCCCTTCTCCGGATTACCTTTGAAAAGGGCAGTTTTCGGAAAATGAGTTGTTTCTATGAAAGCATAGACTGCATGACATGCAATTAGAAATTACCGCAATATTAAAGACTCGATTATGTATTGAGCATACAGCACTATGAAGATTATGCAACTATGAGGTCTATGATGTAATAAAATCTTGCAAACAATTCAAGAGAAATACCGGCACAGTAAAAAAATTCGCGTTTGCTTCGCCGCCTCATTCTCTGAGGCCTACAGGTGCGCCCTAAGATAAAAACAGGTTTAAGAACACTCAAGAAACTGCTTTAAAGTGACACTTTTCGAAGGTTTCTTCAGGTGTCACTATACGCGAATTCTACTGCAATAGCCTACAACAAAGTAAAAAGCGTTAGACTACGCAATTGGCAACAAGTTAGTAAACTTAATATTTTACTATGACTATACAATTTCATTATGATATAACAATATATTTTTTTTGGGTTTGTCAGATAATGTCTGCTAGTGACAGTTGATTTCTTAAGACAAGATGTGGCATTTTCACACCTACTTCGTTTTATGGTGATCCAAAAATCGTAGTCTATATTTCTGCACACAGATGGATCTAATGAACGAATAAAATCAAGAGATACAGGAAACTTGTAAGCTAATCCCATCTGATCTTCCAAGCGCACTCTGCAGAAATGCAAAAGGAACGTCCATATAGAGTTATTCAAATGAAATTTTAGTCAAATTTTTGAAAATCCAACAACTTAGCAATAATACAGTAGTATAAATAACAGTTTAGAAAATCGATGTCAACTTAGCACCAGAGTCTTTTTAACGTTTGGCACAGTGAAAAACATAGCGACCTATATTCATTGCCATGGTGGAAATGAAATTATTTACCCTTTACTGATTGTTCCAATTGAAGGCTCATAGACTGAAGGGAGGGAAAATTCTATTTCACGATTTTTCTCTTCCTTAGTTTTCTTATAATCGGAGTCGGGAGATGACAGCATCCTGAAGGATTGCACCAACCTCTCCTCTACTTCCCTGCTCATTCCAAGAACGGTTTTAAACAAGATTGAGTTCAAAATTGCTGAAATACAGAAAAGAAAATCGGATATAAAGCAACTGTAGCAGTAAAAGGCGAAAAATAGGGTAGTTTGAAACGTATTTTAGTTTATGGAATAGAAATGACAGACTGTCGATTTGTTTAAAATAATTTGTGAAACACACTGACTTAGTTGTAGGACTTGCAAGCCTGAATGAAAGACAAATCTCCCCAAAACATGGCTCAAGACAATTTGCGAGCAACTTACTGTAACTGTGGCAACACCCCTAACCCCAAGCAAGAAATAAAATTACTCATTCATACACAATTTCATTTTAATCATACACAAATACAAAACAAGTACGTTTGATTATTCGCAAGAAAGACATAATTGAGATGAATTCTACATTAAGCTGCAGTAATCTTTATTTACATTTACGGTAAATAATATGTGATGATCTTACATACATTGGCAAATTCCATAGGCCTTGAAGTACCCTATTGAGAATACACAATCATAATGCTTCTGTCCAGAATGACAAAGATTTATCCTTTTATCAAAATCATTTTCAGTGACATTCTTTGCAACTTGTCCCGGCTGTTCATAGATGTAGAAGTCGCACCTAAACAACAAGGCATCTGATTATGTTGAGTAACCAAGACAGATATTTAGGCACATTACACAGCCTTAATATGCATCAAACTTTACATGTAATTAGACAGATAAATATTGGTTCTTGCATGGAGATACCACTTTGCTATACAATTGCTGAACAGAAAAATGCTTACTCCCTGCAACAAATCATTCTTTGTTTGTAAAAACCAACCTTTCATGCTAGAGGGTTACTTTTCACAATTGCACTAATATGTGCACAGTTTCAAGACCGAATGCTCGATTTGAAGTAGTAGACCACACAGTAATGCATAGCCGAGTAGTTTAACCTCCTTAATCTTAAACCTCCTTCGTTTGGTTTGAATTAATCCGATCAGCCAATTCACATTTCGTTTGTTTTGTTCTTTTTATCTACCATAAATACTTCATCACATTCCGTTTAGTTTGCGATGATGCTTTTGCTTAGGATGCACCAGAAGAATCTCTGGAATTTGGCACACAGGAGTTTTCCTTTTTCATACTCGATTTGGTGTCTCAGACACTAATACTGTCAAAGTTTCTGAAGCCTGACCTGGCTTTCCATCCAATATATGGCCCCCAGTCCCCGGCAGCCCTTAAATGGGCAGGGGGTGCGAAGAATCTCCGGGTTGTCTGACAGTTCTGTTAAAAATTCAGGGATACGACTAGGAAGTCTAAATGTTGGAAGTTTGCGTTGTAGAGGTACTGAGGTGAGTGAAGAGCTGAGAATGAGGAAGGTAGATGTTTGCTGTTTACAGGAAGTCCGATGGAGGAACAAAGGAGCCAGGTTTTTGGGTGTCAAAGGAAGGAGATACAAGCTGTGGTGGTCGGGCAATGATATTGGGACCGGAGGAGTTGGGATTTTGGTAAAGGAAGAGCTATATGAAAATGTTGTTGAGGTTCGTAGACAGAGTGACAGAGTAATGGCGATAGTGATGGTGGTCGAGAATGTAGTGATGAGAGTAATCTGTGCTTATGCGCCACAAAGTGGAAGATCCGATGCAGAAAAAGAAAGGTTTTATGACGAAATGGCCTATGAATGGAGCACAAGAAGTGATCAGGAAATTGTATTGGGTCTTGGGGACTTTAATGGCCACGTTGGCCAACAAATTGATGGGTTTGAAGGTGTTCATGGAGGGTTTGGCGTGGGAGAAAGAAATCGCGATGGAAGGCGACTACTTGAGTTCTGTGATGAAAAGGACCTGTGTGTTGCAAATACCTGGTTCAAGAAAGAGGAAGGACGAAAAGTGACTTTCAGTGCAGGTGGAAATAAAACCGAAATTGACTTTGGGTTGGTATGCAGGAAAAACAGAAAACTGATCAAAGATGTGAAAGCGATACCATGCGAACTTCAGCATAGGTTGGTGGTTATCGATTTGGACAAGAAAGGTCTGAAGAAAACTGTAAATAAAAAAAGGGTGATCAAAAGAAAAGTTTGGAAGTTAGAAGATGCCGACACAAGAGAAAGGTTTAAAAAGAGAGTTGAAAGTCTTGTTCACAACGATGTGAATGATGTATGGGGATCCTTCAAGAATGGAGTTCTGCAAGCTTGCGATGAAGTTTGTGGGAAAACAAAAGGCAGGATAGATCGAGGAGATACGTGGTGGTGGAATGAAGATGTGAGGGAAGTAATTGGGGAGAAAAAAGTCGCATACAAGGCTTGGTGCAGAAATAGATCAGAAGAAACTAAGCTCAAGTACAAACAATTGAAAAATCGGGCAAAGAGAATAGTTGCAAAAGCTATGAAGAAAGAAGCTGAGCAGGAATTGACCAAATTAAAAAACAATCCTAATGAAGTATATAAGTTTATGAAGGTTATGAAGCGGGATGGGAAAGATGTAGATGGTGGACGATGTATTAAAGGAAGGGATGGAAAACTTGGTTTCAGTGAGAAAGATCGTGGAAGAATTTGGAAAGAACATATGGAGATGATAATGAACGAGGAAAACGATTGGGATCAAAATGTGGAAGCCGACGTGGTAGCAGGTCCATTAAAGAGAGTTACTCGAGAGGAGGTGATGCAAGCAATGAAGAAAATGAAATCGGGGAAGGCTCCTGGACTATCTGAAGTCACTGTGGAAATGATACGCGCAAGTGGAGAGACAGGATTGAAAGTAATGCAGGAAATCAGTCAACGTGTGTTAGATGGAAAAGGAATGCCAAATGAATGGAAGATGAGTGTGGTGATACCCATCTTCAAGGGAAAGGGTGATGTAATGGATTGTGGGTCATATAGGGGAATAAAACTGTTGGAGCATGCAATGAAGGTAGTGGAAAGGGTGTTGGAGAATAGAATACGATCTGTGGTGAAGCTGGACGAGATGCAGTGTGGATTTATGCCTGGGAAGGGAACGACAGATGCTATTTTTATTTTGAGAAGGTTGCAAGAGGAATATCGGGACAAGGGTAAGAACTTGTACATGTGTTTCGTGGACATGGAAAAGGCGTTTGATAGAGTTCCAAGAAGAGTGATGGAATGGGCAATGAGAAAAAAAGTAATGCCAGAAGCTCTCGTTCAAGCCGTAATGGGTCTTTACGACGGTGCAAGGACGAGAGTTCGCGTTGGATCTGCCCTCTCAGGTGAGTTTTCGGTGAAGGTCGGTGTACACCAGGGTTCTGTCCTCTCTCCTCTAATCTTTGCCATTGTGATTGATGTGATTACCGAATGTGTAAGAGAAGATTCATTAATGGAGATACTGTACGCCGATGATTTGGTTTTGTTGAGTGACACAATGGAAGATCTGAGAGGGAAATTTGAGAAGTGGAAGGAGTCGTTTGAATGTAAAGGTATGCGTGTGAACATCAAAAAGACAAAGGTCGTAATAAGCGGAACGGAAGGGGAAATCACAATGAGCAAAATTGACCCATGTGGCGTCTGCGGAAGAAGAGTGATGGCAAATTCTGTTACATGTACGAAATGCAAGAAATGGGTGCATGGAAGATGTGCAAAGATGAAGAGAGTGACATGCAGATCTGGAGATGGTTTTGAATGTGAAAGATGCAAGAAGATTGAGGAAGGAATGATTGGTCCTGTTGAAAAGCTGAATGATGAAGTTGAATCAGTAAATGCCTTTTGCTATCTAGGAGATAGATTGAATGCCAGTGGTGGTTGTGAAGCGGCAGTGACTGCAAGAGGAAGGTTTGGTTGGGTGAAATTCAGAGAGTGTCGAGAGTTGTTATGTGGTAGAAGATTTCCGTTGAAAATGAGAGGAAGAATTTATACTAGTTGTGTGAGATCTGCAATGCTGTACGGAAGTGAGACATGGTGCTTACGGGAAAACGAATTGGCGATTTTAAGAAGAACTGAGAGAGCGATGGTGAGAGCAATGTGTGGTGTAAAGCTGATGGACAAAAGGAATACCGAAGAACTTATGAGCTTGCTTGGGTTGAATGAGAGTGTTGATAAGTTGGCAAAAGCGAATGGAGTGAGGTGGTATGGGCATGTTTTGAGAAGGGATGAAGATGATGTTTTGAGAAGAGCGCTGGAGTTGCGAGTGGAGGGTCGGAGAAAACAAGGAAGACCAAAGAAAACATGGAAAAAGCAAGTTGAGGAAGAAAGCAGCAAGGTGGGCTTGACAAGAGAGGACGCGTTAGACAGATCGATGTGGAGGCAGGGTGTGAAGACGATTGCGGCACTTGGAGGTGAATCCGGCCACCCTCGGTAACGGGGACATCACCGGATAAAAACTGGACTACTACATATCTTCCAAGAGTTTGCGTCCCAATGAAGAACACAATGCTTTGATGTTAGCTTCTCTCGAAATTGGTTCATGTAGGTTTGATTTAACCTTAAACTGGTTCTATTTCTTCTTGTGGTCAATGTGGAGATTTTAAATTCAACGTTTGCACCACCAGCCTTTAATAGGCCCACAACAGCGACTCTGCCAATGGTTGGACTGTCTGACATTGAATGATGATCAGCTGTGGTGCAAACTTTTTGATTGGCCATTAGCTACTTGCCTTTGGGAATGCCAATACAATTGTTTCCGAACTAGTTGAAGGCCTGCATTCTGTAACTTAGTCATCATGACGGTTATCAGTCAAATCTATATCTTCTTTCATGAAAAATTCTACAGCCTCATTTTCAATCATGTTACAGTAAACCAAGTTACAAAGTAGATAAGTTTGAAGCAGTAACAAATGTTATTGTTTTTGCATCATGCATTTTATTACTGTTCAGCTGCAAGTTATTTTCTAAGCTTTATTTTTATGCAGGAAATTTAGTCTGTTTTGAAAAACGGTAGTGTCGATTTTACGGCAACACTTTTTCATTAATTAAGAGTATTTTTTTTTTTATTTACGCAGTTCAATTGTTGTCACTCTTGCAATTTAACATGGATAGAAGGTAGCAATATTATTATTATCTTTAATTATTATTATCTTACAAAGTGATGAGCTAATCTCTTGCCCTTTAGTAGATTATTATGGCACAAGTTTAAAATTTTTGGATGACGTCATCATGACTTTTATGACATCATTGCCAGAAATGAACACTGGACGAACCACATGTGGAACACGGAGTGGTAAAACCACACCTCCACACTCCATGACTTCATACCCGACGCCGAACCCCATCCACCGGGAATGTCCCTCGCAAGGCTTGCTTGGGTCAAGCTTAACTGCCTGCAAACTGGCGTCGGCCGCTTTCGTTGCACAAATTGAATCTGGCTCCTTCATCAGAATGCGAGTGTGGTGCTACTGAACAGACCGCAGACTATGTCATCCACCACTGCCTAACCCACCGGCCTCCAAACAGTGCGCAACTGCGCATGGTCTGAGGGTCCTGGACGACGAGACTGCTGAGTGGTTGATGATTTCTTGCTCTCCAATCTAGCCTGGAAAGATCTGCTCATACGCCGATGATGATCGTCAGAAATAAATCTGAAGTCTCTTTCTGTCAGACTAGTCCAATTAAGAAATTTCAAAAATGTGTATGGGATGCCTGAAATGCATTTTCACCACTAGTGGCGCTAAGTGCTTCTTTTTAATCTTCTAAATCTCCCAACCCTTCACAAAACCATGCCAAACGATCCAAAGTTGATTTTTATTTGTAGGCTAAGCCATCAGTAAAGCAATGAATGAAAAAGTTTTCAGTTAAAATAAAGAGTTCGACAGTCAAGAACAGGTCAAAAATGAGTGATTTGGGTAAAAATGGAAATGTTTAGGTAGGGTATGCCATCTTCGGAGAGTAAAATGGTTGTCATTTTCGAATTTCTCATGGTCCAAATCATGGGAAACAATGCGAGAAGCTAAAAAATTTTGAATTTTGACCAGGTCTAACCAAGCGTATGCCTGGATGCGACTAACTAACTAACGCATAATGTTTTCACAGTTGCCTAAACAGCTAGTTTAAAAACAGCTCAAAGATTTTAAAAACATTTTTTTAAAGATGAACAGTTGAACACAAGCAGCATCAATGCATCATATGTTCAAAAGAATATTATTGATTCTCTTTTTGCCATCACGAAACTGTAATCGACACTGGCCAAGATGAAAAACAAGTAGATATCAGAGAATTACAACAATGTGTTATTTGTTGTCATTTATAATCGGCCACTTACTTGTACATTTTTGATATAGCACATATCTCCATTTGATCGCCCCACTCTTTAGGATTTGACATCCTAACAAGATAATCATCAAATGGGTCATCAATAAACTGCAATAAGTTAAATACAAATTAAGCATTTTTTCAAACTTAACATTTTGCATGTTATTCAGGCATTTTTTTTACAAAATAGCGACAATAACCTAGAAACCAGTTTAGCACTGGTTTTAAGCCAACTATGGTAGGTTAGGATATTTCACAGATGCAATCTCGTCTTTGGATTCTATAGTGATTTCCCTAAACACGAATTTTTGGTAAAATAACCCGAAACACAAATTTCAAATAATACAGGCTAAATGTTTGTTTAAACTGAAAAACTGAAATGGCACAGGTAAGAAGATTGCTATCCCTATTTCTGCACTAAAAATTAGACCAAAACCGCTTTTCAGATTTTCGCAACCAGCAACTATTTCACCTAGGCCCAAAACCCTGTCCCTAATAAAATTGAAAACTTTCTGACCGTCTGCACAAACTTTGAGCTGTTAAATCTCTTCTGGTGGACCTAGAATTGAAACATCAATAAAATCGGAAAATAATACTCTAGCGCCATGTGGCAAATAAAAATTCAAAACAGCAACCGCTAGATGGCGATAGTAAATTTCGGGTTTCGAGCAATTTTACCATTGCACAAGAGCGGCCATGCTTTCATTATATCCGTTTTGATCTGGTCATGGAAAAGGTAAGGAAGTGTAATGAAGAGTAGCCTTTGCCTAGGATGCAGATATAATTCAGATATATGCATTAGAGAATGTAGAAACTTATTTAAACCTGTATATTATACACAATATACAGGCTAGTGTGGGGATGTTCAGAGCCAGAAGCAAATTTACAAATGTCAATCAATCAATGGTTTATTTGTCAGTAACAGGAACATAGTACAATTTAGTACATGTTTGAAATATGCAAAATGACCTGGATCATTTTTTAAATCCAGACATCTCCATTTTCCCAGCATGTGACGTAATATCTGTTGCATCCATGCTGCCTCTTAAAGGCAACAAATCAGGGTTGAGAAAAACCCGGGTTTTTTAAAAAAAAAACGGGTTTTTTTGGGTTTTATTGGGTTTTTTTAAAAAAGATGCAAAAAAGGTAGATTCTTGCTTATTTCACCTCAAAACTACTTTTTACGAATGAAGTGCCTTTCACTCACAGTACAATGCTTGCATAATTCAATAAAATAATGCACTAAAGCTGTTGTTGCTTGAATGTTGCATCATCCATTAATTTCAAGATCAAGTTGGATGTTGCATATCCACTGATTTCTATACCAAGTTGATGCTACCGTGGTAGAAATGACATTATTGCATCATTTGCTTTAGATTTGAAGGCAAGGAGCATTTATGCCATCATGTTTAAATATTTTTTATCATTTATAAATATATTATATATAGTAATGGATGAGCAATTGAGCGATTGCGTGGCCAATGGCCATTTAGGCAAATGCTCTGAAACAGCCAAGCGTTAGAATCCAGAATCTGCGGTCCACGACATTAAGGCGTGAACAAAACGGCGCAGACAAAACGGCGCCAAAGTCAACGTAACAAGCTTAGAACCTTTTCCTCATTTTGTTAACATGTTTTGGTCAATTCCTCTTTGTCATGAGTTGCCAAGGGTGGTGGGGGGGGACTTGTATACCAGCTCCAAAAATCCTTATTCACACATAAACTTTCGTTATGGTTGCAGAGTATTATCGTTCTATAAATTGAACTTGTTGTGTTGACTTTGGCACCGTTATGTCTGCGCCGTTTTGCCTCTGCGCCATTTTGTCTCTGCGCCGTTTTGTCTCGCGCCGTTTTGTTCGCGCCTTAATGTCCTGCTTCGCAGAATCTGTAATTGGTAAATAGCCTCCTAAATTGCATTTCACATCATATATACAGACTACTGTAGAGTAGTACTTTCACCAGTTTAACTATAAGGCCTTCTTGCATAAATGAGTTTTAGTGTAGTATACACAAAGGGGTATTACTTGATTTTTGTGTACTGTACAATATCCACTGCGTTTTCAGTTTATTCTTGGAAAGTTACTTCACAATCACATCCTTAAGTCCTAATTTATAGTTTGTTTTAAGTGCCTTGTAGTGTGTTCGTTCATTTTTTCAATTTTCTAGTAAAAACTGGACAAATATGATGCTCTAGGTTTTTTTATGGGTTTTTTTGGGTTTTTTTAAGGTGGTTTTTTTGAAAAAACCCACCCGGGTTTTTTTGGGTCGGGTAAAATACCGACAACCCTGCAACAAATGGCAATGCACTAACTATGATGCCATAATACGTCTCACGCGCACTCGTCACGCAGAGCGAGTCAAAATATTTGAAGACTTTGTTAAATTATTTTAATTCCTCCGTGTTGTTTACGTGTTTCTAATGCTGTGTTGTTCATTTTAATTTCTTTTTTTTCACTGATTGCGTTGTGTAATGGTGTCCGCCCCGATAGCTCAGTTGGTTAGCACGTGACTTCTGGAACGAAGAAGCTTCAAGATTAAGCGGCGCTGGTTCGACTCTCGGTGTGTGCGCTTGAGCAACGCACGTTAAAGACTGCTCTCCATTCAGCGGCATCTAATGGATGGAATAATTCCCTGGCAACAAGACTTCAACAATTGGAAACTTCACTCTGTCAATCTCGGTGACCGGACCTGTAATTCAAAGCCTCTACAAGTATGCGAAACTGCCAGGATTAAGCTCTGCAAGAAGCTTTCCCAGGCCGAGGACAAAGATTCCATCAATCAATTGATGAGTAATGTCATCACTGCTATTGTGTTTTCAAGTCTTTAAAATGTTTGGATTGACATTTTTTCACTAAATAAATAAGCATTAGGAAAATTGCGGATCCGCGGTAATTTATACAAATTTTCCTACAGACCAACATTGTTTTCGAGATCCATTAAGCCAAGGTTTGTTTTTTTTCGGATGAAACTATGTGAAAATAATCAGTAGGTATGCAGGAGCTAACAATGTCAAATGGAAGCAAATTTATTCCAAAATAAACGTGCAATTGAAAGATTTGTTGTATCCACGAATTCCCCAATTGCGCATTTACGCATTAGGGATTTTTCCCCTTCCAGGAAAATCCTGCTCCGAATTCACGATCTTTTTCCCTATTTCCGAAGTTGATGGAGTTTTCGCCTGAAATAAATTGTTTTGCAAGGTAGACTCAAGTAGCTAGAAGTGGATTACCACCAAAAAAATATATCTTCAGAATTAAAGAGTGGGTGATGAAAAATATTTCGTGTTTCAGAAAAAAAATTTGTGCTTAGGGGAATCACCATATAACTCAAAATTATTCCAAGTAAGACACTGATCTCTAACATCATCAATACAGGTTTCGAACAGCCACAATAAGCATACGTATTTAATAAGTCAAAAAGAAAATGCCGTGATTTAACCTTTGCTGTAGTTTTTCAATATTTATCAATGAATTATAAAATGTTCTAACCTGAAATGATTTTATTTTCGTTACAAGTTTTTTTTAGTTTAAATTCTTTAACTTTTTTTTGCAAGCGAAATTTTGTCATTTGTGTGGCTGGATGGCAAGAACATGGTGTTCAAAAGAATGTTGATTCAACCCAGTTGTATCTTGACAGAACACTTAATGACACAATGCAACATTCTGACTTCACTCACTCCATAATGTAACACCTTCTATTGCAATGCATTATACAATATTATGCACACATTGCACTGCATATTATCGCAATGAACACAAAGTAAAGTAATCAATATTATTAAATCTATTTTTATTGCTGATATTGTTAAAAATTATAGTTTTAAAAATAATATACTTTACATTTTCAAAAACTTCTCGATGTCTTTCCATGTAAGATACACATGACTCACGAACATGTAGATGTTGAGCTTGATTAGAAAATAACTGAAAAAAACATAAAATGAATGAATAAATTGTAAAAAATTCCACAGGTTGTGTTATTTGTTAGTTTGTTTATCTTTATCCTGCATTGCGGGAAAGCGGACTTGAGCGCTATGCATCGGTGTATGCCTTCCGACGTACACCTGACCCACGCTGCAGCCGACGGCAATGTCTGTTTCCGGTTGTCTACTTTACTTATGACTTAAATTTGGTACTACCCATTAGTGATGCAAGCCGCGCCGTGCCGCGCCGCGTACGCGGCCGCTTTTGACTTTTTCGCCGCGTGCCGCGCCGCGCCGCGTGGAAGGTTGAAATGATAAAGCCGCGCCGCGCCGCTTGCCGCGTAAACTTTCAAGAAATTAAACTTTCGTAAACGTAAACTTTCAACTTTTCAAGAAAATCAGTTATGAAACTTCAAATTTAAATTGGAAACACGGATCAGTTTTTTTTTCTTCGGAAACCCTAAGCTGGAAAGCTATGCAAATGGCTTGCAGTTGACAGGGTTTTTGGGGTTGGCTTGTGATTGAAGTTGTACGAGTGTTTTTGGTTATAGCCTATAGCTGATCAGCTCAGTTACCAGGCTATAGGCCTAACGCAACTACCGCATTAGTTACTATAACAGTTAGCCCAGTGAGTTCAGGCTATAAGTGTTACTCTTGTGTGTGTAGTTCATACAGCCACTGACATTAAAATTGCATTATTGCTTACAAAAAATGTTCAAAATTCCTGATACTGGATCCAGGAACATTCTATTTGAAAAAGCATGATGTCTTAGAACTTAGATGCATTGCTGATGATCTGGTTAGCCTAGTCAATTAGTGCACAACTGTACTGGTACCGGTAGGTTACCGTACCAGTTACCGGTATAGTAGCCTATATGCCATGGGTGCTTTTTGCAACAATTGACTTTCTAAAAAATAGCGCGTTAAAATGTTTTTTTTTAATTTTGTAATTTGCGGTGTGCGGTGCAGTGTCAAAGTTCCAGATAAATTACGGTGTGCGGTGCGGTGTGCGGATAGATAATTCATTTGCGGTGCGGTGTGCGGATAAAAATTTTGGGTTCGCTGCATCTCTACTACCCATTACTCAAAATCGATCACTGGGTAGAGGCAATTATCGTAAAGTTTCTTGCCTAGAGAAACAACAGCAAGTGCGGGTGGCTGGAGTCGAACATGCAGGCTTTCGACTGTGAGCCCAACGCGCTAACCACTCGCCATTGCTGTTATCATTTATTATATCCAAAAACTAACCGAACATAAGCACTATTTAACTCCAGCAAACATAACTGATTTCTTTAGAATTACTAACTACAGTAATCTCTTATCAAAAGGAAAAATGTATGGGCTACACAGATTACTTTTTGCCATCAAAATCATCAACAAGGTTTTCAATCTGGTAATACTGTACAAGCTCGTAATATGTAACTATCACTGTAGCCTATAATGAAACATAAGATTCAGGAATCATACTCTTGATATTCTTCAAACACACATTATTTGACTTGGAATAATTCTTTGTTGGAAAGCAATAAAAAGTTACTAATAACTTACAGGAAGTTCAATGACACAATCCTAGTTAAATTACAGGACGACAGCAGAACAATACCAAGACAAAAAAAACACAAACAATACTTAACTGCTTTCTGTATCATACTAAACGTATGCACTATGCAGACTTAAGATTAAAATTTACTTGTTCAGAGACAGCTCGAAATAAGCAAGATCCATCTTTTGGTATTGGTTTTCTTTGCTGGCCTATACTGGCAAGATAATCATCCATGATATCCATGCGATGACGTTTGCAAGAATTGATATGATCATCATACACAGCCATTTTCATTTATATGTTTCCTGGTTTGCAAATGACTAGTTGTAGCCTACTGCAATTGACACAATTTGGTAGACATCAACGTTTTCCTAATGTAGGCTAAGTTTCAGTTATCCACCTAGACAGATAACTTTTATTCGGAATTGCCAAGCAATCTATAGATACTAACAAAACTAGTTGCCCAAAAACGCAAGATTCCTTCCATCTTGCACGTACAAACTTTCAGGCAGTCGGCACTCACGCCGTTTATTATCTTCCTGAAAAACACTTTTTTGTACATTCCTTCCGCTAGACTAGTCACACTCACAAATTACAATTCACAAAGTCACACGACGACATTTTGGCAGAAAAATTTAAAGGGCGACGCTCAAGCTGACATTTTGTTTAAAAAGAAAAAAGGGATTCCCTTCTTTTTCGCTATGCTATGACCTCAAGTGTCACGACAACTCATTTTGGACAATGCCACAAAAGTATATTCAGCTTAAAAAAATGTAACTCATTCAAAAAAAAAAATGATACATAAAAGCTGATCCTTCGATTTCTTAATTACCGGAATACCTATCTTACTTGGATTATAGCCTGCTGTATTTCAATATGAGACAGAGGACCAACCTTGTATTTCAATAACACAGAAGAAACTTAATTCAACTTATTTTTCTTTGGTGGAACGCAAAATAAACGACACCGTGGAAACAAAATACAACAACAAAGCAAACAAAAGGAAATGGTGGCAAAGCCGTAATGGTTTAAGACGTGCGTGTACAAGCTCTTTTATGGTGTTGGTGTAGCCTAATAGGCTAAGCCTATTCCTATCGACGAATTACGCATTACGCACGGCCAGTCGGCCACTAAACCTGATAGTTGGAACAAGTAGCCTAGTCTAGATGAATTAGTTGAAAGAATCAGTCGTCTCTTTCTTCCTAAAACAACAAGAACCAGGACTATTTACAGATTTCATACAGAAATAAAGTGTTTGGCCACCTAACGGAGCGGAAGATCTGCATGTCATGGATGATGAAACCAAAAACTGGCTGCTCTCTAGTGGCCTTCCAGTGTAGTCCAGGAACATCGTGAATCTGGGGTGGTAAAATGATAGACCCTCGGCCCCAGAGGCTCATACGACGACGACGACTGAGTAGCCACAAATTGCAGACAAAAACAACAAATACACAACATTGCAGCTCGTTGCCAAGATTAAATAGTAAGCTAAATAGATCACTAAAAAGTTGTCTGCACCTGTAGGAGCATAACAAAACATGATAATGTAGCAAAATGTCTTTTGTACCGTAGTTCCTTTTCAAACCAAGCATCTTTTTCAAACCGACTAAAGCAATAATCTAACGAAAAGTTAAGCGGTCGTCTGAGCAAACATAAATATAGCCTATAGCCTAGTGGGTAATTAGATGCAAGACTAACTTGTTGTTACGGCCAATCTCTGTACAAATCAAACGTCATATAAAACCGTTCAAGTCTACTGAATATTACGTCATGGAAGTTGCTAGAAAATGTGCCAAAATTGCACCATCGTTCATAGACTTGTGTCAAACTTGTTTGGACTTGTTTGGGCCTGTTTAAACAGGAAATATTACATCAGCTTTAAACACCTGTTGGAATGACTTCATAATTGTCTTTCATTTATTGCGTCACAGTTACTTTCTACGTGAATTTGAGATATTGATATCTATTCTGGTCATTCGTAAAATGATTGTTTGAAAGTTGGCCGCACATTTAACTGTTGGCTTAGTGCTTGCTAGCTGGACAAAAGTTCCGTCTTTTATCCAAGTAATCTGTTCTGTAGTGACAGTTTTCAGTGGTGTACGCGTTGCACCCCCTCGTTTTCGGTAGCCGTGGGCTAATTTTTACAGAAATACACTTTTTGAAAAGAAGTTCAAGTGTGTGTTTCTTCGGTCATTATATACTGACGAACGGATTAGGGAACTTTATGTTAAAATTTTCCCAAGAAGAGATTATGGTTTACCGCTGTGACCACTTGTAGTAGGCTAACTTAGTAGCATGTTCTTATCTGGCAAATATAAAAATTATGCAACACAATAGAGTATTAAATTTGAGGAAGCTTTACCGTGCTTGAAAACTCACGGGGGCACCTTCACTGAAATAATCACATAGAATCATACGTCTTTCGATGTCTCCACAGTGTAGCTTTAACATTCGGCCTACACAACATGTCATATTTTTGCTATGTTGAGAATCTTTATCCTTGGACTAAGAAGGCTTCTTTGCAAGCTTAATGCTGGCAGTTTGGTATAGCCTACTTTTTGAGGCTTAGAATCACTGACGCAGGCCTGGCCACTCGGTTTGACAGAGTAAAGTCTCCGATTGTTGTTGTCTGTGAATCATTCCATCCAATTGCAGCCGCTGGATGGAGGGCAGTTCTTGAAATGTGTTGTTTAAGCGCACACCCGGCGAGTCGAACCAGCGTTGCTTAGTCTTGCAGTCCCTTATCCAAATGAGTTATCGAGGAGGACAATGTACAATAATCCAGATGTGCAATTATGCTGAAACAAATTTGATCATCAGTTGAAAGGGGCTTCAATGTGTAGGTTACTTTTGACGCTGGGGTGATTTCAGAGGACCAAACTCACTGAGTAGGGCATAATTTTTAAATAAGGTATAGTGCGTTTTTAGTGCAGCTACCGGAATTTCATTGGTAACCTACCGCTCAAACAGTCATCTCAGTTGGTCACGCAGACCCATGGTTTTGGATCTTTATTTCAAGATAGGTTATTGCTGGTAGTTTCGTATTTTTTTTTAGTTTCGCATACTTGTAGAGGCTTTTGACGCAGGGTCGGTTGCCGATATTGGCAGAGTGAAGTTTCCCGATTGTTGAAGTGTTGTTGCCGGAAATTATTTTATCCACCAGTTGCCGCTGAATGGAGAGCAGTCCTAAAATGCGTTGCTCAAGCGCATACCCTAAGAGCCGAACCAGCGCCGCTTGATCTTGAATCGGGCTCTGACCACTGAGCTAAAGTGTTCGCAGTGAATTTTATGGTAGGCACTAGGTGGGATAGGCTAATTCTTAGTGGGTTACGTCAATCAAAAGTGGAGTCGATAACCCTTCTACTGCAAGCTACTATGGCGGTTCGGACATCCCTCCGATGAAGATGTATGCCTTACATATTTAAACCCTCCACTGCGGCCAAGACGATCTGCACTTATTTTGGTTACAAGTGAAAATATTTGTGACGTAACGCTTCTCTTAATCTTATTGCGTGAAACCTGTTGTCAGGGCTTCTGTCAGGGTTATTGAGAGGTTAATTGGGCCCCGGAGGCTACCATTTTATTAAGACACTTTCAAGAAAAACGCACTATATTCAAAGAATACGTGGTGGTTTCTTCAAGTTCTTAAAAAGGTTATGAGCCCTTAAAATTATCCCGGGTACAAAAGTACCATTACTACTTCGTTATTCTACAACTAAGTCATAGGAGGCAAATTGACCAAAATTCATCGAATCGACGACTGACTAGTTACTAGTACTTCTGGAGCTTTAAGAAAATAAACACTAACCGAACCGACAAAACTGAGCTTTAATTGAACCCTGAACAATACATACAAGTAGGAGGGAATACGAGCATAAAATGCGGTTATTCAGAGCTGTTATTCATGCATTTAGCACAGTTGCCTAATGCCTATACCTACAAAAAATAACATGTACTAGATAAGCTTCATCAATAAAGTCAAGATACAGCAAAATGTTGGTTTCCTCAACTGCATTCATTTCCTGCGTTGTCTGCGATCTCAAGTCACTTTTTCAAAGTCACGTGGTATCACTATCAATACGTCCCAACTTTTCCCAGGGTCAGGCCCGGATTTAGGGGGGGCAGAGGGTGCAGGTGCCCTGGGCCCCCCGACTTTTGAAGGGCCCCCTACGTGGAAAAAATGTTGTTTTGTGTTATTATTATTTTTTCTTTCAGCCTTTAAAGTTTCTGCAAAATGCTGTGCAGCGCTGGATTAATGCTACTGTAGAGGTAGAAGTGGTCTTTCGCGCCGTGGGCGCAAAAAAATTTTTTGCACGGGGTCCCCCATCTAAAAGTGCCCCGGGGCCCCCATCAGCTAAATCCGGCCCTGCCAAGGGTTGCTACTATCTCCAGCTGCAGAATCAGCCATTATTTTCGCTCGGCAAGAGAGGGATAATCCTCATCAATTTTCAACTTCATTTTCCGCCAGGTTTCAAAAGCAAGCCCAGTCGTTTCGTCTTTAGTTGTTGAAGAATTTCGCTTAAGAAAGCAGAAACGGATCCATCTTTTTCGTTCTTCACGACATTGAATGTAAGAATCAGATATAACCTGCAACACATCACAGGCAATCACGCCACTTTTTTTTATGCCTGATGATGATGATGATGATAAATCTAATAACTAAATTTTTGAGGCCTACTGTATATCACAAAATGAACAATAAACATAATATTGAAAAGCAACGTCACTTTTACAGCATAAAAATATAATCAAATATAGTTATTACTATCTAAACCAGTGTTACTCAACCTTTTTTGGCCTAACGCCCCCTTCATGAACTGGCAAAATTTTACCGCCCCCCAACAAAAACGATTGATTACGAAAAGCGAATATAAAACAATAAATACTATTAATACTACAAAAAGTGCTCAATGCCAAGCAAAAAGCCAAACAGCACGAATTAAATCAAATATAGGCTAGTTACCAGTCTCTAAAACCCTTACAGCCTGTTTTACCCTAAAACGTAGATCATCAAAATGTCCTTATTCAAATAGAATTATATTTCTATTAGAATAAGGACGTTCTGATGATCACCCTGTTAGGGTAAAACAAGCTGTAAGGGTTTTAGAGACTAGTGACTATATTTGATGAAAAGCAAATATACTGTATATTTGCGAGCATAAAAACAGTATAGGCCTACAGGCCAGTAACTGGTAGTCAGTGTGAACTGTGAACCTTGGGCTTGGTAAGGAAGTGCCAGTTTCTTCACATTCGGTGTAAAGCCAGTGAGAAACATTCGAAGATCACCTCTTATGGATATGTCAAGTGGGTTTCGCTGTTTGGTATGTAGCAGAACAACACACGTGAATCCCTTTTCCACCAGGTATGAGGTAGGAAATGCTACCACGAAGATACGAGCTCTTTGACGAAATCGTTACGTTGGGCGGTAGATGGGTAAAATCAGAATGCATCCTAATAATCTAAACGCCCCCCTTAAGCCGACGTAATCGTATCGCCCCCCTGCAAAATCAAAACGCCCCCTGGGGGGCGGTACCGCCCCCGTTGAGAACCACTGATCTAAACCCTTGACAGCCTGTTTCACATAGAAGGGGGATCATCAAAAGGTCCTTATTCAAATAAAATAATAATATATGTTCGAATAAAATAATAATATATGTTATATGTTCAATAGCATAAAAATACATGTTCATGCGAACAATAAAATAGTGATTAGGTAGCGCCCCAAGATAGCCTACGTCATAATGAAAAAATAACGTCATTTTTTTAATTTAGCGTTGAAAATCTATTCAGAATACGACCCATGCTTATTTTTCCTGAAAAGTCGCCCCATAGTGGGACAACACTATATAAGATGCATTCCACACAATTACATACTTGGTTTCAATTTGAACAATGAACGAACTTGACTTTTTATCATCCGACAAACTGCATTCGACTTTGTCCAGTTGAAAAACGGCATCTTTTCGGTGAAAAAGCGATTTGATGGGAGCGGAATCATCGACGTTAACTTGTGGTAAGGACAAAACAACCATGAAGTCCTGGAAGCAAGCAATCCAATATCACTAGAAGTCTTTAAACGATGTAAACAACTGTTTTTAACCGTATAACTGTCACGATAATAAACGTATGTCAAGAACACGGCAATACCATAGTCGGTTTTTCTACTCTAGACTTTTCCGGCAAGTTTTGGTGGGATATCTACGGGCTAAAAAAATTCAAAAACAGTCACCTATTATTATGGTAAGTAGGGTGCTATGCCAGGTAGATGAAGATCGAATCGCTGGTATAAAGACGGATCATAATCGCACCGGCTCCAGCACAGGTTAGAACTGGCATGTTTATAGTTCGTTGTTGGGAAAAGTCTTGATGGCTAGTGTGTAGGCTACACCGGTATAGTTAGCGAAACACAATGCTCGCTGTTCTATAGTGAGTAGTCAGGTAGTGCTGACGCCAGGAAGATCGCAACCATAACGAACTCATTGGCTTCATTTGAAACCCAGGAGAAATATTCAATATGTTCCTCAATGAACGCTACTAAGCCACGTGAAGCGAAACATGGTACATCACTCACAGCAAGCTTTGCAGCACAAAGAATTACCTCCAATGGGATAGTTGCGCTCGGATTTAAAGAGTTATCTGCAAATGTGTATCCGTGTTGAGGAACAACTTGTGACTCTCTGGTGTCCAAATACAAAAATAAACTTTTTGCATCGTTTTTCTTGATGAAATTTGTAGCTTTAGATACAAAATCGTAACTGGTTTTACCAAGCGCGGATTTAACCTCCTCCGGAGAAGCATTTGCACTCAGTCCCTGAACAAGAAATCGTTGAAGATTATATGTTTTTTCAAACGAAAAACACAAAGCAAGATAGTTAATACAAAGAACTTTCCAATATTACCATTCCATTTCATGAGGTTATAAAATTCAAAGCTTGAAAAGTTTGCACAAAACTCTGAGTTATACTATCTCATCATACTCTGCTGAAGACATAGGTCAGGAATTTAGTCTCTGCCATTCACATTGGCACTGTGCTATCGCCGATGGTCGACAAAATCGTAATATTTTGTTACTTGGCGCATTCTAATGAAGATTTAAACTAGGTCTCGGCGTATTTGTTTCTCATTCAGAGTCACAAGAATATAAAACAAATCTATTAGTAATGCACTAGGAAGATCACGTTGGAGATGATATGTGTAGTTTTACAGTTCTGAGGATGACGAATTGCAACCCAAGTGCATCTTCATATCTGCGGACTGCCTTTGCCAATCACTACGAAAGCATGTTAAATTTTATCATTATAATCGACAGGATCATCACTTTAAGTATATTTATAGCAACATGGAAATTCAATAATTGAATTTCAAAACATAAAATTATTAGATAGTCTCCAAAATATGAAGTCATGAAAATACAAACTTTGTAGAAATAAAAAGTGAATTTTGCGACAAGAAAGTTGAAAAACTTTTCAATCCAGTCACAGAATGCAGAAGTTGGATTAGGATTGGATTTTTCACCGAAACCAAAAAAGCCGGAACGAAATGAAGAACTGCTTTGGTTTTTAGCTAATAGCGGTTTCCATTTTGACAACCTACACACAACAATAACCAATATAATATATATTTTTGTAAATATAACTAAAAGACGATATGGAATAGGCCTACATTATATGTTGATGCCACATTAGACCTAATGTATGCTATTTAAACTTTTTCACAGTGTACCAATAGTTGATCTATCAAACTTCCTTCTTTAATATTTCAGTAAAGCTGATGCAGAAAATTTGAGCTTACAAGACTGCCACATCTTGAATAGAAATCATGGCTTCAACATATCTCCAGTCAGAAATAGCATGGCTGGCTCGAAACAGAGAAGCCAAGGCATTTACTTCATCGAGAAAGTTCACCTAAATGTATTAGCATCAAGTATAAATGCAACTTTAAGTCACTCACAACATAAAATATAGAAGTACAGTACATGTTAGTGAGCTAATGTTATTATGTTAATATATGTAAAATTTTATGCACTGAATACTTGTACAGCATATTCTGTTAGTAACAGACACCTATCTGCAAATTTACAACCCAATTAAAAATGGCTATAGGCAAATTGTTCGTAAGCAATTGTTCGTAAAGCAATTGTTCGTAAGCAATTGTTCGTAAGCAATTGTTCGTAAAACAATTGTTCGCATACGCGCCGACTTCTGGGGGGGGGGGGGGGGCCGGTGTGCGGCGCCCCCCGTAAATTTATGGTTGAGGGGCAACAAAAATGGCTATTACAATTGACAAGTGGCGTTTCAAAGATAAAATACTTCACGAATAGGGTTGCAAAATTCCCAGGAATTTTCAGAGCCGAAACTTTCCATGGAAATTTTGGGAATTAACGGGAATTTTCGGGAATTTTGGGGAATTTTCGGAAACATTCAAAACAATCTCAATTTGATGTTGAAACAGGAAAATAATGGCTTTATACTGTTTAGAATAAAAGTACTTTGTATAACTAAAATACTTAAGAACATACAAACACATGGTTTAGTTTAATAACTCCAAAAATGAATTATCACCAATCTGTTTTTTACAAAGAAAAACAATACTGAGTCAGTTACAAAGTCGTTGTTCTAGTTGCTGCCGGTTAGCATCTCCTCCTGCTCGGCTTCTTCAGATGATGTACCGTACTAATGACTGTTCTGGCAGCGTCACCGACTTCAGAGTCAACTTCAACTTGAGTTGACTTGTCTTCACAGGGCTCAAACAATGCCAAGTTTGACCTGGCTGATACTAGTTTTTCCAGCCTATTGCAGACCTTGGTGTGAGTGCTCCCAAATATGATCAGTATATATTTATTTTAAATATTGAAAATGTATGCATAAGCCTCATTCTTAATTAACACCAAATTAGTGTTTAGAATAATTAAAGAAAATAAGAAATGCTTAAGATAGGTTTTTGATATTTTTTTCTAATTGATGAAATATTTAACAAAATTTTTAAACATAATAAATGCCAAATGAAAATTCCCCAATATTCCCAATATTCCCGGGTCCTTCAAAATTCCCGGAAAGTTTCCAGGAAAGTTTCCAAAATTCCCGGAAACTTTCCACCCCTTTACAACCCTATTCACGAAAGAGATTTACATCATTTAAACGGACTTAAAGAATGCGGAAAGCGAAAAACAGCCTAGTACGTTGCTCTTGCCCACAAAACAGCAGCTGATCGCATAGCTTTCTCTGGAGTCTGGAACTTGAATTACTACGGAGATGCGCACGGCACACACGCTCACAGGCACACACTGCTTATCTTCCCACGTGTCAGGAGCAACTTTAAAGTCAAAACGCGTGGTAGCGAAAAAGCGAACGCGAGCTTGAATGTTTATTCTCATTTCACGAGTTATCCAAACGTCCGTTAGATGTTTTGTGACTTTAAACATGAAATCGATTTTAGCAAACTTTATCGAGTTGAAACTACGACACAACGAACAATTACGTGAATATAGCTTAAAGAAGAAATGAATTTTTCAAACTGTCACCCATGTTATGCTTCAATAAGCACTGTATTGATGTATATATTGTGAAAATATATGCATCTCATACACTCATCTATATACACTCCTGCACTACCGTATATATATACTCGAGTATAGGTCGATCTCGTGTATAAGTCGAACCCCTACTTTCGAGCTGAAAATCGTTGATATTTCCTTCTGCCGTGTATAAGTCGAATAACTTATTCCCGACACTACCATTCGATGCTTCATCTAACTAAGTGTTGGCATTGACATACGGTGAGGGAATTTCAAAATATAGCGTAGAGTAACTTACGCTGCTGGAATAGTCGCGAACTATTCACGGCAATAATAAATAAACCAGCTAAATTAGATGCGCTATTTTCAACGAGGTTTTCCCGCTGTGAGATCAATTATGATTCAACAGAACGCATTGTTTTGTTCGCAATGTGTGAAAATTAAATCGAAAACAGATAAAAGAAAATGTGTTTAATGGTCTTGGTCGCAGATATTGCCTGCATTAACGACGTCTCTTACCGCTATTATCACCTATAGCCAACCTGACATCATTGTTTTATGCGGCCACTAAGGTTTGACATCGACTTCAACAATCATGGAATGTTACGCAATAAGAACGATTATATGCTACACGCAAAAATCAAAAAATGACCGCTTAAAACAGCTCTTTCTGCTGTTTTGTCTCGTGAGCTTTGCATATTGCTCAACAAGTGCATAAATTTTAGAATTGACAAGAAATCATTAAATTTGAAAATTAAGTTTAAATCAACGCAAATAAACGTATTCAAAACTTTTACTTCGGCCGACGTCATTTCACACCCTGTAATCTACGTCGGCAATGATTTTGCCAGAGCAAAAATGCGTTCATTTTGAAAACTGCCGAGCTGGAAACAACAGCTTGTCCCGTGTATAAGTTTAACCTGTCTTTTTGAGGTGAAAATCACTTGTGAACATCTCGACCTATACTCGAGTATATACGGCATTCGATAAAAGACTATAACGACTTTCGATAAAAAAACAGAGGAGAAAGCACTTCGCCGTTGTTAACGCTTTGAAGGTAAATAATTCGCAAGACGAGCGAAACGAGGTTAATAAAACTGATAGCGGGTTTCCACTCTGCTTGGTCATGATTTTTTGCGTTTATTTCGATAACTTCACTGTCTTGATCGTTGTTATTCACTCGCACGAAAAGGTAATGAATCGGCTTGTTTTCCATTTGTTCTAATTATGAGCTAACAATATCAAGATTTTTACGACTAGGCGTACTGCAAGCGTAAAACTAAACGTTTCAAGCAACGGTTCTAATAAATTCGGTTTGCGACCTAGGTGTCAATATAAACAAGACAGTAAGCTTAATCAAAGACTATTTTATTTGAGTAAAATAGCGTTAATGTTATGACGTCATCACCTTCCTCGCCCCCCAAGGTTTTTTTGAAAAGTCGGCGCCTATGATCGTTCGTAAACTGTTTTTCGTAAAATGAAATCCATAAAACAATTCTGCAGACTGCAGAAAGCATTTCTTCGTATACATCAAATTTTAACTGCATGCACGAAAAAATGCTTTAGGAAGAATTGTTTTACGAAGAATTAATTTTACGAACAATTGTTTTACGAACAATTGCTTACGAACAATTGCTTACGAACAATTGCTTACGAACAATTGCATTACCAACAACTGCTTACGAACAATTTGTCGGACACCATTAAAAATACTGCATTATAGTAAAATAGAGTCTTTTTTACCTGTAATGGCTGCAGAAGAGGGTGAGATATGTTGCTAGAATGAGATTTTATCAAATTTTCAATGTCACTGACAACATTTTCATAAATTCCAATAGCCAAACATTTTGAAATTTGGTTGTAAATACCAATACATGATACCCGAAGAGAGCAAAAGTCAGATAGTTGAAAACAGAGATCGGAAATTATTGTTGAACTGTCTTCTACCTGCACAGAAAAACAGAACATATGAAATGGAAAAATCTTTATAAATTTTGACTTCTATTAATCAAAATATCAGGCGGCAAAAAAACTCTTTCAAGCTGCTAACAGTATGAAGGAATAAAAACTTGACAAAAACAACAAATCAGTAAAAAAGCTATTTTTACATGAATGTAAAGGTTTGAATTATTAATTTATTTCATGCATAATATTCACAATAATTACCAGCTTTACATGCACAACGAGACAGCCTTTTCATAGCACTATTGAAATCACCTTTTCTATATTGTCACTGTGATCAGAAGTTTGTATGTTGAGAAATGCATTCTTCAGACTCTGATATGCATTTCTCAATAACTCTTTTCTCCCAAACCAAGATTTTTGCTCCATAAAAGCAAGACTGTAATACATTTTTTCGTTTTGCGCCAAAGTGACTAAGGCAACCTTTAAAACAAAAACAAGCATAGTAACAATCATTTAAAGCAAAAATAGAAACGTAACTCAATCATGCTTATGTTAAAAATCTAACTCTAGTCTCAGAGGTTGTAACACAGAAGTCACCCAACTTTTTTGAGAAAGTGCCAGGTAGGCTACCTGTGAGAAGAGATGCTAGCGACTCTGGTAATTATTTTGTTCAACAATTTGCAACTTGTGATGGTGATTCAACAGAGTAGGTGGGATTTATTTTGACAAGTTTGTTTGTTACAGGCGCATGGATTGCAAAAAAAAAAACTCACTTATTTGATCACAAACTCCCAAAGTTACATATAGGCTACTTAGTCTTGTATTTCAGGAATACTATCTAGGTTATTTAAAAGAGAATATAGACAGAAAACAACTAATTAAAATTTAAACACCACACACAGCAAGTTTTGATAGAATTTTTCTTCAATACCAAATCACATTCTTGAGCAGTTCGGCAGGCCAGAGGGGTGAACCTCACGAGGCCGTAGTTGGTGACTTGGGCTTTAAGCCAAATATGAAATATCACTTTACTTCCATACTCTGATGTGGTGAAAAGTTTTAATGTTAGAAAAGTTTTATTTAACTTACAATGTTTGTAGAGATACATTATAAGATTAAACTAGATATCAAAGTACATGCTGATTGCTGACCTGCAAGGAGTGTGGAACATATTGTGTCTTTGCTTTTTCCACATGCTCTTTGGCTTTATCACATGAAAATGTAGTAAAATGATTAAAATAACTTTGTAAATACACTTGTAGTGAAGTTTCTTTCTTGGAATCCATTTGTTGGTAAATATGAAGCAGATCATGCAATAAATCACAGCAATAACAATCCTAGCTCAACTTAAATAATAACAGATTATGAAAATTACCATATAAGAGTCGGGAAAATTTATTTTTTGTGTGCGAAAACACCAATGCAGATCAGTGATTCTCAACTGTGGTCCATTGGGCTGCATGCAGCCCTCATTGATGCAACAAAAATATTATTTTTGCTAGAAAAACTGTCCAAAATGGAGAGATTACATGGTTGTCTTACGATCTAGCAAAAAAAATGCTTTATAACTTAATAATATTTCTCCACACCATGGGTACAGAGCAATTAACTATGTTTAATTACAGGAGTTACCGTTGGGAAGATTTTAACATTTGCAAGGAATTTTTCACTTTGCGTTCTATTTACGCACAACAAAAGAGATAAATAGACTTAGGTTTCGTGAATTTTGTGCTTATCTTCTTGAAGCACATTTGAACCCGTCAAAGGTGTGTACAGTTGCGATCAGATGGGTGTACAGTGAAGAATCAAAGCCTCCATGAACTCGTTAACAGATGGTATGAAGTGGATAATATTACCACTGTGATCAGTCATGCCACCACTGCATTTTATACAAAGAAAATATGGTTGCTGAGCCTCAGAAGATATCTAATGTGATAGAAATCCTAGCATCAACAGCAAATTAGATTCATGAAAATCTCATTGATCAGGACAAGGTTACAAAATTTCTAGCCGAAATTGGTACTGATGATTGATGAATTTGAAAGTCGCTTTAAAGGTATCAATCCTTTCCTTACCCAGATGAAAATATTTCAAACACAAATGGATATAGACGCAGCCACTGTCTCCCAATGATTTTCAGCTGGAGCTGCTAGATTTGCAGTTAGATGTTAAACTGACAAAAGCATTCAGATGTGATCATCTACTTCACTATTGGAGTTCTGAGATATGCCTGTATTTGATTCAACACAACTTAAATGTGTAAAGCACTTTTCAGCAAAATGGTTGGAATTAAATCCAAATATTGCAACCAATTGACGAACCATCATTTTAACCAGTTTTTGAGTAGCCTACAGTACCGCATCTATCCATATTACCCCTTGTTTCAGGAAACATATTTAAAGTCAGAGCCAATATCAAATTTCACATTCAATTGCTTTTTTTTTGTTGCAGCCGTTAACAAAATTTTAAAAAAGAGTGAAAACTGTACTGAAAAAGGTTGAGAACCACCGATGTAGCTATTGTAGACGAATGCACGGCATATAACATACACACAAACAAGACAGCGCATCAAGAGGCTTCGAAAAAAATGCAAGGTTATTAAACCGAAGTCGCCTTTAGCATTCTTAGCTAGGTATCATATCATAGCGCTATCTCAATTGTTTGTGTGTATGTCTTGCATGCCTGTCATCAGAGGTGGGCATTCACTACTTTAAAAGTAGTGTGCTACTTGGGCTAAAGTAGCACACGCTACCGCTACTTTTCTCTAAAATGAACACAGCACTTTGTGACATCAAAGTGACGTTGAAAATAAATGATATCATTCGTTTACACTGTCATTTTAACATTGTTGTAGACAACACGTTGTACAGTGAGATAAAATTTATTGTTACGCATCTTTTAAAAACACAAACATTTCAAAACGCGAGTTGTTAAGTACTGCACACTTCGGCTTCAGCACATCTTTTCCAACAGACAAAAGTCTCTCACACTGTAGCACTGGAAGGAATGGCAAATGGGGGTGTAGTATTTAATGAACGGATATTTTAAATCTGAGAAAGGCTAAGAACATACCAGTGCCAATTTAAAACATGTGAAGAACTTGATTCTGTCTGAAAAAATGCCTCCACAATTGACATTTCTTTCCATACCGACATTTCATGCAATGACACAAACAGTCAAACACACCAACATTAGGCCGTTGCGTTTTGAGGTCAATTTTTCAAAAATACAAGTACTAGGTGGGAAATCACATAAAACCACCCCAAAAAAAATTTGAGCAAAAAATATCAATGTTAAGGGGTCCTCCGCCTCACCTAAAATGTCCAAGCCCCATTTTTCCTTAAAATTGCATAACTTCTAATCCGCTTGAGGTAGAAGCTTTATTTTTGGCTCTAAAGACTCAGAAGTCACATGTTCCTTTCTGCTCTAAGAGGAATGTGTTCTTTAAAGTGTTGAGAAAAACAGTTATGAGCCAAAAAATGATTTTCAGGGCATTCGAAACTTTGAAAAATCATAGTAACTGCCTAATCATGCATATTTTAAAACAAATGTTTAGTTGCAGAGTAACTTGTGTTGAAAGGTGTTGTGTATACTATAAGTAAACAAAGTAACTGTGGGAAAATATTATCAAAATAAATGTGAATATTCTAAATTATTCCAAATTGGGGTCATTCTACCGGAAAACATCTTTAGCTCAGGAATGCATTTAAGTTAAAATACAAAAAAATTCAGGTGTATGTTTATGAAATGCATGTGTCGGCTCAGTAACAAAATGAAAAGAACAACGTTAACTAGCAACATACAGTAGCCAAATCAAATTTAATTCCTAAACTGAGAGAGGAACCTGCTAAAGAATATTGAATGAACACAAACACTGAAGGAATCGTAATGAACACTGTAAACAGCTAAAACTGCTAGTGAACACTGAATGCAACAAATTCACATCACAACTGTGATACCTTCAAGAAAACATAAAGATACACTGTATCTAGAAATCAAGTAAGCCACATGGCGCAAAGTCATGAAGAGAAATAGGCAGTTACCAGACTCAGCAGGAATATACGATTATAACGGTTGGGTATATTTCACACGAGCATAGCGAAGCGCAAGCTCGATAGATACACTATCCTGTAAATCAGACAAATGGCTTACAATGAATTCAGGTCTACAGTCATGGACGTGACATAAGATCTTATGGAGTGGTCAATTTGCTTCATCATGCTGCTTGGCATTGCATCGTCACTGTCTTTAACTTTTCTGTTCTGAAGGCATTGCGTTACATTCCCGATTAACCGTTCATTAGGCATTTGATTGTTTTTGAATGATAGCCAGTCTCTTTTCTCACCATGTGTTAAGCATGGGGAGCACTGGCTTGTTGCATCAAAGAATGCAGCCAATGGCCGATTGCTCCATGCAAGCTTCTTGACACCAGTGTTCGCTAGCAGTTTTGGCTGTTTACAGTGTTCATTACGATTCCTTCAGTGTTTGTTTGTGTTCATTCATTATTCTTTAGCAGGTTCCTCTCTCAATTTAGGAATTAAATTTGATTTGGCTACTGTATGTTGCTAGTTAACGTTGTTCTTTTCATTTTGTTACTGAGCTGACACATGCATTTCATAAACATACACCTGAAGTTTTTTGTATTTTAACTTAAATGCATTCCTGAGCTAAAGATGTTTTCCGGTAGAATGACCCCAATTTGGAATAATTTAGAATATTCACATTTATTTTGATATTTTCCCACAGTTACTTTGTTTACTTATAGTATACACAACACCTTTCAACACAAGTTACTCTGCAATTAAACATTTGTTTTAAAATATGCATGATTAGGCAGTTACCGGTACTATAATTTTTCAAAGTCTCGAATGCCTTGAAAATCATTTTTTGGCTCATAACTGCTTTTCTCAACACTTTAAAGAACACATTCCTCTTAGAGCAGGTAGGAACATGTGACTTCTGAGTCTTTAGAGCCAAAAACAAAGTTTCTACCTCAAGCGGTTTAGAAGTTATGCAATTTTAAGGAAAAATGGGGCTCGGACATTTTTGGGGAGGCGGAGGGACCCCTAAACATTGATATTTTTTGCTCAAATTTTTTTTGGGGTGGTTTTATGTGATTTCCCACCTAGCCAAACCTATTACTTGTATTTTTGAAAAATTGACCTCAAAACGCAACGGCCTAACCAACAAATTTATCCTTGGAGTCATGACTGGTGTTGGACTGTTGGTGTCACTCTGTCTCTTGTCAGTATCAACCTGACTTGATGTTTCCTGCAATAATGGAATCATATCATATGCTTTCTGCATTGATTTTGTCACGCATTGTTACCATAAAAATCTTTAAAAATGAGTCATTTTTTTATTAAATTGGAAAATAGCGAGAGTGCGACTGCAATAAATGTAGCATGTCTCTGCTACATTGGAAAAAAAGTAGCACAGCTACTTCAACTAAAATGTAGCCACGCTACAAAAGTAGCACTTTGTCCAGCTCTGTCTGTCGTACATCTGTCTACATTGATGCTTTTGCGCACCAAAAACAAACTATCTGACTATCATCATCATCACGTGCCGTCTCCGATCTGAAGGTTGGCTGGGTTTCTTCCACAAGTCACGTTCTTCCGCTACTCTTTTTGTTTCTCCAATGCTTGACAAATCAGCCCACTGTATTACATCATCTCCCCATGTTCGTCTCCTATTTCCCTTGCACCTCTTCCCTTCCACTATACCTCCTTCAATAACCAATTAATGTAGCTGTCCTGCTGATCTTCTCAAAATATGTCCCACAAATTTCATCTTTTGCTTTGCTAAGTAGTTTGCCGAGGGTGCAACCTAGTTCGTACCTTGAACCATTCGTACAGTCAGTTCGTACCCTGAAAAGATCGAGAAAAAAATTAAAAAAAGCCGAAGTCGCTGATCGGAGTTTCCCCAAACAATTTGAAACAAACTCGAGGGTTAGGGTTAGCGGAAACTGCGAAAAAATGTTTGCGGAAGCTGCAATCAGCGAGGGTTAGAGCATAGATTACTCTATGGTTAGAATTAGGGTAAGGGTTAACGGAAACTGCGGAAAAATTTTTGCGGAAACTGCAAGCAACGAGAGTTAGGGTTAGAGCATAAATTACTCTATGGTTGGAGTTAGCGGAAACTGAGGAAAAATGTTTGCGGAAACTGCGATCAGCGGACTTCGGTTTTGAGCTATTTTTTCTCTCGATTCTTTAAGGGGGAAAATTTTAAAATGATTGCAGAAACTGGGATTAGCGACTTCGGCTTTTTTTAATTTTTTTTCTTGATCTTTTCAAGGTACGAACTGACGGTCCAAACTGTTCATGGTACGAACTAGGTTGCATCCGTTTGCCAATCTATCTTGCACTCCAATTCGTTTCCTAATTGCTTTGTTTGTAATGTGTTTTTTATATGATATTTTTAATATTCTTCTCAGGGATAATTCTTCTGTAGCACCAGAGTTGAAAAGCATTAATTTCTGGAAGTGGCTATTTTTCCACAATCAGGTGTTGCCAGAGTTAGGATTAAAGTTAGGAAGGGTTAAGGTAAGGGTTAGAGTTAGGAATAAGATTAGGGTTTGATCTTCCCAGGACTAAAAAAAATTTCAAATTACAAATTTTTGTTTTTAACAGCTTTAAATTTTTCTGAAATTAGGGCAGAATTCCTTATCTGGCAACACTAGTGAGGCTATTATTACACTAATGATGAAAAAGCACCTTGGTGCTTACAACATCAAATTATTATTATTCAGTGTTGTACGCGTCATTGAAATAAATTGACGGCGTCAGCGCGAATTGCGTAAAAACTTTACGGCGTAAAGTACTGCGTAAGCTCTTAAAGAAATTGACGGCGTCAGCGTCAGCGCTAATTTCTAGCGCTATTTTTTGCCACATAAAACGGAAATATTTCAACCAAGTTTAGGCTAACAATAGCTAAAAATAAAGAGCAGATATTATGTTTTGAGACTGTATTGTAATTAGCTGCTTAGCCTATTAGTTATTTCCTTACAGAAAAAGCAAGCATTGCAAAACGTTTGTCTGACAATTTGCTGCGTTTGGGACGCATAGCCTAGGCTATTGTCATTTCCAAGTGAAAACATGCGTTCCACAGCAGCGCTGGTTGGTATTGGTGTGTTGTATTTCAAAAATAAATTGAAAACGTTTACTCGGAAAGGTATCACTGTTCCTAACGTGCTGTGATAGTTTAGCATGTATAAATCTTTTAACTAGGTTCACTGCACCAACATCGCTCTTTTCAGAGGCATAAAGCTCTTGAAATAAAGTATCTTCAACGTTCCGCGAAGCCGATCATGGATTTTTCGCTTTCTGTCTCTGATCTCTCGTTCTCAATACATGGGTGATCACTAGGGCCCGCAAAAGTCAATAAAGTCAAAAATTTTTAAGGACCTCGTTTATCCACGAATCCAAAAATAAAATTATTGTTTAGCACCTAGGGGACTATTTCTAAGAAGTTTATAGGTCAAAATAAAGTCAAAATTGACAATAAAGTCAAAATTTTCAATAAAGTCAAAATTTGTCAAATTATGGCTTTTGACAAACTTTTTGTGTTTCTTGAAAGTAATTTTTCTCAAAATCCTCGTGGAAGCATTGTAAATCAGGAACTGCGACACAATTAAACCATATTAACCCATAAAAGCAGGAAATATGTCACAATGCTGACGGATCAGCAGTACCTTTTATCGCAAATTGCCCATTGTTTATTCATTGTTACGTATTTAAATACTTTTTATAAAAAGCTCCATCTTCACAAACGTAGTCTTTTCGAAAATCAACAGTTTGGATTTTAGGAATAGCCAAGCTAAATCGTCTTCAGCAAAAGTTAGACAGATTTGTGGAGATTTTCCTATTGCCGAAAAACACGACGCATTTTTTATAATCCATAAAAACCTTGACTTTTCGACAAAATAGGCTATTACGTTTGGGTCTGAAATCGACAAACTATTATGTTTGGATAACTAGTATCAATTCAAGGAAGAAATGTGACCTTTACAAATAAGCAATTTCGTTAGGTCAAAATAAAGTCAAAATTTGATAAAAATAAAGTCAAAAAATTTTTTTTTTAGGTCAAAATAAAAATGGCCCTAGACCAGGGGTCACCAACCTTTTTTGCATGCGGGCCACTTTGGCACTTAGGAGAGCTTTGGCGGGCCGCACTAATAAAATTTTAGGTAGGTCGACTCTTATGCTAGAAAAGAACGCATTTTGTACCCAGTATCCAGCGTTGCATGTTGTTAATATTTATCTTAGAATACCGCAGCAACAAAATTAGTCGAACAACGCTACTGCCAGGCCAAGCTCCTTTAACAACACTTTTGACTTCTTTAACAATACCTAATAAACGAGGGCACTTGTTTTGCGCACATAGCGAGGCAAACGGTTTCATCAGAATAGGCCTATTCATCGCCGAGTGGTGTTGTCACTTTGCTTCACAAAAGATATCTTGCCATTAACAGTTTCAGTAAACAAGGAAATGTTTGACAGATCGCAATACAGGCAACAGTAGTGACCTGCAAACATATCAGGGAAAAATAGGCTCCTATATCAGGGAGATAGAAACCAGGCACCATGAAACAAACGCTTGTGAAAATCACCGAAAAAACGTTTCTATCTTAACTCATAAACACTGAACAATGTTCCCTCTAAAAAAGCAATGAGTTGGTTTTTCATCCTTTTTGTGAGAGTCTATAAAACCGTCTTTCCTTGATTATTTATTAAACAAATGTCACTTGCGGTGCTTATCAGCATGGCAAGAATCGTTGATTAACAACATTTTGTAGTACTACGCTAAATATTTTCATAATACCAAAAAAAGTCTTTAAATTTATATATATTATTTTTCCAATTTATTATAAATTGAGTCGGCACACCGACCTATTTTGCTAACAAAAACTTGCAAAAAGGAACACTGCTCGTGAAACACAATAACGGTGAAACGCACACTAGTGATTACAGGACATTTACAAACTTAAAATAAGCAACCCTATGCTCACACACATTTTCGAAATTCGAAAACAGACATTTTAATCAACCACTGGGACAGTGTGGCTGGACATCGCATTGGAATAACTTCGAACGACTCCTACCTAGAATTACAATCTGATTGGTCGGTCGGTGGAATCGTATGCAAAGCGAAAATATGCTTCTGGAAAGTATTTTTTGCCTTCAAGCTGTTTAACTCCTCAAGAAAAGTAATTTTGGTTATACTTGTGCGCTGATACCTTCCGCGGGCCGCACATAACAGCGTGGCGGGCCGCATGCGGCCCGCGGGCCGCCGGTTGGTGACCCCTGCCCTAGACTGATCACCATTTGATGAACTTCTTCCGCGTGTATTCCAGGGAGCCATTCCAACCAACGCAAAAGCCGGTAATTCGGATGAGTCGCGCTGGCCAGAATACATTGTGAAACCATAGGTGAAACTCTAATTGTGAAACGAGATTTTTCATTTTTTTTCCATGAAAATAAAAAATGACGCATAGCGCTTGATGCTTAAAATCGGCAAAATAGTTGACGGCGCTATCACTTCCGTCAACTGAAAAAAAAATTGACGGCGCTAGCCTCAGCGTCAACAAAAAGTTGACGCCGTCAAATGACGCCGTCAAATTGACGGCGTCAACGTACAACACTGTTATTATTATATAGTGTAAATATAACCACAGACTAATTTTTTTGTGAATTTCTTTGCTGTAGGTCCAACTTTCACTTCCATATGACATGACATATATCTGACTATGTAGATTGTAGAATATTCGATTGATACCCAATCTGCTGCAAAGCCAAAGGCTAGGCAGAGAAGACGCTTTACAAGTTTGATACGTCTTCACAAGTTTGATCACACATTCACACCAGGGTTGCCAGGTCCACTTATGGAAAAAACACCAAACAACTGGTCAAAAAAATGCCAAATGACCTAAAAAAATGCCAAATAGGCAAACCACTGCAAAATCGAAGTTTTTTTCATTAAGGAGTAATGGATGTGATGAAAAATGTAAAAAAACTGCAACAAAGCTCACTTAATGCTATTTCACAACCTAGTTTCACTCACAGCTATTACTGCATTTTCACAACCTATTTACACTTAGGCTACTGCTATTGCACAACCTAGCTATCTTCATTCATTGCTTGGTGAGGTTATATGACGTCACTAACGCAAAACTTTGTGAAGACAACGGAGGGAAACAAAAATATCCATGGTTTTATTGAAATTGCCAGTCACAATCAGAGATGTACGTATGCGCCGCAAATTCTACGCCGCATACATGCGGCGTAGACTTTTTGTTTGCGCTAACGCTTGCGGCCACATTTTTTTGGATAGTTTGCGCTTGAGGATGCGCCGTAAAGTTTTCGCGGTTTTTTAGCGCATAGCGTCAACGCATACTTTTTAATGTCTTAGTTGTTGTTTGCAATTTATTTTTTTGTCAAACTGCGAAATGTTGACGTCTTGCAATTGCCCATTGTTCTAGTGTTGTGTCACAGTGTCATCTATTGTTCAGTCAGCTGGAGTTTGTTTGTATATCGCACTACTGCCTTTGACGCTAGAGTCCCACGTGGAGACTGAAGTCTTGCAGAAAAAAAGAAAGAATTAGTTAAAACAACTTAGGCCTACTGCGAAATTACTTAGTAAATTACGGGTCAGAACAGGAATGTAATGTAAGCAAGCAAGTAGGTAGGTTGGTAATGTCGCTCCATGTAAAATGTAAACAATGACTTGGCTTCGTAGTGTGAAGTTTTTTTAGTCAAGCAGTGTTGAAGGCGTTTGTAAGCAATTGTGAGCACTTTAATTTATATTAGTTAAGTCTTGCATTTTGGGGCAAATCAGAAACTTCTCAGGCAATGAGCAGTACAGCCTATGTATCTAAACAAACTCAAATATTTGGTCTCCGACAGTGATTGCTTGCATGATGTTGTACTCTGTATGTTATATTATGTAGTACATTACTTTGCCTTTGCCGGTCATTCTTGTTGTAGGCTATGTAGCGTAGTAATGTGTAGGCCTACATACAGTAGGCTATCAAGCTAAGGTAATTTTTACTTGACAATTTATACATTCTGTTGCATAAGTATGTAATTATATATGTTTTGTAACTTGATGAGCAGTTTAGCAAAACATGCATCCAGGGGCCAATTGTGAGAGGCTTTTGAGTAGCCTACTGCTAATAACACTAGTAATGCTAACTATCCCTGAATGCTAATAACAAAGAGTTGTGCAGTTCAGAATCTAAACTTGCTTGTGTCTGGCAGTTTTGTCTTCCATTAACCCACTTTTTAAAAATCATATCAAAAAAAGCATAGAGCTTACTGAGAGAATTATGGCATTACAAGCAACATTAGTCTTATTCAAACGGAATCATTTTAAAAATATTGTTTTTTATAATGGATTTTTAGGGAGCGACAGTTAGTATATTACTAGGAGCGACAGTTAGTATAATACTAGAATTTTCTTGATAGGCATATGGTACAGTTTCTTACACTACACTATTGTATTCAGGGAATAACTTACGGTAATACTAATCTCCAAGTGAAATGGAGCATGATAATACAAATCCATGGCCCTACAATCATGGAAAAGTATTTTAAGCTCTCTTCTTCGAAAGGCAAAAACTTATATTTTCAATGCCAGATGTGCCTTTCGGCCAAAAAGATAATTTCTTGTAACGAGAAATCGCGAAGTGGCTTGAAAAGTGTGTTGTTTCAAGTGGTTTATACCGTGTGAATGTTTGGCACCTAGCAAACAAAATGAGTTTGCGCTAGAGTATGCGCTAACGCTGACGCCGCCAACTTTTTTTACAAGTTGCGTTGACGCATGCGGCGTATAGTTTTTCGAACGTTTGCGTTTGCGCTGACGGCGTCAATATTTTTTGTATGCGCGTACATCACTGGTCACAATTAGTCATGTGAACAACGTTTAAAAGGCCAAATTAAGAAATGCCAAACAAAATTTTTCGGGCAAATGAACAACACAAGGCCAAAAAACTGCCAAATTTCAAAAAAATGCCAAATAGGATTTTTTCATGCCAAACAACATAAAAAAATGCCAAATTTGTGTAATTTGGCATTAAAAATGCCAACCTGGCAAGCCTGATTCACACTTCACAAGTTTGGAAAAGACTAGAACATCACACGCCCAGGGCGAAAGAGAAAATTGAATTGAGTCCTGTCTTTGTCATGAGTTACCAAGGGGGGTGGGGGGGACTTATATACCAGTCCCAGGTATAACCTGTCCCCTCCCCCACCCCCAGGGTTGCATTCCTGGGGGGGCTCAGCCCCCCGAAATACGAAAAGGCTTGATGTAGGGGGGGCTCGTTCAAGCTTCCATTTTTCAGCTTTTCTGACTGAACAACAACTTCTCGACTGAACAAGTAACACTTTAACAGCTTTCTCACAACAGAACTGCGAAAAAACACGACCATAAGTTGATCACAATCGCCGTTTTCCCTGATTAGGTCCCGTATAGTTAGCTTATTCTATCATGCAGTCTACATGTAGCCTATCAGTAAATCAAGCTTTTTGCAAAAAGGGCAATAAAGAATGACATAACAAATTTTGTGGCTCTTTTGACATTCTAGATGTCAGAGTGTGATGTGACTTTTGCATTGAATAGCTTTTTCTAGCATTTTTACCAGGAATGTTTTTGCGTAGCTTACTCAGTATACTCACCGTAAAAAATAGCAGACCTCAAAAGAATTAACTTTATCCCTCCGAATTCATCAAACAATGAATTAACATGATTGGTCTAACTCTAAGTTGATGAGATAATCGATGGTGAAGAAAGTATACGTAAGATTGTTTGCAAGGTTGAATATATACCGTTGGTCACAGCGGTAAACCATAATCTCTTCGTGGGAAAATTTTAACATAAAGTTCCCGAATCCGTTCGTCTGTATATAATGACCGAAGAAACACACACTTGAACTTCTTTTCAAACAGTGTATTTCTGTAAAATTAGCCCGCGGCTATCGAAATGACTGGTGCAACGCCTTACACCTCAAAACTGTCACTACGATACAGATTACTTGGATAAAAGACGGAGAATTTGTCCAGCTAGCAAGCACCAAACAAACCAGTTAAATGTGCGACCGACTTCCAACAAACAACTTCGAGAATGAATCAGAAAAATTTGTGATAACTCAAAGGCACGCCAGCAGTAGCGCGACGCAACATTTCATGTTTAAACCGGTTTCAAACTGAAACAGGTTTAAACCGGTCTTACGGACGATGGTGCAATTTTGGCTCATGTTTTAGGAATTTCCATGACGTAATATTCAGTAGACCCGAACGGTTTCTACATGACGTTTGACCAGGCGAACAACCGTCTGGAACATAGCGGCCCCTAGTTATGACATGGCATAACTAAAAAAGAATTGACGACAATTGTGAGCCAATGAATAAAAACACATGATACACAAATTGTTTGAATCACTCACGTTTAAGTTAATACGCAAATACAAAGGGCATGCAAAGAATGAACAGCAATAAGAATAAACACGACGATACATGAAATTGGTACCATAGGTAGTAGGTACACGCAAAAAATGACGCTATATACAATGGTTGCGATAATAACCGACTGTTCTGGGCTCAGACAAGTGTCGGCCACCGCAAACAAAACCAGGCTCAAACCCTAACACTTAGGTGTTCTTTACGGGGGCGAGGCACGAAATATCCCTCAACACATAGTCTACTTTCACTTTCCCCGTACTCTCATCATAGTTGCAGACGGCAACTTTAGCTCTACGAACCACAGGCTTCCTTTTTCTAATTTGTGGAACTACCTCATGCACCCTCCCAAGTTGATACTTCCCACGTTTACCAATGTCCTGGAGAGAACCTACCACTACAAGTTGACCAGGCTCCAAATTCTCGGCCATTTTTAGCCATTTTTTCCGGCCCTGAAGACCTGGCAAGTAAAAATCGATCCATTTACTCCAAAACTGCTGAGAAAGTGACAAATTGAACCGATAATCCCTTCTTAATTGGTCACGATCATGTGGTTGCCCAACAGCACAGTATGGGTCTAAGTATGGGGTCAAAAGTGAGGCAGGGGTGATGACAGTAAAATCCCTAGGGTCGTCACTCAAAGGTACCAAAGGGCGTTCGTTCACGATCCGAACGGCACTGCCTGTGTACGTAAGCAGTTCAATAAAATTGGGCTTCCGAATTGAAGAGTCCAAAATGTGAAAAAATGCGATTTTAAATTGTTTAACCATTGCCTCCCAGGCGCCACCTTGCGCCGAAGCATCACTAAACCCATGCAATTGATATGAAACAATATCATCCGAACTGCACACACCAGAGTTTGCAAAATACCATCTCGGTAACGAAAAATCCTTAAGCAGGTCCAAAGAGCGAAGCCACGACTCCCACTCTTTAACAAAGCTATCAGGGACCTCGGTGTCCCAATCAAACTTGTCTATCGCCAATTGCTGAAGTATAAGGCGTGCTTTTAGAAAAAATGGCGCTCCAAAGCCTAGCGGATCAAAATTTTGTCCAAGCTGACTGAGCATACTTCGGCGCGTGTGTTTAGCTAAGGGCTTTAAGGAACATGCGATACGCATCTCGTCAGACTCGGTTTGCCACACACAACCCAATGTCTTCGCTGATGGCAAAGTCATATTTTCAGTCTGAAAGTCAATGTCACGAATCAAAGGTGAAAGCATCTCATTATCCAAATTTGACAAGACAATCATAGCCTCCTTGTTAGCACTCCACTTACCAAGTTTAAACCCACGGCTATCAAACAAAGCAATTGATTCATGAGTGATTTGCTGAGCTTCCTCTAAGCTATCAGCCGAAAATATAAAATCATCCATGTACATATTATTTGCAATATTGCAGAGAGTCAATTCACCAGCACTGCTGGGATTCTGCTCGATCATTTTCTTTATAGCCAAGCAAGCGATATAGGCCTACGGGCTACTCTTTATTCCCCAAGGGTGTACACAAAAACGAAATGGTACCATCCTACCATTTTCAAGGTCATCATCTTCAAACCACAATATACGAAACAAATCCCTTTGCGACTCAGGTAACTTTATTTGAAAGAAGCATTTAGTCACATCAGCCATGAGACCAAATCTACCAAGCCGAAATCTAGCCAATACATCTACCAGAGGGTTTAACAAGTCAGGACCCGAAAACATTACATCATTAACACAAGTTCCTCGGAATTCAGACTTGCCATCGTAAACAATGCGCTTTTTTAATTGTGACGTAACAAAGTACGGTAAATACCATTCAAATCCCTTGACATTTCCTGCTTCACCAGTACGCTCAATATAGCCATTTGATTTAAGATCTTTCATGGTGTCAGTAAGGAAATCACGAAGTTCAGGTTGTTTTAAAGCTTTCTTTCTTAAAGCAGCAGCTCTATCTGACGCCAACACAAAATTGTTAGGTAGATCAATATCTTCCTTCAACGGAACAGGTATCTCAAATCGACCATCTTTCAACTCAATATTCGGTTCAACAAGTTCTCTAGCCAACTTATCATTGCGAGACAATTCACAGGTTTCATTTTGCAACGTCAAATCCTGAATGACTTTATTCAGGTCTGCTATTTCCATATCACGAGACTCAATTTTACGCTGAAAGCCAGAGATGACATCCGACTCTGAAGACGTCTGCACTCTGCACACTTTAGCAACGCTTTCATCTAAGGGTGACTTACCACCACAAGCCAACCAACCGAGAGGAGTGAGTAAAGCATGCGGTTCACTACGATTTTCACCAACACGCTCTTCTTTTGCACACATTAAATAAGCGTTGTCGTTGCCAATCAGTACATCTACAGTACTACAATCATTCAAATGAAACATATTCACGTCATGAAAATGACGGAAACCATTTAAATCTTGTTTATGCGGTAAAGTTTTAACATCATCAGCCCAAGCTGGGTTAACCACCGAAGTTATATCACAAAACAGTTCATCTGTCTCTAACGACTGGATGTTGAGTTTGACAAGGTCAGCACAAGTAGCTTTCTGACCAGCCAGGGTATCCATTTTAAACGACGCTTTATCGTACGGTTTAAGATCAAGTTCACACACCAAGTCACTCGAAACAAACGTCAACTGCGAACCAGGATCATGCTGACAATACACCAACTTCGATTTGCCAGTCATTGGATTCAAAACACGAGCAGCAGTAACGCGGTTAAAGGCTGCTTTAACATTTCCAATCTTAACATTACGCACAGGAACTCTGGCACGAGCATCATCTTTCCCAACCGAATCCAGAGAATCACGTGACGTCACATAAAAATCATGCAGAAGAAAATAGTGTTTCCTATCGTTGTTAGGCCCACACTTACGACAGTTATTTGCATGAACGCAATCCCTAACCATATGCTGGCGCAAACAATTCAAGCATTTGCCAGCTTTCACAATGACATCTCTCCGATCTTTAGGTGTCAAGCGCAAAAATTCTTTACAATTAGACAAAAAATGATATTCAACTTGACCACGTGACGAACAACAAATGCATGCCGGTAGGTTTTTACGTCTGGCTTCACCACCGCGCGGTGCGCCAACAACAGTCGAGTACTGCGAACTCCCTGACATCACATCATCATGGGGTTTTACGGACGTCTGCCTAACCGGACATGAAGGCAAATTTCCTTTGCCAAACTTTTTAAATTGCTGCGACTCACCAGAATCGCCCATTAGCATAATGCTAAAATCAGTCGACTTACGCGTTTCCTCCCGTACTACAAATTCAAACAAACTCTGAAAAGTAGGCTCATCAGTGCCACCATACTGATCACCTAAAAAGTCAAGATAACGCTGCTTAGCGTCAAACGGGAGTCGCTTAGCCAAATCCAAAACAAAACGTCCTTCCAATTTGTCACGCTGACCATAAGCTTGCGCGTAAAGCAAACACTGCGATAATTCATCTTTAAACTCTTTCAGATCACTGGAAGAGGTCGAAGTCAATTTGCTACCATAGCGATACTTTCTAATTTCCGGTTCTGCAAAAAGACCTCCACGAACCCCAAAACGCTGGGACAAGCGAGCTAACGACATTTCTATCCTGTCTTCCTCTGACAAGCCAGGGGTGTCAGAAACCAAATTAGCAATCGTTTGCGCAGCTGTTCTAACACAAGCTGCTTGTAACAAAGTCAAACAAGTCCCCTTAAAGGGCGAAGCTGCCATTAAGGCCGTAACACGATTTTTAAAGAAGATAAATGGCATATTATTACCATCGTAACCAATCAAGGCCGCCTTATCGAAAACGTCCTACTATTTTGGTATTCAAAAAAGCAATCCTGCTGTTGAGAACTCGATTTAGCGGGAGAAGACAAGCTATATCCCTTAAGGGGCTGAGTGGGCTCAGTCACATGCACAGCCCGATCAGACGCGATACGCCTCTCACAACCACCCAAATTACGTGTAGCTGGGCGATCAAAACCTAGCGGCGCAGAGAACTGTGAAGGGGGCAAAGCATTACTACTAATGGCGGCCCCGTGACCTGTACGCTCTGGGGGAGAAGTTCGGTTGTAATTCGCAGACCTTGGCTCTACAGCATTCGGAAGACCCTTAGCCGCGGCCCCGAGACCTCCTGAAACAGCTGGAAAACGTGTGGATTGCCCTGGTCCACTCACAGGTTGAACGGGTGTTTGGAAAAGGTTATGTAAATTAAACTGCGATTGATGTTCATTTCTGGAATGCCTAGAAGAGCCCTTCTTAGAGCTACGCCGAGAGCCCACCTCTGATCGATATTCAGCTAAAACTACCTCTTTACGTTGTTCAGCCCTCAACTGAGCGTCTTTGAGTGCGAACTCAGCAGCTCTCGCTTCGGCTCTCGCGGCGGCCTCAGCTGCTCTCGCTTCGGCCTCAGCTCTCGCGGCAGCCTCAGCTCGAATGGCCTCAGCTCTCGCGGCAGCCTCAGCAGCTCTCGCTTCGGCCTCAGCTCTCGCGGCAGCCTCAGCTCGAATGGCCTCAGCTCTCGCGGCAGCCTCAGCAGCTCTCGCTTCGGCCTCAGCTTGTATCTGGAGCTCCTCTCGTCTTAGCTGCAGGTTAATTTGTGCCACTATCCGAGACGAAGTCCTAGACATCTTAGTGCTTACATTTGAGGCGCTATCCTCAGGATGTATGTCAGCATCCAACATATCTGAGAACTCACTTTCTTTTTGTTCAAAGTTATTTTTTAACGAGTTAAATTCGGGGTCTACCCTATCACGAAGTTCTGCCAAGATTGCAGAGTTAAAGATTTTAGTCAAAAGAGCATGGAAATGCCGTAATTCCTCTTCTCAAGTAGATAACTTAGATCTAAAAATTAACAGTTCCTGCTTATCACTCAAAGAACCTAGGGCTACAGAAAGTTTCCCAATTTGAGTCAAAATATCCCGTCTAAGATGCCGGGCCTCTCGAACTGACTTAGCCTCATCGTTAATGGGTCCCTCCCCAGAATGGCCTGCCCGACCGCAAAGAACATCATCAGGCTTAAACTCAGTCGAGTCTACGGCGGTCGAGTCCTTGTCGCCACCGAGTGTAGACATATTAAATGTTGGGGCTAAATTTAACAATTAAAAAAATTAAGTTACACAAACACACAAAATTATTAGGCTACAGTAGTTATAAAAAACTTAACTGCAAAGACCGTAAAAATACAAAAAAGAATTTAAATGCACGATACCGTAGCTGTACGAGTATGAAGTCCTAAAGTCCACAAAACTTGCTTGGATTCTTCCACTTGAATCTACAAGCACAGATGGATTGTCTTTTAATCTTCTTTCTTGCCAATGAATGTCAAAGTTATTTTTCTTCAGTACCAAACTGAGAAGAAATGTCTTTACTTTTCTTTGCTTCTGTAAGAGTGTAGACTACCAACCAACAAATCTTCTTTTATTATTTCTTGTACTTCTAATTAGTTCTTCTGCACTAGCTGACAACAAACACGTCGTTTATTTTTATGCCTTCAAGTGCTTCTTGGCCTACCAGCTAACAAATTCGTTTTTTATTTTTCTTGCTTTAATTTCTTCTTGACCTACCAACTGACAAGAACTCGTTTTTTATTTTTATTTTTTGCTTTAATTTCTTCTTGACCTACCAACTGACAAAAATCGTCTTTTATTTTTATTTTTTGCTTTAATTTCTTCTTGACCTACCAACTGACAAGAACTCGTCTTTTATTTTTTATGGTCACAGCGGTAAACCATAATCTCTTCGTGGGAAAATTTTAACATAAAGTTCCCGAATCCGTTCGTCTGTATATAATGACCGAAGAAACACACACTTGAACTTCTTTTCAAACAGTGTATTTCTGTAAAATTAGCCCGCGGCTATCGAAATGACTGGTGCAACGCCTTACACCACAAAACTGTCACTACGATACAGATTACTTGGATAAAAGACGGAGAATTTGTCCAGCTAGCAAGCACCAAACAAACCAGTTAAATGTGCGACCGACTTCCAACAAACAACTTCGAGAATGAATCAGAAAAATTTGTGATAACTCAAAGGCACGCCAGCAGTAGCGCGACGCAACATTTCATGTTTAAACCGGTTTCAAACTGAAACAGGTTTAAACCGGTCTTACGGACGATGGTGCAATTTTGGCTCATGTTTTAGGAATTTCCATGACGTAATATTCAGTAGACCCGAACGGTTTCTACATGACGTTTGACCAGGCGAACAACCGTCTGGAACAACCGTATATAGTGTGATCCACTTGTAGCCTACCTCTTTTTGATTACTTTTCTTTTCTTTTTTTATTACTTTGGCGTTTTAGGGTAAGCTACAGTCTTTTGTTGTTACGTAATAATAGTCACCATTTGAACTTCCACCAGATTGCAAGATTACGGTTTTCAGTTTGGCGGTTTTCCCGCAGAGTTAGTCTAGCTTTCGTCGGCAGCCGTGGCCGAGTGGTTAGCGCGCTGGGCTCGCAGTCGAGAGCCTGCATGTTCGACTCCAGCCACTCGCACTTGCTGTTGTTTCTCTGGGCAAGAAACTTTACGATAATTGCCTCTACCCAGTGATCGATTTCGAGTAATGGGTAGTACCAAATTTAAGTCATAAGTAGAGTAGACAACCGGAAACTGAGATTGCTGTCGGCTGCAGCGTGGGTCAGGTGTATGTCGAAAGGCGTACACCGATGCATAGCGCTCAAGTCCGCTTTCCCGCAATGCAGGATAAAGATAAACAAACAAACAAACAAACAAGCTTTGTTGCCAAGCACTGGGAAAATGTTAGCTTTGTCACAATTGCCAGTTGCAAAATTTGGCTAGGTTTGCTTCAGAGTAAAAGTACAGTTAGGCAACTCAGGTTAAGATTTCGACAATGCCCAGGATTGTTAGTTTCATGGTTTTCCGGCAGATCAGAGCTAGTTTGGGCGACAAAATTGTAACAACTGTGCTAGAGAAATAGTTTAAATAGTAGAGAAATGTTTTCTTTTTAGTGCTAGTTGAGCATTTGAATAACATCTAGTAACACTAGTATATTTTCAGTTATTACAAATTATTCTTAAAGTGAAGCTAGTGTGCAACTTTGAAGAGCTTTCTGTGTTTGTTTTTAGTTATTAAGCTATTTGCTATGTCCGCTCCGCCAGCAAAACGGCAAAAGACAATACTAAGTTTTCTGAAGGCTAAAAATAGAGATCAAAACTTTATGGAAAGCAATGAGCTTGATGTTGCTCAAAGTGAACCTCAAAATGATAAAACTTTGCAAGATGAGACCGAATCTCTTGAATCTAACGCACCGAATTTACATGCAAAAGCAGATTCGGCCTCTGGTATTTCTATTGATGATATTTGGACTGCTGAGCAGAAAAAGTATTTTCTTTCTGAAAATCCACGGCTGTTTATTTCCGACACGAAAGGCATAGGTTGTGCAGTATGTAAAGAAGTGACATTGGCAAGGATGCATAAAAGTAGAGGGATCAAGGTAAGTATGGAGTGGACTTCTGGTAGTGTAGTAGCTACAGGTGTTCTGAAATCAGATCGACAAAAATCTTTGAGAAAAAAAATTTACAAACATAAGGACTCTGAAACCCATAAGAAGACTACACAGATTATGAATAGCGAAAAGGAAGGCAAGTTAGAAAAAGCTATTGACCGGAGTACAAGTCACATGATGGCAATAACGATTAAGTGTATGCGTACAGCGTACTACATTGCGCATCAAAATAAACCTATATCCGACTTCCCTGACTTAGTACAACTCCAAATTATTAATGGAGCCGATATGGGCACAACGCTACGAAGTCGCTTTACATGCACCTCGATGATCGAGAGCATTGCTGCCACGATGCGGAAACAAGTTACCTGTGCAATTATAGATCGCAACATGAACGTTTCTTTGATTGTTAATGAATCAACGTCACTCTCAAAGAAATCATGCTTGGTTGTGTATGTGCGCAGTATTTTATGTGATAACGAATCTCCGAAAAACATATTTTTGGATCTTTGTGAACTTGATGGCCAAGATTCGGTTTCTGTTTATGAAGCAATTATGAAAGTACTGAGAGAGAATGGTTTCACTGAAGCTTATTTGAAACGACATTTGATTTCCTTTACATCTGACGGTGCGTCTGTAATGCTTGGTACCAAGAGCGGAGTAGGGCCCAGAATGAAAGAAGTATTTCCGAACATAATTTTGTGGCACTGTTTGAATCACCGGTTGGAATTAGCTGTATCTGATGCAATAGACACTGTAGATGGATTTTATCACGTACAGGCATTTTTTGACAAAATTTACAGTAGCTATTCGAGATCCGCGAAGTTGCATCGGGAACTGAGCAGCATTGCCACAGAGTTCGATGTCGAGTTGAGGAAAGTAGGTAAAATTTTCAGTGTGCGTTGGGTTGCGTCCTCACATCGTGCTGTCAATGCTCTGTGGAATAGTTTCCCAGCATTGTATAAACACTTCACAACCCTCGCAGAAAGGAAGAATATTAGAACAACAGATCGGGCCATGTTCAGAGGTCTCTGCATCAAAATGACCACCAAGGAATTCGTAGAAGATCTGGCGCTTTTAAAAGATTGTCTTCGGCAATTATCACTTTTGTCAGAAGCTCTCCAGACTGGGAATATCAACTTCGTAGTAGCTAATCGTCATGTCAAATGGACTGTTAATTCTCTACTTCAAATAAAAAAAGCTATTCAAGAAGGAAAGTATTCGTTTGATGAAGTTGTTAACTTGAGTCCCGGAAGTACAAAAAACTACTCCTTTAAAGGCATAACATTGGACCAGTTCAAAGCTCGACATAGAGACTACCCTTCTTTTGATCGTAATCAGTTTATTCAAGCTTTGGTTGACAACATTGGAAGCAGGATGGTGGACACCAACAATGAAAATTCTGTGAAGAGCTTGGAAATTATTGTACCAGAGTTATGGCCTGCTGCAGTCGTAGTTCCATGGCAAGAAGGGGAGCAGAGATTATGAAAAATAGAGGAGAGATTTCATGTCATCACTTCTATTTTCGATTGTATGTTGACAATCCTTGTCATACTTGTCATCCTTGACAATCCTTGAGTAAATAAAGTTGCTCAAGAACGTAGTACTAAACATAATTGCTATAAGTTCTGCTGAAGCCGAACGTGGATTTTCACAAATGAACTTGGTCATCACACCGCTACGATCACGGCTGACCATATCACTTGTTTCAGCATTGTTGTTCATCAGCATCAATGGACCACCTCCTCATTTATGGAATGGCACTGCGGCAACTCAGAAGTGGTTGCAGACTCATCGGTCGGCTGTGGATATTCAAGTTAAGCATTCTAAGCTGCCCACATTGAATGAACTCAGATCTGTGCAAAAACTGCTTGCTGGCTAAAATCAAGGACTGTCGTGGTGCTTATAACTTAGCCCATAAAACCAAAGACATGGCAGACAGGCTATTTGTTTTGTGTAATCTCGTTTGCACCAACTTGGAATATGCTTTTGCTGTAATTGGAGTTTTTTAAACTGTTCGTTAATAACTAAATGAGATTTTAGTGTAACTGTCACATTGGCAGCTTATTGGTTCTTATATAGCAAATCTGCAACCATAAGCGCTCATTTCAATTTTTGCATTTCCTTACTTTCCTATTGCAGTCAATGTTTTGCAAGTGTGCTTAGGATTGGCTCATACAAATAAGTTTACATTTGAGTTAAGAGATTGGAATTATCTCATGCAAATCGAGTTTCAAGTGTAGGCCTACGCAGTAAAAAAAAAGCAAAGGAGATTGCAGTGTAGCAACCAAGCCAAATTTCAAACTTATAATTTTATATCGGATTCAACCACGTTTTCACGTTTAGTTGCTTCTACCTTTTTCTGTACTTCAAGTTTTGTTTTAGCATGGGTTGTTTTTCGACATGATGTTCAGAAGTAAAAACAAACTGAACAGTGTTTCCTTTTAAAAAAAGGTAAACGTTGTTGGCTAACCTACACCGATCACTTATACATACTTTGTCTATAACAACACAGCTAAGTGTTAGAGCCCCCCCAAAACAAATTTTAGGAATGCACCCCTGCCCACCCCCCATGGTAACTCATGACAAAGACAGGACTCAATTCAATTTTCTGTTTTGCCCTGGGCGTGTGATGTTCTAGTCGTTACCCACAAGTTTGATAGGCTTACTGTTTTGGTAGCCACTTTAACAAGTCGAAATTCTGCCACTGCAAATGACTACAATGCAACCGTCAACCAATCAGAACATGTTATAAGAGGCTACCGTCCAATTGTGACCCTTCTAGCACTCATCCAGAGAGTTGAAGCTTGTTTTGAACTTTATTTGGTAATTACAGAAGAAAAAGAGCAATAGCAGTGATGGGAATCGAACCCGCGTTAATGAAATGACTACTTCCTAGCCCTAACCCCTAAGCCAACCAGCTGACAAAAACAATCACTTAATTTGCTTTCTATCATCTTCTTTTTGCCATTTTTTACGTCACTTAAACTGTAGCTTATGATTGGTTGGCGGTTTCATTCTAGTCAAGTTTAGTGGCAGAATTTCGACTTGTTAAAGTGGCTACCTACTTTTTTTGCTAGATTGCGGTGTTGCCACATTTTTCATACTTTGCCGTCTGGGCAGTGTCCTCCCAGTGCCATAACACTCATACCCTATTTATGCAGTTTACTACTTGTATGTGAAATATGGAGCAGTTAGGAATGGCATGACCAGCATTTTGTTTTTCTACATTACATTTTCAGACCACTGTGAGGAGGCAAACAGCACTTGTGCTGGTGCAAGCTAGAAAGCCCAGCACAAGCGCTGTTTGCCCCGTTAGCTCAGTGGTTAAGTGGTGGACTCATAATCAAGCAACGCTGGTTCGACTCTCGGGGTATGCGCTTAAAGAACGCATTTCAGGACTGCTCTCCATTTAGCGGCACCAAATGGATTAAATAATTTTCCAGCAACAAAATTTCAACAATCGGAAACTTCACTCTGTAAATCTCGGTAACTGGTCCTGCTTTAAAAGTGTCCAAAAGTATGAAAAAGTACCAGGAATGATCCGTCACAGGCTTTGTCAGTCCGAAAATAAAGATTCAAAACCACACCAATTCCAATCTTCGTCGTATGAGCTTTCTTCGGGACAATATTTTTGGGCATGAGGTGATCAGCCACTAGACAGTCTCATCATCCAGGGCCTTCAGTCCAAGCGTTCCATGTGGTGGTTGATGGATTGGAAAGTCATGGACGACATGGTCTACTGTCTGGTCTGTGGCGCCACACTCGCATTTTGGTGAGGGAGCCAGGCCCCATCTGCAAATGTCTTAACGAAAGCGACCGACGCCGGTTCGTAGGCGGTTAAGCCGGACCCACGCAAGTCTTGCGAGGGACATTCCAGGAGGGTGGGGATCGACGTCGGGTAGGAAATCACGGAGTCGGGAGGTGTTGTTTTGCCACTCCGTGTTCCATGTGTAGTTCGTCCAGTGTGCCGCACTTATTCCAAGATTTTCAACGTTGTTCAGAAGCTGTCGTGCGGCGGGCGCAAATGGGCGTCTTGATTTCAGTCGCTGCTGTTCTCCAGGTAGGCGCTGGAATGTACTGTGGAGGAGGTGATCGGGGTCCAGTGCGCGACGAGCAAGGGAAATCATGGCTCCTTTACGGCGAAGCTCAGCAGGTTGGATGCCTGCAAGGATGGGAAGGCATTCCGTTGGAGTGGGACGCAGGCATCCAGTCACAGTGTGTAGTGCGTCGTTGATGGCAGTGTCAATGTGGCGGGTGTGAGAGCTGCGGCACCACACTGGTGCGCAGTACTTGGTGGTAGAATGGACGAGGGCCAAGGTAGCTGTGCGAAGGGTTTTCGCGTCAGCTCCCCAGCCGGAAGCCGCCAGTCGCTTCAAAAGTGCAACGCGCGCAGATTGTTTTTTGCGCAGTGACTCCAGGTGTCGTCGGTACGTGAGTGACCTGTCCAGGGTTACGCCGAGGTGGGTGGGTTCGGCGCAGTATGGCAGGCGTTCGTCATCGGTGGTAATGTTGATTTCACGTTTTGTTTCCTTGTTGTTTAGATGATAGGCCGTCGACACTGTCTTTGCCTTGCTGAGCTGTAGTTTCCATTTCTGAAGATATGTTAATATAGTTGACATGTCCTGGCTTAGGTTCCTCTCCATTGACTGCCAATCTCCGGCTGGATGTAGGAGAGCCAGGTCGTCTGCGTAAGCATACTTTCTGGAGATGGTGTCAGACAGGTCATAGATGTAAGTGTTAAATAGGAGGGGGGCCAGGACAGAGCTCTGTGGGACGCCGTTCCTGAGTCGACGTAGTTCACTTCGTTGGCCGCTACCGGTGGAAAGGGTAAAGCTGCGGTTTTGCACAAGTTCCATAATCATATGGACTATGTGCCTGTCAGGAAGGAGATGGAGTAGTTTGTAGGTAAGGCCGCTGTGCCATACAGTGTCGTAGGCAGCCGTGAGATCGACAAACACGGCGCCAGCCTTCTTTTTTGCCAAGAAGCTATCCTCGATGTCTTGAGTCATTAGAGTGACCTGGTCTACGGTTGATCTTCCGTGGCAAAAGCCGGCTTGTTCCCGAGGGAGCTGAGGGTCTATTATCGGTTCGACACGGGCGTAGATAAGTCTCTCGAGTATCTTGAAGGGGATACAGAGTAGAGAGATGGGACGGTAGCTCTTCGGATCCCCTGGGGGCTTCTTCGGCTTTGGGACTGCAACCACTTGGGCTCTTCTCTAGATTCTTGGGATGCGCAGGTGACGCAAGCAGCAGGAAAGGAAGTCTTTTAACCAGGACCTCATAGTGGGGGCAGCTTGGAGTATTAGTTCCTGGCATAGGTGGTCAAGGCCCGGGGATTTGCCTGGCTTTAGGTGCTGGAGGGCGGAGGCAAATTCCTCTGGGGTAAACTCACCAGAGATATTGCCCTCGACAGGTGTTGGGACCTTCCAGAAGTCCGTCATTTCCTTGAGGACGGACTTGTCTGATTCACGGTCTCTCGTTCTGTGCACTCCATTTTTCACAAGTTGTGAGGCGATGGCATTTGCTGAAATGGGGCATTGGCGACGAGGAGCACGTGATCTGCCAGTGAGGTTGTTGAGTGTACTCCATGCTGTGCGGTTGGAGTGCGTGAAGTCGATTGAGTCGATGGCTTCTGTCCAGCTCTCCTTCCTCTTTGAATCCAATCTTGCCAGCAGGGCTGTTGCTGAGTTGGAGGTGGCGGTGCCCTGGGGGAAACGGAGGAAGTCGCGGTAGAGCCTGTCGCACTCTACATCTCAGCAAGGTAGGCTATGTAGCTTTTTCGTCGACCTCGCGGGATGGAGTCTTTTGCCGCAGATATGATTGCATCACAGAAGTCCTGGTAGGCTTCGTCCACTTTGATGGTGTGTGGGGATGGGAGGTAGGCCTACTGTGTAGCTTCGTTTGTGAGGAAGCTGTAGTATTCCCAATCGGCCTTTCTGAAGTTCCATCGTTTGACAGGCTTGCTCGGAATAGGTGTGGCGAGCAAGGGGGACGTGATAAGCGAGGGTCGATGTTGAAACCATGGGAACTTCTCTAGCACAAGTCTGTCCGGCTGGCGATCATCGAGGTTATCACTTGGGAAAGCCAGGTCTGGGTTCGTGCCAGTGTTCCCACGACCGGAGAGGAAGCTCGCTGCGCCCTTAGGATCGTATAAGAGGGCGAGGTTGTTGTTGGTTGCCCAAGCGGCCAGACTTTCTCCGTCGTTGTTGATGGAGTTGCAGCCCCAGTCAGTGTGGTGGCAGTAAAAGTCGCCAGCGTAGAGGCTGGAGTGGGGGAACACTGGGATGGCTGTTGATGTTATCCGCGAAGGTGGGGGCTTGTAGACATTGACGATGTTGTAGCCTGCTACATCTACACAAAGCCACTCGATCTCCGATTGAGCTTGGGATTGATCAACCAAGCACCAGCTCAGCTGGTCATGGACAAACGTGGCGAGGCCGTGTTTTCTGCTGCAGGTTGCGCCTGCGAGTGTGAAGTTGGTTAGTACCGTACCAACTTATCCACAGATGTGCAGTGGGTCTCCTGGAGGAGGATGATGAGGGCTTGATGCTTGGTGGCCAGGTGCTCGATGATGCTGAGCTTGCTGACCCAAATGCCCTCGGTGTTCAGCTGCAGTACTCGTCGGTACTTTTCGACAGTGCGAGCACTGCCGTGCCCTGAAAAGGGCATTCCCCTATCCACCCTGCGCTGAACAGTCTCGTAAGCTCTTGTTTGATGTCACAATCAATGTGCAAGGCCTCGCGTCGGGCTGCTTTGCGTCTTGACAGAATGTGCTGTTTTCATTATAAAATTCTTGAGCGGTATGTTATTATCGGTCAATGACCAGTAGTAGGGACCTGACCAGTAGTAACCTCTAATTGTGAAGTCGTTGTTCTGCAACGTAATTCTAGATCATTCTGTATCTGGAACGTTCTGTTGTTTTCACAATTGCCAATATCGTTTGTCATGATGTCACAAGGTTGTTTACGAATGGACCTCTGATTACGAAATCTGTATTATGTAACAGTCCTCTACTCCTACGTGACATTCTTTAGACTTCTTTAAACTTGCTTGTTTATGCCGCTCAATGCTACGTGACCGACGATGAGTTCGTGTGATGCAACACTACGTAGCCTTCTCGAAGTTACTAGACCGAACAAACCTTTTATAAATAGTGGTGTAATTTGCGTAATGGATTATTATGATGATTATTATTGAGTTGGTTATGAGAGTTGTGTTATGAGTTGTGGATTAGTAGTTGATGCAGAAATTATTGTTGATTGAGAATTGAAGTAATCGAATACAAGTAGATGAGAATTGATGCTGATATAATTTCTGATCAAAATTAGAGTTATTGAGAAGCCGTTCGTTAAAGTCCTTCAAGAAGTTAGATTATCATTCCACTAGTAGAATTATTCGACATTTAATTGACTGCTTTTCGGTTATAACCCATTAAACTACGTCATTGAATCTTTCCAAGTCTTTTTCCTGGTAAGAGATAGAAAGAAAACGTGACATTCTGGGGGCTCTTCCGGGATTAACCGAAAAAATTTAACCGAAAAACCGAAGAATACCGAAGATTTATTGAAAGAATAATAAATTAATGTCAAGATGGCGGATACTGTCAAACATGAGATGATTGAAGACTTAGGGAGCATGGCTGAACGAATGGGGCTGACTGGTAATGAGAAGTCTCAGTTTGTGATGGAAGAGTATCACAAGATAATGGACCAGAAAGCTCAGCGAGAAGCTGACGAAAGAGAAGATAGAAGAGCTGCTCGTGAAATAAGGAAAGCAGAACTGGAAGCTGAAGAAAAACGAGCACAGCCGAGGCCACCGAAAGTAGGAAGGCCTGTTGCATCGCGGCGGTTTTCTGCTGACGTCATCACGAGCGGTTACAATTAATTATATCGGCGCTGCCAAATAAGCGCTTTCATCGCAGGCTTGTATTTTTGTCTCGCTTGATCTGTTTTTCAGCGCACTTTCAACTACAATGTAATGTAATTGATTGAGTTTCGCTTTTAGCAGCATGATCGTTGCTTACTTCACATACCACAGTGTAGATTCTAACGATCTGTTATAGCCTGATGCTGCGAGTTCGTTTTGGCAATATCGAATTTCTTCACATCGAATTGGACTAGCTTTCGGAACACAGTTCCCTAGTCATGTGCTATGACGAGTGGTGTTGAAGTCAGTGAATGGTTCTTTAATGTGGCTCTTTGGTTTAGCTTGATGCTGCCGGCTGTTCAGTTTCTGTAATGATATCGACGATTTTTCTTGGTCCCCACAAAATTCCTATCTTTTACATGCATTCTACTGCTACCAAATCCTGCTGTATTAGAAAGTCCAAGTTTAATGTAGTAAAAGATGGTTTATTTTAATGAGAAAGAACAAGGAGTGCTTATATGTACTGTATACTACTTAAAGGTTAGAGTAATGCAGTGGACTACAGCATATACAGTAAAGATAACAAAACAACAGAAGAAAAGCAAACCAAAAATCTCCAGTTCTGAAGTTTCGCTGTCATGATGTGTCAAAATGTATTTCTTCGAAACGAATTGTTTGGGCAATCATTCAAACTTTAAACGTAACTTGAAAACAAAATAAAATTACTAAAGCGCACATTACACAAAGTTATTGCCGCACAACAGTAAAACAATATAAAAATGACTGGCTGTCATCAAAATGTTGCAACCTTTGCTGGACATCTAGAAATGATCAAACGATTACATACAAGGGATGCTTACAAGGGTAGGTTTGACAAAAAAAATTGTAACTATGCGACATCTACCAGCATATTTATCAATCAACAAAGTGCTGTAATACCAATTACACTTCTATGTATATATCAGCTGATTGTAGGGTGACATTTTTTCCTCTCACCTTGCTTTGTGTCAGAGCGCTAGCTGCAACAGATAAATTCTAATGCGTATGGCAACATAAACAAACATAAACAACATCAACTTTTCCATTATGTCATTTGTGGACTGGCATCTATCCTTTTGTTCCTGGTTTTGAAACTCTGCTCTGCTTCGTTGCAAAGCCGTAGCAAGATTACTTTGTTCTTTCTTTTCCATCAGTTCATCTTTGCTTGGGCGTGGTGTCACAGAAGTTGATGATAAATACTTGGGACAATTCGGAAATACTGTTGGTATTGCTTCAGTTAATAGTTTTGGCACTTTTAAAGAATATGACAAAACTCTTCCCGTTTTTTCATCAAATGCAGATGATTCACGCAAAATTTCATGAGGCTGGAAAAGCACTTCACGTACCTAAACAAACATGTACAAACAATTAAATAAAACATATTTGAAAACAGTGACTGAATAATTTACTGATTTAACTATTATACCCTTACCCTTTACAGATTAGACGTTTGAGCATTTGTCAATAAGGTCCAAAGTTGCAGGCATGAAATTAGTGTTACATCACTTGTATATCAGGACCTCATGGGCAAAACAGTAAAACAAGTTTACGACAATACACACATTAGCGAGACACTGTGCATCTATAATTATCAAATGTAAAATTTATAAAGAGAAAGTTTCTTAGCTTAGATGATAACTAAGCACCGTAACTAGTGACCACTGCAATTACCATCAGTCATTATGGTAGGCTATAATTTGAAATCTGGAATATTTTTAAGTCCCGGCAGGCCTACTGCTTTTTGTCACAATAGTTTTCTCTAGGTCTTCAGAAACTTTTACAAAACATGGTTAAATTGCATGACGAAAACTTTTGATTTTTAAGTTTTACAAGTTAAAGCTGGAAAAAATTCACTTAAAATTAAATGAGCTGGCACAAAATAATTTAACTGCAATCTGATTAGTTGAACACATTATGTTTCCAATATTTGCAAAGTCTCATTCCTTAAAAATGTTTAGGCACAAGGTTTACAGAGAAATAAAAATGCCATTACCAGTACTATAAAAAATACTTGAAGATTCCACAGTACATATATATTGTGTTTCAAATTTGTATTTAGGAAATGCTTACTCTGCTGGCTTGCAATGGAGTGAAATCTTTTCTTTTGATAGCATGCAGGCGCGGATTTATGGGGGGGGCCCAAGGGGCCCGGGCCCCCCCCGAAATTTTGTGAGAAATTATTGAATGGTTTGATATGCTTCTAAACAGCTGATATTAGTCTCACAGCGGACTTACAACCCCCCTTTGGCACGCGTGTGACGTCACGATATTGAGAATGATGCTTTCAGTCTCCATGTCTCTAAAACAAAACTTGCCTAATTTTAAACGAAACTGCATTAAAAGAGCGAGTTTTGCCAATACCAAACATTCAAACATCTCAGCCAGGAATTACCAACAAGAAAACATAGAGACTTAGCTTTATTACCGAAAAAATGCCGAAGAAAACATGATCTTATCCTTTTGTTATGCCACCGGACAGCACCATTTCACAGGAATATTTATACCCATATTTTTGTTGAAAATGCTCTCAGAATGCACCAAATTCAAAGTAATTTTTCAAAATTTTCTGGGGAAGGCCCCCCAGACCCCCTGCCGCTGGCGTCAAATCCCCCAAATTCCTGGCTACGCTACTGGTTGTTCATATCTGTTTTTTCTTACTTTTTAATTCATTTTCAAATTTTCTGGCCCCCCCCAAAAAAAACTCCTAAATCCGCGCCTGATAGCATGTATCCACTTCTTTAAATTATCATCTTGGGGAAATTGGAAAACAGTTACTTTTGGACCATTTCTGTAATTTCCCTTGCAGTTGGGCACACAAACAACATTATGGAAAGCACTGTGTAAAGATTGAAAATTCACAGAAATATATATATTCTTTGGACAATGGATTCAGAATGATGCTGTAATAGAGCATAGTTTGAATTACCATAACTGATTTTCTCTTAGAACAGTGGTCAACCTTAGATCATGAATTTAGCTCACTGCAAAAGTTAAACTTGAATACTTTCTTGAACCTCGTTCCCTCACAACAGGAGCCCATGTCAAGTAATAAATTGTGAAAATAGTCAAAAGACAACATTTCATATCTCCATAGTCTGGCCAAAACCTTTATTTTTAATCATATAAAATGAAATCAGTTGAAATAGAGCTTTTTTTTATATATAGCTTTTACTGTTTAGCTTTTATGGTACGGACACCACAGTTATCGCCACTGTATAACTTTGTTTTGCAGCTATTAGCCTATGTGTCACATTATGTCAATTTTACCTTCCATTGGTGCTTCCTGTTTGTATCTGTGCCCTGCCTAGCTCTCACACATGTTGGCTGTATAGCCAATTGTTAGGGGCTGGGTTATATCAGTCATGGAAAGAGTTTGGATATTGGATTGAAGAAAATTCTATTTTAAATTTATTTCTGGTTTATGGGACTACAGTACTCCTTCATGCAGAGTGGAATGTTTTAGACTGTCTATGCCAAAACAAAGTTTTGGAACTGTTTATAGTTGCACTGATGAGCTTTCAATAAGCAAAAACCTGGTTCTGCAACATCTAACTTGATTACAATGCAATGTATGAGTTTAAATTGTTAATTTCACATAAACTTTTCATCTATCTACCAGTAGGCCTGTGTAGCTAATCAGCAGACTGTGCTTCAGCTTGTTGCTGCAAAGCTTAAATTCACCAGGTGCTAAAGACATGCTTTATTTAAATGCTCTATGGTTATGCATTAAACTCCTTTCAAAGGAACTCTCAGTTTCACAACACAAAAACCAAAAAAGCTAGTCTAATCTTGCCTCCCTAACCTAACCGGCTGTAAATCGCATCTGTTTCTTTTCAAAGAACCGCAACTGCAGTCGTGCAGAACGGCGCGCTTGTAACCGGCTGTGATGACGTCATTTCAACGCACAGGGCCTTCCTACTTTCGGCGGCCTCGGCACAGCGTGAAGCTGAAGAAAAGCGAGCACAATTTGAAGCTGAAGAAAAGCGAGCACAACTTGAAGCTGAAGAGAAGCGGGCACAGCGCGAAGCAGAAGCCGAAGAGAATCGGGCGCAACGCGAAGCAGAAGCTGAAGAAAGAAGAGCGCAATATGAATTGGAAAAGTTAAAACTTGAATTAGAAAGACAAAAGCTGGACATTGGTGAGCGATCTAATTCTACTAATGATAATGCTCGAGATGTTATTGTGGCGCAAGTTAGACGTCCAGATTTGCCATCATTTGTTGAAGAAAAAGATGAGTTGGATAGTTATTTGTTAAGATTTGAAAGATATGCTACAATAGCCAAATTGGAGAAGTCGACGTGGGCTACCCAGCTAAGCATGTTATTATCGGGACAAGCTCTTGATGTATATTCAAGACTTTCGCAAGAAGAGGCCATGAACTACGACAGATTGAAGTTAGCTCTGTTAAAGCGATACAATTTTACCGAGCATGGATACCGTCAAAGATTCCATGAGGCAAAGCCTGAACGACACGAAAGCCCAGGTCAATTTATTGAACGTTTAAGAAACCTTTTGTTAAAATGGTTTGAACTTTCGGGGGCCGAACAATCATTGGACGGATTGGCAAACCTTATAGTTAAGGAACAATTCACAGATTCATGTTCAAAAGATCTGTCTGTTTATTTAATGGAGAGAAGTCCAAAGACTTTGGAAGAAATAGCCAGTGTGGCAGAACAGTAGGCTACTTAGTTGCTCATGATGAGAAGTTGTCGACTGAAAGAAACGTTGTCATGCGATAATGACGAAGAGCAAACAAATAATTTTAAAGGAGCTGCGGTTCCAAGAGCAGTACGTTGTTTTAATTGTAATGGCTTAGGTCATAAGGCTGTTAACTGCCGGAGGAAGACTAACAGAAATCATCAGGAATCGAGGAAGTGGTGCAATCGTTGCAATAGGCAAGGACACGAAGCGAAAGAATGCAAGGACAAGTCGTTTTCCCGATCCAATCAGTCTGGAAAAGATAAAGACACGGACGTTTATCGGTGCGGTTGTGCGTTAATGATTCCTGAACCCACGCTTGAGGAGGAGAAACCGGATAAAGATGTTTGCGGAAAAATAATACCTGAAGATTACCTGCCAGTAGTAGATGGAAAAGTTGGAAACAAAAAGGTAAAAGTTTTACGTGATTCTGGTTCTACGGGTATAATGGTGAGGAGAGATTTGGTTAAAGACAGTCAATTAACGGGAAAAACTGGAATTGTGATGTCAATAAATAACACTTCAATCCAAGGACCGTTAGCGAGGATATATATCGAAACTCCATATTGTAGTGGGACTGTGAAAGCGCTATGTTTACAAAACTCTTTAGTTGATCTTATAATCGGAAATGTTATTGAGAGAGATTCTGAAGTTACTTGTTATTCTTGTGGCAAGACTGGTCACTTTGCTCGAGATTGTTCTGCAGATAATCAGCAACGATCTCACGATGACGGATATTACGAGCGCGAAGAACCGAGGAGAAGAGGCAGGCGACGACCATTTGGAGTTTGCTATAGATGCGGTAGACGCGGACACTTCGCCAGGGAGTGCGTTGCTGACGGCCAGTGTTGTACGTTGACGCCGTCAATTTGACGGCGTCATTTGACGGCGTCAACTTTTTGTTGACGCTGAGGCTAGCGCCGTCAATTTATTTTTCAGTTGACGGAAGTGATAGCGCCGTCAACTATTTTGCCGATTTTAAGCGTCAAGCGCTAAGCGTCATTTTTTGTTTTTATGGAAAATCTCGTTTCACAATAAGAGTTTCACAATATATTCTGACCAGCGCGACTCATACGAATTACCGGCTTTTGCGTTGGTTGGAATGGCTCCCTGGAATACACGCGGAAGAAGTTCATCAAATGGTGATCACCCATGTATTGAGAACGAGGGATCAGAGACTGAAAGCGAAAAATCCATGAATGGCATCGCGGACGTTGAATATACTTTATTTCAAGAGCTCTATGCCCCTGAAAAGAGCGATGTTGGTGCAGTGGACCTCGTTAAAAGATTTATACATGCTAAACTATCATAGCACGCTTGGAACAGTGATACCTTTCCGACTAAACGTTTTCAACTTGTTTTTGAAATACAACACACCAATACCAACCAGCGCTGCTGTGGAACGCATGTTTTCACTTGGAAAGGACAATATGCGCAGGGGCGCCGGAAGCTGGAAGGAGGGGAGCGGATGCCCCCTGCTCTCAAATTTCTGTGGATGGGGAGGGAAGAGGGGGCAATGGTGCCCTTTTAAGGTCATGTAAGCTACTGCACACTTTGCAATATAACAATTTATGCTATTCGCTTTTAGCCTAATTATAATGTTCTATTTTTGCCTCAAAATAATATTCACGACACAAAATTTTCCATCACAGTAAGTTATATTACATCATTATAAAATAGCATGATGCCTTTCCGTGCCATTGTTGTTTGTATAGCGGACATTTGTATCATTACTCGATAATGAGCTGATAGATGAGCATTATCGCTAGGGGAAGGTCGGGTTAGTTGACTCATTTTTTACTTAAATGCATCTAACTCCAAACAGTTTCTTTCTACCAAGCTGCAAACTACAGCAAATATAAAGAAAGCTTCACTTTAACTTCAGGACTTGCTTCAGTGCGATAATGAGCTTTCAGGTATAATTTTCAAATGCTTCAAAACTGTTACCGAATTGAGTCAACTAACCCGATGATGTGGGTTAATTGACTCACCCTGTGGGATAGTTGACTCACGCTGAATAGGTATTGTAGTAAGTAGTAACTGGACATTTATGCGAAATGCATGTATTGGCATTAAAGAAATTGTGTGTAGCACCTAGTTAATGGTTGACAAACGAAATCAGCTGTTGCGTTTGTACAATTGAGATAATTCCAGCTGGTGCATCCATACAGTAGACTATTACACTTGATGGGGCTTTTTCCTGCCGGACAGAAGTTGAAACCACCTTTTAGTAGCAAACAAAACACAGTAGGCTAGTAGTTAACGAACGAACACTACAATTGGTTGCAATTCAAAACAAATCTACTAATATGTAGACCTAGTAGGTTAATTGACTCACTGAGTCAACTAGGACGATCGCCAATGAGTCAACTAACCTGTCAGTGCCTTAATCAGAAAAAATGCCTGCCTTTGATTTTCTGCTTTGAGAAGACCAACCAAAGTTATAGACAATTTGCAATCATAATTAAGGTATAACATTCCAAAAAAATCATTTCATACATTCATCGACAATAAGAGATACAACCTTACGTACCACCCTTATCAAATTTTACTTTCTGTAGTAGTCAAAAACATACTTTCTTGCATAACTTTTCAACCCTTGCATTCAGACATGTGAACCTTTCATGGCCGTCATTGAATGATCTGACCAATGAAACCACGGAATAACTTTCGCGCCTTTACGCATGGCTTGTTAGAAACTGGCGGTGAGTCAACTAACCTGCTGAGTCAACTAACCCGACTTTCCCCTATATCTTATCTTAAAACTTAAAAACAAATTGGCCTTTCAGCAACAAAAGTGCCCTTTTTTAATACTCCTGCTCCTCCAGTCAAAAATCGCTCTGGCGCCCCTGAATATGCGTCCCAAACGCAACAGATTGTCAGACAAACGTTTTGAAATGCTTGTTTTTCTGCAAGGAAATAACTAATTGGCTGAGCAGCTATTACAATACAGTCTCAAAACATAATATCTGCTCTTTATTATAGTTATTGTTAGCCTGAACTTGATTGAAATATTTCCGTTTTATGAGACGCTGGCAAAAAATAGCGCTAGAAATTAGCGCTGACGCTGACGCCGTCAATTTCTTTAAGAGCTTACGCAGTCCTTTACGCCGTAAAGTTTTTACGCAATTCGCGCTGACGCTGACGCCGTCAAATTATTTCAATGACGCGTACAACACTGCTGACGGCAGACATTTGGAAAACAGACGTTGCCGTGACAACCACTGCTACCGATGTGGGGAGATTGGACACATAGCCAGGAGCTGCCCTTTTGATGAAAAGGCTTGCTACAACTGTCATAAAGAAGGTCATCTCGCCAAGGACTGTCCGGAGAGGAGGTGTTTCCGATGTAGGAAGATGGGTCATCTCGCTCGCCGATGTACTGAAGTTGTTGAGGACGATGGAAACTTTCATAGTAAACGTGACTATTGTTTTGAGTAAAGCTATCGTTGGTAGATCATGCAACGATTGACTTATGAGAATTGATTTATTGAGTAATTAATTGTTTTGTGGTGTGTTTTGTATTGATTGTGTTGTTATATTGTTTGCAACAATATTCTAAGGGGGGGCGTATGTCACAATCAATCGGGCTGCTTTGCGTCTTGACAGAATGTGCTGTTTTCATTATAAAATTCTTGAGCGGTATGTTATTATCGGTCAATGACCAATAGTAACCTCTAATTGTGAAGTCGTTGTTCTGCAACGTAATTCTAGATCATTCTGTATCTGGAACGTTCTGTTGTTTTCACAATTGCCAATATCGTTTGTCATGATGTCACAAGGTTGTTTACGAATGGACCTCTGATTACGAAATCTGTATTATGTAACAGTCCTCTACTCCTACGTGACATTCTTTAGACTTCTTTAAACTTGCTTGTTTATGCCGCTCAATGCTACGTGACCGACGATGAGTTCGTGTGATGCAACACTACGTAGCCTTCTCGAAGTTACTAGACCGAACAAACCTTTTATAAATAGTGGTGTAATTTGCGTAATGGATTATTATGATGATTATTATTGAGTTGGTTATGAGAGTTGTGTTATGAGTTGTGGATTAGTAGTTGATGCAGAAATTATTGTTGATTGAGAATTGAAGTAATCGAATACAAGTAGATGAGAATTTATGCTGATATAATTTCTGATCAAAATTAGAGTTATTGAGAAGCCGTTCGTTAAAGTCCTTCAAGAAGTTAGATTATCATTCCACTAGTAGAATTATTCGACATTTAATTGACTGCTTTTCGGTTATAACCCATTAAACTACGTCATTGAATCTTTCCAAGTCTTTTTCCTGGTAAGAGATAGAAAGAAATCGTGACATTTGACAAGCTTCGTTTCGCATACGTTTCATTTATGTTTCGTATGTTACTGACGGGGGGGACCACGTGAAGGTGTTTGTCTTCCTCCCCACCAATTCCACCTTCCACCAATTCCAATGAAAGCAGCCGACTCCAACTACAGTAGAATTCGCCTATAACGGCACCTCTATGGGATTTGCAAAAACTTACGTTATAGCCGAATTGACGTTATAGACGAACTACCGCAAACTATTCCACAACTGTCTTTTGATTAAACAAAGAGGTGTAGGCTACGGTATAATCCAATCAGGGTTACTGTGTAGCCTACCGGTACCACCAAACTGACAAAAGGCACGCAGAAAATACAGTAAACAAAGAAATTGTTTAAAAAAATAACCTACAGCGAAAGGTACAGGAAATTTGCGCAATAGGCTACAGCTCGTTGCATACAGTAGTAGAGAAGTTCATTGTTTATTAGCGAAAAAGGCATTGATCTTGAGCTGTTTCGGTTTTGACACGGATTTGACACACCTGTAGACTAGAATGTAGAGCTGCTTTTTACACGTAATAGTTTTTCACGCGGGAAAAAAAAAGTTAATTAGTTTATACAGTACTGCACGTAGGCTACAACTGTTGCTTTGAGTTGTTTAAAGGTCAGCTGTAGAGCTGCTTTTTACACGTGATAGTTTTTCACGCGGGAAAAGGTTAATTCAGTTAAAGTCCCTGCTGAGAACGACGTAGCAAAATAAATGGAAGACATTTTGCAAGCAGCAGCGCTAATTGGATTAAAAGACTGACCGTTCGTGATGAAGGTGATGGCTTAAAGCAGGGGTGGGGAACCTTTTTAGTATTGCGGGCCACATAAAATGAGAAATAACACACGCGGGCCACTAAAAATTTCGAAATTTTGTCCGATCTTTCTGGAACATTCTGCCTTCATCACCAATCTTTCTTTTCTTTCCAGAAGCCATTATACAACGTAAAATTTTGAAATTTGAGCAGAAGGCTACTCTGCAAAACACTTTTCACGAATGGCATAACTGACCGATTAACAATAACTGGTCACATTGTGACATACACATTGTTGTTACAAATGGCCTTCTATGATGGATTAACTAGTCATAGAAGGCCATTCGCAATATACCGAGAATGCAGACTGCAGAGCCTACTCTTTTTTGAGGTTGAGTTGTTGTTTCAATATATTTTGGGTAAAGAAATTTTGACGCGGGCCACATGGAACAGTTACGCGGGCCGCATTCGGCCCGCGGGCCGCAGGTTCCCCACCCCTGGCTTAAAGTGACGTTATAAACGAACAAAATACGTCTGGGGACTAATAAAGGGTGCTGTTACACGCGAATTGACGTTATAGGCGATGCTGTTGTAGCCGAACTACAATGTATGTAAAAGATAGGAATTCTGCCGGGACCGAGCAAAATGTGACGTCATAGGCGAATTGACGTTATAAACGAAGCCGTTATAGGCGAATTCTACTGTATAGAGAATTCTTTTTTATCGGTTGATTATTAAAACAGTGAGAGAAGAACGTCTGTTTTACGTTCAAAAGAACGATGATTCCACACTCATTTTCAGCACAAGATTACGTCTCGACAAGGCATTGATTTTGTTTTCTTTTACAATTTCTGTTGATTTTGTTGTGCTTTTATTTCAGTATTTTTACTTTTTTGAGTGGAAGCATTGCTGGTTGCCAAAACAGCAAAATACGCGCGAAATATCAACTGCGTCAAACGAGTAGCAAACAAGCAGAATACAAAAATTAATTCAAAATGCAAATATATCAACAAGCCACGACGAAGCATATAGCGAGTAAAGTTTAGGCTAAGAGTATGTATGAGACCCAGACAATTTTCTCGTAATTTTATTTCGGCATCTAGCACGTCTCAACATTTGCGACTTGTGGTTTCAGACCTGGCCTACATTGTTTCGCATAATTATGTAGACTACTGTTTTTGCTGTGATGTCAGAAACACAGACAAGTGAACTCCATAAAACCATTACCAAAAATGTTTTCACCTTTATAAATCGCAATCTTTATCAGATAGACTAAAATTATGTCTTAGAAGTTCAATCATTTGAACTTGTGTAATAGTCTGCATTTCTTTGATAACTGGGTCATCATGATAGGCTAAACCAGTGACATACGGTGACCAGTTTTTTGGATGTTCGCTTTTTTGCAAAGGTTCCAAACACCTACTTGATTTGCACAGTGACTCATTACCGGTATATCACATAAGTTTATTTTGATATAATCTGATCAGCCATTGAACAAAGTGCAAACCTAGTGTGTGTTTAAAGCCTGCCGAATAAAAGTAAGCACCCTGGAATAAAATGGTCACTTTATGTCCCTGTGATATACAATAAGTTTTTATATTGAGAAGTTATCTTGAAAATTTTTGTGAGTGCGAAAATATAACAAATTGCCTGGTTTAGCATACCCTAGGTTATCTGTTATATTTTTAGGCCTATGGTAATCAATCTAAAGCCTTTAAATTATGCTGACAGAGAAATATTTTTGATCAAAATCTTAATATAAATGTGAAAACAAATCTAATCATATTATTTTGATTTTTCCTATCTAGCACTACGATGAGCTGTCTTGGCTTGGTCATGACTATTGTTGGCTAGCTTATGGGTTTTGTTTTAGATCATTATTAGGCTCAGCATTGTTTAACGTATAGTGCATGACATTCTAACATGATTTTTAGTACAACTATTTTATATATTTTTGCGTTTTTATGCTTGAGTTGTTTGCTTATATTATTTATGGAATACAAAGCTTATGATCTCAATCATATGTACTCTCATGAAAAGTTGTATCCCAAAATGGTTTTCACAAAAGAAAAAGAGATTGCATTACAATATCAAGCAATGTTGAAACAACAAATGAACAACTTAAAGATTATTAACAATTTAAAAGATTCTAAAACAAATGTAAAAGATTTAAGTTTGATTAGATGGCAACAAAATCTGAATATTTCAATCTTGAACAGAAAATTGGATGAACATTTAAAGGATGCACAGAAAGAGGTAACCTAGGCTAAATATGCATATAGTAGGCTAACCCTATTTTTAATGATTTTAGGTTTTCTATGTAGGTGTGCACTGTGCAGCAATTATTTTACTGACAATATATTCTAATCTAATGTTTTTTTCACAGATTGGTGTTGTGATATGGGGTTCACCAGACAAAGAACCTCTTTGGTTTTATTATTTTGATTCAATGGAATGTGGGGCATGCTATTTCACATTCAACAGAACTAAGGCAAGATGTTGTTGCTATACAGTAGTTTGCAAACTAAAGGTGTAGTTTCAAACTTCAACAATAAAGTATGGAAGTTCTATTGTGTATACAAAATTGTTATTAAATCATAAAAAGTCTGCTAACTGGCATTACCAAGATTTAGAAGATTTCATAGCGGATGTTTTGAATATTCTTCGATCAATCAAAGATTAGTGTGCAGGGGTGTCACTCATCCTCACACCTTGCTTGGTCAATGTTGTCATTGCATGCTTTTTTACGTTTTTGAGAGGGTTTTACTTCCAAATTACACCTCACAATCTTCTTGTTTGTTGCATGGATTTTACATCTGTTTTTTTTTTTGTAAATAAGTTTTAATGTTTTTACAATAAAGCACCAAGCAGGCCCGTAACTAGGGGGGCGCAGGGGGCAAATCCCCCCTGCAAATATGTCACCCCCCCCCTGGGAAGAATGATATTAATTACCTATTTTTGCTGACTTCAGTTTTATACCCGATGGGTTGTTTCATTGTAAACATTGTGTGTTTTATGGTGTGGTCGAATGTGGTGTTTAATAGACAGACTCGAGATTTATTGCTTGTTAGATCCAGAGTAGGCCTATATAGTGCTGTAGATAGAGAAATAGTGCAGTTTCTGGCAGTAAATGAACTGCGTTTTTGAGGTACTTATAAAATTGTGCATGATGAACGAGGCCTGCTCATAAACTTGTTCAATTACACCATGAAAAGGGATTCCAAGTTATCACAGACTGTCAAAGAAATCCCTAAAAACGAGTTCTGCGCTCTGTTGATAAAAAAAATACTCGGAATTTTAAAGCCAGCCGATACCCGCCTCCAGATGCGCGAAACCGACATAAATGAATCGTTAAAGTTGATAGACACTTCAATCAACATGATTCAGTTACTACGTATAGTGATGATGCTCTTCTGCAGGAATGCAACAAATTGCACGATTAGATAACTAAGAAGAACATGATCATGAAACTGGTGAAGCACTGCTACGACGTAAACGCAATTTGTACACGCTTTACTGATTTCTTGATAGAAGAGTTACTAGTTGCTGCAGGAATGGAGGAGGAAACGGATCTGAGAAAGTTACTTATGCACGCTGTGATAGACAAAATAGTTTTGGAGATGAAGCTCAGATTTGCATACAATTCATGGTTTTACACATCTGTTCGTGCCCTTTTTAGAGGAAAATGAAAACTTCTTGGACCGTGAATTGCTCATTCCACTATGATAGACATTCCATCAGAGGAGGAATCGCAAGTCTCAAAACAGTTTGTACATGACCATGTGGAAGTTGCAGAACACCAGGATTCCAGTAGGCCTATACAGTAGTAGGCTACTGAAAGAACTGTTGTAGCCTACAATTAACGAATGGCATTCCCGAATGCATAAGCTTTCCGCTATAGCCTACTGTGGAATCATTCGGGTCCAGTATAGTGCGGTTGTGAGAGTGGCTTCTCGGTCTAGACAAGGAGTGACATCTCGGATAGACAAGTCGTGACATCTCGTGAGAGTGACATCTCGGATAGACAAGTCTACACGCAGGTCTATGTTCCTGATGAGACAGGCGAACTGGGTTCTGTTGGTGTTTGAAAAAAAAATGACCTAGAAAATAGACCTGGACGTTTTTGTTAATAGATTCAGTGAAGTCCATACACGCCTTCCGTTAAGGTAAGACCTAACTTATCTATGGCAAGGATAGCCTACATTTCCCTGATGATGTGACATAGCCTACATTCTCACTATCATCATTAAAGGATTGATCTTGAAAAGATGATTGTCGATTCTGTACTAGAGAAAATGAGGTGCGATGTAGCCTCAGTCTTCGAAATTAGCGTATTTTTACTTCGGCAAAAACATTGCCGAGGTCAAACGGCAAAAGTTGAAATTGCCTCGGCAATTGCTGTGAACGTTTATTACAAAAAAATTGTAGGCTGCCACAACATGTAAAACGAGAAGTGAAAAATATAATAGAGTAGTCTATCAAGACCGCATTGTTTGATTTGTTGTGATGTAATAATACCTAAAGTAACGATAAAGCGAGCAACGCGATACGCACGCTGTTACGATAATTCATGTTAAATAACTCACGGGGGGGTGGGAAGTATGTTAATTTTGGGTTGATTCAACCTTCGAGTCAGCACAAATCGATTTAATTTTCCCGACCTGTTGTTTTGCGTAACAACAATGCCCAATAAGAGATGACGACGACGACGTCTTGAAGCTTAAGCTTGAAGACGCAAAACCTCCGTTCATGAACGCGCGATGTCACATGATCGGAAGCATTACTTTTCTATACTGCCGAAGTACCATTTATCCAGTTTTGTACTACTTTTTTAACTGGGCCCCGTAGCTTTTCTAATTCCGATTTGTTTCCGTCATATAATTGTTTACAAATTTTGCAAAATACTACACTAACTTTTCCTTGTTCTGTCCCCTCTGTTTCATAACCTATAGCAGGTAAGTTCCACTTTTTAACTGTATCTTCCTTTACCATGATTTATATTGGCAATGACACTGGTAAAGAACAAGCATTCGATGAAAGAATAACTTTTGCGTAACAATTAAGCCAGTATTTATAAGATTGCAAACTTTTTTTATAGTTCACATGAGCATTGTCAGTGCATAAAATTACACCTGTTGTTGTTACGCAACCAGACATCTATCACAAACCGCAATTAACAAAGCTCACTCTAAAGGTTAACGCGTTAACCTATTACTTACATGTATTCGACGTCTGTTGATGTTGTGTGGTTCGTTGTGAAACCGTTTCTGATACAGCTGGACGAGATAACGGAAGGCGAAGCGCGATAAGGAGTAAATGCTTACAATAATTTGACGTCTACTGGCGTTGAATCAATGCAAATAGGGTGATATTTCTATAAAAGATTCAATTCTCCTAGCTGGGCACGTGTCTAAGCGGCGGTGAAGTAGAAAGTAACCCAAATAAAAACATCAAGCAATAGTAAGATTGAATCAACCTCCTAGTCTGGTGTGGTCTAAGAAAATTAGGGTTATTTTTGTAATCTTGTGGTCCTTACAAGCGCTCGTGTGGCCTCGGCATTTTTATTGCCGAGGCTAATGTGCCATTCATGCATCTGCCTCGGCTATCACCTCGGCAATTGCTGATTGCCGAGGCTAATTTCGAAGAATGTAGCCTACACATTCTACAATTATTTACAAAACGATAAGTGACACGTGCAGCCGCTACAGCCCTATTTGATCACTAATAAACGCCTATTTTCTATGTATAGTAGCCTATAGGCTATTTTGTGTGATTTATGCAGCGCATTAGAGGAAAATGTAAATAAACTAAAACAAACTCGAAGTCCAGGAAAGGCAATGGATTAACTAACAAAAGAATCTACTACAAAATCATAAATTTCACTACGGTTTCTATGCCAATTTTTTTACCATTTTATCACTAGTTGATGATCGGATGTTTTAAACATGATTTTGCTTCTCAATTTCTATGCTGTCGTCATTTTAACTGTTTAAGCTAAAGCATGTAATTGACTCTATAATGCCAGTTCACGCTGCTGTTTTTATGATAATCTATGCATTTTTAAACGCTATAATATGATTAATGTTTTTGTGCAAGTATACCCACATTGTGTAAAAACGTCGTTTTCGTACATGATACGGAAGATAAAAGTTAGGCCCCCTCTAGAATACTTTTTGCCCCCCCCCCCCCCCCCCCCGGCCCTCCAAGCTAGTTACGGGCCTGGCACCAAGCAGAACTGTGTAGATTTACTTTCGAAAACAGATTTTGTTGTTTGGTTTTCCTTAAATGAATTAACTTTTTGTTTATAAATTCAGATAAATAAGCCTGACGTTAAAGCAGTGGTATTTCATTACCTTGATGTTGTACGTGGAAAGCTCCCTGATATGAGGTATGCAACTATGCATGTGTGATTTGCAATATTGTGCAGTGCAAGCTACACTTCAATTTTATGAACATTGGCAGCTTTCACTACGTTTAATATTTTTAAGTTTTTGTCACTTGATCGAAGAAAGTGATGAGTCACTTATTCCAGTAACACATAGTAGCTATGAAAAGTAGCTTATTAACTACTTTGCCACTACACTCAGTGCTTCAAATGCTTTTTATATCGCACCGGTAAATTATTATTCAGGAGACTCGATCAATATTATGTATTTTGGATCATGGAATCAGCAGCAAATAACAAGCAAACAATGTTTGACCAATATGATGGGACGTTTAACATGACCATGAGTCACAGGTAATATGAGCCTTCTAAAGTCGCTATTTTTTCTCCATTGCAGATCTATTGCTCACAACAAGTGCTTTAGGCTACAACTGATTAGCAAATCCTGAAAAAAAAGTAAAATGCCGTTATTTTCCATTTTAATATGCGGCCATGTGTAATTCGTAGGCTACTGTTTTAATGAACAGTGCAAAAACTATTTGATGCAATGTCAAATAAGTTGGTGTTTAACTGTATACTGTAATTAAAACACAAAAGTGCAAACCAGGGGCGGATTCAGTAAGTAGCCTTAGGCGGAGGACCGATATGAACAAAGCACAATGATATCATCGGCAGCCGTGGCCGAGTGGTTAGCGCGTTGGGCTCGCAGTCGAGAGCCTGCATGTTCGACTCCAGCCACCCGCACTTGCTGTTGTTTCTCTGGGCAAGAAACTTAACGATAATTGCCTCTACCTAGTGATCGATTTCGAGTAATGGGTAGTACCAAATTTAAGTCATAAGTAAAGTAGACAACCGGAAAACAGACATTGCCGTCGGCTGCAGCGTGGGTCAGGTGTATGTCGGAAGGCGTACACCGATGCATGGCGCTCAAGTCCGCTTTCCCGCAATGCAGGATAAAGATAAACAAACAAAAAAAACAAATATGTAGGTTTACATTAATCCTACTTTAAAAATTCACCATAAATAAAGTTACTTTTAGTGTTTTAGGGAGGCGATAGCTTTATTCTCCCCCCCCCCCCTGGATCCGCCACTGGTGCGAACCTAAACTGTTAAAATCTAATTTTGAAAAAATCTGTAGCCCTAAATCTGTAGATAATGCACTGATTATTACGGTGCTTCTGAAATGTCATGAGAAAATGACCAAAAATTTGTGACAGAAATATAAAACCTTTCGAGCTTTCACACGCATGTGCCCGTGATTACATTCTGACCATTTGACCACACATGAAAAAGTATCCATAACAGATGTTGCATGAACGCCATAGTATTGTACATGATGAATTTCAGAGCTACTTTTTTGGGAGAAGTAGCGGTAGCGCCGCTACATTTTTGTTGGAGTAGCAACGCTACTTTTTTCAATGTAGCGGTAGCAGGAAGGCACTACATTTCTTTCAGTCTCACTCTCGCTACTTTCCAATTCAAAGTGAAAAAATGGCTCTTTTTTGGAGATTTTTTATGAAATTAGTTCGTGAAAAAATTAAAACAGAAATCATTCGACTATTGCGAGAAACATCAAGCCACGCTGATACCGACAAAAGTGACACGAACACTTAGGAATCGTGGTTTTTAGCTGACGATTCGAATCTATTCTAGAATAGTTTCTATTTTATAGCCTAATAGCCTACTTTAGAATATTTTGTCAAAGAAAATGATTTACATGCCAAACAGATAAGCTTAGTCAAAGTATTGTTTGGAGCACAAATTATGTTCATTAAAACGTGAAATAAATGCTGTGCTGTGTTCATAACTTTCCGAATCTTTTTTTGTTAAACGTTGTCTCACTTTGATGGTGGTTAACTTTGCAGTGAAAACTAATAGGCTAATGTGGAGACTCACGCAGTGCAGTCGCTATTCCAATACGGAATGGCCCGTTTCGGTGAGTCCGATCCCTTAACGGGGGATTTTTTCAATTTTTTTTTTTAAATTATCGGGTACCGTAGCCTAATTATCATTGCCGTTTTAGAGGTTAGGAACTCACCGAATAGTAGCAGACCCATTCCAATAGGCCACCCGGCGATTAACAGCGTGAGATCCACTGACAACATTTTATTTTGCTCTCATCATTGATATAATACAGTTATTCAAACGAAGTGAAATCAACCAACATACAACGGTTTTCGTATTGATTTACCGTCTGCAAACGTTGAAAAAATATAAAAAAGACGGATTTTGCTATTTAGAGTGTCACGCAAGAAAAGTGCAGATTAATTTTGGTGTTAAAGTGTCAGTGAACCAAATGATTATATGGCATCAATGACTGTTGAATTCATTATTATGTTAGGCTGCTAATGACTGCCGCAGCGGTGTTGACCAGGCAGATCAAATACTATATGTTACATTACACTAATTATTTATTGACTTTAATAAATTAAATTTTGTTGAACCACAACATTAAAATTAATTTTTATATGAAATGATAATGTCCTGTTGAGTAAAGGCGAAGAATGTGAATGTTCATTCTTTGAGGGAACGGTATCTGTCAGCTACTATCAAAATTTTCATCTCAAAAATTATCCAAAAAGTGCAAACTTTCATCAACTAAACGCAATAAAATTACTGCCGAGTGAAGAATTCCTCGGTTAGCCTATATAGCGCCGAAATCCTCGACAAAAACTCGCAACTCCCAAATGAGATTATCACAATTCTCGGGGAAGAGGGTGCTGCCCACCTTTGATGATTTTTTCAAGCCATTACAAAAATGAAACTACAAGACAAATATTTTGTAAAGCCTGGTGACTTTAAACTCACCTAAAGCATCCATGAGCCCTGAAAAAATTCAAAGTTAGCGTAGGCCTACTTGCGTTTAGATGCAAAGATTGGCTGTCTCGCTGGTGGCCAGATTTGTGATGGCTACTGCATTGCCGTAGCCTAAGTACCTACAATTTTTGTTAACGACAAAGCTACGTTTTTAAGATATTTTTATCGACGTGAGAAAATTGTGCATCAAAAATATTGAATTTGTTATTTATATGCGGCGTCGGACAAGAGTTGTTTATAGCAGTGGTTCTCAACCAGGGGTGTGTGAAAGTTTCCGAGTTTGCAGCATGATTGATAAATTACAAAATTGGTTCTGCTTTAATTATGTATTAGCCTACAGTGATTCTCAAACTACGTCGCAACGAACTGGTGTGTCGTTTGAAACTTCAAATGACATCGCACAAAGGTTTGGTTTCAATATCATACAAATGACTTAATCCTTTTAATAAGGCTATGTTCAACTTAATTCTTTCGAGACAGTCAGACAGCAGATTGTTGATCAATGCCTTAGAAATGCAAAAAACGAAAAATATTGATCACAAATGAGAAAAGGCAGAAATTCGTTGTAACGATCACAAAAATTTTATTAACTTGATAAAATTTATAAAAAAAAAATTAAATCAGCGTATAGATTACTACTTTTTGATCCTGTGTACCAACATATAGCTCATAACATAATTTCGTCAATGTCATCAATCGTCATAAGTGCGTCGCTTCGACATTCATAAAATATTTGATTCCATTAGGAAACGCGATATAGGCTACCAAAATTTCAGATAAAAATTTTTTGGGTCCGCGACCGCTTCGAAGACATCAAAATGGGTCCGCCAAGACAAAAAGGTTGAGAACCACTGATTTATAGTGCTTCAGTTTATCGGTGCATTACTAACTACGGTACTTGTCTTTAGTTAATTGGTTCTCTTAATTGCACGGTTTCTTGTTTTGCAGAGAAAAATCGGACATCTTCAGCCCGTACGGGTCTGCAGTTGAAACCATTAAACTTATTCAAAAGAAGCCGGGTAGGGAATCGATAGACCGTCTAATAGAGAAGAAAACTGATCTTGCTGTGTGGGTTGTATCCAACTGCTTTAGAACTAGAGGAGCTCGCCGGCGCATGCGATTGGCGCTAAGTCTGATTGCAGTCGGTTTGCAGCTTGATTTGGGAGGGAGCTGCTTTCCATATGGCATTAGAGCACTTCCACAGGAAAACTTTGCGAAAAAGTACAAGTTTTATCTCTCCTTTGAAAACAGTTACCATTGCCAAGGCTACATCACAGAAAAGTTTTTCAAAAACGCGTTGCAGTTTGGAGCTGTTCCTGTTGTATTCGGTGCTTGTAAGCAGGATTATCTGGCTGTGGCGCCTCCGCACTCATTCATATTTGCAGAGGACTACACTGTTCAAGAACTTGTTGATTATTTGAAATATCTTCATCATAATGACACAGCTTACCGCGAGTATTTAGAATGGAGAGAGATAGACGTCACCGAGCTGCCATATTACAGAAGAGCAAATACTTTTTGCCAGTTGTGTCGGTCGCTGCATGGCATACATTACGACCAAATCTTTAGATCAAACTATAGTGAAGCCACTTCAGAATATCCGTTGTTTGAAAAGAATCCTGGGCTAAGGATCGTCAAGTCTCTCTCACGTTGGTATTTCGGCACAGAAAACGCCGATTGTTTTGACTTGCGAACTTAGCGTACATTTCAACGTCTCCTTGTGTTTTTGTACATAATTGAAAAGCGTTTATGAACGTCCATTCCTTATGATGCCACATTATGACACTTTTCTTCAACCTCGGCTGAATCACGATTTTACCACGCTCCGGGCCGTTAAGATAACTTGGGCCTGGTACCAATGAGATCCATGGGTTTCAAAAGTACCTCCTGACCTCACTTCCCCGAAGGGCCTGATAAACTAGTCCACCCCGATGGCTGTGGTTACGCGCCCAGCTCATAATCAAGCCGCACTGGTTCGACTCTCAGGGTGTGCGCTTGAGCAACGTATTTCAGGACTGCTCTCCATTCAGCGGCACCCAGTGAATGGAACAATTCTCCGGCAACAATCGGAAACTTTAATCTCGGTAACCGGCCCTGTGTCAAGAGCCTCTACAAGTACGCGAAACTACCAGGAATAACCATTCAAGGCTTTGTCAGTCCGAGAATAAAGATTCAAACCAAACTATCCACATTTTTTAGTTTACACAACTTAGCAGTTTTACGGCCCTTTGCTCGTGGGGATACTTGGACCTTTCTACAAGCAACAGGAAGAATGTTTGAGGCGATGTTAACATGATTTAATGTTCAGACACAACAGCATTTGCTTTACAACGATCAACACACCTTGGTATCAATTATTGATAATGTCGATGCAAGATTATTCGAGCTAGTTTACGGGATCACGGAAGGCGACACAATGCCGTTGCAGACAATTTGCTACAAAACACAAAAATGAAGCTAAAATTTCACTCAAACTGCACTCGTAGTAGTTGACACGTTCTTGTCATCTACAATCATGACGTTATTGAACCGATGACGTCATAGCGGATGAGGTCACGTCGATGTGACGACGATCATCAAGTGATGGATATCGGCGACGTTGGAAAGCAGGTCTGGCGCGCGAAATTGAAGGTGTTCGTTGGTGAATTCGCATGGCGGGAACACGTGCAACACCAGCTTTATTCTCTGTTGGGAAACAAATTGTTAATGCGACGCTGTAGAAATAGCTGGAAAGCTGGTGCACAGTGACAACAAACTATATAACTAGCACAGGCTTCTTTCGAGACCGAAAATATGTTTTTACCACCCAACATTGGTCATGTTTTTTTCGGACAATACCAATTAGCTACCATAGAGCAGCCAGTCTTTGGTCTCATCGCCCGAATCATGTTGACCTTCTGCGCTGTGAGGTGGTACAGGCATTGATGACACTCACGGAAAGAGAAAGTAGCATAGAATGGGTAGTTAAAACGATAACAGGTTACGGCCTTAGTCAAATATCAACCTGGGAAAGGTGTCGAAGTCACCATAGCACGGTACATAAGCTCATCACCAGCGCCACATTCTGGATCGTATCATATTTAGACAGCCCTCTGATGTATTGGTAAGCGCAAAGAGAGTTGGGCCAGCGAAAGCAGTTTAAGATACGTTTGCAATCATTAAAAACCAACTCATGATACATTCACAGCCATAGGAGGCTTTGAACTTCACAAGTGCGCAAGATCTAAGGATGCTTGCGCATACCTCAGGGTTTTCAAAGCAAACAGCCTAGGAAATCTTGACATCACACTACCCATTTGCCGCTGGTTTTAACACGTTTGTTCCTACAAACCTGTTGGGTGGATTCCACGACTCCGTCGAGATTCACAATTCCAGCAACTTGTTTCTGTTGCAAGTATTGTATGAAACCGGTGCTTAACGCCGTAGTCTGACGACCCACATCGTCTTTATCACGACCGCACGGTAGCGCTAAAAGCACGCAAAATTCTTCCAGTCTCTGCAAAAACAAAACAATAGGCTGTGCTAGTTACAGTATTAGCATTTGCAACACTCAACTAACGCAATAAACAAATTGTTGACCATTTAACATTAGATTGCCCTACACGGTGGCTGCAATCCAAAATACTATTGAAACTCGAGCTGAACGTATGAAACTACTAAACGAAAATAATACAATGCTAAACCAACATTAGCACATTTGATGCGACCATGACACAAAATTGAGCACCGGAGCAATAAAAATAATGATAATATTGTGGACTTCAACTATTTTTTATGCTGTAGTTTTATATACTTCTCACCGTCATTCTTCGGCAAAGAGGTTCCATTTGTTCCGGATTTATCCTCATCCGTTGGATGATGCGTAGAACGGAGAGACCAGTGAGGTCATTGGGATCACTACTTGGCAACGCTGCTTGCGCCATAGTCAGGTTACCACAAACGTAGTGGATTTGTACGGCTGCAAGGTCGTTTTTCAAGGCTAAATTTCCTTGCCAAATAATCGGATAACGCTGAAACAGAAGAAAATAATTTTTAATATGTTTCAAAATTCAAAGCCGGATGAAGACCTTGCGTTGTAATCTCAGCTTACTTGGAACAAGTCTTGAAGGGGATCTTGCGATGATTCTTGAGGTTTTTGCTTGATGACTACAGTGCTGGGTTCTTTAGGGGGCCCTCCTCTGTGTTGGGGGTAAATATCCATCTGGGGTTGGCCCGGTCCAAGTTGGGGCTCAACCTTGCCTGTTTGGGAATGCGCACTTGGCGGCCAGAATGGGGGTTGCGGTGGAATATGTTGCCCCCTAAGTGGAGTGGGAGCCCGTTGATACATTTCAGACGTGGAGCCAGGATGGGGTGGTCTAGCGCCCTCTTGGGGTGACGGTGAAGCCCCGACCGACATAGATGTGTTCGTATGTGGGGGGCGGTATTGCTGTTGAGGGGAATAACCTGAAAGTAAATGTGGACAAACTATTAGTTGGGTGAGGGTTTGCACAATGACTCTTTTTGAAGACACGTAAACTACGAGTAGACACTACATAAACTGCACGTCATCTAGGATCAAAATTAACTCCGCAGATAAAAGATGCAATCCAAAGTTTAAACAACATTGGCTTGTACCAACGGGGGTCAAGGGCTCTAGAGGGGTAGCACCTCTTAGCAGGTGATGCGCAAGTTCATGGCCTCTCCCTGTTATCTGGTCTCCTCATCCCAGGTTGTCAGTTAGAAAGGAGTGAAAGAAAATTATGTCACATAAAAAAGGCATTGGAAAACAAAAGTTAACCGTGAATAAAACGAAAGCAATGAGAACAAGCATACAATGTACAAACGAGGTGGTATTGGCAGTCCATGTTATGGATCCATGCGCAATATGTGGCAAGATAAGAGTGTAATGAACAATTCTATTTAGTGTATTAAATGCAAGTATTGGGAGCTAAAGAGATGTTCAGGCATCCATGGAACGTTGAGTGGGATGTGTTTTGAGTGTAGAAGGTGTGAGGGTATTGTAGGTGATGAATCGTACGAGAAGCATGTGACATTGGGATGCGATTACATAGAAGTTGTTACGGCGTTCCACTACCTTGGAGATATGTTAGAAATAGATAATTGCACCAGCAGAGCTGTGACGGCAAGGATAGGTGCGGGTTGGAAAAAGTATACAGAGTTGTCAGGCAAACTTTGTGGCAGAATGCTTTCTCGCAGATTGAAAGGAAGGTTGTGCATATGTACAATGCGTGTGAACGAAGTGTGATGTGTTCTGGAAGGGAATGCTGGGCTTTGAAGAGGGCAGATATTAGGAGAACTGAGAATGCAAACGACAGAAATGAGGATGGTTCGTATGATGTGTGGCAAGACACTTCTCGACAAAATTAAAAAGGATGCCTTGAGAGAGTGGACTGATGTTGAGAATATTGAAGGGTACGTGCGTGGCAGGGTTGGAAAAAATCATGATTTTTTTAAAAAAATCGGATTTTTTTGATTTAAATCGGATTTTTTTGATTTAAATCAGATTTTTTGATTTTTTTTATATAAAAGAGCGTCGAGTCTACTTGGGGGGAAGAGATCATTGTAGTAAGATAGCAGAATTATTTTTAACCCCTTGATTGATTGAAAGGCTTTGGTTTGCAAGTGTTTAATCATTTTTATTATCATATTGTAGGCTAGCCTGTCTATTGCACATATTTTTAAGTAGGTGTGATATGTTGCTTTATACTAAATCATAATGTGCATATCGAGATTGAGGTACGTCTCAGACTGTCATCTCACTACACTAAGATCTTTCCTTAGGTTTGAGCACACATCACTTTGCTTTTTTGCTCAACTGATGCATAGCCTAAAACCACTCTTTTTGGCTTTTGCAAAGAATGTTTACCGGTGTAATATAATTATGTTACCGACATTCCATACCAAAACAATAAAAGTTCAGATGACACAAAATTGCAGTTTATTTTGCATTGAGAAGTTTGTACATAAATACAAGCTCACCAGCTTTTGCAGTGCCCAATCGATTTCGAGCTTCTGATTGAACCAGACCAAAAGTGGAAAAAACTCGCTCAAAAACTATGTTTAGTGAACAACACCGTTTGTGAACTGCCAAGTAAACTAAGTTGCCTTTCAAAGCATGCATAGCCTATAGCCTAAAGTATTTAAATATAACTTTTGTATTACAGAGAAGCAGTGAAACGTTTGTTGATGTATTTATTTTTATTTTAGCAAATAAAAAATCATTTGATTTTTTTAATTGATTTTTTTGATTTTTATTGTTTGATTTAAATCATGATTTAAATCAATGATTTAAATCATTTGATTTAAATCAACCAACCCTGGTGCGTGGTCATCGTCTGAGATGGGTTGGACATCTTGAACGAATGAATGAGAACAATTTGACAAAGCGAATCTGGAAAGAGGTATTGATAGGGAAAATGAGAAAAGGGCCAAAGAAAACATGGGATGACACCGTGAAAGATGATATGAACAAAAGAAACTAAAAATTGAAGATGCCAACAATAGGGAGAGATGGAGGAGTCACTTCAGACAAATGGTCGACCCTGACGTTTTGGGATCAAGACCAGGCTTCTTTGAAGCAAAATGGATGATGGTGATGTGATGGCTTGTATTAATGTACCAACGGACAATGTGAGAATGCGAGTGATTCAACAGCTAAGAAATAGATCATACTTGGTCTTGCTGATGCGCCTGGCGAAGTCATGGGCCCGGCTGACATGGGAGATTGAGTGGCAGGAGGACGGACACCTAGCGGAAAGTCAAGTTAAAATTTGGTATAACAAAATAAAAATAACAGCGATTAAATGGAGGTCTAACCACACGTAGCAACAAACCTGATAAAGACTTGAGGAAGTGGTGGGTAACCATATCCATAGACGAGTCCCCAGATGAAGCGTTCATCACCGCTTGTCCCAGTTCTCCTCCCATGCTGGCGGCGGGGTAATTGAAGCGCATTTCTTGCGATCGAACTGGAAATTCGGGAAGGCCGGAAACACCCGGAGGAGGTTTATGGGCCATTTTGGGCGAATGTGGGGTGTTACTACTGAGTGTTGTTTTCCCTTTGATAGAATGTTGTTGGGGTTGTTGCAAAGTTGGGTGGGTGACAATAGCTGAAGGTTTAGCTTGGGTTTGGGTCTGACCAGTGGGATGCTGGGAGCGCAGATCTGCAAATGGGTTGTGAGTGCGAGGTTGGAATAAATGACTTGGACCTGGAGGCTGCCTTGGTTGTTGGGGGCTCATACCGTGGGTTAAAGGCATGGGTAAGCCATACCCTCCATATGGTGAGGATCGCGGGAAGGAGACTCCATGTCTCATGGATGGCATTCCATAAGGAAGCATTGCGATCCCTAGAAAGCAATGGAAATAGTTTGTTTTTTTAAAACGGAAATGGTTGAAAAATATTCTGCCTTGAAAAGTATATCAAACATAAATTCATCATTTGTTGAATTCTTTCCTTATTAAAATTCCACAACGTACAACAATATACTGTATTTTCAACAAAGGAAATTTACTGTTTGCGACAGGAGCTGTTAGGCCAAAAAACGCCCTAACAAAACAATTCCAATTGTGGGCTGGTCCAAAATTTTGTTCAATTAACTATTTGACGGATGTAGAACTAGAAACGATGTAGAACCAGTTGTGGGCTGGTTCGAAATTCTGTTCAGTTATTGGAGAAAAGAGACATCTAAGTTTATCCCAGCAACTCAAAACACGAAGTCATGACGTCGATTACACAAAGTAACTCGTCATTTGCACATGACTCGGACCATCAGGAAGATCGTGAAAAACGGCTAGTCCACAGCGAACCCGCAACATGGGGGCTAAAAAAACATTCAATGAACGCTTGTGAAATAAGTAACGATCATGCTGCTAAAAGCGAAACTCCACCTGGTGGATAGAACACAGGTTGCCGAGAGGAATACTGGGCCATGGTGTGGTCGGGATCCGTGGGTACTTGTGCCGGGAACCGATGGGATATCTTTACATCTTGGGCCAACGGATTCCCAGGTTGTTGGTGCCTGGCCGGAAAGGATTCAGGAATCTGATAAGGAAAGATTTGAAGCTATTTTTTTAATAGCGAGCAAGTAAAGGGGTTTCCATACTCAGTTACTAAGCTTTGGGGAATAAGAAGATATGACTCTCATTACACTAGGCTTTCGGCACTAACGAGAGTAGGGTTGCCAGTTCCTTTTTCGCGGCCGTCTTTCCTTCAGCAACTACTCTCACTCAATTTGTTACACCCTGGGTAGAGGTGAGCGGCGTTTATCAACAACCAGCTTATGCCAGGTGTCGAACCAGGTTTGCATTATTGGAAATCAAACGCCTTATTCTCTGCGTCATCCCACCCTCTAACAGAAAGCAAGTACAGTCCACCAAATGACCGGAAGTATCCTTCGTTGTCTCCCTTATCGTATGCAAATTTATTGTTTATGTTTTCACATACTTTTCACGTTTACATGTGCTTACTGTTCAATGTTCATGCAATGAACACTGGTTGCGGTGGTAGAAAAAAAAACAATCACTTTTCCGTATTTCAACGTCATTTTTTTAGAATGACGTTTACATCAGGGAAAGATGAGATAAAAACTTACTGATGTTGGCAGTGGATGATGGGATACTTGGGGAATGGGAAGACGTGCTTGTAACCCTTCAAACGAAGTTTGCATCTTCTCGGAAAGAATGTTGGTGGCAGGAGCGCTTGTTTGAGAAAGCATCAGAGCCGCTGCAGAAGCTTCGAACAAGACAATGCTACGTTAGGGGTTGCTTGAATATAATAGCAACGTTAGGTCAACATAGAGCAGTTTGAGGCAATCTTATGTAGCGGAAAGTGTTATAAACTTATAACAGAAGTGATATTGTCTCCGAGAGGATTCCCAGTGGTCGGGCTGTTCGAGAAGAGTCACTTGAGCAAGTGACAATTGAGCTGGAAACATGTCAGTAAGTGGCTGAAGGTGACAAATGATGAAACTGAGTAAGCCGAAACTTAGCATGTCACAAATCAGCAAATTCAGTTGAGCAAGCCATGACCAAGCAAGTCCGAACTGAGAAAGTGAATCTCATTTGCTGACTGGGATAGTAACTGAAATGGACTTGCTGAGTTGAAGCACTTGCCGAGTGGTCTGACGACCGTTCGAGAAGAAGATTCTTGTGTTATCGACTCGCTGTGCGTTGTTTCAAAACCACTGGTCAAAATACCAACCATCTTGACAAGTCAAGCAACGCATGTGTTGAATTAGACGCAAATTCTGCAGACGTGGAATCAATGCAAAGAGGGACTGATTTGCTGACTGGGATTGCAGTTACATAGAAATCGTCTTCAAGCAATAACACGACAAAGCTTGCAACTGATGGCCATAAAGAACAACGAGCGCTACAAAACCCCGCAATCCACTTACCGGGGGGCCGATTGGGTGGGGTTGCGGTGGGGACGGTTGTCACGGCAACACTCTGAGGATGCGAAGAGACCTGAATAAACAATTAGTTGAGAGGAGCAAATTGTACCCCAGAAAATAGATTTGAATGTTGCCCCAGCAAAGCTACTACATGCTTGGAAATCATACCCAGACAGCAGCAGCCGTTGTTTTTACATTGATTTAAGGTCTTGAGACATTGAATCAATAGAAAAATGATGGATCTTGCTGTCTGCATACGGCTCATAATCTATAACAGGGGTCACCAACCTTTTTTGCATGCGGGCCACTTTGGCACTAAGAAGAGCTGTGGCGGGCCGCACTAATAAAATATTAGGTAGGTTGACTCTTATGCTAAAAAAGAACGCATTTCGTACCCAGTATCCAGCGTTGCATGTTGTTCATACTTATGTTAGAATACCGCAGCAACGAAATTAATCGAACAACGCTACTGCCAGGCCAAGCTCCTTTTACAACACTTTTGACTTTTTTTTAACAAGGCCTGATAAACCAGGCCATTTGTTTTGCGCACTTATAGCGAGGCGAGCGGTTTCATCAGAATATGCATCGCCAAGCAAGAGTGGTGTTGTCACTTCGCTTCACAAAAGATATCTTGCAATTAACAATTTTAGTAAACAAGGAAATGTTTGACACATCGCAATACAGGCAACAATAGTGACCTACAAACATATCAGTGAAAAAGAGGCTCCAATAACAGGGAAAAAGAAATCAGGCACCATGAAACAAATGCTTGTAGAAATCACCCAAAAATCGTAATTCTATCGTAATTCATGAACAGTCTTCCCTTTAAAAAAGCAATGAGTTGGTTTTTCATCTTTGTTGTGAAAGTCTATAAAACCGTCTTTCTTTTGTTGTATACAACTGACACTTGCGATACTTAGCCTATCAGCGTGGTAAGAATTTGTTGATTAACAACATTTTGCAGAACTTGCTTCGGCAGTAGCCTACATATACTAAAATTGGAACGATACAGAGAAGATTAGCATGGCCCTGCGCAAGGATGACACGCGAAATCGTGAAGCGTTCCATATTTCTTTAAAAAAAGAAGAAAAAAAACATTTTGCAGTACTAAGCTAGATATTTTCATAATACAATCAGAAAAAGTCTTTAAATTTATATATAATATTTTGCCAATTTATTATAAATTGAGTTGGCACACCGAACTATTTTGCCAACAAAAACTTGCATAAAGAGAACACTGGTCGTGAAACATAATAACGGTGAAACCCACACTAGTGTTTACATGACATTTGCAAACTTAAAATAAGCAACCCTATGCTCACAGACATTTTCGAAATTCGAAAACAGACGTTTTAATCAACCACTGTTACAGTGTGGCTGGACATCGCATTGGAATAGCTTTAAGCAACCCTCACCTAGAACTATAATCTGATTGGTCGGTCGGTGGAATCGTATGCAAAGCGAAAATATGCTTCCCGGAAAGTATTTTTTGCCTTCGTGCTCTTTAACTCCTCAAGAAAAGTATTTTTGGTTATACTTGTACACTGATACCTTCCGCGGGCCGCAGCGATACAGCGTGGCGGGCCGCATGCGGCCCGCGGGCCGCCATTTGGTGACCCCTGATCTATAACATTTACATGACACCAGCTTTTATTTACCTGCATTCCTGCGGCCTGCTCAAACCCAAAACCTGCAATGTGACCGCCCGGGCCGCTCGCAGTAACGGGGGATTGGAGAATAGGGGGCCTCGAAATATTCGTTGTCGGAGCCGCCATCTTGGGGGAAGCCAAGGGGGTTCGCGGCTGGGAGGCAGATGGGGAGGCCAAGGAGGGATAAGGTCGGTTGGGTGTAGAGACAGGTAGTCCCGGATGTAACTGGCCTTGCGGATGGGGAGATAATCCTTGGGATAAAAAAAGGTTTTGTTGAAAATATAAATGAGTCTCACTGCACGGTATAGTGATGAGGTTGACATATTGCATACTATAGAACAGAAACATCACGAGAATTTATATAAAATGTATTATAACATAAAAAAGAGTGCTATTGAAAAAAATAAATTAAAAAATGTAGTCAGAAATTTATTTTTATTCAACATTTAAAGTAAATATGTTAAATCCGGTTACGTTAAGGTGCGTCTACACGACGACTGTTTTCTTGCTTAAGCTAGCTAAACTTCTTGTTTGTTTAAGATAATCGCACTTTGTGCCGCTTACTTTTAAGAAACTAAGCGAGTGGCCGAGAAAAAATACGCTCCAGAGCGAAAAACTGAGCGCTTAGCGAGTTCTCTTGCTTAGAAATATTTTCGCAGCAAAACCTCAGGTCTGCACTCAGTAGTCTGGCTGCTAGTCAAGCAACTGGGAAGTTTGTAGTTGTTGTTTTGTATTTGATGCTCCCAGTGTTCTCTGGCCACACCTGTTTCTAACTTTATAACTTCACTAAGGTGTTGGAACACTTCTTTCTGAAGTAAATTGCGCGTTTGCAACCTTATCATTTTGCAGCACTTTTTACACAAGTTGAGCTCAGTTGCTTTTATTTCTGACCATGACCATCACAACAAAAATAACACACGTTAACATTGGAAAGCCAATATTGAATCATTGAATGACTGCAATAACTCAAAGTGCCAGCTCACTCCGACTAGTTATTAAAGAACAGTTGGTTTAGTTCTTGCTTTGGCGCGAACTTTTTGAAACGTGACGTCATGGCGGTTAAAATACTCACGTGACCGCGGTTCAAGCAAGCAAAATCTTTTTTCGAGATTGTGAGTGTAGACGAAACGAGCTTAAAAACTAGCTTAAGCAAGAATTTCTAAGCAAGAACACTTTCTCGTGTAGACGCACCTTTACTCTGCTTCGTATGCTTATGGTGCAACAGACAAACTCTCTAACGAAGATCTAACATTTAAAGCACGCTTTCTGGCTGGTTGATACATTATTATTTTATGCATCACTGTACCTTCAGCTATTTTGACACAAACTGCTTTGTAATAATTACCTTTGCTCGTGTTTGGCAACTGCGCTTGGTTGTTTGAAGTTGGTGTCTGGGGCTGCTGGGGCCTGTCAAGCCTGGGAGAGACATTAGAAACTTGAGGCGATGTAGAGGCGAAAGGGGGCTGCATCAACGTTGTGGGGACAGTTTGAGTAGATGGGAACTTGAAAGTACCTCCAGAAGGTGGGTTAGTTGATGCAAAAGCATGCGACGCATTGTCCGTTGGGTGGGTGGGTGAAAAGTGGGGTATCCAAGAAGGTTGGGAAAAACCATGTTGGTGGGTTGTGGATACGAAAGACCCCACGTTGTGGCCACTAGGTAGATGGGGCGGTTGCTGGGCGGACGTTATCCTGGTATCAATGTTGGGCCCACGGGCTTGAGCGTGCGCACTGGCGACACCTGGTGCTAAGATTCCTTGTTCAGTAGACCGTGACGCTGTGGAAGCCAGGTCCATGCTTGGTCTTCTAGTTGGAGCAGTACTTGGCAAGTCTGGGTGCATTCCGGCTGGGGCGACAGGCTTCATGACGACACCTGCTGGTTTTGGGGGCGACCCTGAAATACAAACCATGTATGTCAATATGACAAACATGACGTTTTCCGTTTTCTCAATAGAGATACGGGAAAAAAAACATCTCAAAAACACTTTCAAAGATAAAATGTAATTGTGCATATATTATTTGAAAAGTTTGAGTAGAAGGCTCTCCATAGCTATGTGCATTGTGCAACCTTCTACTCGCAATTTTGAAGCTTTGTATCAAACTCTTCAAATACATTATTTAATATTACAATGTGCTTTGCAACACTGAAATTTCTATCTTGCAAAGCGCTGAAAGCAACGCATATTTGCGGTAACTACAGCGCCACATCAAATACACAACTTTGTCATCAATATTCATAATAGAAATAGCAAAACATGGTTGAACTAAACACTCACCTGGTGGATATTTATCAACGGGTTTTTCTCTGTGAATTGGAAGTGAAGCAACAAAAGGCCTCGGAGCGATTGAGCTTGGCAGGCTTGTTGGGTTGCTCTGAATTGTTTCTGTAGATTTGCTTGAAGCAGAGGCCAATGGCGGTTTGGCGTCTCCTGTTTTATCCTGCAATTCGAACACTTAAATGCAACAAGACTTCTGAAGCTGCCTTCCTTGCAACAAATCAACTAGCACACTGTATGCTAACGTACAATCCAACCCATCTATCGACAGTGGTGTGCACCGGAAAAAATAAGTCGACAAGGTACGACAAATTATACCACAACTTCGTCAATACACGTTTTTATTGAATCTTTCGTAAATTTTAACTGAAGAGTCAAAAAAGTTTCAGAACTGTTTGTCTAAGTTTGCGATGTGTGCGTTCACTGCTTGCGTCACGCTTCAACGGCTTGAAGATACAATAGTTTCATTCATTGCAACAATAGAAGATCAAATCAACTTACCGACGCTATATCGGTCGTGCTGTCGCACTTGATTGGTGTGATCGTTCGGTCGTCGATGCGTTGATCTCTCTCGGTCGCTACCACTGCGTTGCTGCTGGTCACCTTGAGAGACAAACAAACGTGTTCCCAGTTAGGATGGAGCGCAGTTTTTAACTCGTTAACAAAATTTACATTTTTTACATCATTTAAACGTCTGGCGATCTTGAAACAACGCAAGTTCGACCTGTGAAAAAATCCCAAACAGCCAGTGTTTGTTTTTTAAAAATTAAATAAAAATTAGGCGATGTTAATAAAACGTTGATACAAATCAACACACCTCTTGAGGGGGTTGTTCCAGCTGCTTAGGGGACAGTGGTTTCGTTTCTTTGTAGGTTGTTTCAGAAAAATTTTCTGTTTCAACTTTTGGCTTCGTTACTTTTGTTGGAGAAAAATGTGAGGTAGGATCAGGTTTGTGAGCTTGTTGTGTGATTTGACTTTTCGGCGGCTTTGAAAGGAATGCAGTCACTGGCTGAACAAGCTTGTCAGAAATTGTCGGATTATCTCTGGCTGGTTGTAGGCTGGGCAAGGTTATACTGGGGCTTTGAGATGTTAAATCGGGCTGTGGGGTTGACTTTTTAGTCTCTTTACGGTCCTCAGAAGGCAAATACTCTGAACGATGACTCGGTTTCGATTTGAAGAAGCTGCTATCAGTTTCTTGGAGTAAGGCAGTAGTTGCTTTTTCCGCTTCTTCTCTTCCCTCCGCTATAGTATCCACATCATCGGTTGTGCCTGGTACCTGTTCAGTGCTACTCGATTGCTTGAAATCGAGTTCAAATACGTTCTGCGGTGCAGCTTCTTCTTTGGCCGGGACAGTGAAGTCTCCAAATCCTTCTATAGAGCGCAAGGCTGCAGCTAACTCAACCTCTTCCGCTGTGCTCCGAGGTTCCGGAGTTGCACTCTTTATCTTCTTCGGACTACTTTCCACTTCGGCGACGGAACTAGCCTTCTCCTGCTCATCATGCTTAGTAGTTGAATCAACTGGCTCTTCGGACACAGTTGAAGTTGGCTGATATTCATTTTTCTTCTCTCTTATTACATTCAAAGGTTGATTGACGTTGCTGGTACCAGAGGTTCCAAAATACGGCACATCTGTAGCGGAAGCAGACAAATAGTCTGAGGTATCATCACCTGACATGATCGACCGTACAGCTTCTTCGTCTCTCTGCTGTGATAACTTGTTCAACTGCGTCATGTGTTCACGATATTGTTTTTGCTTCAGCTGATAGCGCTCAAAGGAAGAAAGCCGCTTTGTGCTGTCAGATGGAGAATGATCTCGACTTCTGCTTCTGCCCCTTTCGACTTTTTTGCTCATCTCTTCTATCTCTGCATCAGACTTTGATTGCTTCTCAGTATCCGAGTGACCTCTTGTGTGCCCATGCTCTTTCGATGGAGACCCAAAATCCAAAGAAAAACTTGGTTTTCTTGGCAAGGACTTATCGAATCCACCATGTTCTTTGGAAGTGACTGCGCCCTCGTTCTTGATCAATGTAGATATTCTATCTTCACTGAAAGCGTCATCATCTTCAGTGGGTGAAAATAGAGATTTTTGATGAGTTGGTGATGCTGTTGGAAGTTTAATAGGAGAAGGAAGACGCTTTGAGGGAGATTGGCTTGAGATTCTAAACTTGGATATTTGAACATCTTCATCTTTTAAATGACCTGGAGACTGGGGAATGAAAAGTTTGCTAGAGGAGGAGAAAGTTCCATCTTCTTCATCGCTGGAACTATCACTGCAGAAGAAACGCTTTCCAGGCATGGAATCATCTATTTTCTTTTGTTGTAATATTTTTTTCTCCGGACTTTCATCAATTTGAAGATCGGGAGGTAAAAACTCCTCTTCCTTGCTAATCAAAGATTTTGTATCAAAAGGCTTTTCAGGCTTTGGACTTCTCTTTTTCTCTCGTTTCTCATGAGGAACGGTAAATTTCTGTTTGCTTAATTTTTTCTCCGGAATAATGGAACTTTTCGTCTTGCTATCTTTCTTTTGTTTCATAACGTCCTGCCCGAGTTTCGGAGTCCTCATGGACTTCGCTTCACTGTGGCCTACATCCTTCGAATGTTTTGACTTAAATTGCTCTTTTGATTTAGACTTCCCTGAGGAATGATGGTGTGATTTAGCATGATCAGCAATGTCTTTGTGGTGCTTCTGTTTATCTGCACTCTTTTTAGTGATGTCGTGCAGCAAAGGTTTATGAGACTTTTCAGAGTGACTTGACTTAGCACCATCTGTTTTTTTATCGCTCTGTTTTTTCATCTTATCGCCAGCCGCCTTATCCTTGTGAACAAGCTTACTTGATTTATCTTTGGTATGCTTATCTTCCACCAGTTTGGACTTCTTGGGAAATTTGTGCACATCTTGCGATTTGAAGGTGGGTTTGGATTTTTCCAGTGCTAACTCTGATTTGTCTCTACTTGTTTTGAAAGGAATTTCTTGCTTTAGCTTTTTGTCTTTGATTCCACTGGTTTTCACAGATTGCTTAAGATCATGTGATTTGTGATGCTTTTGTGAAGACTTTGAAATTTCCTTCTTATGTTCAGAAGGTTTTGAAGATGACGATGGCTTAAAACCTTTGAATGCATCACCTTGTGACTTGGAGTGATCCTTCTCATCAACCATTTCTTTAGGTGTTTTCTTGAGTTTGACAGTTTTCGCTTCAGGTTTTTCTGGTCTTGAGTGCTTGGCTTGGAGTTTGCTGGAAGATTTCACATCAAATCCTGTAATCCTTTCGTCATCACTAAACTCACTGGAAGAGTTTGAGCTTTCTGACAACTCTCCTAAGAATTTCAAACTCTCTTCTTTGCTTATTGTTTCGAAGACCTTATTATCAAAATCGCTATCAGAGTCCGAAGAGCTGCTAGAGGTGTAAATCTTATGAGCCAAACTTTCGTGATAGCTTGATTTGGAAATATCCGGAGGTTTGGACTCTGATTTAGTGTCTTGCATGGAAAACTGATCCATGTACTCTGGTGGAATTATCGATTCATCTTTGATGGTTTGGATAGTCAAAAAGGAAGATGTGGGTGAAGGAGGAGGATGAAGTGAATCTTCTTCGGATGAAGATGTAAACTTCCGGACGTTCTCGTGGGAAGAGCTTTTTTCATGGAGCTTCACAGGATGAGCTCCTCCATCAGACGAGGTGGGTTTATGCTTTTTATGTTTTGGCATCACACTATCGGCTGCAGGAAAGGTATCTTTTCCTTTCTTGCTCCTTTGTTGAGATTTCTTCACAGAAGAAACGTGCACAGTTGTCTTTTTCTCCAATGGTGTCTTTTCATCAGAAGAACTATCGGAATCCAATATTTTTGCACTTTTTTCTGGCCGAGATTTTGGTTTTCGATAGGGATCCTCAGAATCAGAACCACAGCTTTCAACCTTTTCTACTTTCTTCAATTTACTTTTGGTTTTTGATTTTTTGTCATGCAAAAGCTTTTTGGACTTTTCTGAACGGTACGATGGAGAACTTTCCTTTATTAGTTTTGATTTTTGTTCTTTAGATTTTGATTGCTGCTGGCTCAATTTCGATGTTTTGCTGGCAGATTTATCCGACCTGTCCGAGTCATAATGCTCTAACGATTTGACTGCTTTATGGATTTGCTTTCTTTCTGTCTTCCTAGGTTCGGGATCTACCTTTTTAACCGTAACTTCCGACTCGCTGCTGTCAGAATCGTCGGTGCTCAAGGCCAGTTGTCGCATTGGACTTGGAGCTTTTCTTTGAGTGGAAGAAGTCATCATTGAACTTCCACCACCCATTTGAGAGATGAAACTATCATAATTATCTTCGGAGTCAGAATCGCTAGAGATAAACGAGCTTTTGCCTTTAGTGGGCTTTGTGATTGGTTGGCTCAGCGATTTTGGTTGCTGTGTAGAGTGGCTCCCAGGACGCGAAACACTATCGGAGGAAACTGTGGATGATGATGTTTTAGATGGTTTTGATCTCTGTTCCTGACTTACAGCTTTCGCTGAGGAATCATCATCAGAATCGAAATTGAGCATGAATGGCTTCGACTGTACTTTTGGAGTCAATTTCTTTCCAAAGAAGTCGCTTGAATCATCTAGTTTTGGTCTTTTTTTGACAGGTTGGTCAGATTCGGTGCTAGGTTTGTTGTGCTTGGGTTTAACTTTCGTCTTTTCTCCTGGCTTAATGGAAGGTACCGAATCTTTTGACTTCAGCTTCGCCTTTAGCTGAGGTTTCACATCAAAAGACTTCTTTGAAGGCAATGAGCTACTCGACTTCACAGATTTAGTCTCAGAGAACACTTTTCCTTTTTGCGCTTCTTCAGATTTTTGCTTTTTATGGATCAATTGAGCTGCTTTTCCATCTTTCGTATCCTTGATAGGTTTTGCGAGCTTTAGATCTCTCTTCTTCTCTGCATCCATGTGAGACGCTTTTGGCTTCTTCTCTGAGTCTAAACTCAACGATTTTGACTTTTTGTCTGAGACTTTATGGTGTTTAGGTATCACGGTGTCATGTTGCTTTGGTTTGTCTGCTTTCTCGTGTGGCTTTGTACTTTTTGATTCAGAAGATTCAACCTTTTCGGCTTTTAGCTTTTGTGAACTCTTTTGCTCCAATTTAGACTTTTCTGGTTTCGTCGGTTGCTCTAGCTTTGTTGAAGATATTTCTGCTTTTGCTTCAGAACTGCTCGTCTTAGAATGAATCGACGGCACATCAATTGGATGCTGTTTGTCCGATTTTCCTGCATGTTTTTCACTTTTCTTCATAAATTTACCCGAATGCTTTTCACTTAGCATTTTGGAATGACTGGTTTTCAGAGAAGATTTTTCCGACTTGCTCTCTGACTTAGAAATAGTGTCTTTAGGAACAGTCTGCTTTCTATGCTCCTTCTTGAGTTTTTCAGGTTTAATTCGTTTCTCTGAACTTGTCTTTTTATCTTTTGAATCAGAAGTTTCCGTTTTTATGGTTTTCAACTCACTCTTATGTGGTTGCATGGAGGAAGAGTGTTTCTTTGCCACTGCAGAATGGGATGAGGACTGATTGTCGGATTTCTTGATCGGTTTGCTCACCTCAGCATGAGATTGTTTTGAGTCATCAGAACGTGAACTTTTGCTCTTGATTTGCTCAATCTGTTTCTGTGGCAACACTGTGACTTTTTTCTCACGATCAATCTTTTTAGAAGTCTCTTCCTCCGCGATGGCGGATGCAGATCCTGTTGACACATTCGCTACATCACTTGATCCTCTCTCCGAGCCACCACTGTCAGCAGTTTTTGATGATGACTTTGTTTCAGTTTTTTCAGAGATTTGCTTGGCAGATACATCAGAAGAATCATTTTTTTGTTCTGTAGTGAAATCTTGGACAGGAGCAGGCAAACCTTGTTCGATGGGGTCTTGCACCTTCAAACCTTTGAGTGATTCTGGAACAACATCGACCTTGCTTTCAACTTTCATGTTTTGTTCGAGACTGTCACCTACTTCTGGCGCGGTGTAAATATCCTCATGGGTTGTCACAATCTCTGTCGAAACAACTTCGGTCGTGTCATAAACCACGCTCTCTTGCATGACGTCATTTGCTACAACGTCACTCGCTACAACGTCATCGCTCACAACATTGTTGCCACCAAGATCAAAGTCGCTGTGGTCGACAACCATCTCCGGTTCCGTTTGGACAACTTCCCTTTGAAAACTCATCTCTTTTGAGTTTTCGGCATCAGGTGTTGCTTCTTCTAACCCTTCAACCTTAGCAACAGAGGGGAGCTCTGTCGTTTTCATCGTCGCATCGTCCTCTGCAACTTTCTCTTTCTCGGTCGATACCTTATCACTTTCGTTTTCTGCGCCCACTACGTCACTCGATTCGATTATGACGTCCAATGCTTCAACTGTGACTTCATTAGCGTCGAATGGAGCGTCGATGACATCATCGCTAGCGACGGTTTCAGTGACGTTACTATCGGCCACCGATTCGGTCATGATGGCACTGGGTGGAAGTGTAGACAAAGTCTGATCACTAACTTCGTTGTCGGGCGTTGGTTGGACGACGATGGAATCCAAAATTTCTTCGACAACTTTCGGTTGGTCTGCAACGAGGCTTTGTATCTTAGTTTCAACTGTAGGATGTGAAGATAAAGTTTCATGTTTTGAGGGTTCGTCAGTGTCCATCCATCCGGCGGTTCTGGTACTGGTCCTCTCAGCAGGTGCCGGTCCTTCTGATTCACTGCTGAGAGAAAAGGCGTTTTTTGAAGCACTTGCGGTTGAAGGAATATTTTGAGCGCTATCAAGCTGGGCCGCTTTTTCGGCCAACGAACAGAAGAGCGGCCGGTCTTCGAGCAGGTCACTCCCGCCAAATAGAGAAAATCGTCCCGATGTCTCTTTAGCAGCTGGATCGGATATGGTCGCCTGTAGGTGGGATAGTCGTTCAGAATCTTGATCGAAGATGCTAGACCTACATCCAAATGGTATAGATAAGAACAGAGTACAAAACAACAAGTAAAATAAAAACTAAACCATATAACAACGGAAGGGACATTTTTAAACTCATTTCTGCAGATACCTAGTGCTCTCCATACAAAAACATGACCAGTGCTTCAAAGACTTTGAGTAAGTTCTAAACCCACATCCAGTAAGCAACTTTCTAAAAGGTACCATTAAAACATCCCCTTTGAACTTTGTTTGGTAATTACAGAAGAAAAAAAAGCAATACCACTGATGGGAATCAAACCCACGTCAATGAAATGACTACCATCGCCCTAATCCTCTGCGCAACGTCAGCCGATGGCGAACCTATGACTTAATTCAGCTAGGATTGCGTTTTTCCTTTGTTGCTCAAAGGGGATTTTTAATGGTACCTTTTGGAAAGCTGCATCCAGTAAGACGTCAAATTTCAATCAACAAGTCGGGTCATTAGATGTGGGTTCGATACCCTGTTTAATCAATCTATAGATCATAAAAAAATGCCACTGAATCATCCTGTTTTGTAAACATCAAAAGAAATGATTTTTGGGTAACAGTGTACTCGGCAGTGCCCACAGGCTGCACCAAGACTGTCTGTCTTATAAAGAGCTTAGTGCATGCCTGTAATAGGTACAGTGTTAATATAAAAACACATTATTTTCAGTAATATTTTTAAAAAAACTATACGCAGTTTGAAAGATATTTTCACGGTACATACGCACTGAGCCGGAAAACGCTGCAAATACGTTTAAAAAAACGAAGAGCGATCTTTTCAAGGCAGCAAAAAAACTTGTATTAGAATATGGTTGTTTATAAGTTGCAAGAATGTGTTTGAAAAAGCACAGCAACAACTGAGTGTACTCAACCAACCTGAAAAACCGTGAATTTCCGATTTCGTTTTTCTTTTGTTTTTCCGCCTGTTCCTTCACTTCCGCTACTTTCCGCGTTCCGGGGGATTCCTCGGATTTAACCTTTTTCTTCACTTTTACGAGCAACTTCATCCGTTCCGTAAGGCTGGAGGAGCCAGAGCTGGCAGGAGAGGCGGGAACAACAGGAGAAGTGATCGCAGATGGCGAGGAAAGGAAAAGAGGAGAGGTAACCGGACGAACATAGGTCTTCCCTTCTGTATCAGGCTGTGGAAAAAACACCATAAATTTCAGTACTGAGATGAATTATGAAGAACCCAACAACATTCTACAACGATGATTATGAAATATCAAGCAGGAGAGGAAAAGTTAGGAAACTAGGATAGCAGGATAGGAAAACTCAACTTAGAAAATAAAACATGTGTGAAAAGTCAGTTAAGAATACAAACAAGAAGTTTTATCAATCGCAAGTCACACCATCTAATATACAACGTTATACAAATGTGAAAATATAATAAAAATACCGTTAAACTAGCTTCTCTTTCAACTGTTGGGCTCTTCAATATGGGGCTGATCGGAGGCAAATTTCCGTCATTGTCGGAAGAAGGCGACAGAAACCCGGGAGACATCTCTCTATTAAGTTGATTCTTCATCGTTTCCAGTTCGGCTCGAAGCGTTTCGAGTTCTTTCTGCCCAAGAGGCTGAAAAGAGATAGAACTGTTAAAAAGCGGAAACCAGTTCCAATTATTATCAGCTTCAGTGAACCAGCCGGGGTCAGTGGTTCAATAACTCCACGGGTCTGGAAGTGCGTGAAACTGCTAATGGCAGATACTTCTAAAAAGATCAGTCAGGAGACAAAGTTTATATCTCAACCGAAAGTATCAAATATAAGAGCATTGTGATCCACCTATGTGGCCCAAGCCCAACTAACCCTTCGTATTTGTTGTCTCAAACCAAATAACCAAATCAAAACATTGGTTTCAACAGCGTTACGCAGGACTGAACCTGTCCGATCGTCTTGAGAGGTTAAATCAACAACAAAACAAAAGTTGACCGTTTCCATTGCAGTATGTACAACGTACAAGCGGGGTTTGCTCTCTTGGCTCCGAAGCATTGACAAAATTGCTGAACAAAATTCGCCCGCAAACTCTTTACCTCAGACGGACTGATACTGGAAGATACAGTCAAGTTGGTGAACGCTCTTGATGAAACCGGGTGCTTCGATTTCAATTGTCGATCAGGATGCTGCTTCTCAACTTGACTCGGGTGTTCTGTTCTTCTGTGCTTCCGTTCCATCTGCTCCTGCGCCCTTCTATCGCCGCTACCATGACGATCTTGCTTGGAGTTCATTCTGTAGTAGAAAGTGATTTGAAACATAAAGACTTCAAAGATACTTTTTTTTTCAAAGAAAAAGAAGGGCTGTACCAGCAAACATTTATTGGATTGGCTAATGATACAAAGAAGGATCTACACAGAATACAAACTGATAAGCATAAATCAACAAATGAATAAAAATATCAGTAATCTCTCAAGTACATGCACTCATGCAGCCAACACAAAGTGAAAATTACGTGACTTTAACTCTTATTTATTTGTTAAAAAAAAGTCTGACAAGACTTATTTTTCCTTGAATGTCCTAAATTATTTCAAGAAATTTGTTTTTACCACCAGCTTGACTTTGACAAGCACTGACCTTCTCAATGAAGTGTGTCCCATTGTGGGTGGAGCCGGCTTTACTTTTGGAGATGATGAAATTGAAGAGCTCTCTGCACCTTGAAACTGTAGTTTGTCAGAGGAAGATGTGCTCTTGGGGGTGTAAGGAGAGGAAGCAGAGGGAGTCTTCATAGTTGGTTGTCTGCTCTTTTCACTCGGTTTACTGTCGTTGGTGGAATTGTTTTTTACTTGTGACAAGGGCGAGACAGAATTTTCATCATTTTTTAAAGACTTTGGTGTCAAATTACTGGGAGTAAGGTTTTCCCTTGACGAAGGAACTGCAAAAGGAACTTTTTCAGCATGTCTGAAATCGCTTTTTAACTCAGCGAAGATTGCTTGGCTAACAGGAAGAATCACATCTTTCGCTGGCTCTGAAACGGCAACGTTTTGTTCAGATGAGACAGGATGAGGTGTCACTGCAACATCATCTCTTCCAACCGATTTACAAACGTTGCTACTTTGTTGATGAGGATCATCCTCCAAAGCATGCACTGTTTCATGAAGAGTTTGTTGGGACAAAGTCAAAGGAGAAAACTCAATTGTTTCTTTTTCCTCAGAAACTTCCTTTTTAACTGAATCTCCTTCCGGCTCTTCTAGTACGGGAGATTCTTTTTGTGATTCATCATCAGTGTCGATTTCTTCTTCCGCGTCATCAATGGAACTGATGATGTTTTGGCTTGGTCCTCGCATTCGTTCGATTCTACGCTTTTGACGTTCCCGCTCTTTCTTTTGCTTACGTAACAATGAGCGAAGTTCTTTATCTTTCGATCTTTTCATCTTCTCACTACGCTTTGCTTCCATTTGTTTACGGTATCCTTGTCGAGAGTCAAGGTCCTCTGAATGTTTATGGAAGAGCAAATCTGACGGCAAATCTTTATAGGATGAAACTTTAACTGCAGAAGAGCACTCGATTTCAGGATCTAAAACAATTTCATTAGATTGAACCTCTTCTACAATAGTTTGCTCTTCAATAATGTCCGGAGCCTGTTCGATCTCAACAATTTCTTCAAATGCTTCTTCTTGAATGGTTTCTTCCTGCACAACATCTTCCAGAGCAGTCTCAACTTTAGCAGCGGTTATCTCTGACTCTTCAACTTTGGGTTCTCTTTCTTTCTTTGTGTGCAACTGTGATTTTAATTTATTTTTAATGTCAGAAATGAAAATGTCTGCAACCTTGGTGGCGTCTTCTCCTTTTAGCTTCTCCTTCGAATCTAGCTTGCTCAGTAGTACCTGCAATTGAGCTTTTTCCTCCTCCAGCCGACTCAACTTCTCTTTCTTCGGTTCCGAAACAGACTGACTGTCGCCGGCATCAGGGAATATTGCGCTTTCTTTGTATTCTTCTTTAGTGACTTTCTGTCCCTCAATGATGGGCTTGCTCGTCAAGGGGTGAAAAGCACGATTAAAAGGTTGAGCGATGGCGACTTTAGGTGGGACTTTAACTGCCTCTGGTTCCCAACGACTTTTCCGCTTTATTTTATCCGCTTCTACAGCAGGGCTTTTGTCTTCATTGTTTTCCTCTGACTCCTCTTCTTCACTTTCAGAAGAAGATTCTTCCTCGATTTCTACCGTTTCTTCATTAACAAAGGAAGCTTCCTGTTGTGATGGAGATGCAACTTCATCATCATCGCTCTCTTCTGGCATCACTTCCACTACTTCCTCCTTCACGACAACTCTTGGCCGAAAATACGATGACGGCTCCTTGGCGTCACTGTCCACACCTGTGATGCAATAGATACGTCATAAAAGAGATTAATGACTAATGCAGTGGTCGGGAACCATTTTGAGTAAAATAGCCATTAAAGCTACATTTTTAGAAATACATTTCCTTGAGAGTCATAAGTTATACTGTAATGCTTTAACACTTAATACAATTAACACGTGGTGGCACTGGTGAAGTTTTGAAAGTGGGAACGCGTCTTCGCAAGAGGAGAAAAACAGCGGGGAGTTTGGGGGTCTCCCCCACCAAAAAAAAAAAGAACAAATACAATTGATTTGGTGCATTCTGAGCGTATTTTCAGCTCTAAATTGTAATGAAAAGTTAAAATAGAACTTTTGACGACAGGCTTGTGGACTTCAAATATACACAAAATAAGTTGACACTATTATCCAAAAATTAAACACAATAAACGTGACGTTCTAATGGTCGATTACTTCCAGTAGCACAAAAAATCTTTAAACGAAAAAGTGTTTCTGCTGTAAAGTTAAAGTATGGTAACAGGATTATAAAACGTAGCTTTTTTGAAAACAGTTATGCAGAAAATACTGCACTGTCTTAAGTTTTACTGGAAAGCCACTTTCAGTGGATGTTCAATCGCCAATGCAAACCCCTACTACCATTATCGCTGCTTTAGTGTAAACATTGCAGCATTATCTTGTGTTACATCGGACTCCACCTTGCCAGGTAACATAAAAATGGCACAACTTTCAACAATTGCATATGGTAGAAAACTTAGAAATCATGCAAGACCTGTACTGGCGTTTTCATCTTCGTTTTCTTCTTGAAAGCTTTGGCTGGCCACTGGCATGGGAGCTTCATGCTTGTAGCTGGCTCGTCGTGAGCGCTTGCCCGGTCTGGCGGGTTCACTGCTGCTCTCTTTGTGACGTCTTGATTTTTGGTCATGCTCCACTGATCCTCGTCCCTCTTTGCCGTAAGCAACTGCAGAATCGTCTGAAATATGTTCATTTTGTTAACAAAGTGACTGAAAGCTTCTATAAATTTAAAACTACCGAAAGCAAGCTTGTAAAAATACTCGCCTCTAATGGGTGAGTATTCCCACCAGTTGCGTACAGTGACCATATTTTGAGTGTTTCACTATTAGCAAGCGTCAAGCACATGTTTGGCTTGTGGTTTTAGCACAACTTTTCAGGTTATTTCAAAAAACACTGTGCCAAAAAAACTACAGTATTGCTTGCTGTAAAGTTGTAAACATGAATCCGCATTTAACAACACTAGTCGGTGGGGATTCTATAAAAAAATTGAGAAATGTAAATAGGGATAACACATTCTTAGAAAATGTCCTTGGTTTTTACTTGTGATGTCACATACCCGAATCTTTTCCGGACTGAGAGTGGCGCCGTTTTTTGTGGAACATTGCATCGCTTTTCTTGCTTTCATGTGGATACCGGCTCTGCTTCTTGCTGGGTACATCATAACCATCTTTGTACGGCTTTCGTTCGTGTGAGAACTTAGTGACGTCTTGCCGGTGCCTGGGCGTCACTGTCGGTGAGAATTCTCGTTTGATGAGCGCAGACACTCCAGTTTTTTCATGACTCTCGGACGATTTCCGGTAGCTTTCACTCTTAGAAGACTTCGTCGTTTGATACTTTGCTTTCTTTTTTGCTTGCTGATGTTGGTCGCTGTCACTGTCATTTTGAGAGGCGACACGTCGAGATTTTGATGGTTTGCTGTCGCTTTTTGACCTTTTCAAATCTTTTTCACGATTCTTCTTTTTATGCTCGTCACTTGGTGGCGATGTAGAGCGCACCCGCTGCAACAGTTGAGCTCGCGATTCTTCTGGTTTGTCCCGTTTCACATTCTCGGCCTCGGAATGAGAACTGGATGTGCGAGACCCGGTACGGGACTTTGGGACCGTTGATTTTTTACTGCTTGACTTCGTATTCTCGCTGTCATCAGCGCTTTTGGGAACTTCTTGCTTTGTGATTTGCTCTGGTAGTGCGGACGGTTGCTTGATAATGATTTCACCTATCGAATCAAGGTTTTCATCCCTTGTTGGCGTTTCGCTTCGGCTACGGTCGTACTCAACGTTCATCCATGTGTCAGTAAATTCGACGTTCTGCTTCGGTGGTTCCGAAACACGTGACCCGGTCCACGGGGCGACACCTTGCGAGTTTGGTGATCCGTGAACGACTTTGCTTCGTGCGATGCCACTTGACGAGCGAGGACTGCTTGGTTGGCTTTTCGAATCACGCAACTCTACTCTTCGCTCATCGTCGCGTCTACTGTACATTGATGCAGGGGAAGAGGGACGCTCTCTATACTTTCGAGAGGACCAAGCGTCCAATCCTGATCCCCGATCTTCTCGTACACTTGGTGATTGGATTGGGCTTCTAGTGTGGGGAGCAGAGTGGTCACGATGATCCATTAAGCGTGCTTCTCCTTTTGCATCAAACTCTCTTCCACGTGCTCTCCCACCAGATCCAGTTGATCTTGGAGATATACTGCGACTCCGACGAGGCAACCCTCTAGCGGGACTCACCCCTGGCCGCGAGTGGTGAAACATGTCCCTCCTATCTCGCTGTTTGACTCCCCGATGGTAGTCTTCGTACCCCCTTGGTAGATAATCGCGGCCGTGATCGCGCCGGTAGTCGGGATGACGATAATCGGGATCATATCGACCACCCGGGACACGGTCATAATAGTCGTCCTCTCTGTGGTAATAATCGGGCCCACGATCGTCGTTATAGCGACGATTTCGAGGGGAGATGCTTTGATAAACCGGCCGCCCACGGTTTCTATCCTCCCATGGTCGCCAGTCTCCTCTGGGTGGCGCTCCAGAGTCGTAGCTCTGAGGCGGGCCGTGATACCGAGATGGGTGAACGTCCTCATAGTAACTATCGCCACCTCCCGAGTAAGGATGTCCGGAAGTAGACCTCGATCGAGATCCTCCCATGGAAGAGTTAGATGGGGGCACCCCTGAGGCGTTAGGGGCAGGCAAAAGCAAATTTCGAATGTTTTCAAAGGTTGTAGCGCTTTGTCCTGAAAAACATACAAAATATGTTAAACAACAGAAAAGCAACGTTGGAATCACTGTTCCCTTGATTAGTCTTGATCATAAACATTACATCACACAGACGTGATTTCCATGATTCCACAAATCTTTTGGAAGTTTTCATACTGTTTTCGTTGCTTTTGACCAGCAAATCAGTCCTTTTTTACATTGATTCAATGTCTGCAGACGTTGAATCAATGTAAAAAGGGACCGATTTGCTGGCTGGGACATTTCCGAAAACAATGATATTGATGAAGACATCAGAACTAAAATAGCATCAAGTCTTTCACAAACCTGAGTTTCTCATTCTGGTCAAGAACAAGTCGACGAACTCATGGCTGGCGTAGTCGAGTTTCAAACGACTCCCGTTCAGCTTTCTCGCTCTCATTCCACTGATCGCCTGCTGGGAATGCTTATACTCTGTATAGAACACCAAAGCCTGGCCGAGACTCCGATCGATCACAACGTGTTTCATCACTCCATACCTGAAGGTGAAGATGAGTCTCATACTTGATCCGAGCATCGGGAAATGAGAAGATAAGGTTCTCATGATATTAACTAAGCCTTCGACACTAACGAGAGTAGGGTGGCCAGTTCCTTTCTCTTGGCCGCCTTTCCTTCAGTAACTACGCCTACCCAATTTATTACAAACTGGGTAGAGGTGAGCGGTGTTTTTAACAACCAGTTAAGCGGGGAGCCAAACTAGGTTTGCATGATTGGAAAACGAGCGCCTTACCCGCTGCCCCATAGCAAATAACGTGATATACCTGATTTGATGTCTGGGTAGAGATTGCGGATGAGGAAATGCGAAACTACTTTCGGCTTATTCACCAAACCAAAAGTTACATTTATTAATGAACATAATATCACTGTTTTACAAGCAGGATAAGTGCAAAGTGGACTAGAAATATCCAGTTCGGAATTGACACTTCTAGTGTGACCGGAAAAGCAGCTTCCGATCTCGTGATCACTTGATCACTTACATTGATTTAACGTCTACAGACGTTGAATCAATGTAAAAAAACGACTGATTTACTGTCTGGGAATTAGTTTGTTGCCGTCGTCTAGAGTAGATTGATTAGTTAAACTTACCAATATTTCACCAAATCTAACAAAAATGTTCTGTATGTCGCTATGCTGCACCGTCTTGTCAAGATATGACAGATATAACTATGACATTGAATTCCCCACAGATGTTGAAGCAGTTGATACTCAAAGTTGGTTTTATACCCGAGCGGTGAGAAAGTTTTGCAAAGACACTCAAAGACTTGCTCGGTGGACAAACAGAGTTGCTTACCCTACTGTCCGGTGCATTCAACTGAAATCTTCACTTAACAAACGTGAACTCGCACAAATATCTACTGAAAGCCAAAGTCGTATTTGAAAGCGGCTCTTGCAATTGCAGTGTATTCGGGGACTTGGTTCCTGATAAAGCTGATCGAGATAGATCAAAGCTACAAGACAAACAAGGAATCATTGAGCAAGATATGGATAGAGTGACCACAACTACTTACTTTGCAAAGCATGACGCAAGATATTTTTCTGTGAAGCTGTCGGTGACACCATCAACCCATACGCAAGATGACATCACTGTTTTGCCGAACCCCAACTAAAATGAAACGTTTATTTAAACAGATAAAAAATGATGGTTTTGAACCATCTTAATGATTCATAAACATCAGTAAGCGAACAGTTCAACGCCTTACTACAATGCAAGAAAATCAACTGGATACATGTCAATATGTTTCACGTTTACTTGGAAGAAACAATGGATGGAATATTAAATAACAAAGAAACATTAGCTATGAGAAGTAAAATCCCACAGTTTACTCCGAACACGAGAACATGATGGCAAGATTACGGAGAGGGAATAAGACCACCGGTCGATTACTTTCAGTGTAAGCCTTTACCCACGAGGAAAGTGATTTACGTAACTCGTTTGTGACGACATAAAGTATCAGACTTACCACTACAAAACATATGATAATAATTTCGCTACTTCATTTGGGACCTTTACCTTCAAACTATTGCGGCCTAACTTTTCTCCATCCATCTTCTGCATAGCTTTGACTACACTGGCGATGTCTGTGTATTGTAGGAAGGCATACTGGGGTATGCTGTTCTGTTTCTTAATTTCCAGAGCCTGCAAAATATTAATCAATAAAATTCTAAAACCTTTAAAATCAATACCCGCCATTGTTAGCAACCAACCTTACACAGGCAGAAGTTGACATTGAAACAAAGCAAAAACTAAACTTTATGCGAGATTTTTTTAGATTATGGTAAGGCATCACAACACACTGAAAACATATTAAACAGCTTTTATCATCATTCATCGGTGAAGCGAAGCGCAGCCAAGTAGCAGTAACTTTGTTAAGATACATCAACCGTGGGACAAGAGCAACCAACCACTAACAAGCAACGAGATAAGATTCTCTAGTCTTGCCGTCTTGTCGCACGCTGCCATAAAACGATGGATGTGAAAATTCATACTATATGTTGCTTTACACATTGAAGGTTTGAACATTGAACTGGTCAAAAACATCGTTTAGAAAATGAAGAGTTGAAGACCCTCAGTTTCAAAAGCTCAAGCGAAGACGACCATCCCAGACAGCAAATCAGTCGTTTTTTACATTGATTTAACGTCTACAGACGTTGAATCAATGTAAAAAAACGACTGATTTACTGTCTGGGAATTAGTTTGTTGCCGTCGTCTAGAGTAGATTGATTAGTTAAACTTACCAATATTTCACCAAATCTAACAAAAATGTTCTGTATGTCGCTATGCTGCACCGTCTTGTCAAGATTTCCCACGAATAGTGTTCTAGATGCTCTCGGATGGAATTCGTCGATGATTCCACCGCATTCCTGGAGCTCCTTTCCGCTCACTGAACATTGGGATGAGTCAAAAATAACCATGGTCCAAATGACAAAGCAAAACGCAATAGAAGTAGTTAAATTAAACACCGCCAAGTGTGCAGCAGTGCAGAAATTGGAAAAAAATTAAGTTTTTCCTGGTGTCAAGTTGGGCTCATAAGCGGCAAACTACGTGACTGGGTGGTGAGAGCGTTTGACAGATGTTCAAAAGAATGATGGTTCGATATTCTCCGCAAGCAAGCGAATACGTTGCTCAGCAAGCTGTGTAACAAGTTAGAATACGAATCAGCTTCATTCCCCTTAGTCAACTAGTAAGCGTAAGACGCGAAAAGCAGTTCTGTAATTGGAACCCACTACACAAACATAAGGGAAAATAGTTACAAATGATGAAAGCTTTCCAAGATACCCATTCCAGTTAATAGTAAATAAAAGAGGATGTTATTGTGATATTGACAGAATAAAGCACATTGCAGTCTTTGTCATGACATTAAGTAAGAGATTTTTTTCGACATTTATTGATGGTACGCGTGAAAACCACATGATTTATTGATATTTTATGTGTATTTCAGCCTTGCTTCAGCAATACAAAAAATATACAATATACAATATACATTACATATATCTGGTGCACTATACCAACATATCACCGAAATCACATCATGAGAAGCAGGACCAACAAAACGCTACTTAATCACATAAAAATAGAAGACCTATTGACTACAACGAAGCTACACCCAATTGCAGCAAACATAAGATCAAAAATTCTAAAACTGTTCGGCCATACTATAAGATCAAAACACGGAGCTAGAAAAATCTACATAGAAGATAAAGTTAACGGAAAGAGAACAAGAGACAGACCACCAAGGCGATGGCTTGACAACATACAGGCATGGACCGAACTCAATTTGACGACACTGGGCAAGCTAGTTAAAAACCGTGATTCATGGAAACAGATAACCCATGTTGATGCGCAATCTGCTTCGAGCTGAGATGGCGATTCAAATATGCCTTTAGAGACTATACCTTCTCCTTCATAGATCGACGCTTCGATAGCTGCTCCAAAGAGAAGCTTTGTCTTTGCATGGTTGATTGCCTTGTTGGCCTCAGCAGCATTGCGGAACAAGACCAGAGCGTGACGACTGACGTTGTCCCCGCGGATGACCAGGGACTTAACCTTTCCACACTTTTTAAACTCGTGGTATATACCATCTCGGAGGTTGTTGCCTGAAATCAAAGTTTGTATCACAAATTAGTATACAAAAATTGTACGCAATAACTTAAGGCAGTAAAGTGGGTCTACTACATTTGGACTGTGGCTAGTAGGGAGTGATAAAGCTGTTTGGATGATACAGCTTATCGTGTGAGAGATTAGCTACATGATGTCGAACATTTGCTGCAACCACATTTCGCTTAACTCAATAGGAAAACCCAAGTAGCTCAAGATATTAAAATGTTGACGGACATCACACATAAAAATCACACATAAAAATCTGCTCCTCAGCACTACAAATGCAATAAAGGAAGGATCGTACCCCAATCGGTGCATGTTAGCGCTAAATCGCCCAACACCACATCGGTTTAACGTTACTCAAGAGTTTCCTTGAAAGCAATGCATACTTGCGACGGATACAGCAGCCCCCCCCGTAGGAACAAAACACTATGAGCCGAACCTTTTTTATGAGACTTCGGCCCTCGCAATACGGGGAACTAAAGACGTTAAATCGTATAGATAAATAAATAGAAAAGAAAAGGACATCCGTGATTCACGACGGATACCCTGGATTGAGGGAGTTGTCGGAGAAGCTAAATCCAAGGTTAAAAGTCGTATGCACGTAAAAGAAACTATCTTTGCGTATTTCTTGCCGCCAATTTTAGATGTGTGGTATGCTGAGTCAACCATTTTGTTTTGCAAATCTCTAGTTTTCCAATGTATTTCCAAACCTACTTCCTATTGCAATTCCTTTTGAGGTTGCGCATTGTTGCGAAATGTCAGTTAAGTATTAAAAAGTTGAAGGATTTATGCTCTTTTTTTTGTTATTCAGTTTGTGAATAAACACTGCAGGCTGTAGCCACTGTTAAAAACACACAAAACTTTTTCACTAATAAAATAATGAGAACTTGTGAAACTTGGCGGTATTCAATAATGATGATCAAATATTTTAATAATTAAGAGGAAATTGAAATTTTTCCCACAAAAAAATATAGAAAAAAAAACTTGCAGAATGTCAGCACATGCGCATAGTGACAACACAATCTGCATTCGAAATGCTCAAATTGTGTTGTCACTGCGCATTCGTGCATGTGTAAAATATATTTAAACCAAACTGAATGGGTAACTGAATGACAAATGGCTGAGATAGTAAAGCAATAAGCCACAAAGTGAGTAATCCCAAGACACGTGGCCAAGAATTCAACAAAACGAGAGACAAAAAAAGGGATTTGGCGACACCCAGATTGCTTTTTTTTCTTTCTTACTACACTCACTACAGTATTTTCTTTCATCACCGCAAGCAGTAACTTTTCTTACAGTTGTCGTTGCAATACGTTAAAACAACATAGTTATAAAGACTTCGGTCAACCAACTACTACTGCTAACTAATTACTATTCTGACTACAACGCTGTGTGCTGACAGCGCGCCTCCTTCAAAATAAACGTGGCATGTATTGCCTGCTTGTACACAAGAATGTAAAATTCATAAACTTTAACCCTTCCTGTTTGTGCAAACCTTTCTCACGATTGATGGGTGACCTTGGTGTCGGCATGTGGCCAAAAAGAAATTTCTCATACATACAAAGCCGAGGAAAAAACTGTATGTCATTTCAAGTGGTTGTTCACTGACTAAACATTATTTCAACGTTGTCTGATGAGATTGATTTAGCCAACTGGAGGTTTCGACCGGTAAGTAAATGTGGAAAGCGTAAGGAGTTCACAATCATGATCAACACAAAAAATCGATGCAATTAAAGACCGCAAGGTCACACACAATACACGTGCATTGAAAAGTAACGTTTGACCCCTGCGAAACACATACATACAGAATATCCCCACTACAGCAATTGTAGGTCTAACCTCAACCGGTGTCGAACCTGTCACAAATACTAAGGCTTAAGAAGTCGGCTAAACATATAGACAGAAATCAAACCAGTGTTGTTCACAACGGAGATTAAAGCAACACAATTGCTTACACCACCTTGCTCATCAATCAGTAAAACTAAAAGATACTTTTAAAAAGCATAAATACTTCAAATGCAAAAAACATTTTTCTAAAAGATCAATTACAGACAATAGTTAAGAACACCAGTTAAGATTTAGGCTTGCAGGTTTTGATTTTAAATATTATGTAACCACCTATTTAAAATATAATTTTATGCGTCTTGATAACATCGGAGTTTGCTTTATTTGTTCATTTTACGTATTTTTCAAATTTTCTTTTTTACATGTGTAGCTGAAGATGCTATTACTATAGCGAAATCGATTCTTAACTTAATAAATTACACTAAGAGGTTAGATTGTTGTGCAAATGCCAGCATTTGATGAATGCAAAATAGCAGTACAGACAATAGTGTTGTGGACATGTGAGCTCAGTCTGTGCTTCACTGATCAGCCAAAGGCGGTAATCAACTACGTTGATATTTTTATTCACTACAACTTGCTTTCTGGATTGGATTAGCCCTCTAGCTATCTTTAGAAATACTTTGACATGTTTCGCTCATCAAACGTTATCGCAAACCAGAACGGATCGTTTTTACGTTGGGTTTATGCAGATGGTGGCAAATGGAACGAAAAGAGAATTGAATCAGAAAAAAATGGATCAATAATTTTTGCCCCAAGCTAATAAAGCTGACCAAGCAAGCTTCACTAGTTGTTCGCATTGCCTGCATTGTCTGTTTAATATTTTATCAAAATCTTTTTAATGCTATCACCATGCACAAAAACTGCTGTATGAGATTTCACCTGCGTTGACACTCATGCCTATGACCAACTACGGGTGTGATCACGATTTTAACCGTTTTGGTAGGACAAAAGTTCGATTGCAAAATGGGTGATGCTGAAGACATCTAATAGTTTCATTTCACTAATATAATATAACTGTGCAGAACCAACTCGAAGAAGTATGGTGTTTCCTCAACAGAGCACTGATCCTTTGTTAAGTGCTACAGCACACACAAACGCAAGAGGCACAGAGCAAGCATCCGTACACCCTCCAAACACTACAACATACAGCATTGTCATAACAGGTAGTTGACATCTGTCATTACCAAATAGATTGTTGAACGATTCCTACAATGCGAATATGCTGCACCTGTCGTTTAAATGGCGAACTGTCAAGCTCCGCGTCATACACAGAACAGAAAAAGAGGATTTCATAGGAATAGTTAGCAAAAATTTGCATTAAATTCAAGATTTGCTGTGATGACGTTACGCAGCAAAACAAATTGCAGTGTCTTTGCTAGCGAAAAGGTCACCTTGCATCATGCATGACCGCGCAAGCGTCGTTTGAAAAACTGTTAAACTAATCGTTTTAAATGAGGTGCGCATACTGGGCAAGGCTTCCCAGACGCGGAATGGCCCGTTTCGGTGAGTCCGATTCGGTGAGTCCGATCCCAATTCGGTGAGTCCGATCCCAATTCGGTGATTTTTTTCATTTTTTTTTTTAATTATTGGGTACCGTAGCCTAATTACCATTGCCGTTTTAGGGTTAGGGGTTAGAGTTAGGGTTTAGAGGTTAGGAACTCACCGAATCGGACTCACCGAATAGTAGCAGACTCTCCCAGACGAGTGGCATGAAAGCGATGGAGAGTTAGGGTGGAAAAAATGCGTTCTCCAAATGAACTTGGACCGCGTCCTATTGATTAGAGTTGGTTGGTCAGACTGAAACTTGGTCTCACAACAGCAGATCGATGGCTGGTAAATTATTGATTGTAAAAGTAAGCTAGACCTTTTTGGCGTACATTAGACGTATTAACAAAAGTACACCGTGCAAAAGCCCCAACTAACAAGGTGTTGTTTTTTTACATTGATTGAACGTCTGCAGACGTTGGACTGATTTGCTAGTTCGAAAGGTACTTACCACTGGGACGTGAAGGGAGTTTCTTAATAATGATGGTGACCATCTTCTGACCCTCCTGCTCGCTTTCCACGCTTGACCGAGAACTACACAAGCCTTTGTTAATCAACAGTCATAAAACATTTGCACAGCAATAGCAACTAATGCAAGGGGCATAAAAAATTGAAAATATAATACAGTTTTTAGGATCCAGAATGATTCAAAGTGGTGAGAAACTTATCTACATTATTGTGTTGAGTTCAAGCGTGTCAGCACAAATAGAAAAAAAATCAACAACTTCTACAAAAAAGTACACCAAACTTTACAGCATGATAAATCACACTCCTCAGCTGTTCCCTGCACAACTCTGATTACAAGGCCAGTTGATCATTTAAAAAAATACATGAGTGAAAGTATCCAAATGGGGTTCCTTGCGTACCACAAATGGAAAAATCATCACACTCAAGTGTAGCGTACGTTTCCTGCACTGATGAGACCTTAAGGTCGAAACAGTGACCTGTCTGCAGTTATATTAAATACACAAACATGTTAAATTCTTACCTCCATCAAAAAGCGCAGTGTTTTAGGTTGCATAGTAACTAGAGTGCTACCAAATTGCGTCGGCTTTTCTTAGCTCACTGCTATTGATGCCACAAGTATAGAAAGCATCATTCACATAAGAAACACCCTCACCTGGAGGAGGAGGAACTATTGGATCGTGAAGATGATAAGGAAGAGGACTCAGATGATTCAGAAGAGCTCGGTTGAGAGCTCCCGCTGGAATAACTTGAAGATGAATCATCTTCATCAGAAGAACTGACCACTTCCTGTCTCTTCTTGATTGAGGATTTTTTCACAGGGGAACGGCCACGTTCCTTTTGCTTTGTGATTTTGCTCGCTAGATCGGGAATGTTACAATGTGCAATTTTTGTGCAATCACTACTTTGGCAATTTTTAAAAATTACCAGCATTTAGATTGTTTTACAAAGTTTATTAAAAATGTACTTTGACAAAAAATAAATTTGCTATATTAAAACCACAACTATGAACACAAAACAATTGATGCAGCACTTGCGGTAGCGAATTAGAAAGTGTTGTGAACAGTAAAGTCACAAAGCAAGAAGAGCCAAAAACTACCATCAGTTTCGTTCCCAGTCACTTTTCCTAACCTTTTTTAACAGGTTTTTCCTCTTCATGCTGCTGACGCTTTGCCTTTACCTTTGTTGTCTTCATGACATCGACCTTTGTGGATTTTCTGAAAATGATACTACATTATTTTTAGCTTACCAAAAATTTACTGACAGAAATTTACACACGAAAAGAAACGATTAAAATGTGAAAAGAAAAAAAAACGTTTTAAGAAAACGAAATCAAAATTAAACTGAAAGAATTAATAAAAATTTACAAGCAATCAAACTTCTCGCACTTTTCGGGTTTGGAAAGAGAATGAGTGTTTGAACTTGATCCAGAATCATAATCCCTTAATTCTCTATACTTCTGCGACCCTCTAGGTTCAGAGTATTCCCCTCGGTACTTTGTCGAATGAGAAGTTCTGTACCGATCAGTGACGTAACCGCGCTCTCCAGAGTGCCTGAATATGAACTTTTAACATCAGTAGGGAATTATATTGCAAAACGGCTCCATTTTGCTGAGCTCAATAAATATAAGAACACTTAGTACATCAGAATTGGGCTTAAACTAAAAAAGTTGTGTATAACTCAAAAAAAACACAATTTATTGCAAGAGTGGCTCGATATTTGAAATAATGCGACAAGATCACACAGCATATGCTCAACTGTCGTTGGTAGGGAATATTGTAGCTAAGATGTTAGTTTAGAAGAATGTCTAAAACTATTTTCCCTCATGAACAAAATGGATGAGTGTACTAATCTGGTAGTTGACCGGAAAATCACTTTTTTTTACATTAATCCAACGACAACAGACATTGAATCAATGTTAAAGAATAATTTGCTTACTGGGGCAGTAGAAAATGGAATTCTGAAGTTGATTTTTAGTGTTAACTCATCCAAGACAGATTTGGTGCATGACCACTGACCAATGACCATAATTCCGGACAGCAAATCAACCGTTTTTTATATTGTATACACGTCTGTAGACGTTGAATCAATGTAAAAAACAACTGATTTGCTGTCTGGAAATGGAGGGCCTGACCCACGAACCAATACACTCAATGACACACGTGTTCACACTAAAGCCATTCCCAGTGATTAAAAACTCAGGTGTGCTTGTGGTGAGAACAGTGAGTGAAACACGACACACGTGCCCTTATCAATCATAAATGTAAACACTTGTAGAGCTGCACTTATTTGTAAAGACTTCTTTTACAAAGCAACAGCAAGTTCTTTTTTTTTTTGCTTTAGCTAACCCACAATACTGTTGGTTGTAGCTATACATTGTCAAGTTTTGAAAAGCAAAATATGAAAAACTATGTCACCGCACCCTTCCACAGACCCAAGATGAGGATGTTAAGCTGGTATGAAAATTGGTTTTCAGTTTGTATTCAGTCAGAGCATCGCGATAAAAATAACAAATAAAATTACTTTTCTTTTTAAATGTTGTTTTTGTGGTTGAGAGAATGAAGTAAGAGTAGGCTACTGCAGTACTGCAGTTACAAGATTTTGTGAAAATCTCGTAAGATGTACTCGGTTACTCATTTTACTCAGAAAAACAAGGCAATGATTTTCAGGAGAACAGATAGGATTTGGTTCAACCATTATAACCAACGAAACACCAGAAGAACGAAGCACCAGAAGAACGCGAGTTACTTTAATAACCAATGACATCATTACCAACGATAGCAAGCACACCATGGGTGACTGTGAATTGGGATTGAAGTGTACAAGTGATTTATTACAGTATTGTGGAAAATCTAGAAAAAACATACATTTTTAAATGATTTTTATATACTGCTTAGTGCTTACTAAGTCACTAAGTGTACAATAGCATTGTTAACTGTGTTTAGGTTGTCTAGTGTCTACTACATAAGTTGAAATTTTGTTCTTCCGTACGTTGTTTTTAGAATATAAAACGTCAACCTCTTTAATGACGAAAAAAATAAGGTATATATAGCATCAAATGTTATCTGTTAGATTACACATTTTTATGGTAAATCTGAATTTTGAAAAATCATCCTCGCACTCACATAAGCAAATTGCAAAAGAAATTTCCTGACTTTTTTTTAGTTTCTAAGTGCAACCAATTAAGAGATGACACTCAGAAGCTGATTACAAAAGTTACGTTGCACAGTGTGATGAGTCAGTTAAGCCATCTTATATAGGCCTTTGTAGAACACTCTAAAAATCCAAAGTTGGAAACAATACAACAAAGACCAGGTCAAACAAAGAATCCGTTCATGAATTCCACTTAAGAGTAAACCCTCTTTTTAGAGGATAATAAGCAGAAGAAAACTTACAATAGAAACTTTTTTCAACCACTTAGAAGATTTGAATTAAACATTGCAATTGTGACAGTTAAGACAGTTCCATTGTAGCTGAGCATGTTTGATCTTTAATACAAAATAAAAGAAATTTCCTCTTACAAACCAAATACAGTGTCCAGTAAAAATTAAGTGAATAAACGTTATGCTGTTATTCAAAACTCAGTATGGGTGCATCATCTTGAAAGTAACACCTTTTCCGAAGTCACCCAACAAAACTTTACCAAACAATATTAGTGAATATATATAACTTACAACACAGTGAATAAGTCAGTGAATATTTCCACAAAAAAATAACTGCAATGCAAACATGGATGTATAGCAAAAAAAAAATCATTTTGGACACCATTAAACAGATATAAATGCATATATACCTACCTTTTTTCTTTCATTGCAAATGTTGCAAAGACTAAATCCACAATGATATAATCCAATGTACCTGAATTATTTTAAATATGCACCACGCACTACAATACTCAAATAACCAAGCTGTATGGTTGCCGCTAAGTTGGAGGCTGTGCATTTCCTGTATCAAAATACATTCTCCTTTCAAAGGGTATAATGCTCTCATTCAGCTTAAGCATGCAACTGAGTAATCCATTTTTTTTTTCATTCAAAAGTAAATCCCGTGATTGTAAAGTTAGGGCAAATAGCATATATCCAAATTGTTAAATCCTTCTGTGATAATCTTTCCAGCGATAGGTTCTAACGAATGAGGAAGATTTTCAAAACTGAAGTGCTTGAGGTAATCCAGTTAATATGTGGAAGCAAATTTGTCCTTGTCGAAGACACTGCTAAGCCTCACCCATTAGTCTTAAATCTTGAAAAGTAGCGTTTGAAAATACCATTCAATTCTGCATGATAAATCCACAAGAACATAAAGTGTCTGTAGAAATTGGCTTACAACAATTACATCCAACCATGAAAGTGCTGCTATTCTGTATCTAGATTATCCTTTCACTGCTAATTCTACTGGTGGAATAACCTACTATATCCCCTCGATAATCCACACCAAACTTGCAATTCAATGCATATGCTTTCATTAATAATGCACCAAGACACATACGAGCCTGCAAAGGACATTAATGGTCATGGGACACCACAATGACAACACAAAGATTTAAACTTCGGCATAAAAATACATTTATTATTGCATTCAATGCTTCACAACAACGGAATGGCCCGTTTCGGTGAGTCCGATCCCTTAACGGGGGATTTTTTCAATTTTTTTTTTAAATTATCGGGTACCGTAGCCTAATTATCATTGCCGTTTTAGGGTTAGGGGTTTGGGGTTAGGAACTCACCGAATCAGACTCACCAAATCAGACTCACCGAATCGAACTCACCGAATCGGACTCACCGAATAGCAGCAGACCCTCACAACAACTACCTATCATATTTATTCCAATACAAGTCACATTTCTTATTCCAATATTTTATCATATATGCCAATGTGATGAATAGCCTACCAAGGATAATAAAAAAAACTTTGCATCACTTTACATAAAAGGATTTTACAATGCAATGTATACTCCAATAAATATGTTTAATAAGTTGTGACATAGTATGATTTTGAAATTAAATGCAAAGACATCAGCTTACCCCTCAAATGATTTCGTATTATCAGCTCGATGCCCTGCATAGTTTCGATGAGAACTAGAGCTGGTGTTATGTCGTAATGGAGAAGCATCAGGGTGGCGACTCGATGAACTTATTGCTACAAAACATTGAAACTGGCAATTGAATTTCTGTTAAAAGTTTACAGAAAAAATGACAGTCCAAAAATAAATTTCAGTTCAGTTTTTTCTGTTGGCAAGTAAACAAAAATATAACAAAACATAATAATCATAAATAATTCGCACAACAAGGATGGCAGCAAAGGATCAAAAGGTCATTAAGTCAGCTGACACCCAAACATATAAACAAAAATTTAGGAACATAACATAACATGATACATAATAGTGGAATAACAAAAACAAGTCATTACAAGGACAATGTGCAAAAAGATAAGCAAATGATATGCTTTAGGAGTGATTAGGCCTATTGTACAAATTCTTAAAACAAACATTTAGAAAGAAAAACATCTATATGCTTAACCTATTTTCTACTATGGAAACTTAAAGCTCAGAGACACAATTAAAATGATTTTCTTTTATATTATAATTACACAAAGTAGAGACTGAAAGTATCGATCTATGCATACTAGCAATAAATTCATGTGGTGGAAACTTAAAACGATCAACCAATGTACTGCTAAGAAAATTTCATCCTGTTTGAGACAGATCAGTTAGCACATAATTGTTTAATGAAAAAGACAAATTCGTTCATGAGATATTGCAATATCTCAGTAAGGCATTTATAAATGTAACTCCCAAAGGATGTCAAATTCTGGAAATTAAAAGCTGCATGATACAGTTAATCCAAAAAGAATCACTATCAAACCAGCATACAACATTTCATTGGAAACATGCCGCTGCCAGATTACCTGTTGGTTCACTATAATTTGTTTGCAGTTGACGATCCCCCATCATATTAACAGATGCTTGGGCTTCTTGGGCTGATCGTATATCTACAAATGCTACGACTGCACAGAAGTTGTTGTCAGAGCCACGTTTAGAAAGGATTTTTGCTCGTTCAATCCTACCATACCTGCAACGAATCAAGATCATTTCTATGTCAAACAAAAAAAGCAGTTTTTTTCAAATACTCATTGTGAAGCATTACCAACTAGCCACAGTATAATATCACATGAAATATGAACTAACAGACTTGCCTTTTAAAATACTCAACCAGTTTTTCTTCTCGAATATTTTCAGGTAGATTTCCAACCCACAAATATCTTGTTTCCCTCATGCTGTCATGCTAATGTGACACATCACCATTTTTAAAAGGAAAAGATGTTTATGTGCTTTTTCAATAATTCATAAAATTTCAAACTATTGTAACCTAGTATAAAATACTCTAAAAAGATACATTGTAAACATTTTTTATAAGTGAGCTTGAACCAGTCCCAACTATATATTTGCTTTACATATTTTCCTGACTCCATGGTATAATGGTGAAGGTATCAACAGCACTAGAGTGGACATTAGTATGTCAAGACTCAAGAACATTTGATTATATATGTCTTAGCAAAACATGCTTAAAGGTGGGCAAAAAGATTGGCTTCCATCTCCCATGCTTTCCTGACCAGTGACCACATAATTGCAACCTTTAGGTATCAAGCGTAAGTTAGCTTAATAAGAGGCATACTTTGTAAACCTTTACCCTTTAGCACTCACAAGAAGATCGAAATAGCAATTATAGTTTTAGATTGTCATTACTAACCATGACTGCATTCCAGTCATAAAAACATCACTTCATGAAGGGTAACACTGTTCAATAGGGTGTAACGCTCCGACCAACTTACTTGTTGGCTAGTTATTGTGGTTTGCGAAATGACCTAACTTGATCAATGGAAAAAAAAATTTGGAAAAAAAATATTGTTTAAGCAGGCCACGCTCCCCGTTTTTGTTGCGAAATCCCCATTACCCCACAATTTGCTATATCTCGTATTCTGGTGGAGATAGAGAGCTGCTTTTGCCACCAAAAGATGCAGAATACCAAAGTTTCTATCCGACTTATGAACATGCTACAGCCCTAAAACCTTTACTTCTTTCTATAATTGAGAAAAACTGTTTTGAGAGTAAAATCTGTCATTTTTGAAGCAAAATGCTTGTATTTCAGATCTTGGCTTGCACGATTGTCATTCAGTCATTAAAAACATAACCTTTATAAATCAAACTTGTAAGCTGTATAAGAACAGTGATGTTTTATTCAATAATGAGGCAGGAAACAATCAACACAAAACTATACAATACATGCTAGACCAGTGGTTCTCAACCGGGGGTCCGCGAAAGTTTTCGAGTTTTCAGCATGATTGATAAATTACGAAATTTAAAAATTGTTTGTGCTTTGTTTATGTATCATATTAGCTTACAGTGATTCTCAAACTGTAAGTTGCAACCCACTGGTGCATCGTTTAAAATTGCAAAGAACATTGCACAAAGGTTTGATTTTTTAACTAAAAAATATCATATAAATGACTTAAACCTTTTAATAAAGCAATGTTGGCTATGTTCAACTTAATTCTTTTGAGACAGCAGATTGTTGATCAATGATTAACTTGGAAATGCAACTCACATATTTTGCAATGACTGTGATTATAACGAATTAATATTGATTACAAATGAAAAAAGAGAGAAATTCTTTGTAACGGTCACAAGTATTCTATTAACTTTTAATAAAATTTATAGAAAAACATCCTCAGCATATAGATTACTGATGTTTGATCCTGTGTGCCAACAAATTATAGCTCATAAGTCATAACATAATTTCATCAATCGTCAAGTGCGTTGCGAATTCAGCAAATTCTTCTCAGTGTGTTCCTTCGAAACTTATATAACATATGATTCCATAAGGAGACGCGATATACCAAAATTTCAAATAGAAATTGTTAGGGGTCTGCGACTGCTTCGAAGGCACCAAAAGGGGTCCCACCAAGACAAAAAGGTTGAGAACCACTGTGCTGGACAAAGTACATTGTCCTGTTAATTTCTCATTGCGAATAGTATGCATTGTTAATGTGACTCTTTGTCTTTATGTCAACATCACTTGTGTCACGAATTTTTTGCTATTAATTGTTTCCTTCATGTGGCCTATCAATCGATCACAAGAAGTATTGTTGTTTCGAAACACTTCCTAATCATCCTTACTCCCTGGTGTCAGATATAGTGAAAATGCAGAAGTTGCATCCATAAATGCCGCCAGCGGACGGTTTGACCACAACAGAGCTTTGGTGTCTGCTTTATTTGCTGTTGAAATCCTAGATACATCAATGTTGGCATGCAGTGCACCCAACACAGCTGTCTTTGGGTTCAGCCATTTCTCACTGTGGTCAATGAAGCATTTCTTCGCTGGCTCAGAAGCATTACATGCTTTCATGAAGCTTCTCATTTTTAAGACAACTGATGAACCTTGTACGGCACTGGGATGCAAGTCTTTTGTCTGTTAATTTACAAACATTAGAACTCACAAGGTGTGATGATGTTGAAGCAATTTCCTCTTCACTGCCACTCATACACTCAAATTCACTGGATGATGACTTTGGCATTTCCTCTTCAAAAGATGTCTCTAATTCATCACTGTTACCAGTAAGATCAAAATCATCACTAGCGTGTTTATGGCAAGTTCTGAGAGTTCTGTTTTGTATTTGCTTCAAATGTATTTGCTTCAGACAGCCACATCAACACTACCAATCACCATGTTACGTTCTGAGCGCTGATCTAAAAGAAGTCTTAGCTCTTTTGGATGAACTCTTGAAGACATTGGACAAGAGCAAATAACCTTTGTTCTCCAATGGTCTGTGCACTGTGCAGGGGCGAAATGGCCTGTTTCGGCTAGTCCGATTCGGCTAGTCTAGTATATACATTTAAGTAATGCTGAAAGAGTTTCTATCACAGACATATTGCTGAGTATATTTTGATGTGATATTTAACACCAGCAGTTTTAAAACCTGAGGTAATTACTTAACCAGCTTAAAAAGCATTATTTTGGTGACCTGGGGAAAATTCATTATTCGACTTCTTACATCTTTGTAATCAATTTTGAGATAAACATCATAAAATTTTGTATACCAGTGCACAGTGCTGTATATTGGTGAAGGAAACTTGTAAAATTATACTGATTCAATTCTGTGAAAAAGTTTGAGAACAACAATACTGTCTTCTGTTCAATGACTGTACTAGTTACACAGTTGTGAGTTTGAATAAAGGCTATCTGTAATGGCTGAATGACATTCATCTAAGCCATGACCTGAAATACAAGCATTTGGTTACGAAAGATGCAAATTTTACTGTCAAAAACAGTTTTTCTCAATTATAGAAAAAACTAAAGGGTTTAGGGCTATGGTACATTCATAAGTTGGATATAAACTTTTGTATTCTGCATCTTTTGGTGGCAAAATTAGCTCTCTACCTCCATCGTGGGATGAAATATAGCAAATAGTGGGGTTGTTGGGGTTTCGCCACAAAAATGGGGAGCGTGGCCTGCTTAAATGATTTTTTTTTTCAAAAATTTTTTCCCCCTTGATCAAGTTAGGTAATTTTGCAAACCACAATAACTAGCCAGTAGCAATTTGTAAAAAAAGTGTGTAAAGTGTTACACCCTACTGTTCAATGTCAAGGTTTCTACAATCTACAGTGCTTAAATGATGATATAAGTGCCATATATTCTTATCATTTATTCACAATGGGTGACTGGATGTCAATGAATGCTACTTTTGTTCATACTGGCTTTGTTTTACATTAAAATAGGGTGTTTCTTTAAAATATATATAGTTAATAATTACATCAAACAAGACCTGCAAAACATCACTCAGCTAAGCAGTTACCGTACCGTACTGAATATGATGGAAAACTACAAGAACTAAAAAACATGTTTGATTAATTATTAATGACAATTGGAAACTGTTGTTAGCTTTTCTACTCTAAAAGTTGTGATACACAGCAATTAATGACAATGCTGCAAATACTAAGATTGTCTGGTTGATTGGTTTTGAATCTTTATCCTCGGACTGGAAAAGCCTTGATAGGCTATTCCTTCTAGTTTTACACACTTGTAGAAGCTCTTGACGCAGGGCCGGTTACCGAGATTGGCAGAGTGAAGTTTTTCGATTGTTGAAGTGTTGTTGCTGGGGAATTATTCTATTTACTAGGTGCCATTGAATGGAGAGCAGTCCTGAAATGAGTTGCTCAAACGCACACCCCGAGAGTGATCATGTGATCCTCAGCCGGCACATAGCCGCGTAACCACTGAGCTAACGAGGCGGACAAGATATAAATAATGTTTTTACACCACAACATCATACATATTAGACCTTCCAAATACATTACATGCATCAGGCGTAGCAAACTTCTTATCGAGTGTAATTCACAAGAAAATTTCTTAATTGCTAGCGATCGATCAGTCAGTGATAAAGTCACTAAGCAACTTTTTTTCTGTGACACCTTTACTGCAAATGGATTTGCATTTATCAAACATTTGCCATCGTCACCACTGAGCAGTATATTCAATATTCATGTTTACATCAATTTAGTTCTTTAAAATAAAACACGGAAAAAGTGTTCCACAACTGAATTGACTTGAAATTTTTATTAGGAAGTCAGTGAGATGTTCGAGTGATCATGTTTTTTATCAGCTTGTTGTAATCAGGGGTGTATCTCTTCAAAGACAACTTTAAACAAACATCCGATTGGAGATTGATTAGCACAGTACTTTATTTTGATAACGTTCATAAATGAAAAGGTAAATTTCCATAAATGAGTTAAACCATGACAAGGTTCAACCAAAACAGGAGTGGATGTATTTCAAATATTTTGCATATTGCAGTGTTTCGCATCAACAACAAACCTCTGAAAATCATTTTCAAATGCCTAAGCTTCAAGAAACACATCAGCTTTCAATGTCAATATTTTCATTTCAATAGCATTTCTTTCCAACAAAAATGGTTCATGATTTTGTGAGAAATAGTTGACACATTTAAATCTGATTTGAACGGGTATGAAACATATTCAACTATTTCTTCGAATTTTTAAAAAATAGTAAGTGAAAATGCACATTTTACAAATATTTTCAAGTCAACAAAAAATCCGATGGGATTGACCAGTTGAGACTTGGAAATTAACATGTTGATTGCGATTGATGTGTTGGCCACCCTTGAGAGATATACATTAACCAACAAGCATAAATTAACCAATCAAAAGCCACTTTTATGAATTTAAAGGACAAAGGCCTAGTTATATATATACTAACAAAAATAAATATTTACAACATATTTTATGCCAATGAAATTTGCAACAACTATGGTACGGTACATAATTTGTTTTTAATACAATAAATACAGTTTCTCTAGTGCGGTATTTTCTTATGCAATGTATACCATTATATAATTATTTTTCTTTTAAAGCCTTAAAAAGGACTGTATTTAGAGTAGAAAACGTTTCGTTTGCTTTATTTTATTTTTATGACATACGGTAATGTCATATATATTATAATAATAACAATAATAATAATATATGAGATGTTGTAAAGCAGAGTGCTTATTCATCTTTCAATCACGTACAGTAAACAACTAATAAGGATAATAACAATATTAAGATTAACAGAGGTATCAACAGTGATACACACGCAAAAGTAAACAGCTATATAAGGTAAAAAGACACACAAAAACAATACCAATTATGCACTATGAAGTGTGGATTTACATCAGGTTAAACAAAGGCCACTCTCAAAACTTCAAACAAAGCATTAAATTGCCGTAGTCGAACAGAGTTAAACACAGTTTTATTCAGATCCTACACCACAAAAGTGTGTCCTCATAGCAAAATATTACCGAATTCACATAAAACTCATCACTCTAATACAACACGACACCTAAACATTTATTGAGAATTCCAAGGTGAAATAAAATCGACGCTAAATTAATCCAATTTAGAAAATGTGCATTTGAAAATGTTTGGCAAAAGCACGTATTAATATTAATTTACTCGTGATTTAAAAAAGGCCTACCGTACCGTATGTGTTTAGCATACGGTAGGCCTATCAGGTTTATAAAACAATATCAAAAAAACTGTCTTGCTGCTTTTTCATTCCTTGATTGAATTACAATTTTTTCAGTAAGCTACCGTAAATAGACGGATGCAACCTAGTTCGTACCCTGAAAAGATCGAGAGAAAAAATTAAAAAAAGCGGAAGTCGCTGATCGCAGTTTCCGCAAACATTTTAAAATTTTCCCCCTGAAAAGATCGAGAGAAAGATAGCACAAAGCCAAAGTCGCTGATCGCAGTTTCCGCTAACCCTAACCGTAACCCTTACCCTAACGCTAACCCTCGCTGATCGCAGATTCCGCAAACATTTTTCCGCAGTTTCCGCTAACCCTAACCATAGACTAATCTATGCTCTAACCCTAACCTTCGCTGATTGCAGTTTCCGCAAACATTTTTCCGTAGTTTCCGCTAACCCTTACCCCAACTCTCTAATTATAGAGTAACCTATGCTCTAACCCTCGCTGATCGCAGTTTCCGCAAACATTTTTCCGCAGTTTTTGCTAACCTTTTCCTAACTCTAACCATAGAGTAATCTATGCTCTAACTCTAACCCTCGCTGATCGCAGTTTCCGCAAACATTTTTCCGCTAACCGCAGTTTCCGCTTACCCTAACTCGGCCCTAACTCTAACAATCGAGTAAGCTATGCTCTCTAACCCTAACCCTCGCTGATCGCAGTTTCTGCAAACATTTTCCCGCAGTTTCCGCTAACCTTTACCGTAACCATAGACAGTGATGGGCATTATCGGCGATAATTATCGGCGATAAATTTTTATCGCTTATCGTTATCGCTCAACTATTTTTTCAGTTATCGTTTATCGTTATCGCGAAAGGCAATATTTGATTATCGCCGATAATTAATCGCCGATAAATTTTATTTCGGACCAACACACAAGTGGATAGACCATGAAAAGTAATATTTTTACTAGCCACCTAGTTAATGAAACTAAAATTAAAACCAGTTCTTCTTCAGTGCCTGAAGTGTGTGCGCACAGGTCGTTGTCAGGGGAGGGGGCACGCCCCCTGCAGCGACGGCCCTGACAACACAATAATGTTTAGAGTTGCAATGCAATGAAATGCATGCAACAAGGCTCTTGTTGTTTTGCTGCAATCGGCAATCGCGAGTGAATTTTACAATTAAAGAGTAAGCGCACAGGCGGTACAGATTCCTTTGAAGCGAAGCGAAAGAAATTGGCAAGTGGTTGATGAAAGTGTCCCAATACGAGGCCGCTTTTACATCGGAAACATGGTCTTTCGCGCCACCTCACGATCAACTATTTTATTTTTGTGTTTTCTTTTTTCGTTGGAAGTATTAGTTTTTAGTAATTGTCGTAAAAAAATAAAACCTCTCTTGTCAAAACATAAAACTTACTGTTTTAAGCGCACTAAATCTTTGGATGAGTAGATTAACTAAAATTGCAAGAACTTGCCTTGAGACGTGCGGTTACGTCACAAACTCAGTTTAAAAGACAAAATTCACACACAATAACAACACAAGATCGGCTATAGACTGTAAGATCGATTTTTTGCTAGCTTGGCGATATAACTTTAATCCAAAAATAATAACCAAATGCGTAAGTGCCATTTAACTTAAAAAGTTAACCCATTTGTGCCGAAAGTGAAAGTAATTAAAAAAAATTTTCGGAAAATTTAAATATTGCATAATTATGACCTAAAAAACATATCACAATAATTTTTTTCCTAATTGTGTTAGTACTTTTTGAGAAAAAAGCCGTCCTATAAATAAGACGCTAGGCAAATCCGTTATCAAATTTCACTAGTTTCTTGTGCGTAGGCTAATGCTTAAGCGTTATTACATTTTACTTATCGCTCAAAGTGATAAATGGGAAATGTCTTGTCATGTCTTGTCATGTCATTAATCATTATTGTCATCGAGCATTTTATTGAAATGAAAGTTCAAAAAATATGAAGATGAAAATTAGCAAAGTAACACAACATCACTGAAACAAGTCATTGTGGAATATGATATTGCTTGAAGCATTTGACATGCAGACCGACATCACATTTTTGCATCTTGTAGTAGTTTTTGCATGACAATAGGCGCATCGAGTTGCGTGGTAAAGTTATGCTAAATACAGTATTATATAACCTTTCTCATTTACCTATGCGACATAGCCTACCTCAATCAAATATTTTTATTCCCACAAATACAGTGCCTATATTGTAATACTTATCTCAACAACTCAGCGTTCTGCCATTGCTTTAATGATGGTGTTCACAAAGAAAACAAAAAAAATTATCTGAAATTATCAGTAAATTACGATAATTATGTTTTTGTTCTTAAACAAACACGACTAATTTGAAAAGCTTGATGAATTTCACAGTATGCACATTTTTACTACCAATAACGCTTAAGATTACTGATAAACTTCCAAGCATTTTGCGTTTTTGGGAATTTTTTCAATTATTGCTGACTTTGCTATAGCCTAAACAGACCTTTAAGCAGAAAGCAAAATACAAAGTTTGGAATTTTTTATGGTATTTTCATTTGATTTAATTATTTTGCCTACTGCACGTAAGCGGCAGTGTAACTCAATTGATAAAAGCATCCAACTGGTATCTGAAGGTAGGCTATAATTATAAGCACGGCGGTTACCTCAGTGATTTGATTCTGGATCAAGAGGTTGAAGATTCGATACCTACTGCCGCTGTTGCGATTCTATTTATGCATAACTTACAAAAAGTTTTGTTCGATTTTTCGTCATGTTGATGAAAACAGTTCGTGCTGCATGGGATGGGGCAGCGCTAATCAAGAAAATTTTTTTTATCGTTATCGGACATTATCGGCGATAATTTATCGTTTATCGTTATCGCTTAACTTTTTTTTGATTTATCGTTATCGCTTTAGGCATTTTTCGTTTATCGATAATCGTTATCGCTTAACTGAAAAATGAGTTATCGCGCCCAACACTGACCATAGAGTAATCTATTTCTATGCTCTAACCCTAACCCTCGCTGATTGCAATTTCCTCAAATATTTTTCCGCAGTTTCATTTTTCCGCAGTTTCCGCTAACCCTAACCCTCGAGTTTGTTTGCGAAACTCCGATCAGCGAGTTCGGCTTTGATTAAACTGCGATCAGCGACTTCGGCATTTTTTAAATTTTTTCTCTCGATCTTTTCAGGGTACGAACTGAGAGTACGAACTGTTCAGGGTACGAACTAGGTTGCACCCAAATAGACTACCCTAGCCCAGGGCCTCCGAGAGAAATCAGCACTGGTCGGGAAACAATACGAAAAATGATCCCCATAAAATTTTTTAGCAAATATACAACTAATTTGTATCTTGCGTTGCATGTTCGTGTTAAGCTGAAATTAGCCTACTTTCCTCAGCATGAAAAGAATTTCCTTCAATGTAAAAATCAACAATAATCACTGGATTACATTTGCAGCAAAAATGCCATTGAGGCAAACTATTTTGTCTAGAAAGCTTTGTAAACCACAATACAGGCAACGAAAATAGTTCAGCCAGGGATATCTATAACTACGGGATTGGAAACTCTGTGGAACTGAAAACCATTTTATACACCAGTAGGGTCACTTTTCTTTGTGCGTTGCTGTGATAAATATTCACATAAATTGACCTCAAAGGGCATCAAGTAGTAGACTAAACGAACAACCAAAAGTGTAACAATCAATTTCCCTGCTGTAAATTGTAAGGTCTACGCTTGCCTGGTTTGTTTATTTGTTCGTATTCCATTAGTGCAGTCATGTAGTATTTTGTTTGCTGCTTAAAAAGATTCCAGAATGATAATTGGTTTTAGTTCTGATGACATCGTAAACGAATTGGTTTCGTACTGGATTGGTCTGTGAACAAGTTGATGATACAACAACATATTTCACTGATTGCTGAACACTCCTCATTTACTTCTGATCCGATTTGCAGTACGCAAAATGCTAAAGAACAACAGTAGGCGGTTTTCGGACTCGTTACATTCATTTATTTTTTGGATTCATTGTTTTTTTTTCTAGCAGCGTAAATGTACCTTTATACATCAATTAAGTTTCAATGGGAGTGTATTTTGTATTAATATTGTAAAATCGAATTTTGTATATCTTTTAGTCGGTATTTTATTTTGTCAATCTTTCTGTAGTCGTAGTAATGTGATGACCCTACTGATGTATAGCACTGAATAGAGTTTCCAATCCCGTAGTTATAGATATCCCTGTAGTTCAGCCAAGCTTTTAATTCACTAGTGTCCAAACTTTTTCCCACGAGGAGTTGGCCCGTGGGCTGGACTATGGACATCCCTGATTTAATTCAACCCTTTCTGGACTTTTTGCAATGCAAAGTTACGGATCACAGCATCAAATAATAAAATTTTGCGACGTCTGAATTGATGCACAACATGTATAGTTAGGCTTTTCAATCCGTTTCGAGTCATAGGCCTACTGGAGCGCAAACAATTCTTTACAAATTTCAGTAATTGCTAAAACCACGTTCTCAAAGCGCAACCGTAGGAGGTAGCTACCGGAACACAAAAAAAATCATAACAAAACTATTTGGAAAAACCTTTCGAAATTTGCAATCAATAATTCCTTGTGTAGAGATTATGGGGTGGTTCGTTTTGGTTTGCAGCTGAAGTTTGCTGTGTGGCTTTCTGTCAAAAGTACCAACTCATACAAAATGTCTTGAAAAATGTCATTGTTGTAGCCTACAAATGGTTTAAATTTGTCCCACATGCCCGCAACTGCACAACAGACATACGATGAAATTTTCATGGAACTTCAAACTCATCGACGATATGTTTGAGTTTGTTGATACATTTGTCAATTCAAACAACTATCGAATCCTTTACAATGTACGGTAGAATACATTTCCTTCGAATGATTCAGCTAGTTAAGTGGAGTTGTAAAAGCGTTCTGTCCTCAGGAAAAGAAAATTATTTTTTTTAAAATTTATAATTGCCACTGCAACTTTAGCTTGCGAGTACAGTGAATCTTGTTTAGGACCGTAATCCACATAATGCAAAGCAGTCACAAATTTAAAACTGCTAGTTGTAGGCTACTTTAGCATTGACTCAGCTTCCGATCAAGCTCTTGTTGGTTCCAACTTGATACATTTAAGAAACGTCTTTAGAGCTTCAATTGCAAAAGGGTAATGTAAAGCATTGGGTTTGACTGCACCACGCCTTGATTACCTTCTCAAAGTCAATTTTCTTTGCAAGATGATACGACAGCTTTCTTTAGAATTTTCAGAATTTTTTCTCTGACTGGGCTATAACTTTAAAGATGCTACAATCTTACAGATAATCAATTACTCCAAAAATGATAAGACATTTGAACAACGCTGTCTGTAGGCAACATTATGAATTCCAACTAGATTTAGCCAAACAATAACATCCATAAACAAAAAACTCAAATAAAGAAAAACTCACTATACCTTCCAAAATCACATCATGAAAAAGCATGACCACCAAAAGGCTACTTGACCACACGAAAACAGAAGATCTTTTAACTATGACAAAATTACATCTAATTGCACCAATAATAAAATCAAAAGTTTTAAAACTGTTCGGCCACACAAAAAGATCACAATTCGGAATCAGCAAAGTTTGCACAGAAGGAAAAGTAGAAGAAAAAAGAAAACGTGGCAGACAACCAAAACGATGGCAAGACAACGTCCAATCATGGACCGGACTCAACTTGGCGACAATGGGAGAGCTGGCTCAAAATCGCCACTCTTGGAAGCTAATAACTCATGATGATGCGCAATCTACTGCAGGCGGAGATGATGACTGATGATGATTCGTAGACAAAAAATATACAGGATTTACTTTCTTTAATCGTGCTTGGACTGATACCTTTAACTTTCCCAGATAACTTATGTTGAATACAACATCCTATGCCTGGCCAACGCAGATTTTGAAGTTAAGGTTCAGGTGTCAAGCAAAAATAGTTCCCGCTTAGCTAAAACAGCACCAGTTTTCAAGATGAAACTATCAATACAATCGAAACCGTTCAGTGATACACAAATCATTTCAGCTTCAGATTTTACGTCTTGAAGCTGTTCAACATCGCCTACCTTAACACGAAAATAATTTGTTCTTGATGAGAAGCATCGAGAGTGACATTTACAATGATTGAGAAATACTTGGAACTACGCACTTCATTTAAGAATTTGTTGATTATTTAGTTGGTACATTTTTACTTTAGTACTAAAAATGGGCCCCCTCAAAAGTGCAAAAACAAAAAACTACTCGTTTTTCCTTTACAATGTTTTGCTAGGGGGGAAACTGGCCCGACTCCCCCCCTCTCGGAGCCACTGCGGCCTAGCCCCACATGCATAAGTCACTCGGCTACTTGAACAGACTTAATTGCTCAGGAAGTCGTGCTCGTCGTCGCCGTGTGAGCCTCTGGGGCCGAGGGCCTATCCTTTTACCACCCCAGATTCAGGATGTTCCCGGACTACACTGGAAGGCTGCTGCGTTGCTGCACAACTGCAATGAAAATTTTCACAAAAAGTTTCTCAAATATCTTGACGTTTCTTGTGCCCAAATGTATTTTATGTTCTCTGTTCACAGATTTGCTGACAGTTATAAGTGTAAATTATATTTGGAAACTCTTCGTGCTTTGAAATATTTTGCGCAAGGTTAGAAGTAAAGAAACAGTCGATTTCAAGAGCCAAGGCTTATGAGAGGAGGGTACGGCGTACCCTTGAGGGCCCACAACTATGATTGTTGAGGGGCCCGAAATTGTGATTTTATAGTTGGTCACAGCGGTAAACCATAATCTCTTCGTGGGAAAATTGTAACATAAGATTCCCGAATCCGTTCGTCTGCATGTAATGACCGAAAAAGAAATACTCCTTTGAAACGTCTATTCAAAATTGTATTTCTGTAAAATTAGCCACCTGGCTGTCGAAAATGGAATGCAACGCCGTACACCACTAAAACTTGTCACTACAGAACAGATTACTTGGATAAAAGACGGAAATTTTCGTCCAGCTGACAAGCACTAAGCAAAACAGTTAAACATGCGACCAACCTCTTCAAGCAACAATTTTAAAATGAATGACCAGAATAGATATCAATATCTCAAACTCACGTACGCAGTACTGTGACGTAATAGTGAAAGACATTGTCACGCAATTCAAACAGGTCTTCAAAGGTGATGATGCAATATTTCATGTTTAAACAGGTTTGACACAAGTCTTACGAACGATGGTGCAATTTTGGCTCATTTTTAGGAAAAATTCCATGACGTAAGATTCAGTAGACCTGAACGGTTTTATATGACGTTTGATTTGTATAGAGATTGGCCGTAACAATAGTTTACGTGAAAAAATGTTTGGTTTGAAACCATCCTAAACGACTAAATTCAAGCATAAAAGCTGTTATTCTTTAGTCCCGGGGGGCCCGTAATGTAGAAAAAGGGCCCAAGAAGGTAATTGAATGCATTCCGCACAAATTAGGGGCCCAAAGTGGTGATTTAATGCTTTACGTACAGAAATGTTTTGGTAAAAACATCCTAAATTAAACCATAAAAGTTGGTTGTTCTCCTGTCCGAGAGCATACTGTAGCAAAAGCAGGGTTGAGAAAATCCCGGGCTTTTTTAAAAACCCAACCCGCTAGTTTTTTTTTTTAAATCCCACAGGTATTTTTGGGCTTTTTTGTGTTTTTTAAAAACTATTTGAGCAAGGTAGTTTCACGCTTATTTTACTTCAAAATGAATTTCGGAGCAGCGATCGCAGCCAGAGTAAAAAAAAGTGACTTCGTTCACCTCTGCTAGGCATGTGGTGAATGAAAAAGTTAATATGTTGACGTTTTATTTGAGCCTTGGTAGAGAGCTACAGATATATACATATTACACTCAGTAACGTCAACGGATTTACCGGGGAGGGTCGCTAGTCCTCACACCCGTTGGTCGACGTTGGTCGAGCTTCCGATGTTGGGGTGTATAGCGAAGGCAAGTCGACCTTTATGTTCTATCAGAAACAACTTAGGTTTGTGGTAAGTAATGAAATAAAGCAAAATCCCGAAAACGATGATGAACTGTTTTATTTTGATCAACGACGCACGAGTACAAAATAATTGACACAGCGAGAAGAACACAATAAACATAGCCAGGTCAGAGACTTTAAAGAACCGGCCTGCCACGCCCTGTGGAGGCGGGGAGCGGCGTGATTATGGGGTGGCGATGCACCCGGAAGGGAAGTCCACCAGCTTAGGTCGCGGGGGCCAGGCTGGGGAGTCTAGGTACCTGTGGAAGGAAAGTGTGGATCGAGAATTTTGTGCGACTCGTCCGCAAAAGTTAGAATGGCGGAACGGGCCAGGGAGACGGGCTTAGCTTTTTGCAAACGCAACAAGGTCAGCTCACGACGGGCCGGGCGACAGAAGTTTTATAAAGCCAGGCAGCGCCCACGTCTCCATCACGTGACCGTAACACAGGTACGTTTGACTCCTATACCCGGTCTGCCCGTAGGCAGAGCGGATAAACTTTGGGGTCTCCCACGAGAAAGAGAAGCTTAGCTACAAGGACGATTTGAATACTCGTGGGAGACAAAAATTATATAAAATCTGGAGCAAAGGCTCAATTAATTGGTGTAAAAAAAGAAGGTATGTGGGAATATATTGTATGCTTTACTTACTGGAAAAGTGTTGACGTTGAACTAACGAGCACGGATGTGCACTGGCCAGACGTTGAGGCAGGTTCGCCAGGTGGGTCGGAGGGACTAGCGATCGAAGAGTAGATATGACTACGCTACGTTACCAGGAGAAATATAGAATAGTGGGATGAAACTTTGGAGGTTGCATCGAGTTGATCGGGAAATCATGTTTATCGATGAGTTAAAAGCAACGCGAGGTTGATCCGAGCGGGAAAGAGCAGCATATCGGGAGAAGGTAGTGTGTGATATTTTAAAATATTGAAATATGAAAATACAGATCCAGCGTTGTTAATGATATTACGTCATTGATAGATGATATGAGTCCATTCACGATATGCAATATATACTTACTTCACAAGGTAGATTTAAACGATCTGTCTTAGCCTGATGCTGCGAGTTTGCTGTGGCAATAGTAAGTTGCGCAAGCTTTCGGAACACAGTTCCCTAGTCATGTGCTATGATGTAAGCTACGATCATGCTGCTAAAAGCGAAACTCAATCAATTGAATATATACTTAATTCATATATTGCTATTTTATTTTATTGATGATGATTGTATTCTTCATTGAGCTGCAGCATGCTGATGAAACGACAATGGTTTACAGATAAATTGATAATGAAACAATGGATTTAACATACTATGACGTCACACAATTACTGGCGGGTTTTGAGGTGGTTTGCTGTCTTGCGCGCTCGGATGCTTACTGCAGAGCTTCTGCTGGTGGGGAACTGAGCTTCTGATCGCTGGAATCGTCTTTTCTATGACGTAGCCCCTCCACGAGTGAGCCCGGCGTTCCAAGCTTTCCAGACACGGAGGGAACCTTCGATTGAGAGGGAGACCACTTTTCTATCCACCTCTGCTACCCCACCACCAGCAGGAACACCCAAGGCCGCCAAAGCCCAAGAGCTCAACGGAGCATAGCTCCCGAGGGAGCCTACGACGAACGGAAGTGACAGGACATCCCTGCAAGGGCGCTTCCTGTCTTCCAATATGTTTACACATAACTCGCCGTACTTGTCGTGTTTCCTGTCGGCAGCTTTTTGAAGGGAATCCGAGCCGTAGTCGAACGGGCAAGTGACGTCACATACAACCGTGACACCGTCAGGGCGTTGCAGGACAATGTCAGGGCGCAGATCAGCAACGCCCGCTTCCACGTGTTGTGGAACCGTACTATCTATGGTAAGCAAGGGTTGCCATTCGGCAGGTACATGCTTCACGATCTCCCACAATGCTGAATTGTGTCGTTCCGTGACAACAGGCATCACGGTAGGGCAGTGGTTCAATATATGAGGGAGAGTCTCTTCCGCTTTCCCACACGCGCGACAATCAAAATCCGGACAGACAGTGGGCACTGACCGTCTTGCCTTGGTCAGGTTTGGATTCCCACTGTCTCCTCCACCACAAGTCATTGTGTTGGTGGAGGGTCGAAACCACTTTTTTTTCTTAGGGGAGGGGTGATTTTGGAGCTCCCCGCGGTCAACTCGAGACCGCCATCCGGGCATGCGGACCAACGTACATTTAGACGGCGGGTAGCCGCCGGGACGCGGCCCCACAAGCTTTCGCCTGTTGGGCACGGTCGAGAACGGACACCTTCAGGGGGGGTCCTTATTCAAGTAACTGGCTAGCTGGCACGGGGTAGGATCTGCCACATAACACCCCACTAGTGTCTGAGGGCTGGGTTTGCCCGAGACACGCAAAGGTAGAGTGCCCTGCGTTGTTCTGAACGTAGAGGGTCACCAGTGCGGGGGAGGGTCGCTAGTCTTCACACCCGTTGGTCGACGTTGCGAGTTTTTTTTTGTTTCTTTTTTTTTGCGCAACGCTCAGAGTTTACGATGGATACCACTACATCTTGCAGGTTTACAAATTGTCCATATGGAATGGATTTGTTTCCTGTCTCATCATTAGTGCGTCCGCTCCGGGAGCCGTCCACACACCCAAACACTCAGCAGGCACACCATACTTACATGGAGAATACCTACCAGGAAGGCGAGGGACTTACTCCGAACGAAGGGACCCACCGCGGTAGATGGTAATCTGTGGATGTAAATGTTTGGTTATTGGCTGCCTCAAGCTGATCTGCCTGTCTCGACTTTCCTCTTGCTGATCTTGGAGCAGGCTAGGAGATGGCGGGTCAAGCTGGAGAACTAGCGCGTTTTGGTAAAGAGTTAATTTTAATTTTATTTGAAATTGTTTGTGTGTGTGTGTGTATCTTCTTGTTGCCCGCTTGAAGAAGGGAACCTGCTTGTGGGAAACGGGCCACTGCAGTCTGACACCTCATTTGGCGGAGATGCCAGAAAGGAGCGGCCAGAGGAAGGGTAGCTTTCGCTGACCCCAGAGTCATCTTAGAATGGACGCTGCAATCCTGTCATCCCAGGGCGAGTGGGACAACGGAGAGGGACGGTTAAAGATCCCCCGCTGCAATCACTCTTCCGGCATCAGGCCGTTGCAGATGAGTAAGAGGGACGGGTTAAAGGTGGGTTGTTACGCCCTTGGCTGTTTAAGCTTCTTCAAAGATGATCTACGACCGTACTGTGCTAGTGAGATCCACCGCTGCAATCAGTCGTCCCTACCACCGAGGACGGCTGAGAGGGCGGTTGAAGAGTGGATCTCGATTGTTTCTTCTTTCTTCTGACCGTAAGAAGAGGTTTAGAAGGAGTAGAAATGTCAGATGACAAAGGAATGTTATGCTTTTGTTTTATGTCTTTCGTTTTTGTCATGATGACCCAGAGGGCTTGATTGGTGGACCGTTTTGTGTCCTGTATGTATGTGTCGCCGATGTCCAGAGATAGCCTATCTTCTTTTGGATGATGGTGTGTTTGGCGACATTCATCATGGTCAAAAGAATCGGGTTGTTCTTCTGTCCGTCAGGGATTTGGTTGTGGAGGATCATGTCCTTTGTTATTACCATGTCTTTGTTGGTTAGGTCAAGATATTGTTGTTTCGGGCGCTCCCATATTCCTAACGCAAAGGAGCACTTGGTGAGGACGTGGGCCACATTGTCTTCTGGTTTTCTGCAGAATTTGCAATTTGTTATTCTGTCAGAATGTATGTTGCAAGTGTTTTTTTTTCCCGATGTTGGGGACTTGGGGTACCCTTGTCGACCCTTGTGTTCTATCAGAAACAACTTAGGTTTGTGGTACGTAAAGAAGTAAAGCAAAATCCCGAAAACGGATTTAGCTGCTTTGTGCCACAGATTTAACATTTTTTATTAAAAACACAGAAAAAAAACAAAAAAACTATTAAATTCACGTTTTCGACACCACATAGTGTCCACATGAGGAATATTTATACGCTATAGGCTACGGTACATCTAAGAAAAATAAATAAATGAAATTGAAAATTTTACACTAAAGCTGTACAAGCAACACCTCTCAACAGCACCATTAACAACTGACACACGAGTTCAATGCAGGGTGCACAAATTGGCAAGGGACAGATCACAAGATATGCACAACACAAAACACTAAATAATAGTTTTATTGCAGCCTGCCTACTATTACTGCGCACAGATGTCCAACTCTGCAGTAAAATGTTGTATGGTATGCAATATGCCTAATCAAACATCACGCGTTTTGCCCATGAAAAAGGGGGCCTGGAGTGAAAGGGGGCCCAGAACTACTCTTCGTACCCCTTGTGAAATTGTCTCTCCGAGGCCCTGTTTAGAGCCGCGAGTTTTCTTGAATTGACTATACAAACGAATTGCAAAACAGTTCAGTTCAGTTTATTTTTATTTTTGACCATCACAACGAAAAAAAACAATAGGCCTATATGACAAACATAGCAGGGGTTCAAAAAAAGGTAGAAGCGACAAAACACGGACGTTATAGCGTGCATGATGCCAAAGCAGGACAATCAGTTTAAAATATGGCACGGTTGCAACACCTTAATAAAAATTTTATAAATTTAGAAAAAAGAGAACAAAAATAGACTAGTGAATTTTTTTTTAAACAATTTAGATAAGTAAAAAAAAACAACAAGACAAAAAGACAGTTGCTATGTTGATCGACCTTTGTGGGTCGATCAACATAAATTGTTTAAAATAAGAACGCAAATAGAGAGGTGCTAGAAAAACTAATACTTTTTAAGATAGGTCTACTTTCTATCTTTGGAAAAAACTACTTGAACTTAATATGTCATGCAATAAGCAATGTATCTACATACAAAATATAAAGTGACATAGGCCACGGGAGAATTTTTCTGTGGAGTTGGTAATGAAAAAAAACAAGCGTAGGCCTATTTTCTTTTATCATTTAGAACGTGTTATTCACATATATTTGTTAATCGTCCCCTTCAAAATATCACACATTTGCAAAACTCTTAAATAAGTCAAGTTTTACTCAAACTTTTATTACAATTTAGAGCTAAAATATGCTCAGAATGCACCAAATGAAATTTAATTTTTCTGAGGGAGACCCCCCGCTGTTGTATTCGCCTTCTGCGGACACGGCAGCACCTCCATTTCTAGGACTCACCCAGCCGCCACTGGAAATGACTGCCCACATCCACTGAAAAAATAAGGATTGCGGGATTGGTATTCCAAGCCAAGGTACCGTAAGCTCGGTTGGTTAGCACGTGAGCGAAAAAGTTTCAAAATCATATGTTGCGCTGGTTTGACTCTTGGGGTGTGTATTTGAGCAACGCAATTTAAGGACTGCTCTCCATTTAGCGGCACCTAACGTAGACCTTTCCAGCAGCTTTGTGCAATAAAGCGTGATCTGGAAAGCAATCACGCTGGCTGCTTCATTATGAGTAGGCAATAGAAGTGCTTGTGAGTACTTCTAGGCTTTTACCTTTTCTAGACCTCTGCTGTTATTATTATTATTTATTTGTATCAGACAAGGTTGTCCCTATTAAAACCAAAACACAAAAATATGTTTGGAATATGTTTTTTATTCGTTGTGATGGTCAGAAATAAAAACAAACTGAACTGACCTTAATAACTTGGACTTTTCACTGTTATTTATATGTAGGGGTCAGTTGATACACAACTTTGGATAACCATTATTATAGAACATCTAAAATGATTTAGGCCTACTGTAGGCCTAATGATGCTCTTTTTAATATTGAAAAAGGGAAATTAAAACAAATGTTCTATAATAATGGTTCTAAGTTACCTTCAAGAAGTTGAAATTTATTGCATTGGTTGGTTTTGAATCTTTATCCTCTAACTAACAAAGCCTTGATTGGTTATTCCTGGTCGTTTCGCATAACTTACTACAGTAGTTACTATACTTGAACTTACTTGTAGAAGCTCTTGACGCAGGGCCGGTTACCGAGATTGACAGAGTAAAGTTTTCCGATTGTTGAAGCCTTGTTCTCGGGGAATTATTGCATTCACTAGGTGCCGCTGAATGGAGAGCAGTCGTGAATGCGTTGCTCAAGAGCACACCCCGAGAGTCGAACTTGCGCCGCGTGATCTTGAGCCGGCGCATAATCACTGAGCTAACGAGGCGGCGACATTTTATTGCATTTTTGTAAATAGCTTAATATTTTCAAATTTATGATGAGGGCTTAAGCCGAAAATTTTTGACTGTTAAAACTATTTGTAAATATGTAAAATATATATTTGTAATGCTCAACCCTGTTGTATTAAATTTATACAGTAAATCTAAAAGCTGATCAGAGATGTAATCTCTTTAAATATTAAAAAAGTTTGTGGCAACTCTCTCTGTGCGCGCAAAAAATGTTCCACAAATGTGGATTTCAGACTTCAGAGTCCAATCCAACGCGGACTTGACAATAATTGATAAACTTGGTTTTAAGTAAGGCTTTATTTTACGTTGCTGGTGAAACCAATATAATAAAAACAAGTAAGCACACGAATTGGATAGCAAATAGTTAAAACATGTACTACTGGTAGTCAAGAGTTTTAGTTGCCAGGCCTATTCCCGGCGATTAGCATTTTTATTTTTCATTGCTGGCAGGAACGGAGAAGACAATAAGGTAAATATACAATTTTTGCACCAACAAAATGAAAAGATGACAAAAACAAAAGATAAATATGCATCGATAAAACACTGTTTGATAAACGCTATCTTAGCATAGCCTAGCTCACAATAATTGGGTGCAACCTAATTTGTACCATGAACAATTCGTACTGTCAGTTCGTACCTTGAAAAGATCGAGAGAAAAAATTAAAAAAAGCCGAAGTTGCTGATCGCAGTTTCCGCCAGGGTTGATCTCTAAGTGGTCAAAACTGGGTTTTGACCACTAAGCGGTTTAAACGGAACCTGGTTTTAACCGGTCAAAACTAGGTTTAAACCGGTCAAAACCCTGACCTGACTGGTCAAAACCCTGTAATGAGTTGCTTGATCGTGTTCGCCAGAAAATCACTGAAAATGTGAGGGAGATGGTAGAAGGTGAGGGAGAAGGTGAGGGAGAAAGAAAAGATGAAATTGACTGGTGAATGAAGCATTTGAATATACTGGAGAGACTTGTTAATTCCAATTGTTCAATTGAGGTGTTTTAACTTGCATAAAGTAGATAGGCATAAGGCATCACAACTTGTTCCTTTTCCGATAACCCTTTCTTGGCTTGACGTGTACTTTGCTTCAAAGAACGAATCATAAACTATCCTGTCTTTAATTTTTAAGGCATCTTAAAATATGCATTTGCACTGTTTTATTTTAACTGGATAAAATTTGATGGCAAATGTTTTTCATAAAAAAAAATTGTTGGAATAAATTCTTGTACTTCAGTTGGCTGTGCAAATTGTTCATCGTTCTACCAAGCATTTTTTGGTTCATCAGAAACTTATTTTTAGAATTTGAATTTTCTCAATAATTAAAATAAGGCAGTGGCTATTTGACCGGCTCCGGTCTTTGAATCTGAAACACTATTTGACCGGTCATGACGTCACTCCATAAGCACTTTTTTTTTTTCTCTTTTAAAGCAAAAGACGATAAGCGCGTTAAGTTTTAAATTTAACACGATTTCTTCAACTGAGTCCGTGGCGCATACGTAACGTCTTGGGCTGCCATTCTAGAGGGAATGAGTTCGATACTATCCGGAAGCGTTCTTTTTTTTTTTTTAAATTTTGACCCAAAGTGCATTTTTGTGGTTAATTTTTAATTTGAGTAGCCTACAGCCCATTTTTTGTGAATAAAAGAATAACAGTTAACCTCTCAAGTACATGTAGCTCCACACAGAGTGAAATTTACATGCCTTTTGACTCCTTTTTATTTCTTTAAAAGTAATATCTAAAAAGACATTATTGACCCAAAAAGAATGTCTAAAAAGACATTATGAAAAGCAACTACGAACAAAGGCCAGTGTTTCGATCTCCCGACCTCTTCAGCGTAGCGTAGTAAAGTGAAAGTGGAAAGTTGTCTTGAAGGGTTGGTTGAGATGATGATTTGAAACTTGACTGATTGTTGTGCGACAATGAGACTGGATTTAATTTTTAACTTCGGACTTCAGCGAAACGTAATCTTACAGCCTATCAGAAGGTGTGATTTTTTCAGAGAATTTGTTCTAAGAAATGAAAGGAATTTGTTGTAAATAAAGACTAGAAAAAACTTTTTTAATTCGTTTTGAAACTTTTTTATTCACTTGTTGATTCATTCATATCAGTTTGTATCCTTTTATAGTTAAAAAAAAAAAAAGAGAAAGAACGCTTACGGATAGTATCGAACACATTCCCTCTAGAATGGCAGCCCGAGACGTTACGTATGCGCCACGGACTCAGTTGAAGAAATCGTGTTGAATTTAAAACTTAATGCGCTTATCGTCTTTTGCTTTGAAAGAAAAAAGTGCTTATGTAGTGACGTCATGACCGGTCAAATAGTGTTTCAGATTCAAAGACCGGAGCCGGTCAAATAGCCACTGCCTTAAAATAACCAACTGATTGAAATATCAAAAAAAGAGAAGTTGAATATTTTTTGTTCCAAATCCAGCATTTAGGTTATGTTGATCAAAACAAAATATAGTTGAACATCATTACTAATAACATGGAGGGTAATACTTTTTATTCAATTGAAAAGCAACTTGATTCATACACTAAAGGGGTTTTGACCAGCAATAGGTGGTCAAAACTGCCCGGTTTAAACCAGGTTTTAACCGGTTTTTACCGGGCGGTTTGAACCGCCCCGGTTTAAACCGATCAACCCTGGTTTCCGCAAACATTTTAAAGGTGTTAGGGTATCGGTTAGGTATCGGTATCCGCAAACAAACAAACTGAAAAGATCGAGAGAAAAAAATAGAATATTGCTGATCGCAGTTTCCTTTCAGCAAACATTTTAAAAGGGTTAGAATTTAGGGTGTTTCCGCAAACAAACAAAAAAATAAAACAAAGCCGAAGTCACTGATTGCAGTTTTCGCAAAAATTTAAAAATTTTTGGTAATAATCCTAAAAGAGTTTGCCGAAGTCGCTGATCGCAGTTTCCGCAAACATTTTAAAAGGGTTAGGGTTGATCGGAGTTTCCGCAAACATTTAAAAAGGGTTAGGGTTGATCAAAGTTTCCGCAAACATTTTAAAATTTCTGGTAATGTAATGCGTCGTTTCGTTCGGCAAACACGGTCACATCCTCTTATGACGAACGAAAATTACCCAGAGAAATTCTCAAATTCCAGCCAATTAAAAAAAACTCTAACTTTATTACTCATTATTTAAAAAAAGGGGGGCGATTACTTTAAACCCGTATCAACGTAAAGTCAATCGGGGATCCACGTAAAGCAGATACAAAAGCATCAAAAATTTAAGAAAAATGTGAACACTATAATATAAACGACGACCTTTTAGAGTACATCAGGGGCGTCCAACCCGTGGCCCTCGAGAAGGTTCTGAGTAGCCGCGTGATATTTTTCGAAATGACATACGCGCAACTCCGCTGTTCCGGCAACATCAGAAGGGTCAATTGCCAATTTGACATTTTTTACGCTTTGCTGCTGGCTTGCTTTCAACTAAAAACCTTAAACCACTTTAAAATCAACTTCACTCTTCTTATATCATATAACCCATAAAATGTACAAACACATTTCTAAGATTAGAATTTGGGTGTGAGGGTTTCAATTAGAAATTATCAGACAGTCATTTTTAAGATTACAAATTAGCAGTAAATATTCAAGTGGCCCGCGCAACCATTCGTAAACTACATGTGGTCCTTTGGCCGAAAAGGTTGGACACCCCTGGAGTACATGCATAAAAGTGAGACAAAGTCCAATTTGAAATTCTTTTGTTGCATTTTTCCAGTTAGAAATTCTTATGTTGCATATCGCGCGATTTCGGGTATTTAACCCTCATCAGTACAACTTTTATCAACAGCATAGTACAGTAAAATTTACAGCAGTTCACTTTAAAAAAATGGCTAAAAATGTTATTTGGTTGCGAAGAAACAAATTAGTCTACGAGCAGTAATAATGACAATTTTTATGCAAATTATGAAGGTAATTAGGTCATAGGCTAAAGTGACAAACTATAGTTGCAACAATAAAAAGTACGAGAATATTAAGCATTCGGCGAAGTATTTAAATGTAAACAACAAACAATGGGGTCAGTCAAGCTGACATACGCCAAAGCCTGGGACCAGTCAAGCCAGCCTCCTGTTACAATTACATGATCCGAACTAGTGGATGCAAGATACTTCTAACTAATTATTTAAAAAAAGGGCGGCGATTACTTTAAACCCGTATCAACGTAAAGTCAATCGGGTCAATCAACGTAAAGTCAAGTCAACAATAATATCAACGTAAAGTCCCAGGCTTTGGCGTATGTCAGCTTGACTGACCCCATTGTTTGTTGTTTACATTTAAATACTTCGCCGAATGCTTAATATTCTCGTACTTTTTATTGTTGCAACTATAGTTTGTCACTTTAGCCCAGTAGTTCTCAAACTGTGCATCGCGACGCCCTGGTGCGTCCTTTCAATTTTCCAAGGGCATCGCAGAAGAGTTTCGTTTCGTAGCTGAATTCAGTTTATCTTATAAAGATGAGGTTAATCCTTTGATTAGCAGTTTCAGTTGTCATCAAAGTTGTTAACTTCATTAAAACACGCCCACTGAAGTCAAGAGTTTTCAAAAAACTTTGTGGAGAAATGAATGCAGCGCATCGGAGTTTGCTCTTTTAATTTTCATCCAAGTGGCTTTCACTTAGAAAATTCTTTGAACGCTTCTACGAATTGGTGGATGAACTTCAGGCTTTTTTGCAGCAAGATTGTTTAGTATAATCCACTTGCAGATTGTTTAGCTCAGAACAATTTCTTATTGAAATTGGCTTACTTTACTTGTGTGATATCTTCGCCAAACTGAACATTTCTATGCAAGGGCCGAATAAAAATGACATTTCAGATAAAATTGCAGCATTCGTTAAACAGCTGCTATTGTGGAAGGAAGATATAGCAAACCTGTCTGGAAGCTCTCGATACTTCACTTTCTTGTCCAATTTGCTTGAAAAGAAAAGTATGACGCTGCCTTCAAATTTGTGAAGCATATTTGGGCAACATTATTTTGTCCAAGCTCGAGTCGAAATTTGTAAAATACTTCCCGAAAAATTTATCAAACTAGGCCTACGAATGGATTCGTGATCCTTTCGTCCAACCTACTCCACTGTCTTTTACTGCACAAGAAAAAGAAGCCTACATTGACCTTTCTTGTGACAATTCCCTGAAAAGGATGTTTAATTCAGGAAATCCGGCAAATTTCTGGATTTCAATGAATGGCGATTATCCAGCTTTGGTGAAGAAAGCACCACGAATTATTATCCCATATGTCACGTCATATTTATGTGAAGCAGGATTTTCTGCCTTGGCGGTGATAAAAGCAAATTTCGATCACCAATAAACACTGAAAGAAAAATGCGGGTGGCAATTTCAAAAATTCTCACAAGATTTGATGAACTTTGTAAAAACAAACAAGCCCACACGTCACATTAAATAATATGCATTGCTTTTTGTTGTTGTATCAACAAACAAAACTTTAATAATAAGTTTCCTCATTAACTTTTATTTGCTAGTGCGTCGCAAGTCCAGAAAACTTTTCCAGAGGCGTCGCAACAAAAAAAGTTTGAGAACCACTGCTTTAGCCTATGACCTAATTACCTTCATAACTTGCATAAAAATTGCCATTATTACTGCTCGTAGACTAATTTGTTTCTTAGCAACCAAATAACATTTTTAGCCATTTTTTTAAAGTGAACTGCTGTAAATTTTACTGTACTATGCTGTTGATAAAAGTTGTACTGATGAGGGTTAAATACCCGAACCGCGCGATATGCAACATAAGAATTTCTAACTGGAAAAATGCAACAAAAGAATTTCAAATTGGACTTTGTCTCACTTTTATGCATGTACTCTAAAAGGTCATCGTTTATATTATAGTGTTCACATTTTTCTTAAATTTTATTACTCATATTTGAAAAGACATAAAAAATTGGGCTGTAGGCTACCGAAATTAAAAATTGACTACAAAAATGCAGCAGCTTAATGATTGAGACGCTTCGGGTCAAAAGTTAGTTAAAAAAAAAAAGACTGCTTTTGGGTAGTATCAAACTCATTCCTTCTGGAACATCAGCCCGAGGACTATCGTACGCGCCACTGACCGAGTTGAACATAATTGTCGAATTTAGAAGTTATATAGGGACTTTTTCTTTTCTCGTCTTTTGCTTTGAAAGAGAAAAAGAAGAAAGTGCATGTATATTGTATAATGACGTCGTAACCGGTCAAATAGCAGGGTTCAACCTTAACTTTTTTTTGCACTGGCCAACCGAACCAGTGGCTCACCATTTGCACTGGTTCGCACCAGATCGCACTGGTCTGTCCCGTTTACTGATAAAAACAAGATTGTCGTGGGAAGCACGAGGCCAACCCAGGGAAAACCACCTTAAAACGACAATAATGAATGGTGGCAATAACATAGAAATATACAATGACAATAACAGTAACAACAGTTTATCTAGGCAAGACATTCAATCTACGTTGAGTCTTCAATCTACTTGGGGCTCTTCTTCAATTTCTGAATTCGATGATGGGTCATAATTGGAATCTGATGACGGGACGATCACGGGGTCATAGTCGGAATCCGATGTGTGTTTGTCTGGCCTTGTAAACACATAGCCAGTGTCAGGCCTTCTTGACCTTACAGATGAATCGTTTGCCATGGCAGGTTTGGGGTCGAAATCTTTTATTTTTGCTGACTGTAGCTGGATGGTCAGGTGGTCAGCCCGAGCCTTGACCTCGGGTGCAAACTAGTTCGTACCTTGAACCATTCGTACAGTCAGTTCGTACCCTGAAAAGATCGAGAAAAAACAATTAAAAGAAGCCGAAGTCGCTGATTGCAGTTTAATAGCACAAAGCCGAAGTCGCTGATCGGAGTTTCCTCAAACAATTTGAAACAAACTTGAGGGTTAGGGTTAGTGGAAACTGCAAAACTGCGGAAAAATGTTTGCGGAAACTGCGATCAGCAAGGGTTAGAACATACGCGCCGACTTCCGAGGGGTGGCGCCCCCCGTAAATTTATGGTTGAGGGGCAACAAAAATGGTGATTACAAGAGGTGTTTTGAAGATAAAACACTTCGCGAAAGAGATTTAGATAATTTAAACGGACTTAAAGAATGCCGAAAGCAAGAAAAGCCTACGTTGCTCTTGCCCGCAAAACAGCAGCTGATCGCATGGCTTTCTCATAAGGTATGGAAATTTAAAGCAGATGGTAGAGTAACTTACGCTGCTGGAATAGTCACGTAACTATTCACGGCAATATTCAGTAAACCAGCTAAATTAGACGCACTATTTTCAACGAGGTCTTCCCGCTGTGAGACAATTATGATTCAACAGAACGCATTGTTTTCTTCGCAATGTGTGAGAATTAAATCGAAAACCGATAAAAGAAAAGGTGGTTAATGGTCTTGGTCGCAGATATTGCCTGCATTAACGACGTCTCTTACTGCTATTATCACCTAACTAACCTGACATCATTGTTTTATGCGGCCGCTAAGGTTTGACATCGACTTTAACGATCATGGAATGTTACGTACTAACTGGGTTTTTTTTTTCGCTGACACTTTTCGGTCATTTGTCCGAAATGACTTGAAAAAATTCGGTCATTTTTTATTTATTTCGGTCATTTTTTCTGAGGAAAATATTTCCTTTCAAGTAGCTGATACAAACCAAAATTTGCACTTCCTGACTAGCTACAACATAGGCGCCAACTTTTTATGCTGTATTGATACATAAAACAACAGATGAACTAGCGATCGGCAGCAGGACAACATTTTTTGAATGCAAACCGCAACAGCTTTGCGATAAATAATCACTAGAATGAGTAGGATGCTACAATTCCACACCAGACAAAATCTGTCATTTTTACATTGATTTAACGTCTGCAGACGTTGAATCAATGTAAAAATGACTGATTTTGCTGCCTGCAACATAGCAAAATCTACCATTTTGTGTCGATTCAATGTCATCAGATGTTGAATGCACCCAAAAACAACATAATTTGCTACGTAGACGGAGCGTGCGTTTAGCTTTATGCGCTTGCAAACAGACTCGATGTTGCTTTCGAAAGTCGAAACCTCTGCAGTGAATTGTCGCGGCAGTGAACCGCTCGCTGTGAAAATGAACTTGAAGTCTCGGCACGACGTAACCACCAACCAACGCAACAAGGGCTGGTACAAACCGCATTGCGCACATGCGGAATAATCAACGCAACAACGGACTCGCGCAAACTGCATGGCGCACACACGGCCGTTGCCATAGAAACCTGATAAAAGGCGGGAATATGCGCATATTTTGTTTCATCTGCAACACGAAAACAGGTCAGTCATAAAGTTGCGATATTGTAGTGGAAAGGGAGCTATAATCAAACGTCTCTCCGTAACTATTTTTCAAGGGCTGTTTACGGATGTCAGCAACTTCTAAATTTATTCAAGGTGACGTGCTGTTGAATTGATGTAAACGTGAATGGTTTTACTTTCAACAGGTACATTTTCAAGCGTATAATCAAGTTAGTATTTGCATTCCATTTTCAAGACATTGTTATTCCATTTACAGTATACCTTTTACTTTTTAGTAAACCTTTTCGTCTCTTGTTTCATGGTAATAAATCTAATTCGTTGCTAAACTTTATGTTGTGCTTAGCTTAAAGAGTCGCAGTCCATCAACCGCTAGTTTACGCAGACGCATGGCATGTGTTTGCTTAACCGAAGTGGTCGAGTTTTGTTTATAATAATTAACGGTAGGTCGAACGTAGCGATAACTCCGAGTGTGGCAATAAAAGCACTCCTAGTGTGACGACATAATTATGTCATCCATCTGCGTGACATTTTGCTGAATTTACGTTGCTGCTGATGAAACACGCTTTCGCCCCCACGGCCAAAAAAATAGTTAGGCGTCTATGAGCTACAACAAGTTTCGCTGAGAAACGTTGTCGTGTTTTATCTGAGAAAACTTTCTTCAACGTTCATCAGCGAAACTCAACCTTGCAACACCCGATTTGACTATATATTTTTCGGACATTTTGACCGAATTGACTATATTTTTTTCGGACATTTTGCTAAAAAATCGGTCAATGACCGATACATGACCGAAAAAAAAAACCCAGCGTACTAATAAGAACGATTATATCCTACACGCAAAAATAAAAAAATGATCTCTTAAAACAGCTCTTTCTGTTTTGCCTCGTGAGCTTTGCATATTGCTCAACAAGTGCATGAAGTTTAGAATTGGCAAAAAATCATTGAATTTGAAAATTAAGTTTCAATCACTGCAAATAAACGTATTCAAAACTTTTACTTAGGCCAACGCGATTTCACACTCCGTAATCTACATCGACAATGATTTTTATTGCGTTCATTTTGAAAACTGCCGAGCTGGAGACAACAGCATGTCCTGTGTTAGTTGAACCTGTTTTTTTGAGGTGAAAATCACTTGCGAACATCTCGACCTTTACTCGAGTATATAGCCTACTCTATTCAATAAAAGACTACAAAGACTTTCGATAAAAAACAGAAGAGAAAACACTTTGCCGTTGTCAACGCTTTAAAAGTAAGTAATTAGCGAAACAGCGGTTCTAATAAATTCGGTTTGCGACCTATTTGTCAATGTAAACAAGACACTAAGCTTAATCAAAGACTATTTTAATTGAGTAAAATAGCGTTACGGTTATGACGTCATCACCTTTCTCGCCCCCCAAGGTTTTATGAAAAGTCGGCGCCTATGGGTTAGAACATAGATTACTCTATGGTTAGAGTTAGGGTAAGTGGAAACTGCGGAAAAATGTTTGTGGAAACTGCGATCAGCGAGGGTTAGAGTATAGATTACTCTATGGTTAGGGTAAAAGTTAGCGGAAACTGCGGAAAAAATTTTGCGGGAACCACGATCAGCGAGGGTTAGGGTTAGAGTGCCATAGATTACTCTATGGTTAGAGTTAGCGGAAACTGCGGATAAATGTTTGCGGAAACTGCGATCAGCGGACTTCGGTTTTGAGCTATTTTTTCTCTCGATCTTTTCAGAGAGAAAATTTTAAAATGAGAGCAACTTCGCCTTTTTTTAATTTTTTTTCTCTATCTTTTCAAGGCACGAACTGCGATCAGCAACTTCGGCTTTTTTTAATTTTTTTTCTCGATCTTTTCAAGGCACGAACTGATGGTCCGAACCGTTCATGGTACGAACTAGGTTGCATCCCTTGACCTCAGCTTCGTTTTTCTTACGATTTAACACCGTCACATTATGTTGCGATTGCTTTTTTCTTACGATTTAACACTTGATGTTGCGATTGCCTTTTTCTTACGGTTTAACACGCACGGATCACGTGTTTTGTTGTTTGAAGAGAAGCGCAAACGAGAACCACTCACTCTAAAGTCTATAATACGATGATATTTTCGCACTAGACAGTCGGACCAGTGCGAAACGATTCGTACTGGTCCGTGGGGAACTCGCACTTGACATTGGCCAGAAAACCAGTGCTAAGATCGAACCCGGAATAGTGTTTCAGACATAGGCGCCGATTCTGGAGGGGCGGTGCCCCCCCATCAATTTAGCTCGGGGTGGCTGCCCCCCCCGCAAATTATTTAAAAAAATCCTAAAGCAAATGTTTCTAAGTTCAAATTTGCGTTAGTTTGACCTTCATTGCGGATCGATCTCAATTAAAAGATATACTTGTTGCAACAAGAGCGCTGCTCCTAAGATAACAAAAGAAACAGAAGTACGGTAGCTGATAAACGCCAGCATGGTGCCGTTGAAGCATAGTAACAATGATTGAAAAACGTTTATCTTGATTTCTTCTGCTTTTTTTTTTCTTGGGAGTGTCAATAACGAGGTGCAGTTTGCTCAGTTTAGTATCTATGCGTCGCGTATTAAGAGCTTAAGTTCAAAGTGACTAGCATATAATTCGAAGTAGCCTACAGGCCTCGAAATTCGTTTTTGTTGACGGCGGACAAACGTGTCCGGTCTGAGCAGCTATCTCGGCGGACAAACCAAGTCTAACGGCGGACACACCAGTTTTAGCCGTCGATCGTCATGCTTAATCACTTTATCTTGATAATAATTCTTCGCCATTTCAGAACTATAACTACGGTTTTAGAAGGCTTTTTACAAAATCAGTAAAGTCTTTCTGAAAGGCTTTCATCAGACCAACGACTTGCGCTTGAAGAGTCAAAGCGCCGTGTAGCTGGTCAATACGTCACATAACTGATTAACTTCCCCCGAACGAGGTCGTGTGGCTTATTGCGTCACAATACTCTGGACAGGAGTTGGAAAATTTCTACACCAACGCTATTTTCTGCTGTGCAAAGTTTCACAGGCTTTTTTCTTTAAGTTTATTTTTGCGTGTCATGTGAGCGAAAGTGAATTTTCCTTAGGTCTTTTCTTTCTTACTGTAATACCAAAACTTAACAAATTTTGTTGCATCTTGCTGTAATAGCCTACTCGTATAATCTAATTTAGTAACCAACCTTGCCATATCATTATTACTCAGAGATCAAAGCCAGACATTGTGACGTTAAACTTGAACTAAATTGCGCGTGATTAGTGTAGAAGTACCTGTACTCCTATCGATTCTTAGCGAAGAATTCACCTTTGTTACGCTGATTCAATGTCATCAATCCTTGAAGCAACGTAAAAATCGAAAGTTTCCTCCTTGAATGGAAGCTAAGGGGTACAGTATTCACATTTTCTAGATGCGCGCTTGAATGCGCTGGAAAATATATTATTGCAATAATTGTTCGTGCTATGCAATGACGATTTGTATCGCTAGTTCCTGTGTTATTTCTCGGCGGACAAATATGACCGATCTAGATGGTACTTCCCGCGGACATCACATGCTCTGACGGCGAACATATCCGCCATGAATTTCGAGGCCTGAGCCTACATTATAAAGCTTGGCGATATACAATGGCAGATAGACGCAAACAAACATCAGCATTTTGAATGTAAGCAATCAGTCGGCTAGAAAGTTTGCCCCTCGACAATTTTCAAAACCCGGCGCCTATGGTTTCAGATTCAAAGACCGGAGCCGGTCAAATAGCCACTGCCTTTTTTTTGCTGTAACTTTTGCTGCATAAGCGTAAATTATCCAAAAGATGTAAACGATTGTACAAACGTAAAATTCTACTTGTAGGCGTATTTTACTTGCTGGCAAAACATGTCCTCTTTTTGGCTATAAAAATATGGTAGGCCTGATAGACGCAACGTTTTGTTGCTTAACATCGGTGCAGCGTTTATGGTCGCATAAAGCTTGTATTGCTTATTTGTTTGGGTGATTTCCCTAAAGCTTCTGATCTATCAGAAATAGTTTGGCTTCAATAAATCATCGTTATGGTGCTGCTTTTTCAGCAAAAAGTCTGTTTACAAGCAGTTTTTAGAAAAGTCTGTTCTAACTGGCTATTCGATGAGTCTTTTCACATACTTGTAGAGGCTCTTGACACTGGCAGGTTACCAAAATTGACAGAGTGAAGTTTCCAATTGTTGAAGGGTTGTTGCCAAGAATTATTTCATTTACAAGATGCCCTTGAATGGAGAGCAGTCCTTGCTAAAGCGCACACCCTAAGAGTCAAACCAGCGCCGCTTGATTTTGAAGCTTTTTCAATCACAAAGCCATGCTCTAATCAACCGAGCCATTGGGGCGGATAACATCAAATAACACATTTGCACTAAAATTTTATCCAAGAAAGTAGTTAGTGACTTGTGCCAGCAATATTTTACTGCTGAACAACTGATAATGATATTAACAAACTATACTAATGCTTACTGACTTAGTTTGACCCAGGTATGCTACATTGTGAGAAGCAAAGTTTTTTTTTCCGGTTGCATTAGGAGAGTCAATTTAAAAATTTTTGCTCCATTACAAATTTGATTATAACAAAACAAATTTTTTTTTTATAGTTTAACTAACTTCCTATGTGACCTACTAAAAGTACAATAGGCTACTTTGTTAATTAACAAATATGTAAGAGTGGCAGATAAACCAAAAGTGAACATGCTTTTGCACCCTCGTAATCTAAAATCCTTAGTTTCACAAAACAAACATTTGTTATTATATCATTAAGTATTATGTTTATTACAGGTTTGCAAGTTCAGTTCTTATGCTGGAGGCCTCGACCTCCTTGAAGGCACGGAAATGTTTCTACTTTACAATTTACATAATGATACGGCTCAACGTACTGTATGCTATATATTGTATACAACCAAATGTATTCTGTGTTGACTCAAACAAGAACACACTTAAAACCAAGATGACTGACAGACATCTTTGCGATGTTCTTCACTAGGCTAACTCCTGACTTGCTAGCCAAAGTGCAGCATTACTGCTCCCATTAAGTCATGTTGTAGCCAATATGAGCATTTATGTGTCGTGTTTGTTAGATAGAATTAAAACAGTGAAAATAGAATAAGAGTTAAGAAAAATAAATAAAAAGGGAAAATTGCATTAAAGGTTGTGTTAGTCAGAGTGTACCTGGGTTTTTTTTTTCGGTCATTTATCGGTCATTGACCGATTTTTTAACAAAATGTCCTAAAAAAGTATAGTCAATTCGGTCAAAATGTCTAAAAAAATATATAGTCAATTGACTATGTGACCAAAAATGACCGAAATAAATAAAAAATGGCCGAAATTTTTCAAGTCATTTCTGACAGATGACCGAAAAGTCTCTGCGAAAAAAAAAACCAGGAGTGTACACTGCACATACAGTCATACAGTCTACAAATATTGATATGCTAACATCACTACATGAGTGAGGAGTCTATTATGCCTTGCATTTAGCAACTGGCCTGGACTTTGGTGTATGCTTCTGAATGTGATCCTTGGAAAGAAAATTTAGACACACCTGCCCTAAACTCCGATTAACTTTCTAAAAAAACATTAAGTATCAAGTTCCTGCTTTCTAAACTGATTGCTTATTTAAACATTTGTAATGTAGGTGCATTTAGACTTATTTAAATACTGAAAATCCAATTGTTTCCAAGGTAAATTTGTAGTTTTTCTGCAAAGTTAATGGTTTTTATGGCAAGAGAGGAATGGATTCAACTTTAGGTATAAGTGGTTCGAAACGAATTAACGAAGATTTTACTGCATTGTCTGAAGGTTCAATAAATAACGGAGCGAAAAAGATTCGTACAGAAAGATTTACCAACGAGGTTGTGTCCAAGGTTGTACATATTCGCAGTCTTCCGAGTGACGTTACGGAAAACGAAGTTATTCAAATTGGATTAAACTACGGAAAAGTCACTAATTTATTGTTGCTGAAAGGAAAAAATCAAGCGTTTTTAGAAATGGAGAATGATGAAGTTGCGAAACAAATGGTAGATGAGTGTGCAATCACACCTCCAACTATTCGTCAAAGAATAACTTATGTTCAATACTCCAATCACAAAGAGTTGAAAACTGACAACTCCCCAAACCAAATGAAAGCACAAGCAGTGTTGCAAGCGATGCAGCAAACGGAGGGTGGAACAAATCATGTACTACGAGTGGTTGTTGAAAATATGCTTTATCCTATCACACTTGATGTGCTGCATACCATTTTCTCAAAGTTTGGAGTTGTGTTGAAGACTATTACGTTTAATAAAAACAACCAATTCCAGGCACTCATTCAAATGGGTGATGCTGTGCAGTCTCAAACGGCTAAGCTCTCACTAGACGGGCAAAATATTTACAATGGCTGCTGTACGTTACGAATTGAATATAGCAAATTGAATTCACTTAATGTTAAATACAATAATGATAAAAGTCGTGACTATACAAGAGCAGACCTTCCATCTGGAGAAAATTGTCTTTTAAGTACACCAGCCTCATCTAGCTTACAGTCCCTTCTTTCTAATCCTGCTTCATTGATGTCCAATTCTTTCCAAGCACAAGCCGCCACTATTGCTGCTGCTCTCCAACAAACCCAGTTTCCATTTTCATCTGGTCAATCAAAATCCCCATATGCTGATCAGCTAAAAAGTGCAACGTATGCTGCCCAGTTGGCTGCTTTAGTTGCCCCACAGCAGCAAAACAATTGCTCCGTACTTCATGTATCAAATTTGGATGAAGTGAAAGTCACTCCTCTTGTGCTTTTCACCCTCTTCGGAGTTTATGGAGACGTACTTCGAGTAAAAATTTTGTTTCAAAAGAAGAGTAATGCATTGATTCAGATGTCTGATGGTCAACAATCCCAAGTTGCTATGAATTATTTGCACGGAGTTAAACTGTTCGGCCGATCTTTGCAAGTTGTATTGTCCAAGCACAGTCAAGTTCAGATGCCAAAGGAAGGTTTGGATGAAGCTAATCTTACTCAAGACTTCACAAATTCGTCTTTGCATAGATTTAAAAAACCAGGTTCTAAAAACTTTCAAAACATATTTCCACCTTCTGATGTTCTCCATCTGTCTAACATCCCTCCTGAAACAACCGAAGAGTTTCTAGTTGATAGCTTCAATGAGTTTGGACATGTTAAAGGTTTTAAATTCTTTCAGAAAGACAGAAAAATGGCATTAATTCAACTCAGTAATCTTGATGAAGCAGTCACTTGTTTGGTGATGCTGCACAATTGTAAGCTGACCGATACGAATCATCTGCGTGTTTCTTTCTCCAAAGGTCACATATGAAATTGTAGATCTAAGAATAAACTGATTTATTTCAAAACAGTAAATGAAAGTTTGCTCTTTGTTGATGAACGTTAGATAAGGTGGTCGTGATTGTAGTAAACTCTGATTGTGTTTTACCTGAAGGGAAACAGAAAAATAGCCAGTTTGTCAATCATTCACATCGGTCACTTGCTGTAATGCTGTATGTCATTGCATCCTGCAGAGTTGCTCAATATATTTTCGTGTATTGTATATAAGACGTACTTTGTGACAGAAAATGTGTGCTGAATGTGTGTTATTTTTAGCAACTTTTACTTGTTCAATTCTTTGCCAACTTTTGGTCATTGTGTTTTGTGATTGGGCAACTAAGATGAAGCTACCTTTGTTACAACGCCTTATAGCATCGCTCACTTCATAGTGAATATAAAAATTTTGAAAATCTAGCATCATTAATTATTAAGAAGCATTGCGCTACATTAAAAATTCGTATTTTTGCTTCTTTGAAATTGCCATATTGGTTAATCTATTGTTTTGAGAAACGGTAGTTGATGCAATGGTAGGAAGTTACTTAAAATTGCAATCTTGTTTTCATTAGAGCTTTTGCATCACCTCTAGTGGAAGTGCTAATAGTGAATCACTCCCAAAAATCGCTTTTGTTAATGAATCAATTCACAAACGTTTTCTTGATACATTTTGAATGTTTTTTTTTTTGCTAACTTAGTTTATTTTTGCTAATTTTTCTGGTTAACATTCCAGTTGCATGTAAACTGCTTGATTTTTATGTTTATTGTTGTAAACTCTAAGTTGCCGCACATTCCTTTACAAAAAAATTGAAATTCATTCTTTTGTTTCTATTGAACTTTCTTATTGTTTTACTTCAGACAATTGATCATACAAAAAAGCTCAACCTCCTTTTTTCTGCGTGAAAACATATCAAGCTCTGTACTTTTTTTAAAGTTTTTTGTCTATTTCTCAAATCTGTTGTGTGCAAATAGTTGCTTGTGTTTTCAAGGGTGTTCTTAACCTTAATTTATGGATGTCATCTTTTTGTACATCACAATTTTCAGTCGTACATAGTACTTTGTACATTGTACTAGTTAACTCATACAAATTTCAAGCTAAGTTTTTCAAGCAATAGTAATGTAAACATTGCCAAAGTGAGTGTATTTTTAAATTACTGAAACACTTTGCATTGTCAAGCATCCTCAAATTAGGCTTTTTGAATCTGAAAAATATGAAAAGCCAATAAATTATACACTTTTTGGTACATATGTTGTTTTGATTGTAAATCTTAAACTTTCAACATAATGTTATTAATCCTGTTCAATATTTGAACATATGACTGCATACAGTTAGATGTAAAACAAGAAATGTTATTGTCATGTACTTGTGTATACATTTGCAAACGGAAACAACATAAATTGCCATTGTAAGGAATAAAAACATTTTTTTTGCAATAAATTACTTAAATGTAAGCAAATAAGCACATATATACTCAATTTCATTTGTGCAAAAACATGCCAATTTTGCTGCGTTTTAAAAGTTTTTTTTTCATGTTGAATGTTTTTAACTCTAAGCTCAAAATATACCATTTTAAAGCATAGGATTTCAAACCAGTCCTGTGTTACCACTGTTACCAGCGATATTTTGCTGTTTAACTTTCCCCCACGGGTTGTCTAACATAACGAAGCTGGTGACAATCTTACCTTTCGTGTTCAAGCATATTGCTGGGTTGTTCATTCTTGTGTGTTATAAGTTGCTATTGCTAATGCTTACATATTGATTGAAGAATATTTCAAATGAAACAATTTTGCGCATCATGTATGAAGCCCAGTCAATCATTCATTTCTTTCATTAACTCAACTTTACTTATCGCACATAAAAATATCTTTAGGTAAGTCATGCAAGCTATGCTTGTGCTGGTCACATTATGTGGCTGACTTTGGTATAAGAGATTCAAACTATGACAAGACATTCAAACTGTGCTATAAACAATTAAACATAAACAAATCATCAGTAGTGTTTATCTTGTGTTTTATAACATGACTTTAGTGTTTGTTGAATCTCATTGTTTTGAGGATATTTATGATGTTGAGAAAATGGATTTAATGATAATGCAATGCACAAAAACTTAATTTTCAGCGTTGGGATTTCATGTCATTGATATCTCTGGTAAAAGAAAATCTCTGAAAAATTAGATAATGTCATAAGTGCAGATAGTAAGGTAAAATGAAAAAGAGTGTTTGGAATGAGATTTTGCAAGTATATATAACATGTATTTTTATACTGTTATGTTAAAACTCTTCGACTATAAGGTCATCAAATTGAAAGGGATTTGTCTTGATTAAAAAAAAAACTATTAATAAATCGGATATCCATAACCAATTAGTAGGTTTATACGGTAGTCATTTAAAAATGATCCTATTTGGAACATGATCGTTCTAGAGTATTTCTTCAGGTTCATTAAACATATAAGAACATGTGACAAGACAAGCTGTGACAAGCTATTTCATTTCAGTAGACGTCATCAGCTTTCTGTAGTTGAATTTATATTTCTTTTCAGTTGCTTGATCAAATACTTTAAAACACTAAACTTTCTTTTTTACGCTCTTCATCTTTTGCAAGTCAGTCCTAAATGCGCATTCATTCAATGTTTACATCCAACATCAGGAGGCGTTGAATCAATGCAAAAAGAGTCAACTTGCTGGCTGGTTTAAAGTGCACCAAAGTCCTATACAATCGCCAATAAAGTTTGCATACCGCATTTAAACCTTGTATTTGAATCTTATTCTTACGTTTATTAATCTCTTCAGGCTTCTGAAAATGAATTTTGCAGAAACCTTTCTCATTACTTGTGACATACTGCCCAAAGCAACTTAACGTTTTTTACATTATTTTCATAGTGTCGCGATGTTAAAATCTTTTAATTGGGCTTTTTCGCAAGCAACTAAATCTGTGTGCGTCATTTAGATGGCTTTGCACCGTTATACTTGCTTTCAACAAATATAACGTTATTTAAGGAGTTTATTTACGTTCCTTAAGTTGTAACGTCTGATTTAATTTCATTGTGGTTTCTGACCAACCATACCGATTGCTGGTGTCCTACTAATTTATCGTGCATTTTCTGCTGCTATTTTTTTTAGCTTTCTTCGAACTGAAATCCTGTAATGCAATTAATGTTTTTATTCGATGATTTACTGAAGTGAAGACTTCTCCATCGTAGGCTCATCATCGTAAATAGACCGTTCACATTCAGTGCTTTACCATGCTTTTCGTTTCTGCTGGTAAGATTGCCAATAGAAAGAGGGAAATGTATTTCTAAAAAAAACAGCACACAGTGTTTTCTTACCATGACAAATGACAACTTATCACAAATGTGCTATTTCTGTGATATGTCAAAATTTTTCACTAATGCACAGAACAGGATTTGCTGCTTTTCTTTCTCTGCATCCGTTTCAATGTTTTGTGAATTTGTTTAAAACATGTTTGACCTCGCCATTATTAAAATTGCGCCTGGTTAATAGGTTTTCTTTTTATTGTTTAGTCAGTAGTTTAGAGAAAGTTGAGTGTTATGCTGAGTGGAAAGGTGAAAGAATGTGTAGAGATCGCAGTAGATTTGGTAAGTCCAATCTCATATCTGTTTTGCTCGTTCGTTTTTTTTTTCTCAACACAAACTTCTTTCAAACAGTCGAAAATTTTCGTGTAAAAGTCAACTTGGGTTCACTTTCAACGAAATGTGATTTGTGAACCAGGGTTGATCGGTTTAAACCGGGGCGGTTTCAACCGCCCGGTTAAAACCGGTTAAAACCTGGTTTAAACCGGGCAGTTTTGACCACCTATTGCTGGTCAAAACCCCTTTAGTGTAAGAATCAAGTTGCTTTTCAATTGAATTAAAAGTATTACCCTCCATGTTATTAGTAATGATGTTCAACTATATTTTGTTTTGATCAACATAACCTAAATGCTGGATTTGGAACAAAAAATATTCAACTTTTCTGTTTGTTTTTGATATTTCAATCAGTTGGTTATTTTAATTATTGAGAAAATTCAAATTCTAAAAATAAGTTTCTGATGAACCAAAAAATGCTTGGTAGAACGATGAACAATTTGCACAGCCAACTGAAGTACAAGATTTTATTCCAACAATTTTTTTTTATGAAAAACATTTGCCATCAAATTTTATCCAGTTAAAATAAAACAATGCGAATGCATATTCTAAGATGCTTTAAAAATTAAAGACAGGATAGTTTATGATTCGTTCTTTGAAGCAAAGTACACGTCAAGCCAAGAAAGGGTTATCGGAAAAGGAACAAGTTGTGATGCCTTATGCCTATCTACTTTATGCAAGTTAGAACACCTCAATTGAACAATTGGAATTAACAAGTCTCTCCAGTATATTCAAATGCTTCATTCACCAGTCAATTTCATCTTTTCTTTCTCCCTCACCTTCTGCCTCATCTTCTACCATCTCCCTCACGTTTTCAGTGATTTTCTGGCGAACACGATCAAGCAACTCATTACGGGGTTTTGACCAGTCAGGTCAGGGTTTTGACCGGTTAAAACCAGGTTGAAACCGCTTAGTGATGAAAACCCAGTTTTGACCACTTAGAGATCAACCCTGTTGTGAACTTGGGTTCACTTTCAACGAAATGAAAAGTTTTCTTGCCAAATCGAAGTACACATTTTTGTGACTTTCTTAGCCCGAACATGGACTGACAAAGCTGCTTATATCTGTGAGTTTTGAGTAAGTGTAGATTGTAGAAGCTGTATAGATTTTTTTAATATACCGTACTTTATTACTTATTAGCCTATCTCTTTAAAAGCCTAGTCCCTGTTGCCAGGATTGAATGGTAAAGAATTCATTGAGTATAATTTCAGACAAATTTGTTTTCAATAAAATCGCTTTGATTTTTCATGCTCTTCACAATTTATTCTGTCTCCACAAACTTGGTTGTATTTTTGGTATATTTGAACTGACACTTTTTTCTAGATCCATATTTTTGTTTCAAAATGTCAGTAATATGCCCATAAAGATTATTCTGTTGGGCAGTTCTAAATTCACTTTTCAACCACTTCTGTGGTTACACAAGGGCAATTGACTGGCTAATCAGGAACACTTTTCTCTCTTCAGCTAAGTGGCTTACGTGGCCAATTGCTTATATCAGTATAGCCTATTTGAAAACAGATGACACGATCTGACACTGGGTATGATCGATGACTTATCCAATTCTTCTTCGTTGAAAATTTAACATAGCAATAAGTAAGTATAGTTATGATAAATGCTAGGTTTAACTGGAGGTCAACTAGTTGTAAGTGGTGTAGACTGTAAGTGTAACCCATAAGAGTTTCCACTATCACAGAATTTCACCTTTCACTATCAGCTTTGTTGGTTTATGCCCTCAGAGTCCACATCTTTTGACCTATTTTGCGTCTGTTCAACCAATGAATACGAATTCAACCTCTTTAAGACTGAGTAGCCTAGTGGTAATTAGAACATCATACTAACAGTAGGCTACTTTAGAGTAGTACAGGAATTCACGAAAGCTTTTTATATTTCTATTAACCTCTGGAGTACAACTGTGCGAAGCCACCTTGATCAGTCTTTCCACCATGTATCCTGAACTTCGAAAAGTTTGTCAGATAGGCCCCGACACCACCCAGTCTTCTTACGTTTTCGGAAATTTGAAAACAATGAATCCGGCTTTAGATAACGAAAATAGACTAGTAAGTTATAAATTCGAACTCGACATAATTTCCAATGTATTGTACACTGTTTGGGTTCAAAAAAGGTAAAACAAGAATTACATTTACTCCGAGAAAGTTTTAGTCTATCGCTGTCAATTCTTGCTACACTCGACTGCTAAGATATTGTTGCGCCAAAACTAGTCTAATACATGGCGCTGTTGAAACAAAATAAATTGACATGTAGACTTACGTCACCCACTCTCGTTCTGACTTTTCTTTTTTAAAAACGGAATGTCAGTGCTTGGATCACATGTTTTGTTTCCAGTAATCCCACGTCGTGAAAAAGCTTTCTGGTTTTCTCAACCGATCATTGCGCCCGCCAGTCTTGTAGGACGTAGATGCACAGGAGCGCTTGTGCGACTCCTTCCTGCCAAGATTGCTTAGTCATATTTATCACTAGGTGGTGAGTATGAGTCATATTTTCATAGAAAAGTTTTAGTTTTAACTTTTTGCTCTTTGGAATCAGAAATCTCTTTACAATGGAAAGGATTCTGGTTACATCCCTGGCAACACGTGGAAGCTGTTTTACGTCTTTGTTTCATCAAACCGATAAATTTAAAATAATACCGTGCAAAGTAGACTCACTTCATAGCCAGCATGAAAGTTGCTTCACATAGTTAATAAATGTAACAATGTTGCCTATTTAATTATCACGTTCAACACTACGTAGTTCACGTTCAGCAGTCAGCACTACCCTGGTTCCAGTATAAATTGCAAGAAATAGATTTCTACAGTATAATGCCTGGCGCCGACTATCAGTCATTTTTTTTCTATAGAGGGAGAAAATATTTCAGATATTTCTGTAGATGTTTGTGAGATAAAATGTGATTCCATACTCGATGACATACGGTCGGGTGGTATTTTGTTTAAATTTTCTGTGGCTACCAGATCCACCCAATTTATTCCACCTTGCATTGTGGTGTTGAAGTTTATTCTATCCCGCTTATAGTCCTGGTGTCGCCGTGGCAAGGTTTGTGATGTGGCTTCGACCATCTCATTACAAGCTGTAATGGGATAGTCGAATGAAAAATATACCATTAACAGGTACAATACTAACTTAATCAAATCACAAAAATTGTATACTTTTTACAGTATGCACAATAGGCTATACTTCGCCTCAATAAATTAAGGTCGTAGTTTTTGTTTCTCAGCTATCATCTTATGATATCGTAGACCCATAGCCATGGGATCCGAATAGAATACCAGCAGTTGCCAATGTAACAGATTTTTGCTCAATTAGATTTTTTTGCATTGCCCCACGTTATTCTATCTCTGTACAAATGTACTTACATACTTGAATGTGGAAAATCACTCACGTTACGCACGTTCGCCTCGTTAGCTCAGTGGTTGCCTCTCGACTCAAGGTCAAGCAGCCCTGATTTGGTTTTCGTCTCGGGGTGTGCGCTTGAGCAACGCATGGTAGTCAATGACACCTGCAGTGTGTTCGTTATGCCCAGCCTACTTTGTAATTTTGTTTTACTGTTCTTGAAGGAAAATTTATAGAATTCTTGTTTTTTTTATTTGAGTATTTTTCTCAGCGAACGCTTACTACTGTAATAAATTATTAAAAATAAAATTTATATTTTACTACTAGCCCTGGTTGATTGGTGTTGAACGGCTCAGTAAAAAATTCCTCACGAACCGGCACCCGGCCGCGGCCTGGTAATTGCCGACCCTGTCAAGCATCAATGAAACAGTTGCAACAATACAATCTAATGAATACACAGCAACGGATCACTGACCGTTTAGAGTTGGCAAATTGCTTCTCAAGGAGACAAGTCCCTGCGGTTGCTGCCCTTCGTGAATTTAGTTAATTTTGAATGGAAGGTACCGCTATGCGGATAAAATTTAATGCACACGATTTCCCTACCTCGCGCTGTAGAGCAGTTTTGTTTGTTAAAAGAGCCCCATGACCAGAACACACCGTACAAATAGAAATTGTGGTTTGTTTTTTATGCCTGATCTCTTTTCTAGCCTCAACGCTTGGTATTGGTCTAATACCAAAGCGTACGAAACGATACACTATCAAACAGAACTACATTGCGGAACGAAAATCTGGGCTACTACTGAACTTATTTACACTTTTCAAATAATTTTTTTGAAACGTACCATTACATGGTCGAATAACGCAGAGGATAAGGCGTTTGCTTTCCAATAATGCAAACCTAGTTCAACACCCGCCCTTTAAGCTGGTTGTTGATAACCATCCTACTCTCGTTAGTGCCGAAGACTTAGTGTGTCGTAAACAGGAAAACCTTATTTTCACATTTCTCGAAGCTCAGCAAACTGACTAGCCTATGTGACCACATTTCACGTTACCATTACGTTCACTATCATACCAAAGCTTGTAAGCGATTTTTTATTTGGTAAACTTGATTTTGTTTGCAATTGTTGGATAGGTTGTAGATTGGGTCTTCAGTGTCTTGGTTAAAATGTCGCCTACTTGTGTTTAAAATGACAATTACAACCACGAGTTGATGAAGGTCGCCACAAGCTTTTTGATGAATAGATGCAGTGACTCCTGTCACAATAAGCATTTTTTTTGAAAAATTGAGCATGTTTGCATTCATTTGTTTAAACCCTGTGCTCAATAATGGACAAGTTGTTTACCCAGCAGAGCATCGTAGCACGTGTTTCCTTCCAACAGCTGTCCGGTTTTTGATCGTTTTGCTCACATCACAGCTCACTTCCCTTCATGCAATTCTTGCTAGGTCATTTTGTAAGGTTAGTTCAATGACTGGTGCTGCAAATATGACGCTCCCGACAATTGCAGAACGATGCAGCAATTGCTGTTTTTAAACAATCGTGCTTTTATGTTGAATGTATGCACAGTATTTGTAAGCTCGTTTTCGATATGCACGCCGAGGCTTGATAGCGATTTCTTTAGTTGCAGAAATTGCTTTAGTCAGCTGCACCAGCTGCGTTATGAATTGCATGTTGTCTTCTGTATAGGCTCTCTGATGAGAAAAAAATTGCAGTTTAAAATCTTTTCTATTGCTAAAGCTTTTGCATAACTCAGCTGCATACTTTGAAACGTCACTAGCTGAAAAATTGTGTTAAATTTAAATCCCATTCACATCTAACTAATACAAATAAAATTGTTTTCACAGGATTCAGTTTGAACCTGTTTAATTAAAAATCGATTTTTGCTAAATAACGTTGAACTGACGCGTTAAAAAATAACCTTACTTCATATGAAATTTCTTAAATATTTTATTTCAATGAGAACCTTCTAACGAATTCACAAAAAAATAAACAGCTAAGATTATTGCTTCAATTTGCTCTACGTGGCTTGTTCCAGTCTTATTGTTAAATTGCTTCATAACTCCAATTATTTATTTCCAGGGTGGCAACTGACTAAGACACCGCAGTGTGGTCGTTTCGTTGTCTCCCTATCAAATTTTTGGTTTAAGTCATTTTTGTGTTGTTCTTTCTAAATGAACAATCGATTGTAGTGTTGACAACACTTTATTGCATGATCATAAAACTGATAGTTTCATACTGATATGACAGCTTGTATCTTGGCATCGATGCGATATGTCAGTAGAACTGTGGTTCCTGGGATGCACTTTGCAATACCATCCTGCAAACAACTAAAGCACTAGCAAACCCAATCGAACTTCTTTGTGTTTGCTAAGGACTCGTTGGTATAATTGCGTAACGTTTAATTCGACGCAAAACAGACGCAAACGTCACGGTTTTACATAACTTGATTACTGACTTGTTGATGAAAACTCGATGCTTGGTAACTGTCAATATTTTTTCAAAGCGGCTTTGAAAACATGTTGGCACCGGCTCTGCACCGGTGTTTACTGCCTTGTGATTGGTTCCTTTCAGTCACGTGTTTCATTATTTCGTTTATTGAATCATCCCACTGACGACAACAGGGTTCATAAATATTACATGAATACTTTTTCATCCCATGCAGCTGAAGTATTGTCACGTTGTTTTTACGTTCTATAGCGTTTACAAAACCGATTTTGTGACTTTTATTTATCACAAAATCTTTGCAGGAGCGATTACTTGAACAAATGGCCACCAGGAGGTGCTACTGAGTTTATTTTGTTGTCTTGCCTGACAAAGCCCAAATCCAGTAGGTTAAAATTGTTTTTCGTGGCAATAGCCACTCATGCAAGCTGCAAAATTTCAACGGATTGCATTTTTTTCCTTCCCATGGCTTTTTCGCATAGTGAAGATGAAGCATCGTTAAAGGTACACACTTTCCAGCTTCAGTCAAGACTGCCTCAATATCTGAAAAAACAGCATAAAAAATAAAAACAGCGGTTTGAGAGTTTGGTAGAAAACTTCAGTCAAGACTGAATGCGTAAATTTATTTCAATTGATTACATTGTTCACCTCTGGCCGATGTAGGCTGCTACATGATCGAATAAACCCTTCTTTACCAAATGCTGTATTCCTGTGTGCCATAAGACCGATTCAAGACCAGGAGTGCTTAATTGCTCAACTGAGCCAATTATGACGTAGATGCTTAATTTTGAGTGTGGAGAGTTGAGTGGGTACTGAGGGCCACTTAATCTTCATTGTTGTTTCATTCTAGTGTCGTTGTGACGTCATAAAACGGGGCCTTGTTGAGTCGCCATCCAGCACTGACTGCCGAAACGTCATCATTTGTTTTTTCATCCAAAATCGAACAATAGGCCTCACTTGCTCTTCCGTGCCGGAAAATATGAATCGCTGAGCAGCATAAGGTTTTAAGCAGATGTTGAATAAATTTTTATTGGCCGTGTAGCCTGCGAAGCCATGCGCTTGTTGGTTTTTGCTGCATCTTGTTTGTTACTGATGTCAGAGTGTTATTTTTCATTGTTAAAGCTTTGGTCAATGCATTACCGATCCATCTGTATTAGAAAACAAACGTTAGAAGAAATCGAACAGGGTTTCACGTACTTTTCTTTATTGTCGACTCCACCGCAATAACCTTTTAGTAATCAGTTCAACCAGGAGCGAAACCAGCAAGTCGCCTAAAAAGGGGCCGCTTTAACAAAGCACGATGTCTACATCAATTCTACCTTGCAAATACACCGTCAATAAAGTTACTTGTCTGTGTTTTAGATATGGCGATCGTCCCCCCGGATGCGCATTGCGCATGCGCCACTAAGTTTAACACCTGCTAAGAAGGCATTGCTTGAAAATACAAATGATAAAGGTTCATTGTACTGAACGAAGTCTTCCTGTCAGCTTCATCTCATTAGCAGGATGGTGGCACCTTAATTGCCTTACTCCAACCAAGAACGCATTCAAAAGAAGAATGATTCAGACTTCTAATCTTAGTTTTTCATAATACTGTATCGTTGACGAACGATGGCTACGGAGAATATTGCAAACATGGCTGCTCGGAACAAAAACGTTTTAAAATGTTTCGTTTTGATGCCAACTTTGCCTCAGTTTTGTTTCATTCAAAAAAATTAAACAATTTTGTTTTGTTGTAAATTTGAAACAAAACCGTTTTCTAGTCATACAGGCTCACGAGTGTTCGAACTGAAATATTTCGTTTCGATCCATTAAGTCATTTCGAACAGTCTTAGCTGCAAAATAACAAAACCAATCAAGTTCAAGCCCTAAATTTTAGCCTCTGTGGAAACTGCAATGTGACAACCTTGCCACTGGTTGAACGCTCTTGAACTTATTTAAGGGAAACCGCTCCGTGAATCGCGACACGTTAAAGTTTTGGGGTTTTCCTGCACATACAAAAGGCTTGCAGAACTCTTCCCTGGCAAATAAATCAACGTTTATTTCACTCTTTGTTTAATTAAAAAGATTTAATAAGATTGCTAACCACGCATTTTTCTGGCCTTTGCATCTGTGTCTCACTTTACGGGAAAGTCAACTTTCGATGTTTATTTGGTGTTGTCACTAGAGACGCAAATAAATACTTGAGTAATTGCTGTCTCAGTTGTCATACTTCTAACTTTTACAAGAATCAATATTGACAGTGCAGGACCAAGTTGAAAAAGACGTCAGTTTATCAATAGCTGACAACAAGCTGCTTTGTGTGTTGGGGATGGCATACACCCTAAAAAGTTATGATATTCAAAACATATTACATGCACGTATGTTAGTCACCAAATGTTTTTCTTTTTGCCTTCCCTTTCACGGTGCACACGACCGACTGTTTTTTTTTTTTTTTTTTTATATAAAAGCTTTTTCCATACTGGACAAATGTTTTGCGGTATGTCTACTCTACTTATTGAGGGGGCAGGGCCTTTGAGATGGTAATTAGGGCCCGATACTAATGAGATCCTCGAGCCCCAGATTAAGATTGTTTACGAGTTGGTTTCTTCAACTTTCGGCCCCTTGGAAAGGTTACAGGCCTCTAAACTTATCCCAGGTCCAAAAGTACCTCCTGGACTTCCCTGTCAACACTACTGATTGAGTGTAGCCTGCAAGTGTGACGTTGCACACGTCATCTCAGGAAATTACCTTTAGAGCAACGACACAAGCAATGCCTAAAGTGAGGAAACAATTGGAGCAAAACGACAGAGGCAAAAATTGAGTTAAGTCTCTGATCGCATCATCATTAACATCAACCGATTATGCCACTGCTGCTAGCAGATGGCTTCCACATTATTCTATCTTTCGCATCTTCAACTCGCCAGTCTTCTCTTCACCCTTCCTTTTTTGTCGAATCTTCTAGAATCCATCTCGTAGTTGTTTTCATCCATACGTTGGTTTTCATTCTTCATCGCTAGCCCATTGCTACTTCAGATTTCCTCTAATCATATTTGACTCGAAAAAAAGGGTGAAATAAATTCTTACAGGTGTCAAACCCACAACAATGCTGGGTATGAACGACTCGGTTACATGTCTTGTAATACAAACGAATTTATTTTCACTTCGGTTAGTTCCATCTGCAGGTAAAATCGATTTCAAACTGCTAGACCATCTTCAGTTAAGTTTATTCAAATAGATAAGCCTCTAACAGATTGTATTTGAATAGGTTCAACTGAAAATGACTTAGCACAGGGGTGGGCAGCGTGCGGCCCTTTTCCATTTTTTGTGCGGCCCTTCATCTTCTTCCAGCTATATTTTTTAGCTTGCAAGCGTGAACACAAAATTGACCATTTTCCCACTTTAAAAGGTGTCTTTGATGGCAGTAATGAGAGCCTGGATGGTTATGCTAGAAGAGTGGCAGTATTGCGTGACGAATTTTCATCTCGATTTACATAATTTCGAAAATATGAATTAGTGTTTATTGATGTGTGGCCCTCCTGTATGCATTACATTTTCCTAACTGGCCCTTGTGTTAAAAAGGTTGCCCACCCCTGATCTAACAGGTCAAAATTTTAGCTGTTTAAGATTGAACTGACTTGCGTGAAAATAAATTTGTTTGGCCCGTATGCTTTTCTTGATACCGTAATTAAATTCCTGACCAGCCTCTCCGTTCATTTTCTTATTTCCAACTTCTCTGTTGAAGAGATATATCGTAGAGCAGCTTTTCATTGATTCATGTGCAATTCAATTCGTTCTATTTTTGCTTTTGAAGTAGCTGTTCTTCTGTTGAAGTTTTTGGCGCGGCAATACCTCAAAAATAATTATAGTATCCCAGTAAATTGTTTAAACTTTGGAACGGTGAAGATTTCGTCTGTCGCAGCTCTTTTGTTGCAAACACTGAATTAAATATTTAGGCCACAATTTAGTCTTATAACAGATAGTTTTATCGTGAAGGTGAACCCTTTTCTAACCAGTAAATCAACCAAAGACTTATTTGCTATCTGGGTGCAGCGGCGTAGCCAGAAAAAAAATTTGGGGGGGGCCCAAATATTTGATGAAATGATGAGAACAACAAAGTGTTTGATTAAGCCATCGCCACCTGATGTGCAGTGGCGTATCCTGGTGGGTTGAGCAAGGAAATCAATAAAAATGGTGGGGGTTAGAGCGTGCCGAAGGCACGCGTATTCTAGGGGGTCCTGGGGCATGCTCCCCCGGAAATTTTTTGCAAATTTACACTCAAATAATGGATTACAGCGCTTTCTGGAAACACTTTTAGGTAATATTTGTATAAAATTTATTAGCAGATAAACAGCTATTAACTTATTAAAGGTAGCTTTTACACTCGAACGGGCAAAACTGCGGCTAAAATTAGAAAACACCAAAAACTCAGCTACACAAAAACTCAATAACTACACAAAAACCCAACAGAGTAAGCCATTCTGAAATTGCTCCACAAATTAGTTAAAAGAAACGTAAATCGCGTAAATTTTGCGCGATTTACGATTTGCAAAATTTATTGGTGTCTTTCTGTGTGTCCAAAACAAATCCTTGGGGGTATCATGGCCACCTAAAGATACGGCCTGATTTGTCACATTTTGCATAAATTTCCTGGTTTTTCTCACTTTGGGCAAACGTTTAAATAAATTTTTCTAAAAATTAGATTTTTACGCTTTCTTTATTCTTTTCCCCAGATGACACAATAACTTTTAACATTCTCACATGTTGAAAAACAAAGAAAATTTGATTTCGAAGATTTTAGTCAGACTGTTAATTTTCAATAACAGTCTGATTTTGCGTTTTTCAACTTACTTTTTCTCATATGCTACTGCTTTCCCAAGGCAACAAAAAAGTTTTATGTCATTAGGAAACCGCAAAAAGTAAAAACATCTCAAAAAATGTTTGTCAAGCACTAGTAGTAGCTGTAATCAAAATCTGCAAAATGTGACAAATCAGGCCGCATCTCCAGGTGGCCATGGGGGTATTAATAGCCAGATGTCTTGGAAAACGTTATAAATTACTACAAATTTTATTATATTTTCAACAAAGGGCTCAACTTCAGAATCAAAACTTTGAAAATTTTGGGGGGGGAGAGCATGGCCCCTTTCGCCCCCCCCCCCTGGTTACGCCTATGTCTGGGTTGGCTCAAGAACCAAATTACTTTGAAAAATATTTAACATATGGGGTTTGTGCAAACAGACAGCTTCATCGGTACATTGAAATTTATATAAAGTTAAGTCTTTGTGTAGAAAGTAGACGAAAAGCTGTTACGATAAGAAGGCGAGCTAATCACCGAGTTATCCAACCCCCACTCGTTAATGATAAAAACTTTGTGTTCTTTCGCTCGGCTATTATTCGCTTTCCAGCTCCATTGTCACGAAAATCGTGGCTAACTCTTTCACGAACGTTCTCACCCTTTCTAAATCACGTGACTATTCACTGTGCGTCATGCTTCGGTAATCTGATCTAGTGGATGCTGCGTGGGACAAGAAGCTGGATTGTTCCACCACAGAGCCCTCTTGTTGTACACTGTCAGTACTTGTGATGTCATAATTGATCTTAAATTAGACCCTCATCCAATTTTATATTGCGAGGTCAATTTGTACTATTTAACGTTCCTTTTGTTGAATTGCATTGAATAAACGTACTCTGCTTACACAAGTTGGCATCTTCCAAGAATCAGCTTTTTAAAGATTTCTTTGCTGATTTCTCAGATTTCAAACGACAACAAACCAAAGTGAAACAGACTTGCCTTCTTTCTCCCAGTGACCCATAGGTGTTCCAGAACTGAAATCAGGTAAGAGGAAAAGTACTTTGTTTTTGTGATTGCAAATCGAAGCTGCAAACATATTTTTGCAAAGCTATTTCAAATTTTTCATGAGCATGACATGGGTTGTTTAACTCAGTTTCAATGCCTTAATTTGCTTTAAGTTAGCTGTTTTGTAGCCAAACGTTTACATACTGTCATTTTGATCAAAATAAAGAAGGCATTTTGCGTCTTCATTTTAGCAAGTGCATATTATTTGAGTTACATGTATATCATTTATTGTAGGCTGTAGCATCAGCACAATTATAGGTGCACCGTGCACCAACTGGCTGTGGCTATCATGGTGCATGTTAGTCGCAATTATTTGTCGCAAAAAATGAATGAACACAGTCGTTGGCTTGCCAAAAATTAGAATCTAAAGCGTTCTCGTTATAGTGGAGGTTTGGTACTAAAGAATAATGTAAATTTCTCAGATATCGATCTGTCTTCGATTGCAGGATCTGGTGAGCCTATTCATAGCCAGCCGAAACGAATCTCCTCTTAAAAAATAGATTTTTTGCATCGTTTATGTGTATTTTAACAGCGAATCATTGTTGCGTATGGATGTGCTTGTTGAAAGTTGCTCGCTAGGCACCCTAGGATTGAAGCGCAATTGTTTGCAGAGATCAGCTGATCGTTCTTTGTGACGACACAGTTGGTTAAACAAAGAACTCTTTCTATCTCATCGCTCTGTTTTTTTCTATCCCTTCTCTCGTTTGTTTGCCTTTCTTTGGAAGATAGATGTGCCTTGCTCTGAATCTAAATTTGTTTTGTACTTTAAACCTTGGGGCTTCGATATTTCTTCTATTTATATATTTATGTTTCAATTGCTTGATACTGTAAAACAGCAGTCCATATACCAATATGTTTTTCAATTTATATTGCACTTGCCTTTTCATCGAATGTATTTCTGTGCTTTATGTGCATTATTTTGAAAAGAGATTCTAACGGATCAGTTCTATTCTTGATTGATTTACGTTCATCGATTTGCCTTCACTGTTGTCTTTTGGCAACTCTCTGACCTCTTCACGTTACAGTATTCACCAGCACTCAAATATTAACAAAATAGCGAAGGATGAAAACTGTTGAAAACGGTTTCTTTTTCTTGAAAAAGATTATTTCTAACGAAAGAAAATTCACATCTCAAGGATTTTTTGCTTTTATGTTTGGGTTTATTGTTTAAGGTGGTTGCAGTATTCAGTGGCGACTGGTGCTGTTTGTGAGCAGTGGAGCTGCAAACCATTTCGTGGGGGGTGTCCCCCCAGAAAAATTGCATTAAATTTGGTGCGTTCTGAGCATGTTTTTACCCCAAATTTTGAAAAAATGCATTCAAACTTTGTTGAAAAGTTGATGTATTCCTAAGCTGTATTTGCCTTAGATGCCCTAGCACTTCCTATAACCTGTTGAATACCCTAACTTTACAGCTAACACTTCTACATTCATGGCTCATCGCTACTCTGCGAAATAAACACTAACTTTAAAAAGTCTTTAAAGTTATTCGGTTAGGCGGGGCTGTTTTCCATGCAGCCCCAACAGATTCAAAAATTGTTGTAAAATACCAAAAGAGGTGGAGCTTCAAGGATAATTTTTAGCCAATCAGAGCTCTTGAAATCCAGAGTCTCGGGCTGCAAAGACGTTTGCCCAAAATCGGTGTTGCCAAACGAAACTTTTAATATTTTAATTTTCGATTCGCAATTCTTAAATGGAAAAAGTAACCGGGTGGGACAAACACAGAGGAAAACATACTTTCCCTCTTCTCTTTCTTTCAGGTGGGGCTGCAGCCCCATGGCACGAGCCGCCACTGGCAGTATTCATTTTGTTTTTCTGGTCTTTTTGTGGTAAGAATTAGGGCACAAAAAGCGATCTCCCTTTGAATGTGGGAAAACTTTTGCAAACAGAAAGGTTGACTGATATGTAAGTGCTGGTGGCATTTTGTACAACAACTGAGCCGACCGATTTGACTTTCACAACAAATCGTTGAGCAGAAAAAATGCTATCTAAATCTTAAAGTGCACCTTAAATTTAATTTTAGACTGCACTATCAGATGTCTACAATACAGTACGCTCGTGCGGAAATAGTTTGATAACTGGCTTCAAAATCATGAGCTGAGCATACGAAATTGTCGCACGAAACTACTGGTCGTGGAGTAATGGAAGTTGGTCATTGAAATAAATTGATAACAAGCCCTATTTTTTTAAATGTAGAAACGAAAACATTAACTTGAGATTTTAAAAAATTTTCCACACTCACACAACAACTCAAAAACAGAATATATGGCGTAGGCCAGAACTTTATAGCTTCACTAACTTTTGTTTTGCGGCAGCCGATTGTAGCAATAGTTGACAGCGATAGACACCGTGTTTCGTCCATGAGTCTGGGCTCGTCAGTATCGCATCACTTGTTTGAACTTGTATTTGCTTCAGTAGCGATAAAACGTGAGTATTGAGGAACCACTGACGCAAAATAAAATGAGTTCGATCGTGGAGACCTTGAATAACCGGCCTACCGCGCCTCACATATGCGGGGTGCGGTGTTAAGGGGACGGGCGACTTTGCGCCCGGAAGGGTTTGGTCCACCAGCTAAAGACGCGGGGCCAGGGCTGGGAAGATGTGGTGCCTGTGAGGAGAGAGTTGGTGGCCGAAATTCCGATTGATGACACCGTGTTCCTTCGGAGCAAGCATTGTGAAAAGTTTTTTGTTATATGAATTTAAAAAAATAACTGAACAAGATAAGAAAAGTTGATGTTCTACTTTAATATTGAGTGGTTGATCACAAAGCAAAAAAAGTTTAAAAATTCTTCATCAACAAAAGACCACTTTTTCTTTTTTGAACTTTCACCTCATCCCTCCTTGCAAGTGAACTTTGTATTTCGATCATAAATAAAATTTTATTAAATATTTGCGAGGGACATTGGACTTTTGAGACAATGAAGCTTGTTTTAGTCAGTTTGGTTTGTTTCTGCATTGAAAAAACATCTTTCATTGTCACGAAATTGTTAAGAATAATTGTGAAACAATGCGGTACACCACACAGAGCATATGTTTCCATTCTATTCCCGGCTATTGTCTTTGATCTGTGACGTCACTATTGAAATCGAAACAATGTTGACAGGGAAAACACTGAAATGATATTCACATGTGCCATGAGGCCACATCATTGTACCGTCATAACAAAACCCGGCATTTTGAAAGGAAATCACGCCTCGTACGCGTGGACAAATTTAATTAGGAACCCGGTAAGTTGGTTTTTGAACTCCAATTAGAACCCAACAAAAGCATTTTTTGATGAAAACCAGAGATCAATTTATTTTTTTTCAGCTCGCACTCCTCTACTTCTTACATAGTTTGGTTCCATTTCAGGTCCAGCATGGCCCCCCTCTAGTGTCGGCTATGGGTCCACATAGCAGAGAGTTCAATAAAGTATCACAAACATATAAACCCAAGTAGCATTTCTGGGTTCCGTCGTGGTACAATAAGTCGAATTTGACCGAAGCTCCACCATTATTGTTTTTGTTTTTCTTTCGTATAGCAGTTAGGATAAGTCGGACTAACAACGTACTTCAATCATAAACAGTTAGGCACGTTACATAGAAAGCACAGTTCCTTTACGTGCCTTAGAAGGCTTAGATGACATAAGATTACAAAAATGAACCGTACCATTATTACTAACACATTGTTTGAAATTGGCCTAATGTCCATGTCTTGCTTTGCACATTGGTGCGGATCTCAGCTGCAGGGACGTTGAGAAAATAATTTGGGTCCGGAACGAATGAACGTCCCACTATACAAAACACATTAAAAAAAAACAACAACACAATTCCAAAGAATATGTTATGTGTTCGTGGTTTCCGGATCCTTTGGAAACATTCTGTGCCTCAAAAACACCCTAAAAAATCTTGGATCATTGACTCCCCTGTCAGCGTTACTGCCCAGACAGTAAAACCCGCCATTTTTACCTTGATTCTACGTATGCAGATGTTGAGTCAATACAAAAGCGGCCGATTTTGCTGTGTTGGTGGTCAGTTGTGTGTGGACCTATAAAAACTTCGATGTTTACTACAACGTTTACTTTCAACTTAGGAAACGGTGAAATTGTTTTGCTTATATCATGTTATGGAGGTAACTGTCCTGGTTTCAACTTAACCAAACCAAATCAACAAATTGTAATTTTGCCAAAATGTGGTCGGTGGCCACACGATAGACATGTGGCTGGTGCTAAATTTGTTTTTAGTTTTGTCATGTTCTGATGCAGCATCAAAACAACTTACTGCTTGTTTCCAGCCTTTGCGGTAACTTTATGTTTAGTCACGTTGCATTGATATGACAAAAAGCAAATCATTGTGTTAGAATTGACAAAACAGCATTGAGTCATTTCGGACGTCTGCTCACCATGTGCTTGCTGTCGAACTGTGTTGACCGTCCGTGCTGTTGATGCGTTTGCCAGGGATTGTCTGAGTCACAGCTCCCGAAACCTTTTTCATGATTGCAAAGCTTGCTACTTCTACATTGTTTCAAGGTTAAAACGACCTAAAATTTCAGGTTTTGCTGTTGGGTTTTATCTGCTTGCAAATCATAGGCTTTTTTTTTTATCAGGAAACCTTATTTATAGCAGTCTCATTTTCTATGGTTATATTATTTTCATGGCTTTATTTTTTCTTCTGATGTTTTTGCATCTTTTCCAAGCAGCGAAAGTTTCGTTTTTACGTTGCTACAACGTCTTCAATTAATAACTTGTTTTTTCCAAAGACATTGAAGCTATTTTCTGCTTACGGACGTTCCATGACAAAGGTTCTCAACCACCGAGGGTTCACGAGAAGATTTTTTGGTGTACTTGATGCGGAGTATGACTACGCGCGTACATGTCAATATATAACCACTTTATTTGGCGTCAGCCTACTAAGGGTTGGGGCTGGTTGGTTTACAACTTAGGTTTGCTTAATGGGAAGGAGGTTTAGAACCTTGTTGCAAAAGAACTGGTTTTTTTATTTTTTTATTGAAGGTTGTCCTTATCGATGACACTTCTTCAGCAGATTGATCATGCTTTATCAACTGTGGCCTCCCTTACGAACTCCTCTCGTTTCGTTCTATATTTTGTAAGTAATTCCGGCCTGCTTTCGGTACTGTAATTTGCCTAATGTTGTGAAAATGTCTCATATCACTATAATCTTTCAAAAATCTTCCAATTTTTTTGGTAAGAAATAAGCATTATCCTTTTATGTTGCGTAGTGGCTGCTGGATGTTTCTTGCTATTACCAATTGTTTTTGGAGTAACCTTCGCCAACGCATTGCCATAAAAACAGGAAAGCATGGAAGAGTGTTTTCCTTTTCTGTTGTCGAAACATGACGGAAGACTTGGGGGTTAGACACGTTTGGAGAGTACTTGTCACACTTAAAAATACTGTATCTCTTACTTAAACGAAGCATAGCTTGATTGTTTTTAAAAATAACCAACTGAACTTCAAATATAGCTTTTTGGGAGGGGACAACACCATATAGTTCACTGCTTCCATATCCCACCAGTACCGCTAAATTCAATGTGTTTTTGAAGCAGAAGCTACTAAACACTAGCCTAATGATGCAAATCATAAAATTTGGTGAAAAAATTATTGTTTATTTCTTTTGGATTGACTCGATAATTTTCTTTCTCAACTTTAAATTTATGATTTTTATTTCAACTTTTACCTTGTGACGTCAAAGTTAAATTGCAACACTGTTGTCGTTTCACGGTTGACTGCACATCAGTTAAGAGTGTAACGAAGATCGCTAGCTCGTGTATTACGTCCTCTTTCACATAAGACATAAGTATTGCTGTGTTGTCAACATGTTTTCAAATATATACGACATTTATGTTGATGCAATATTGATAATTCTAAAACATCTTCACCTTTGTGCCAATGCCGCATTTAGCCAAGTCACTGTTAAATGTTCCTGTTCCCCTGAGTTGTTACCAAGCTAGCGGATCTAATTTCTTACTTTACCTCAACGTTGCCAGACGTTGAAACTACGCATGTAGGCAACTTTTGGTATCCAGGTACAACTGTTAATATGACCGGTTTGAGTGATCGTGGTCGCTTTTCCTTTGGGATTAAGTAGCTCAAGCGTTGATTGACAGCAGCCAGATATACACCTGCACCTTATATTTTTATTCAAGGCTGTTGAAAGGAATCAACGCAGTTTGTGACGCACACATGCTGCTCAAATCACCTTTTTGTTTTCATGAACTCGCTGTGTTTCTACGTTGATTCAATGCAGCAAGATTTAACTTGGCTGTTTTTCAAGTCGACCTCAGACACTAACACAGCAAGCGTCACTATTCCCACTGGATCGAAGTCATATTGAATTTATTGAAACTAAATATACACGCAGTGGGGAATGGATTGCAGAAGGGCCGTCTACACTTTTTTCAACACAGTCCACACAGCCATGATACTTTTTCTTTCACAACTTCACAAAAGGCGAAGATATATCAAAGAATTTTGAAGAAGTGCTTTTATGTTCTTTTTTTTGTCTGTTGTAGCAAACTGAAATTGAAACATTATTTTGTTTTTCATTCATGCACCAAAATCTCGGTTTTGTACATCCATTAATTTACATTTACAGTTTTTGTGATAGCCATGATACGGCAACCTAACTTGAAGAAGGAAATATTGCAATAATTCTTATGAACGCTTTCTTACAAATTTTGAAAGATAGATTACAAATTGCAAACGCAAAGTAACTTGTTGTAAAGCTTCATAGTAATAACAATGTTATGGTTAATGGTTATGGCTAACTATATGTCGCTCTACAACTGCTGAAGGCTTTTAGCGACAGTACTCATTTTCAAGTTTGTATCAGATTTACGATGTCATCACATTATTACCCGACTTATCCTCACTGCGTTATGCAAGAAACAACACAACCGGTACCATTTTCATTTATCGGTTTGACCCGACCTGGAATAGATCTCAGATGTACCAGCACCAGAGCCCAAGGCGATAACCACTCATCCCCTGATGTGGTCCAGAAAAGCGTTGTAATCTCGAATTATGGTGTACTTGATTTTTTTTTTGTCTTTTAAATGAGCAATGGTGCTGGTTTGAGACCAGCCAACAAGGAATGTCTTTTTAGATATTATCTTTAAAAATATAAATAAGTAAAAGAGTCAAAAGTCATGTAACTTTTACGTTGTGTGGAGCTACATGTACTTGAGAGGTTACTGATATTTTTTATTCACTTATTGATGTATGCATATCAGTTTGTATACTCTGTGGATCCTTTTGTATCATGGGCCAATCCTATAGATCAGTGGTTCTCAAACTGGGGTCCGCGGTTCTTTTGGGGTCCGCGAGACAATTTTCTGGGACCGCGAAGCACCTTCCGAAAAAATTAACATGATCCCAATAAAAAAAATTTGTCAAAAGTAAAAATTTTCAGGCAACTTATTTTCCAAACCAAAGTTAAAAGATATATTTTAGTAAGCTGGCTTGGCATCCCTCCACACAGTTTTTTAAGCCTGGCCTTTCGTTTCATTGTGATAGCCTTGGTCTTGTTTCTATCGCCTTTGTGACATCAAGGAGTGCATAGTGGTCACCTACTCCTACAACGCTCGTGTTTACCAGATCAAGAACAGAATTGCGAAATATACTTGACTAAAATGGAGTTAGGCGAAGTTGATTAAGGCTGGTTATTTTTGCTGATTTAAGTTTTGAATTGAATGCCTTTTCGAACTTTTAGCTTTTTTAACCTCAGTCAAATTAGCCAAAAATTAATAACTTATTAACTTTACTAATTGAATTTTTAGCTTAAGTTTGAGTACAAAAAGTGAAAATGGCTCAGCCTCAAAAAAAATTAAGATATAACGATTCCTATGTTCAATTTGGTTTCACTGTGATACATTCTGGAGGAAAAGAAAAGTCACACTGCGTGTGCTATGCTGTAAAGTTTTAGCAAGGTCTGCTTTAAAACCTAGCAAGCTGAAAAGACATATGGTAACACATCATTCAGATTATCAAAACAAAGATGCAGATTTTTTTTAACGGCAAGCTAATAGTTTAGTTAGGTCAAGATTTGATAGCACTAGTGATCAATGGAAGGAAAATACTGCAGGGTTAAGGGCCTCCTACGAAGTTGCAAGAAAAATAGCTATCGCTAAGAAACCTCACACCATCGGAGAACAACTGATCTTGCCTTGTTGCCAAGTTATTTTATCAAACGTTTTGGGAGAATCTGAAGCTCAAAGTTGAAGCAAGTGTCTCTGTCAAACGAAGTAGTAGAAGAATAGAATAGTAGTAGGAGAATATCTGAGCTATCGGAAAACACTTTGGCGCAGGTGGTTTCAAAGATATAGAATCAATATTACATTGGCATCTAGCTCAAAACCTGTTGGATGTAATGCATAATATCAAGATCATATTAGAACAAACGGAACCTAACATAGAACTGATAACACCCAAGCAGGTGCACCCATTTCATTGACGTGTGCATTTTTAAGTGCATGTAACAAATAAATTATTATTTATCGTTTTTGCGCTAATTTGCCTTAAGTTTTAGGTGGACCGTGAGTCGTTGAAAAAATCGCAAGGGGACCGTTCAACAATTTTTTTGAAAAAGTTTGAGAACCACTGCTATAGATGTTTGCTGGTACACCCCTTCATTTTCTTTGAATATAAATCTAAGTCCGTGTTTGTATCCATTTGGTACAAACATTCTTCAAATCAATTGACAGAGGCAGCAAATCAGTCTTTTTACATTGATTCAATGTCTGCAGATATTGAATTAATGTAGAAAAGGACTGATTTTCTGGCTGGCAATGCGTCGCTGGCAGAAACAGGAGACGACCTTTATAATTCAATAAAGCTTACATTTCAAATCAGCGGTTTCCCAATTCCCTTTAGCTCGATTCAATGCAGTAATTCTTTAATGGTGGCTCTGGCATCAGATTTTCGTATATTGTTGTTGCATTGTTGTCATATGACTGCTAGCTCACCATACCCATATGCATCTTGCATTTGCGAGACATTTTTATTGCTTCTGTACTTTTATCCTCCAACTCGTATTTGTAAATGCATTTCAACATCTTCTTTGCTGAGCCACTGGGACGAGGTTCTATCCCAGGGGTGCACAACCTTTTTGCTATTGCCGGCCGCATTCAGATTTATTCTACAAAGCACGGCCGCTACGGAGTTTTAAATGATTTTTTTGAATTTGCGTTATTTAAGAGAAGAATTTATCCATTAATATCTACTACACTTATCATGCTCATACCTAATAGTGCCATGAAATATCAAACACTTTTTGAAATGAATTTATTTCGTCTGCGACATTGCAACTAGTGACTCCCTTGATTTTGCATACGAGCAGATAAAATTGCTAATCTTGGACCTCGCGAGATATAGTCTTTGTTGAGACTCCAGGTTTCCCTCCAACAAGTGCGTTCGGTAGGCTACTCGTTTTTCAGGTACTTTATTTGTGAAATAGCAGACTCGCACACGTAGCCTAAGTGCTTCCGAAAAGAACAAGAGTTTCTCTTGCCAATTCTCGCAACATTGGATAATCGAGTGCACTTTTCCACATTTTCGACACAGATTTTCCCCGACTTGCCTTCCAATTTTGCGTAATTGTGTGACATATGACGACGAAAATGCTGCTTTGCATTATCTCGTTTAACAGTTTTAACAACTTGACTGCATATTAGACACATCATAGCCTACTATGCGCTGCCGTCTCGATCATAAAATAATCCAACTCCCATTTGGAATTGAATACCCTTTTCTCCTCTGCTAGTGTTCTTTTTCTTTTTAAGGACATAATGCAATGTATGCTAATGTTACAATGAAATTGGGTCGAGGAAAAACTTTTGTCTCTAAGCGATTTTAACAATATACAACCTAGCCTACAAAAACTTATGATGAAAATGTTTTTCAAGCTCTAAAATTTGAAATATTATATAGGCCTATATCCCTGTAGCCTATAATATTTATACAGTAGAATTCACCTATAGTGACTTTGGCTATAGTGACAAACACACTGTGACAAACTGTTGCTAAGTCCCGTTTGCATACGCAACAGTTGAGTAGAATTCGGCTATAGCGACACTTCGGTTATAGTGACACTTTTTTCGCGGTCCCTTCAGGTGTCACTATAGGCGATTTCTACTGTAATGCATTTTATTTTTTTAATGAAATAATTTTTTCATTTCAACAACAGGGCACGGCCGCCAACACATGCTTATGAAATTACGTGTTAACGGCCGCAGGTTGAACACCGTTGTTCTATCTTCTTTCCGTCTCAGGTTTTTGGTGCTTGCCCGGACCACAGTGAGAGATTGCGATCATTGGTTTTATTGTAGAGCATCAACTATAACAATATTGAATACTGAAAAGTTTTGGGCGTTCATCAGGATCATAATCTTTTCTATCAATAGTTGCAACGTTCATCTGATAAGTGCAAAAGTAAAAGCAAAACTAACGTTTCGCGACTTTCACATTCATCAGATAAATGTTGCAACTATTGCTGGTGAAGACATCTCATCATTGTTGCGTCAGGAAAGACAGTGAGAGAGCGAGATGCAATTCTGTAACAGGTTCTTTTTTATGGTGTTGTCCTGGGGTGACCAACTGCATTTTAACTGTCAATGGTTCGGTGGTTGCGCGAATTAACGGTACGGATTTCTAAAAACTATTTTAACTGTTACATCAGACTATTTCATCTAAGACTACGTTATCAAACTTTTAATGTGCCTTAATTGCATTTCTATCAATCCGCTGAAGTGTACTTCTGCGCAACACGGTGTTTCTATACTTTGCCCATGGCATTTGATCAGATGGTAGTGTTTCTCCCATGCACTTCCATTACCTTGTTATGGAAACTGTTTCATTATGTCACTGAGCTTAAATCGTCGTCGAAATGTTGTTCAATTGTTGATGGGGAGAATTCTCCATAGAATTGGCTGTTTGCCAATTCGAACTCATCATTACTCATGGACAGTCTATTGTGCGTATGCTGTGTTGTTTGCTTTCAATAATTGTTTTGCTTGTTTTTGTGTAGCCCTCGACGCTTCAGCCAGCTGGTAAAAGTTGCCCTTTTTTGCTACGCCAGACGTTGGAACAATGTAAAAATGGTTATGCGGGTATCTGGTAAGTCTCGGCATACATTGTGAAAGCTTTTATGTATAGAAGAGACATTACGCCATTGGGGTCTGTTGGGAAACATCAAATTCGATTTCTCTTCAACAAGCAAAATTGGTTTACGTGGAATTACCGTCATTTTGAGTTTAATGATCAAAAAAGGGTTGTTTGTGATGAAGTTACGTGGGCGCCTAGATAAGCCTTTGCGGTAAGAGACAACACCGGACAGAACTGGAAACCAGCTGCTCTGCGATTTTCCACAATGTCGCTAACATAAGTCTTTGGACAATGATGGAACGCCGCAGCGCTTTTCTCTTCAGCAGCAGAAAGGCTCCAATTCCACCGGCAAATTGCCTTGTTGAAGCCTCTTGACTTTAGCAAGTTTGTTTTGCACACTTGCCCGTTTTTGTACTTCAGATTTTAAGTGCTTTGTATTATGCTGGTCAACAAATGCATCTTCGTTTATGATTCATCTTTGCCATTTGGTGCAATTGTGATATTGTAATGTTTTCACTTGAAGAGTGTTCTTACGCCTGATTTTATGGCTTGTTGACCACTGCTTCAATACCAAAAGTGGAAACGTTACATTTTTTGACCACATCAACGTCAAATGACATCGAATCAATGACTGAAAAAGAGAACGCGATTTAGTATTTCACATTTTCTGATTCGTATATGACGTTTCGTCAACGTAAAAACGACAAAGTTGGTCGCAATAGGAGTTGAAGTGGTTTCAAAAGTTGCACCGCGTTGCAAAGGCGACCAAGTGACATCATTTCTGTTTGAAAAGGGTTGTTTGCGAACACCACTGTAACAAATATTGACGGGTGTGTTGCTACAAAGAAAGGAGGGTATTTGTTTACTGTGATGTGTGACAAACACAGTTTTAATGTTATATGATTGCAGAAACAGATCTACATTGTAACAGTGACATTAAATAACTGCAAGTTCATCTTGGCAGTGACCGCCAGCAATTTTAACTCAAAACTTTCACCACTTATTTTCTCTTTGTAGAAACAGTCAGTCTTGCCATATACGCTGATAAACACTTAAGTTGGTAAACACAGTAAGCTTTATTCTAGTGGGTGAATTTCTGTCCTATTTTAAGATTAATATTTAAAAAGATCAAAATTTTGCTTATTAAACTTTTTTTACCCGTGGCACTACCCGGTAAACAGACACTGGAAATTGGCTTCGTTCTCCGAACCTGAACTTTAGCGAAAAGGAACAGTTTGAAATGGGTGATTAGTTTTAATTATATTTGTATAACTCTGTCAATATTGTTTCGCAATAGGCAAAAGGTCGCTATGCAAGCTGACGTGTTCTTTTGCGCCGGATATGCGTTGGGATTCGTTGAATAAATGAAAAAGGGCTCATTGCTTTTGGTTGTTGACAATGCGCTTGGTACTAACTGCAGTTGTTACATAATGTCAGCAATTTTATCTTGTTTGTTCTGTTTCATAGTTGCAATATAATCATTTTAGCCGGTCAATGTGTAATTGTCAGTCGGTGGGCGAGCCCTGTTAATAATTGCCGAGTTCATGTGCTTGCTGTTAACTAGAAACTTCAATGTCATAAATTTCAATTCGTTCCTTTAAACCAATGCAACAACATGTGCCTCTTCTATTTAACATTCTATATCATACAGTATATGATAAAGTTATAAATGATTATGCATATGGACAGTAGCGTTTTGCAGGGGTCCGGGTGTACTTTTTGACCCGACCCCGAGATAATTCAAGAGGCTCAGGAACTTAAAAAATACCGCGTGTTTCAAAATTGTCATTTGTTATAGGACCCCTCAAATCTCATGGGTACCTGGCCCAAATATCTTCTCAATGACCTTGTATATAACTTCCTCAAGTTTTGATTGATTTGTGTTGTATTTGGTGGTGTTAATACGGACATACGGTTTGTTACTTTTGCGTTCACTTCACGCAGAAAGAAGGTGTTATGCTTTTCAGGTTTCTGAAGCTATTCAACGTTGGCAGCTTTCAAAATAACTGCTTCTTTAATGCAGGTTGAAAAACGTTGTAAATGATCTCTATCGGCTCATGTGTTCAAATTATTTTTACACTGCTTTCAACTTAACAACAATTTGAGCCCGAAACTTTGCTCAAGCTTCAGTAGTGATAATTGTGACGTTCTCGATTACGAATATTGTACTGAGACATTACAGTAGGTAACAGTAAACTGTACCGAAATCTTTTCAAAATGCCTAACGCCATAAAATTCGTACTTACTCTGTGTTTAATTGAAAACAACTTTTGCATACGGTCCGTAGCAGCCAAGCGTTTCCATTATGCTAAAATGTAGCTTTTTGATTTTCCTAATAAGCGAAGTCCATCAGGGTGACTGTGATGTGCTGCTGGGTTGCATTTCTCCCTAGAAGTCGCTAGAGCACAAGTTGTTGCAAGCCACGAGCGCTGAAATAAATGAACGATTTTCAAAAAATCGTTTTGCCCAGTTCCATGTGAAGTTCTTCAGCCCACTTTAGAAAAACCGGCTGTAAAATGCTGAAGAGAAGAAGTTGGTTTGGTTTGTTTCTTTTTTTGGAGACGTTTTTCTTTGTGAGTCTTACTTGGATTTGTTGATCTTAGTTGAGCGTCAGCTGATCGAGTATAGGCTCTGGGATTGGACGTTGTCGGCCAACTTCGCGTTTCTCTTTTTGTTCGGCCGAGCGACGAAGATATTAAAGAAAAAACAGCCTTCTCTTCAATACAAAACATTTGGCCTTCACCAATTATATTTTTCTTTTTTTTTCTACTTCTATTTCATTGGATGAGTCCTGCAACCTTTGCTAAAAGGGTAAACAGACCTAATGAGCATCCAATTCTTTGAATTGTTCGTTTTCTGCTATTTTTTTTTTTTTTCATTTTCAATAACTGATACTGTCTAACCATAGAATCCACCAAAAAACGTAGTATATTGGCCTAAGCTAGTATATTGGCCTAAGCTTAAGAGCGTGTTCAAATCACTTTTAGATTACATGTTTTCACACACTATCTTTTGCTACTTCATATCTCTCACTCAAAAGGTGAGAGTATCAATAAGCAATGAAAAGAGTAAACAAAGCATCTGTGATATCACAGATACTACACACTATACATCATAATTATAGCCTGTTTGGGAAAGCGAGCAATCACACGCAAAGAATTTTAGGAATATTAGAAGCCAAAGAGCTTACTACCAGTAAGAGTTTAGTCTCTCTTAGGCTTAGATTAAAATATTATTGTAAACGAGTTTTTAACAAACAAACTAAATTTATAGGGGGGAGTTTAGATTTGAATATCGACTGAAAGAACAGGATAAAAAAAAGTTGGGAGCCACTGTGCTAGTTACATTTGCGTTAATTAAACGCAGCTAAATGTTTGTTTACGGAGTTAGATGTCATGACCAAAGAAAATGTTCTTAAGTTTTCTCATCCATCAAATCAACCACATAAGTCGAGAACATTCATTTAACGTGAACTGACAAAAAACTGACTAAAACAGTTTTAATTTATTTCGTGGAATGGTGAGTCAGCCATCAAATACTCTACATGCTGTATAATGCGTTTTTAATTGCTAGCATATGTTTTATAATATTTGCAAAAGGTTTATGAGCTTGAGGTTTGACCTTTTCGGTGTTTAGGTAATCTTGCATAACACATTGCCATGAATACCATGTGCTGGGCCAATTTTATATTCTTTCATGCCACCTGTTTAGCACAGGAGGGTTGAAACCAAGTTTTTATGGCTTCCTGGGATATCAAATTTGATCACAAGTGCACAGTAGAAACAATACAAAATGACAATCTTGGTACATTAGATCAAATTCACATTTTGATGGGGTGGAAAATAAGGTGGATACTTGGTCCTTGGAGCTAAAAAAACAAGCTAATGTTGGCTGGACAATTAAAGTAGATTTCTTTTTCAATCGTTCTGTGACAATTGTTCTTTTTATGGTTAAAACTTCGAGCGCGGCAACGGTTTGTGATTTCGTTGACAGCATATTGACAACTCTATAGTTGCTTGCCGTATCAACCTGCCACAGAATTCTACTTCTTTCATCAGTAGATGTTGACTTTGAGAAGTCAAGTCCGTTTGTTCGAATAAAAGCGGCCACTCCATGAACCGTGAATCAAGTCATATTTTTGCAATTGTAAAATTGGAGTTTTTAATGAGCAACGCATTTACGACCTCATAAACTTTATTGTTTTCAAATAAAAATAGATCACGACTCTTAGCTGAACTCTCCTGCGCAAATAAACGAGTGTTGAACGATTTTCTAAATATTCCTTTCACGAGCAACGACATATCTTTCCACTGAGAATCTTTCCCAAATGAAAGTGCTTTTGACTTGTCAATTACTGTAGTTTAACGTTTTAACGTTTAAAATAGCCTGAAGTTGGTGCGTCTCTCGCAATCCAATGTGGTGGGAAAGTTCTAAACAAAAATGTTGCATTTAAAGCAAATTTATTTGTTTTTAGTTTCAAAGAAAAGCATGTATTTTTTGAACTTGTAACGAAAACTAAACGCACATTACAGGTTTAACAACTAGCGACCTTGGGCGAGAAGCACAAAAATATTCATTCACTCATATTGGTTTAAATGACAGTTCAAAACTCAAAGACTTGCTTGACTGGCAGGTGAATTTTGAAGAATCATTTCAGCTCACGCAACCCTACTTCTTTTTTTCTTGATAGCGTGGTGCATTGTTAACTAGTTTGCAAGTAACCATATCCCTATGTAAGCAGACCAAGGGCTACTCGCTTCAAATGAGGTCATGGTTCGGTTTGTTTTTCTTTTAACTTTTTTGTTTTTGTGGCATTGGTTTACATCACGTGGTTCCTTGTTATGCCTCTGGCCTAGTAAACTTGCTGCTTTAATGTGGCCTACTTTTTCGTGCTGGAAATGCCGCAACGGTGTGTTGTGCTGCATTCAGTAACTTACGTAGCTTTAGCAATTCATTTTGTATTGATGCTATGTCAGAAAACGTGTATTGAACATAAGTTGACTCCTGGGTTAAATATCTTGCTAAACGGTCGCTTGCCAATCCTTCACCATTGAATGCTTTGCTAGATCAGCAAATTTTGTGCGTACTAGATGAGAGTGATATGCTTGTTGGTTTACGTACTTCTAGTTTTTTACTACTCCTTTGCCAATAGCTACACAAAACTAACCAAACATATGTCGTCATCACATCTTTTGCGATCACATGATCATGCTCATGAGTCCTCCTCAACCTGTCCAAGATAAGTTAAAGAAACACTCGGATTTCTTCTTTTTTACAAACCTTTGTTTATTTTTTTGATTCACTCTCATGGGTACATTTTCCACCGCCTCAAGCGTGAAACGAATTTCGATGATTGATAACTCTATCCAAGTGAACAACAGTCAATGTCCATAGACGTTTAAATGACGTAGAAAGGGAACATGAGAGGTTGGAGCAGTTTTTTAAGAGAGCTTTTTTGTATTCATTGTTGATCACGTGACTTAGAACGAACGTGGTTAGCTGATTCTACACATTATCAATTATTGTAAACCGCCAGATAAATGCACCAACAACAATGCGTCATGAGTTTGGTTGCTAAAATTTTTTCTATGTGATGCTAAAACAGAGTTTCTTAACCTTTTATGTGCTCGTACCCCATAAGATTTCATGAAATTCCCTCCTAACCTTGTCTGCATATGTAGCTAACTGCTCTAGGCTGCTGCTGAGCTGAGTCGAAGTCTGGGATCAGTTCTGATCAGAACTGACGATGCACTAGCAAGTGCGAAATATATTTTCTGTTCCATCTACTGACAACTGATCCCTGTTGCCTTAGCAATTGAGGTTTTAGCTTGTCTGCATATGCGTTGCTTCACTTGACATAAAATACAACCAAGCCGTCCTAATGCTGGCAACAAAGCTAATTGTCGAGTCACAGTAGCTTTTGGTACATTAAGTATGAGAAGGTACTTGAATCATGAAGTTTGGACATTTGTAAAAAATAAATAGTTATAAAGGACTAGGATTTATTGGCAATTGATTTCTTCTGTGGCCTACGGGTAGATGGCCTAGACGTAGACAGTAGGCACTGTGCACAAGCTTGTTGGACTGAAGGCTGACGTCGATGGCGGATAAACGTGATACTTCGGTCCTATATTTACTTAAATGTTTTTTCAAGTGGTTTATTCAATTGTTTTAATGTTCAAGTGTTTTTATCATGGAATGCTTTAATAGATAAAGACAATAGATAAACAAAACAATTAGCATTTTATCAAGCAATGTGAAAACACAATTTATTAGTTCAAACAATGAAAGGAATTCTCCATATGTAGAATCTATAGTTTTCGTTGGCGAGTATTATCAACTATCAATATTGTGAAGAAAGGGGCGTTCTTCCCGGCTATCAGCACAAGGCTGAGCACTCACTAGTACAGCGAGCAGTTGCGATTCGCTAACCATAACGGTATAGCTTCCACGCTAGCCATTCAGACCATCCAATCAACAATATTTTTCTCGGCAGCCGATTTGTAGCAAGAATTGACAGCGATAGACACGTGTTTCGCCCATGAGGCTGGGCTCATCAGTATCGCACCGTAGTGTTGAACTGTTTTATTCGCATCAGTAGCTCACGGTACAAAAGATTGACACGGTGAGAGAGTACAAACAAACATAGCCAGGTCGAAGACTTTCAGAAACCGGCCTGCCACACCCCGCGGCGGCGGGGAGCGGCGTGATTTATGGGGTGACGATGCACCCGGAGGGTTAAGTCCACCAGCTTAGGTCGCGGGGGCCAGGCTGGAGAGTCGAGGTACCTGTGGAGGGAGAGTGTGGATCGAAACACTATATGGCCCGTCCGCAAATTTAGAATGGCGGAGCGGGCCAGGGAGACAGGCTCTTTCTGCATAGCCCAGAATGAAGCCCTGCGACGGACCGAGCGACCCGTCGCGTGTGGACGCTGGAACCGGCAGTAATTGACCGCCGGGCAGCGCCCACGTCTCCTTCACGCGTCCTCGCGCAGGTACTTTGACTCTTATACCCGGTCTGCCAGTAGGCAGAGCGGATAAAATTGGGGTCTCCCACGAGGAAGAGAGTCGAACCATTTAAGGATAATTTGGCTCTCGTGGCAGACGAATATTCAATAAAAATGTGGAGCAGAGGCTCGATGAATCAATATACTGTAATAAAAAAATATATATATAGGTGGGAGTGTAATTAATAATCACTGGAGATGAGTAAGCTTTCATTCGGCGAGCACGGATGTGCACTGGCCAGACGTTGAGGCAGGTTCGCCCAGCTGGGTCGGGGAGGCTAGCGATCGAAACCAGAGGCACTGATAGGCTACATTTCCGGTAAAAATAGAAAATTGGGGTAGAAGTTTTGAGGCTGCATCGAGTTGATCAGGGGATCGTGTTGATCAATGCATTGAAAGCGGAGCGATGTTGATCCGAGCGGGCAAGAACAGCGTTACAAGGCAAAAGCAGCGTATGACAGTTCGAAACAATTGATTGATTAGTACATAATAATAATAATGTTATGGTTTTATTTATTGTCGCTCTACAACAGCTGAGGTCTTTTAGCGACAAGGCTCATTTTTAATTTTTTTATATCAGGTTTTACGATGTTATCACATTATTACCCGACTCATTCTCACTGCGCTATGCAGGATAGAACACAATCGGTACCGTTATTAAAGTCTTCGGTTTGACCAGACCTGGAATCGATCTTAGATCTACCAGCACCAGAGCCGAAGGCGTAACCACTCGGCCACTGAGCTGTCTAGTGCCATAGAGAATCTAGTGATGATTGAAATTGCTTAATTGCTATTAAACCAGTTTCAAGTCACAATGTACATTAGACATTTTATTTCCTTCCTTTTTACTTTAGAATGATTGTTTTTGAAGAGACTGGAGTATCATATAAATGAAATGGCGAAGGGGCGTTCTTCCCGGCTATTAGCACAAGGCTGAGCACTCACTAGTACAGCGAGCAGTTGCGATTCGCTAACCATAACGGTATAGCTTCCACGCTAGCCATTCAGACCATCCAATCAACAATATGTTTCTCGGCAGCCGATTTGTAGCAAGAATTGACAGCGATAGACACGTGTTTCGCCCATGAGGCTGGGCTCATCAGTATCGCACCGTATTCTAGCCACAAATTTAATCAATATGCTAACATTTAGATTGCAAAATGAAAGAAAAGCACTGAACACTGAAACAATTGATCACTAAAAACGCTTGAAGAAACATTTCAGGTAAATGTGCAATCCAAGTATGCTTTTACCTGCAATCGATTTCAACCTGAAGCTTTGCGCACGATGTCTAGGCCATCTATTTTCGTAGGTGACAGTTTCTTCATAAATATGCCCAGATATCCTTTAACCTGGCACCATTTCTCGCATCCCCTACTTTGGTGCTTTGTACCCCCATAGGGTACACGTACTCCTGGTTAAGAACCTCTGTTCTAAAAGGATTGATATTAATTACTGTAACTTCGACATGTCCTACAATGAGTCACTAGATTGCCTCGAAAATACATCAGTATAAGTAGGCCGTGGGCTGAAAAAGTGAGAAAACACTGAAACATTATTGCTTCCTTGTTGTAAACATGCTCTACAGCAGGGTTACTCAACTAATCTTAACAAAAGTCCAGTTTGACAAGTTAAATATTTTTAGTTATCCGGTGAATAAGTTATTTCACACCAACCACGAAAGTTAAACTATCTGGGAGTGACTATTGGGGAGTCTGGGAGTCGAAGCCCCTCAGCAACTAGGATAATCACAGTAAAAATTGCATCCTTCCAGTAGAAATCTGTTTAAACAAGCCCTGAAACGTGGCAATGAGGTTATTCTTCCAAAAGCTCATGGTCCACCATCAACACCGCGGTCCGCCAATTGAGTAGCCCTGCTCTGCAGTCGCACTGTTTGTAGTCTTTTAATGTTTAAGTAACGTTACGTTGAGTAATTAATGAAATCAAGATCACAATTTGCATATTTTTATATACTGCGGTTTCCCCTGCGTTAGCATGATTTGTGCAACATAATATGATTTGTGCAACAGCAAAAATGTGCGACATATCTTCTCAATTATTGTTACAGTATTTCCCAGTTAGCGTACTGTATATTTTCACTTCTTTGTCGACCTTTCGTTGTAGTGAGGTCAACTTTTTCGATAAGTTTTCAGCTCGTAAGCCAAGTTATACTATATTGGTATGTTTGTGAAATTAGTATGTTGAAATGTCATTCTAGTATTACTCATATCAGATTAAAAGTTTAGTGGGTAGCTTAGTTCTTTAAAAGAAAAATTAATGTTTTTCTCCTGGAGCCAGGATAAGTTTGTAAAAAAGGTGTTAAAAAAATCTTCCATTCTCCATCTTGTGTAGATTCTTGCGGCTAGCTATGATCTTCATTTCGTAAATAAAATGTAAAAATTTCAAAATTTTTAGCGAATGCTATACCGTTTCTGTTTCCAAAATAAATGTAGTGAAAAGTTTTTTTCTCTAATAAGCATTCGAGACTTTAATCGATCTATTGCATTTTGAAATGTTAAATCGTAGTTAAAACAGTGATCATTGCTAACGTTGACATTTTTGTGGTTATTGCATGCTTTAAGCTAATTACCCAGAGGCATATTTTTTATGTTGTTTCTTTAACGTTTACATCCATTAAGATCATACAAAAGCACTTTATTTAGACAAATTGTTTTCTGTAAACAGACTTAGTGTTGCTGAGTTAGTTAAAGTTTTAATTTTTTATTTTATTTTTAAGCATTGAGTAAGCAGGTGAATGCGTTCTTTGCTTATTGAGTTGACCACAAAAATTTAAACAATAAACACATCAGGTTTTCAACTAATTGAGTCATTTGAAAGCTTTAACGTTGATAAACATGGAGTATGTGAGTCGTATTTTTACAGCAATTCTACGTCTGCATTGGTTCAATCAATGTAAAAAAATGATTTGTTGGCTCACTTTATTGTTATACTGGGACCATGTAGTCATCTACCTTCGAAGTCATCAGAGTATCTTGGTATTGAAAAACTGCTCCATTTCTTCTAAATAAAAGCACACTTCGCACGAATTTGATTCTCAGATATCGAACTGTTGTTGGGGAAACCATAACTTTGTTGTAAATTTTAGAGTAGCCTCCCTTGAACCAGGCATTGAACGAAATCCATTTTGTTTGTTGGCTATTTGTTATTGTATGAAGGGACTACGATGATTCAGCCTTCTATATTTTGTCACCAATTTGCTTTAGCCTTTCTGCTCAGCAAAAACATCTCGTTTGATTTCCTGTGATGCAATGCCAGCAAGCAGGTGAAGCTTGTTGGTGTGGCGTTCAGGCGCCCATGTACAAAGCGACAACGAGTGGTTGATACCGGGGTTTAGCTTGTTAACTGATAGCATCTCTCTTACAAAGTGCATGCACATTTTGCTGTGTACAAGATTTTCGGGGTCCATATTAACGTCTTCAAGGGACTTGAAAAACATTGCGTATTCTTTGGATATGGTGCCTTTTTTTAAGAAGTGTCTTAGTTTAAGGCCTGAAGATCTTATTGGCACGGGGCTCAAATTCTCTTCTCAGCGGCCCTGACTGCGCCAACTCATTTTTGGGTTTGTCTTGATTCATTGGTTCATCTAAATTGCTTGTTAGAATAATGTCAAACCAAGTGTGGTTATTTTTTTCCTTCATATCGCTGATGAGTATGTGACTCAATGCATGGATTGGACTTTAGCTTAGAGTTTCCGAACGGATTTTATGTTAATAAAACACGTTAAATAACCAGCCTCATAACTTTAATTTCTTATTTCGAAGAAAGATTGAATATGCGGTATTTCAGCACAAGTAGTCAAACGATTTTATTCCCGAGGGCATTTGACCCACGTGCTAAGGTTTAACTGATAAAATATCCACAAATGGTTTCCTCAGGTCGTTGTTGGAATGCCGTTACAATGTTGTGATATGGTTGGCTGCACACACGCTGCTCTCACTAAACGTGCTCGCTATAACAAGGAACCAAGTTTTCCTTACATAAGCTTGATGACTTGCTGTGATTCTATTTGTTCTTCCATTGAAATTTGAAGTAATCAAAAGAAGGCAATGACACAAAAATCATACTAAACGAAAATCTCCAATATCGTCTTGCGTGGTTTCAGGCTAATACCCGGTAGGTAAATATTTAAATCAAGTGGACTTGACGACAAGGAAAGTGACACGTCGTGTCCACCTTCCACGGCCGCCCGGTATCGAACAAACATTCTTTCGAACGTCGTACCAGCGCTCTCTTTTTCGACCAAAACCTGATGTTGTTATGGAATCAGTTACTTTTCAAATTATCTCTTGAGCAAGACTATTGTAGTGGAGACCAAACTGGACTTTTCGAAGTGCAAATCCGCAACACTACAGCGTGCCAAGTAGGCTATTTATTTCATAATGCGGTCATGTTATGATGTTTATTGCACTCAGTCATCAAACATAGTTCAACTTTACTTGTCAAAAAATTCTGTTTGGTTTAACTCCCTCTGTCGAAAGATTGTGTTTTCAATTGGGATGCAATTACAGCTTCTAACTGGAGTCAGCTTCTAACTGTGCGGTTTGATGTTAATGTGGCATCTGAAAACAGAAAAGAGGTGCACTGCTTCTTCAAAGTATTGCAAAGCAACAGGTTGCAATCTTTGAAGATATAACCTCGTTTACCTCCATGGATCAACCGAGAATGTGCTGACTGGTGTTACTGCAAGCAAAACCTTACTTAATAAACTTAGTGATCATATCTTTAACAAATTTTTTGTTATCTCAAAACATGGGAATTTTTGCATTAGTTGTTAAGTTTTTAATCGATCTTTGCGATTATCTGGCGATCACCCGTTTACTTAATGTCATAATAATCTAAAATCTTTTTAATTTGTAGTAGAAAGAAACGTACGCTGTGTTTATGTTTGGCATATCGCAAATGCCATCCTGATTTTCAGCTGACTAGGCGAAGTGTGCACAATTGCACACTGCATTGCCTAAACGTGAGATTATAGCAATGAGGTTTTCTCGACTGAACGGAGACATTTCTTTTCTTTTGTATGTAAAATCACGTTAAGTTATGGCAAGGATCTTCATATTTATTTTGTCATCGCACTTTTACACAGCGCACATGCTTTTTGCTTGACTCATTTCTATTTTTACAAAGAAAAACGTTTTTCCGTATGTAGATTCAAATTTTATGAAGAAGGCAAAGATTGTGTCACTGCTCACCGAGTCACCACTACTCTCAAAGACTTTTTAGGGGGGCTAAAACGCCTTGTGATAGTTTAGTTTTGTTGACAACAGAAGAGCGTATTATGTCAGTGAGTAGAGACCTACATGCGGATGTATTTATTTCATTTTATGCAGCTTTTACATTTCACTGCCTGTCCCCAGCACTTGAGGAACATCTCAGGCTTGCATTAAATAATTGATGAATGTTTTTAAAGGAGCCAATGTAAAAAAACATAACCAATATTCCTTCACATTGCATTCCAGCACATGCGCTTCTGCATTTTAGAAATCGTTCGAGACCTGCTGCAGCCAAAGGAGCAAAAATAGTCTTTACATACTTCATCGCAGAACTAAGCAGGCCCACATTGTTTTGATAAGGTACGTAGTGTGAAAAGCATGAAATCTGTGGTTCAGAAAGACAAATGTTGATGTTTTTATTCCCCAATAAAGTTTACTCAAGCATTTGCATATTTTCACTCGTCAGACTGACACCTTACAATGCTGTGTGGTAAGCACTGAAAGTTTGATTTACGTGAATATGATTATTCGATGGTTATTAGCCCCATCTTCATCTTGATAATCGTTGTTTTTATTTGATCATCTCTGATGTAATTGTTCTGTGAGAAAATACCTCTTGACGTCGTAGTGCGGTAAAAATATTATTGTAGTTTGCTCAATCGAGCTTGTCACAAAGGCTGCATTGTTTCGAGCAAGGAGCTAAGCAGCAGATAACCACAGAGCTGAGCAACACGCAAACTTGCTGCAATGGTGGAATGCCAACTGCAAATACAGACCTCGAAATGGTTCTGGCAAAACTACATTTGTTTCTTTATAAGGTCTTTCTTCTTCGATTTCCAATATTCATGGATCAGATTTCTTGTTTGTTTTTTAAGCTGCAGCTAAGCTTATAATTTTGCGTGGTTGCGGCATTCATTTCCTTGGGCTGCCATCTACTCATATTTTAGTCCAGCCAATACAAACCATATACTTCCGCATTTTAAGCTCGGATGTTTTCCGAAAAGCACTGGTTTTCCAAAAGATTTCGTCAAGGGTGCTAATTAAGCGCAGCATCGATCATACTCCACATTGGCAACACTTCACGTCTAGTCATGGCTGGGTATGCCATAGTCAGAAATTGAGTATAAAACGTATTGCTTGCTCTTTCTTTCCATTGTTTTTATTGATTTGTGTACTCCTTCACATTGCAAGGTCTGTCTCTAAAAACCTGACGGGCATTGAGAACTTTGGACGTACAAATGGGAGTCTCCTACAACTCAGCACATTGCAGTTGAGCAAGTCACAAACAGTAAGTGGCTTAAACTTGGCAAATGATGAAACTGAGCAAATCGAAATGTATGTCACAAGTCAGCAAATTCACTTTAGCAAGCGATGACCAAGCAAGTCCGATGTTAGATACAAATTTTGTTTACTGACTTGGGCAGTAGGTGAAATGTACCTGCTGAGTTGTCGCATGCCGAGTGGTCCGACTACCACAAAATGATGACCCTTTGTTCCACGCAACATCACACTCGCACTGCATTTGAAATGTCTTGAAGAAAAAGGATTTGTGCCGTTTGAGTTCGTGTTTGGTTTCTACTGAATCGCTGGGTTTTGAACTTTTAAATCAACAAGAGACTGGTTGTATTTTTAAAGGAGGCGTATCACCCCCCACTCCTCTCTTCCACACACGGAAAATGTTTTTTTAAAAAAACGGTACTTCGTTTAAATCATAACAATAACACAATTATACCAAATATCGACGGGGAAACATCCACTTCCTGCTACTTGCTGCGCGCATGGTTTGTGTAAGACAGCAATATTCTTCGTTATACTAGTCAGTCATGAATTTCCATAATTTAACCCAGAAAAAAAATTTAAATAATGCTACGTTCCTGTAAGGCACCACCTATTTTTGTTTACATACCATCTATTGACAACTATCGCATTGTGCATAAAGAAAATTATCCCCATCAGCCATTTTGTCATCAGAACCTGGGCGTTTATCGTTTTATCTCACATCCCATTTTTAACATTTCAATACGCTTACCCTTGGATGGATACGATTTTACATAAAAGGTTTATTGACGCCAAGTTGAGAAGCCCTCTTTCGTTAGAAGTTGTTTAACGATGTTTTTTCTTAATCAAGAGAAACACGACGCTTGGGTTTGTTGCAGTGTTGCCAGAAGGGTACCTTGTCCCTAATCCGACGAAGTCGTCAGTTTCTAAAAAGTCAGTTGTAGCTGGCAGTGAAACTGCAACCGACACACGAAGCCCAAACAAACTGCTTTAAAAGCAGGTGTGAACCATTATTTAGAGGTCGAGTGGAAGTAGACGGAAAATGTCTAAAAAACAGATAAAGACTTTTTAACAGACCACCCCAAGCTTTACAGATAAACTCTTGGAGTCGAGTGGCAGTGAATGAGAGTTAGTGATATGAAGCCTGAACATGAAGCACTGTGGAGACATTCATTTTGCAGCGTCTGGCAACACTGATTTATGGATAAATGTATTGTAGTTTCCTGTCCATATTGATGCGTCGATCGGTCAATACTCTATTTTTTCTCTCAGTTGTTGCAGTCAAACAAAGGTCACCCCCAGATAAGTTGCCATTTCGTGTCGTTTAAAATTTACTTGACAAAAAAGCCACTTTCACTGGGTGGAGAATGCTTGCTATCTTTATCTGCCTGCAACATTTGCAGCGTTGTATTTTCTACTCAGCTTTCAACGAACATACGTTGAAGATCTTGAAATAAGTGCGGCACACTGGACGAACTACACATGGAACATAGAGTGGCAAAACAACACCTCCCGACTCCGTGATTTCCTACCCGACGTCGATCCCCACCCTCCGGGAATGTCCCTCGCAAGACTTGCGTGGGTCCGGCTTAACCGCTTACGAACCGGCGTCGGTCGCTTTCGTTCAGACATGTGCAAATGGGGCCTGGCTCCCTCACCGGGATGCGAGTGTGGCGCCACAGACCAGACAGTAGATCATGTCGTCCATGACTGCCCAATCCATCAACCACCACATGGAGCGCTTGGACTGAAGGCCCTGGATGACGAGACTGTCGAGTGGCTGATGACATCATGCCCAAACATATAGTCCAGAAGAACAGCTCATACGACGAAGAAGAACGAACATACAAAGTGAGATTGCTCCGATTCTAGATTTATATTTTTACACTCATAACTAAATCGCTATAACATGAACTCAATCGCTAGCCAATTCATAAAGTGCCTTGAGGGCTTTACAACAGCTTTGGCGTATGGGAGCAGCGTATTCATCACTGCATATTCTCATACAACCGATCAGTTACTTTGGGTTGACTATTTCAGCTTTTTGTTTATGACATTTAATTTTCAGAACATAAACAAACGTTTGTTTAATTGCTTACTTCGGTGACATGTGTTAAATTTGTATAAACAAAGTTGATTTATAAAACGAAGTCCTTTTCTCCCTCAGGGTAAACGACCTGACACTTCTTGCCATCTGCAAATGTTGACACATCATTAAGAAAACATGGTAGCATAAGGCGAATTACACATTGGTGTTGACTCTTCTTCTTTCCATGTATTTTGCTGACGATCTTTAGTTTTTCTTATCGTTTTGCGGCGGCGTTTACCGAAGCTTGCACATAGGGATGCTATGTCATGGCAACTTTCGCTTTTCCGGTGACATGAGAAGGTCCAATTTTCAATTCAACAATTTTTATGTCTTGTTACAAGCTTGCTTTTAACAAAAAATTAAATTACTTCAAAACTAAGTAGACTACTTCCATATAACCTATAGAAAGTAGCCTATGATATTTTATAAATTAGAACAACATTGCAAGTCTTCTGGTACAGCGGATAAGCCACAAGCGATTGTAGGTTTGCATCTCTTAGATCTTAAAGGCATACTAAATGAAATTTTCAAACGGGAATTAAGCATTAAAATGCGTAAACTGTACATTCAAGAATACATTTCAAAAAAAAATTACCGAAAAAAATTTGTTTTTAATGGCGCTGGCAAGGCCCAAAGTCCAATGTTTCATTTATTTTCATTTTTTTTTCAAAATGACCAAAAAGTGCAAACACAGCTCGAGAATACGTCACAAAAAACAGCAATAACAAAAGCCACGTTACAACATCTGATGTTTTAACATCAGATCTGAGGTTTTGAGCAAACTGTCTGATGTTTTGACGTTGAAATCTGATGTTTTGATGTACATACATACATAGCCTACAGTTAAATCGCCGGCAGTAACAACTGTTGCGTGATCAGCTGATTGCTCGTCTTTAGTTACGTAGACTGTACAGTCGCACGCTTCGCTGCTCAGGCCCATTCTGGTTTTGAAAGCTCTGACAAAAGCACGCGCGCAATGATGGTCAGACCGCAATGGGGCAAAATTTTATTGAAAATCGTTTTATTGTAGCATGTTAAACAGAAAGAACGTGGAAAATCGCCTAGTCAGGTTTTTCCTTTAGTATCCCTTTAAATCCCTAGTTGCGCTGACAACTTGTTCGTATAAATGTATAATGGCAGCAAAATTAAGAAAGTAAAAGTTTTGTACAAACAAAGACCCATGCCCATTTCTAGTGTCAGATACATGATTTGGCGAAAGGAAAGTATCCTGCCTCACTGCATTCACGGGTGTCTGAATACAATATTGTATTTCGCTAATTTCGCTATTTGCGCTAGTTTATATTAATATATGCGTGAAACGTGACCCACTTAGATACTTTTAGCTTGAACTTGGAGACATGAAGTTCAGTATAACAGTTTGATTGCCGTTTGGTTTGTTGATTTTTGTCTTGAGTAATATGATAATGATGGCCTGAAAAGGGTGAGATCTTTCTTGATGGGCTCACTTACATAATACACTCTAGGGAGCATTTTCATCTCGGCCTCGTCTGAACCTAGTTTGATAAAGTTATTTGATTATAGCCAAGTACAACGTTAAGTTGTTCTAAATTAGCCGTAACTAAGAGCAATTTTTGTATTGATTCAACGTTCTATTGGATTCAACTGATGGAAAAAAGCTTGCAATGAATCAATACTTTCAAAGTTGAATTATTATGTAATTTCATTGAAAAAGGTGGACTCCCTTGTGGTTGAGTTGAACGAAAAAAACGCCGTAATTTAATAAAAAAAATCTTGCTGCTAAGCCTTTTAAACTTTCATAACTTCAATGAAAATGCTTTTTGTTGTATATCTTTACAGTGGCGTCTTCTTGGCTGGGGTTGCACATCCTTAGGTAAAAGGTTTCCATAAGTAAAGTAGTTCATAAAATCAGTTTTTTTAACTTCAGTGAAAACTATTTTCAGATATTTTTGTTCCACCTTTTAAAGGATTTCCTTCTCGAGTCCTTGTAAATCTTCCAGCTTTAAAATTTTGTTTCGCTACAGATCCAAAAGCACCCAAAAGAATTGCTAAGATACCTGAAGTAAAGTGGTATTCTAGCTGGTAAACGTTTCCCTTTGGGCATGGTTTTAAGGTTTGGTGATGTTGAAACGATGTCAAATTGAAAATTTTACTTGCTAGAATAGCATTTTATTCGAAATTTACATCATTTTAACTGTGCTCAGACAGTGTGGTATGGACATTATCATGACCGATCTTTTTAATTTTTGCTTAGTCGTTGGTGGCCTTACTCCGTCAGAAAATCAATTCTTTTTTATATTGATTCAAGGTGCGCCGACGTTGAAACAACATAAAAAGGACAGATTTGAGGTCTAGGTAATAAACAAATTTGACAATAATTTTTATCCTATTCAAGGAAGGGCCTTTGATTTGAAGTAAAGCAATTTCTTTCACCAAGGTAGACTGACCATTGACCAACCGTGCCTTTGTTACTTTTTGATGCCACCACAATTGAACATTGCAAATTTGTTGCCTGCAAAATCCATACATATCCTCCGTGCAAGACTGCAAGTGTTATACCCAGGTACATTTGTAGACGTTGAATCAATGCAAAATATGACCAATTTGCTGACTGAGTGCCATTGGAAAGTGGCATATTCTTGGCGAGGTTGAGGAAACAAGAAATGTTCTCATCTCCGCATAAATATATTTTTTCTTATACCTTTACTTCTTGTTTGCCTCAGAGTTTCAAAGTTTATTTTTTTTCTTTTTCCGTGTAGCAACTTCCACAGATTATCCTTTTCATTTACTCTGCTTGCACGATCTCTCAACTTTTACACCAAATTGCTTGCAACAACAAAACCGATGTGTCATTGCGTAAAACTGCTGCACTTTTGTTTAATCAACGTCAGTTGTGATTGTTATAACGCAACTCTCCAGCAAGATGCTATTAAATGGGAGTGTGGATGTTTGATGGATGCTTTGTTTGTTTTTTCTTCTGCAACGAGCTTGTTATGGCTTGTAGGAGAAGTTGAAAAGTTAAATAAGGCAATACATCATTTTCTTAACCGCATTGATGTTGTCTTGAACTTTCTCAAATTTTGCATCGTCTGTCGTTGAAACTATGTAAAAAAGGCAACGTGATGGCCTGTGTTTTTCTTGTAATGATGAATGTGTATTAGCTAAATCGACTTCATCATTATCAGCATTGTTCTTATGGTTCGGTCATAATTCTCAAGCACTCAGCAGCTGCATCCATGCAAAGGGGCGTGGCAACGTCCATGTCCTAGAACTGTGCTACTGTGGGGACAAATTCAAGCGTTGTGACTGTGTTGAGGATCTAGATCAGCGCTGCCCGTACGCTATCTGCGGCCCCCGTCTGGGCTCAAGAAAACACAATCTTAAAGCTTAGGCCGAATTTAAAAGAAAAAATTAGTGAAGATTTTAACACGGTCGCCAAGATTTGCAAAAAGCAAAATTTAGCACGTGACTAAAAAAATTTTAAACACCCTTGATCTAGATTTTTTACAACAGCGCTTTGTAATACTTTTCTTCCTCTTTGCTGAATAAACTTTGCAAAGAGAAACATGATTTTTACCGTTCCATTGCTATTCAGACAGTGCAAAGACAAGGCCACTGCCTAGAAAAAGGAGACAGAGGATAAGGAGTAGCCAGTTCTTGTTTGTGCCAGAGGTCTGATACAAAGAAAACGTCATCTTTTCGTCCTCTAAATTTTTGCGGAGTGTAAAACTCTTACTCTGAAAGATTCTGCGTATGGATGCAAATTTGTAACCTCTCTGCTCAAAAGCTTATCGTCGACATATAAATTCATTACAAGTTGCGAGATTACTATGCCACTCAAACAAGCGGCGCCGAAATGGTGAGATTGACATATCACTTTTCTTTAGGTAAGTTCCATTGGTTGATTGATTGATTGAATCTTCATCCTCGGACTGGGAAAGCTTCTTGCAGAGCTTAATCCTGGCAGTTTCGCATGCTTGTAGAGACTTTGAATCACTGACACAGGCCCGGTCACCGAGTTTGACAGAGTGAAGTTTCCGATTGTTGAAGTCTTGTTGCCAGGGAGCTATTCCATCCATTAGATGCCGCTGAATGGAGAGGAGTCCTTAACGTGCGTTGCTCAAGCGCACACACCGAGAGTCGAACCAGCGCCGCTTGATCTTGAAGTTTCTTCGTTCCAGAAGTCACGCGCTAACCAACTGAGTTATCGTGGCGGAGCTTGCCAGCTTGGTATAGTGAGACGAAATTCAATGTGTGGAATTACCTTCACCCTCAGAGAACTTTTTCATCAGGAGTGCTACGGTTCAATACGTGGAGAGGATATTGAGAAGTTGCTACGGAGCTGTAGAATATTCAGACGCAGTCGAAACGTTGTCGCATTCTTTGTAACTTGGTCAAAGTGCAGATTTGGCATTTAAATCTATTTCTGTTGTTTCTTCTAATTTCAATGTGGCTGCATTTTTAAATACGTTTGCACGTGTTGCACCACCTGCTTAAGGTCAACTTATTCTGCACATAAGGCAATATGACCGTCATCATGCACTAAATTTCTTCATTACTTTAAAATACCAAGCACCTTCAATTCTTGGAAATGCTTCCGGTTCACACAATCATGACGTCATATAGTCACAGCGTTTGTCATTTTGCATCGAATCATTGTTGAATCATTGTTTGCAGCTGTTGTATTGTTGTCGCATTGCTGCCCCCAAAGACGATTTTTTGCATAAATGACTTGGAAGTACAGGAAATGCTTGAATATTGTGATGACATAATATAAAGGTGCCTGCGCACAATTGGGCGCGTGCGCAAACGCTAGGTTGATGGCCGATTTTCCTCGAATATGTTCCACGCCATCATATTTTAATAAGTCGACATCTGTGCTATCTTTTCTCTTTTTTGATTGATAAAGATACAAAAAATACATGGTTTTTTTAAGAGAAAAACTTCAGATAACTTCAAACAGGGTACATGGCCTTGCACGGCGCGCCTATCTGGTATGGACCTGCCCCGGCCGACTTGGGTCAAGCTAAATAGAATTCGAACAGGAGTCGGCCGCTTCCATTCCAATATGCACCAGTGGGGTTTGGCTCCCTTGTCGTCCTGTAAATGTGGTACGGAGGAACAAACTGCTGACCATGTCGCTCTTAAATTTCTTATTTACAAAGATCCGAAGGGAATGCATGGTATTGCAACACTGGACGAAGCTACACTAACTTGGCTTCCCATCACCTGCCCTGAAATCTGAACAATTATGCCTCATACGAAAAAACAGCTGAGTAAAAGTGGCTGATAGAAGACATTGCAATATAGAAGTGGAAAGTTACCAGGGAAGCATATTTTCTGACAGGAGCATTCTAAGTTTCACATAATCTGACGAAAGTGCCGTAATTCTCATTTTGAATATATGGTCACTCCACAACCATTTATTTTGTGCCAAAGGAGACAATTTCTTCATTTTTGCGCAACCTGATCAGAAAATTGTTCCTTTTTTACATTGATCCAACGTATGCAAAATGTAATGTGAAAAACGATTGAATTCTTGGTTAGTAGCAAAGCGCCAATCGAAAGCGACATCGTTTTATTTGCGTTATTCTAACGCACTACGATGAAGACTGTTCCTAATATTTGGCAAGAAGCATGTACTGAGGTCACCAAATGTAACAAGCGTGGTGATTGGTCAATCCAATCACGTGATACCGTGTTATTCTTGTAACATCATAGCTTTAGGGAATTCTGAAAGGATATCTCTGAAAAGTAGCCAGGTGATGCCTATTAGGCCTTTTTTTATCAATTCGATTTTTATTTTTAAATTGTTTAATTTTGTCGTTTGAAAAAACAAACAAAACGAGCAAAAAACTATTCTGAATAATCTAAACTCTATCAGGTTTCTTTAAATCTTGCAATATAGGCCAATATTATGATCTACAACTGCAATAGCTGGTCTGTTACCAAAGCAAGTCTTGAAAGATTGGATGCCTGTCATCGAAGACATTTACGTGTCATAACTGGTCATACTTGGCCAAACAGTCTTATCTCGAACAAAAACCTCTACAAAATATGCAACAGTGAACCATTATCTTGCAAGATCTCCACCATGAGATGGAACATGTTTGGACACATTCTGAGACTTCACCAGGACTCACCTCCCCAGAAAGCCCTTGAATTTGCGATAATTGGCAGCAAAAAGTACCAAGGCCGAACCGGACGTCACCGTACCAATTTATTACAACTGCTGAGATCTGACATCAGAAAAGCTGGCCTGGGATCCCTGCTCAGCACACCACATCTCCATCGATTGCAAAACATCGCAAAGGGCAAAACAGAATGGAGATCCTATCAACCTTGTTGAAAGACTGAATGAAGCCAGCGGATGCCAAACGATTTGGTTACACTGGCGGCGGAGACAGTTACAAATAATAATAATATAGGCCATCACAACTAGCAGTGCCGTTGAGAGGATACAACCCGGCCAAGACCCCCAAGCAGGGTATTTCAAAAGAAAACATTAAGACTTCAAAGAATGCGTAGTATTTTCTTTGTTCTAGGCCTCTTTGGAAAAAACTCAGGCCCCTAAAATGATCCCGGTCCAAAAGTACCCCCTGGACAGTGATGTCAATACCCCTGACAACTCGTTTTTTGTACAACTTTGATTCAACTTAGTTGAATTAGTTAGTGTTTCTAATGCAACTTCTAACCAAACCATAATACACGTTTATGATGTACAGTTGGAAACAAAAAGCCAATTATTGGTTGTGATAACCAATATATGCAAATAATGTTTCACTCAATCAACACTTTCATCTCTCGTGAACCCCACCACAACGTCTCCTAACGAACGTTAAAGCGATGTAATCTTCAATATTTCTCTTATCTGATTATGAATGTCATACTGAGGTAAGAGTTCACGTTTGTATACTTGATGACGTTGCATTGACATCATTTGGCAGTTTTGCCGGCCAACCAACTTCCCAATGCAACCGCCGATTGCTTTTAGCGAATTCCTTGACAGCAATTAACAATAGCACTCAGCAAAACCTCTGCAACTAGCTGCAAGGTGACTTCTCGGATTGACTGCATCAATTTAATGTAACGTTGAATTTACCTCGCGATAGTGAATTAACTTGAAGCAGATAGCTTGTATTTGTCCATATCCTGCGTCACTCCATGACACAGTCACGCAATCATGGCTGGAAGTTTAAAATCTTTTTTTGCCCACTGTGTTGGTTTTGGAAAATGTGTTTCTGACTTTGCCTTCTTTTCTATGAAATATTCTACAAAATGTGGGCTTACTTTTATGCGTTACAGCAAGACCATATTGCCAGCTTAAAGAAAAGCAAAACCTAAATCTCTTAAGTGGCTGTGTATTATTCATCAGCTAATTCTCCCGTGGTCTTTTAAAGACAACATTTTACCTTCATTGTCATCTCAAGAAAGCAACCTTCATTGTGTGGAAATCAAGTTCTGTTGTATTGATCGCATTTTGCATAAGTTTTACATCCTTTGGTGCAAAATCGACGCTGAAGCTAATATGAAGAGCCTTCTGAGCTCAGGGATCAAGTTTTTTTTTTTATTAACCGTGACCATTTTATCTTTGACTTCAAGTTGTGCAGTCAAGCGTGCAATTATAAAGCGTGCAGCATAAAGCGTCTTTGAAAGAAGTTCAAGTTTCACCATTCAAGCGTGCTCCCTAATAAGACCTTTAAATTGAGGTCTTGATCTTATTCATTCATTCGCAATTTTCTGACCCTGAAAGGCCAAGCGTGACGATGCACCAGCGCTGTACTTGGCAATGGTGAAAAAACGTTAGATTTATGCAACTTGACTTAATTTTATTGTCAACGATTTGTGTTTATTTTTGTTTCTTAAAGTCACGGGTTAACAGTTTTTACTCGGGTTTACCTCCAGTATAGAGGTTGAAGTAAAAATGACAGATGGGAATCATCGAGAATCTGAAACTGCAAGTATTTTCAAATGTTGTTCTTGTTTGGCCAAATTCATTTTTGGACGAAAGTAATCTTCAAATGTCAAGTTTGGCCCTAAACGAGGTAATCTCTTCTTTATGACAATCAAGAAATTGTCTGTAAGTTTTAAATTGTTTCTTGCGTAGAACAGTGAGGAGAATTAAATATAATAATGAGCACACAATGTGGATATGTCAACAAACTTGAAAAAATGAACCGAAATTCTGCATTGCACAGCTTTGGTTTGAGTTTGCTTTGCAGTGTTTGTGGTATAAAAATACGTTGTTGCTGCAAATTATGGCGTCTTGAATACAAGTGGTGTGACATCTGTTAAAGTCCTAACTCTTCTCTTTCCGATTTTCCTCATTTTTAACATTATGTAAGCATGTGACGTTTGCTTTTTGTTTATTATTCAATGATGCAGAAGCATGGCGACATTATGAAAGCATAATGTGCAATGAGCATCTCACGTCATGGCCTTCTTGTTTTCAACCTCTTCATGCGAATCACGTGGTTTGGATGGTGCCCTGCCCCGCGGGCTCTTTGGTGCATCAATAGCATCAGTACACTACTCCTTTTTGAGAAATGTTTCGCTTCACATATGTCAAGTTAAAGCTATTTTAAATTGAAACGATTTAAATTTGAAGCAGATTAATGTGCAATGGAAATTTCTATTTTTATCAGCTCATCTGGACGCTCTGTTATTGTTGTACTTCAGGGTATGCAATATTTGGCACATGGTTAAATTTACTTACTTTAAACGCATAGATTGCTGAAAGAAATATACTTTTAATGCAAAACTAACGCAATCCTAACGTTACCTTCGTTGCACCAATTTACATTTTCAAGTTTAAAAGGCTCAATCACGACTACTGTGCAATCTCATTGTTTTGCCGCATGACATCATCATCGTCATCAACCAATCATGCCACTGCTGGCAGATGACATACAAAAATCATAGCTGTTTTCAACTTTACATTTTCGTTTCATAGTTTTGAATTTTGTTTAAATCCAATGTTAAATTAATATACAAGCAATAAATTTTATTTTAATCCTAGGCAGGTAAATGCAAATTTAATCCACTTTACAAGCTCAACAATTCTGCTTTCAGATTGCCAGCAAACCGCATTTACATGTCATGTGATATTTAATCGTTTGGCATTTGTTATTTTTGAGGAAAACGTTTCGACCGAAAAGGTTTTACTCCATGGCCTATTTACTCATAAATACTTGAACCGATTAAAATTTTTCAAATAGGTTTTGCGGTTTCGTAACAGATTATGGTCTTCTATGACAGCTGAGTTCTCAATGAGGTTTGCTGCCTTTGCAAAACATCTTATGAAAAAAATTTCCGCTGAGGTTTTTTAAAAAAATAACCATGTGGTCAATGTAGTAGCAATTTTCCAGACAACAAATCAACTGTTTTTTGCATTGATCAACGTCTGCAGACGCTGCATCAATGTAAAAAACGATTGATTTGCTGTCTGGACTGTCAGTCCAGCCAATAAAAGTACGTTGCAAAGATGTACAAGTATAGGATTTTTTACTTATTAGGATAGCATTGTCAACTTAGTTGCCAATGATTTTAAAGTGAACTGCTGTAAATTTTACTGTACTATGCTGTTGATAAAAGTTGTACTGATGAGGGTTCAATACGCGAAATCGCGCGATATGCAACATAAGAATTTCTAATTGGAACAATACAACAGAAGAATTTCAAATTGGACTTTGTCTCACTTTTATGCATGTACTCATTATATTAACATGTACTCTAAAAGGTCGTCGTTTATATTATAGTGTTCACATTTTTCTTAAATTTTTGATGCTTTTGTATCTGCTTTACGCGGATCCCCGATTGACTTTACGTTGATACGGGTTTAAAGTAATCGCCCCTTTTTTTTAAATAATTAGAGATGGGTATTTAAAATGTGGCATTACTTCGAGGGAGAAGCAAATTTGTCGTACCACGAGAAGATTTTTAAAAACATGGTACGCTCTTCTGATGTGAAATAACCTAAGTCTCAAACTATCCTGAACTATCACAAGGTGTTACAAATCCGCATTTATTCCGACGTTTCGTCAATCACACATGACTGACTTCTACAGGGGTTAGAACAAGTGAATAACGTACCTGTCTTCACATAACATAACTTTTTCATTTTTATGTTAAACGTCTGGGAAACAACTTCATTCAATAAGCAGATCGTCGTCGTGTGAGCCTCTGGGGCCGAGGGTCTATCCTTTTACTACCCATGATTCACGGTGTTCCCGGACTACACTGGAAGGCTACTAGAGAGCAGTCAGTCTTTTGGTTTCATCATCCTAGACGCGCAGACCTTCCACTCCGTTAAATGGCTTGAAGAAGGTAGAATCATTGATGATGTGGTCTGCGGTTTGTTCCTTAGCACCACATTCACAAGAAGTAGAAGAGGCCATTCCCCATTGGTGCATTGTTGAGCAGAAAGGCCCGACGCCCATACGGAGACGGTTGAGGATAATGATGGACAACAAATTAACCAAGTTGAATAACGTTTTTCAAACCAGAATGAAAACAAACAGTAGACTAGAAGTATTGAAACTCTCGGTCTAAACAGAGGTCACCTGCAAGATAGGCTGGTTAAATATATTCTCGCGTTAAATGTGATCACTGATCAGTTGTCACATGTAATAGTATCTTAGTGAAAGGTCAAAGGTTTCGACCTCAATACTTAGGTTTACTCATCAGTCAAGTGGAAGGGATTTCCGGATGAAAAATTACTTGTTTGTGCAACACGGTAAAACAACTTGCCCTTTGAAAATTTTGGCCTATGCCAGCCAATGGGTCAAGAACTGCTAAGAGCGAGACAATTATAGTTCAATTTTTTTTTCTTTGCGCAGGTTCAAGTTGCCAATTACTGTTTCTGAGCACAGAAGATTCATTTTAAAAGAAAAAAACAGATGCTCAGTCAACAATAGCAACCACTATTATGTCCGGCGTTGAAGCAACGTGAAAAAAAAGCTTCAGTTAGTGGGAAAGCTTGTTCCATAGCCTACCTTGTTTGAGGTCCTCTTCGCCTGTTTCCATAAATTAGTTGATTTAACCCTTTTGGAAATTTTCTTGGTTGTTATAGGAAACTAATTCTTGATGCAATCTCTTCTTCTGTCTATTTCCACTTCAAATGGGGTCGTCGATGCAGATTGCAGTCCTCCACATCACTCTGTCAGCAGCGTCTTCTTCTTTCACTCCTACTGTTCCCACATCTTCTGCCAAACAGTTTCTCCATCTTCTTTTCGGCTTTCCTCGCTTTTTTTTACCAACTTCCAATTGTCGCATTGTTCATGACACGCAATCAAATGATTGGGTAAGCCTTGCGTGAATTTTTTTTTGAGTTTTGCATCTTCTCAACGTCTTGCGACAAAGAACGATTGCCAAAGAAAACGCGTTTCTAAGGTTATTTTTACATATTTACGTGGTGACTGCACACAGAGGCACTTCGACATGGAATTGAACTAGGATTGACGACATCAGCCAGTCCGCAACTGGATGGAAAAGTATTCCTGCAATTGAATTTTAGCTTCGGAAAAAAAAAACTTTATTTCTGAAGTATGGCTTTACTTTCTGCATTAGGGCACGATTTTTGTTTTTCAAAAATACGTTGCTTTCATTAAATTGTTGGCCTGAAGGCAAGCTGCATTATCTATACGTTTTGCAACCCACCAAATCGTGTACTTGATCGAAAATGGTATTTGGTTTGGACAAACAAACAAAGCTAATCCTTGTGTTGCCATCTGGTTGATTCGACGTTAGGTTATGGTGAATAGACAAAATGACAATTTTGCGTGGTTGTTGAGGTATTTTTAGTGCTGAAATTGATAGATCTTGTTGATAAATTGCTCCAGAGAACGAGCGAATTGCTGTTTTTTTGCGTTGTAGAAGCATCTCCAGAGGTTGAAGTGATGTTAAAAGGACGAGAGGATTTATTCCTTTTGGCCCGTTCGTGTCAGAAGGTTAATTTGAAATTGACTCTGCTGTTGCACAAATTCGACCAGTTCTCGGCTAACTGGTTGTTGATTCAACCTCTTCCGATGTTAAATCAATGTTAAAATAACCTGGCTGGGGTTGCACAGGGTATTGCAGGTGAGGAGAATTTCTGTCTTTGCAAAATTGAAGCTGCAATTGTCACTTTGCTATCCCAGCCAACCAGTCAGTTCTGTTTACATTGATTCAACGCCAGCAGACGCAACGTATGCAAAAAGAACTGATTTGCTAGCTTGAGTTTAAGCTATTGTGTTGTGGGTTTGAAAGATACCTTGCAGCTGTATGCAATTTGGTAAAGGAAGTTGGTAGCATGATTAAAACGTAATGTGGATTGATGGTACAAAGTAAGAACTCTTTTACATGATATAGTTTCGGGAGAGAGTTTGCTTTTTTATACCAAAGACAGGCAAGACACAACAACAACACAGGGTTGAGCATTACAACAGTATATTACATATTTACAAATAGTTCAACATTCAAACGTTTTCGGCTTAACTTAAGCCCTCATCAGGAATCTGCAAATATTTATAAACTACAATAAATTTCACTTCTTGACAGTAACTACTGTAACTAACTAACTAAACAACTAACTAAAAGCATCGAGAAACACGCAACGATTAAAAGCAATAGAGTGGAAAACCTATACAGACAGACGAAAAGCAAATTACATTAAGAAAAAGCAACTGCATGACTAAGTTACAAATGAATCTGCACCACGGGGAACGTAATACACTAGTAAATGTTGAGCAGAATGGAGGCGCCTCCCGCAAATAATTGTATAAATTAATGATACCAAGTTCTTTTTGGGCAAAAATACTTTTCAAACCTCAAGCGCTTTGGTTTTGTCTTGATTTGTTGTTTTCTTTCCATAATTACAGGGTGTGTCAATGGCATAAGTTTCGAAGTTTCGTTCTGTGGAAGAGAGTAATCATGAGCATTTTGAACAACGTTTATCATGAAGCATTGTTTTGTAATAATAATTCGCGGCCCATCATTCATAGTCGTCGAATTTACGTCGAAAACGCGTAAATTATAGCGCATGTTTTTTCAAGCATCTTGCAGCTAAGTTTGTTCTGATTTCAAACGTTTTGAAATTGTTTGTTCTGTTCATGATCGGAATTATATGGAAATAATAACTACCAATAGAATAATAGCAAACCGCTTTGTGAAGACACTATCGTCTCCAAATGTCCAAACTGCTAATTACATTCTCAGCGACTTTCTTTAAAACAAAAGTACTCAAGTGGTTTTTCTATTTGCGGTTTTATGTGCGAATTATTATATTTCCTTTTCTCGGCAATTTGTTATATTTTGATTCTATCCACTTCAGCGAAATCCACTCTCAGAGTTAAACAGGAAACGCAAATATTGAGCAGGTCTCTTGTTCGATATTAAAATCCCTCTTCTGCAACTCAGTTACTCTAAAATCTAAATAATGCAGTTTCCTTTGTTTCGGAAAACAATTGTGTTTTTATTTTTATCAAAAACGCGTATCGATATGTCTATATCCTCGCAAACAATTTTGAAATCACGTTTGCAATAAAAAAATATCAATAATTTCTATTGGTTTTGTTTCCGCATCAATTGAATAATAAAAGGTTTTTTCGTTATGTAACTAACGGTAGCTTGTTTGTTTTTCAGCATTATTGTTGATATTTTACGAATTCGAAAGATTGAGAAACAATCTTTTAGGGATTGATTTTCCTAGATTGCAATGTGTTATGAAGTTGTGTGAGTCTATTATGTAACTAAAGTTTATTGTTCGCATTGTCACTGCTTGGGTCACCAAAATCCGTAATTCTGATACTCGTTCAACATTGAAAACATTGAATCACTGTAAAATTACTTATTTAGTAAGCTGATGTTGGTTTTGAGCAGGTATTTTTCATTTTTTGAAAAAGAAATTATATTTCTTTTCAATGTCCGAACAATTAAGACCTGTAGTAGTGCTGCAATTGCATTTGCACTATAATTGACATCAACTTTTATTTTGTGCACTTAATTTTAAGCAACACCACAGAATTTAAAGTTGTTATATTTTATATAAAATAAATAATAATAATGAACGTTTTGGTTGTCAGTCGGATGTTTGTGTTACTTCTCTATACATTTTTGTGTTTGAGTGAAAATAGTGCTGCACCCTGTGCTGTTGCTGTACTTAGTATTGTTTGTTTGTTTGTGGTGGAGCAACTTTAAACTTCTTAACAAAACTCAGTATTCGATATTCGGTATTCGATAACCTCATTCTTCATATGAGATAAGTTTTAAAAATATGGGATGCCTGACGCTGTGAGTTTATTGTGATTACGTAATAAATTTTCCGTTTTTAATTTTAAAAAACACTTGGAGATTCCGCAAAGACCTTTGTGTAGTGTATACCACAAATCTAGGTTGAGAAAAATTACCAGGATTATTACCGACGTGTTGTATATTTACACTTTTGCTTATAAATCTTCCCATTTTGATGATAACACCTTTGCACAGAGCCGGTACCAATAAGATTTTCCCGCCCCAAATGAAAACACTTCTAAGAAAAATGCATTATATCCAAAAAAAATATCTGGTGGATTGTTAATGTTTCCGGGATCCTTGAAAAGGTTTCAAAGGCCTGACATCATCTCGGCTCCTGCTTCAAAAGTACCCCTGTCAACGCTACTGCCTTTGCATCATTGTGAGCGTCTTTGCTGCTGTGAAAATTCTTAACTAAGTTAATGAAAGTTGTCTTCTTATGGCCGTGTCGATTTTTGTACTTGTTGGTATTTCTTTTGGAAAAGGCTTTTGGGTTGAGTCACAATCATTTAGCTTTCACCAAACCGGACATTGTTGCTGTTGAAGTTTTCTAGCGAATTATGTTTTGATTTTACAAGATTCTCGGTAATTCGCTGATTGTGGCGCTTTGCATAGGAAACCAGACAGCAAATCAACCGTTTTTTTTTACATTAATTCAACGTCTGCAGACATTGAATCAATGTAAAAATTGTTAATTTGCCGCATAGGAAACCGTGGTTCACACAATGAGGAGCCAGATTTTTAATCGTGATGTTTTGTTCACGTAATTGCGAATTATGATGCCTCCATGTTCAATTGTTCAAGTAAGATCCCAGAGCTCTCACAAATGAGTTCTTTTTGCATTGATTCGACGTTCGCTAACTGCGTTCAACGTAAGGTAAAATTTTACTGACTGATATATTAGCATTGATTATATTTAGCATATATATTTAGCATTGATTTTAATGGTTCTCACAAAGCAAAAAGATCATTTGATTAATCAGGATTCGCGAAAAATTGCCCAATTTTTAGGCTTATTCTTTCAGTTTAATCGTCGTAAGAACGAAAAATTGTTGTCAATTTGGTTGCCGTGAATAAGACGCTTGAGATAGCATTAAGTTTCAAGATAACATTATATGTATTCCCTTGAGTCAGACCGGTTGCATTTAGATAGATATAGATTTCAATTTAAGAGACTATCTTTAGTCGAATTACAGTACTGTATATGCAAATGCTGTAAGAAAATCATTTCCTTTTCGATTTTTAACCCATGCTTAGGAAACACATCTCTGTTTCAATGCTTTTTTGTGTTTTTGTTCTATAGTTGTCTTGCACATAGTTGAGTAATGTGAGTTCCTATGTCGTGCCCCACGTACCATATGGTAAACAGGCTTTCAATTAATCTAACGTTTATCCAGGACTTTAAACATGATCTATCTCACTTGTTTACTTTTTAAAAACGCCGAAGGAAGGCCCCAAGTTTAATAAACAGAAAGTCACTTGATTTGAAATTTTTACACTGTGATGAGTTTGGTGCTGCCGTATTTGCAAACGCTTTTCCATCGCAGTGAGCTATATTTTTGATATAAAGCCTTTTTATGCAAAGAAGAAATTGTAAAATTTCAGTATGTAAGACAAAATGAATCTTTCATTTTTGCAGCCACCTCCATGCCTTCTTTTGAAAAGAATATTGTCTTTCTCGGAATTTTGTACAAATCCTTGTTACCTCCTTTTTTATACTCTTCAAATTCCACACTTCTCGGCCAAGGCCACGTTTTTAAAAAAAAAAAAAAGGAAATCAAGGAATAAGTCACATGTACTGAGGGGTAAGAATTCATGACCTTTGCTTTGATTGGTTACCGATGATCACGTGAGACAGAATAGACAATCAGAAAGTATGACGTAAGTTAGCCCAGCTGGGTCAACCGAGTTTGTTGTACTGAAAACTGACACTAAACTTTTCAAATTTTCAAGTTAGCGTTTTCTATTCATGGATGGTTGCTGTTCTATTTTGGTACAGTACAGAGGTAATAGATATGCTAATATTTGTTCTAAGTGTCCCTTTAACAAGGTGTATTTCTCTCTTCAACAGGGTTTAAACTCATTTGATCCCGACAAAACTATTTGGTTTTACATGAACCTGTGTGAATTTAGGACAGTGGATTCACAAATGATTTTTAGCCCGAAAAGTGGCAAGTGATCTATCACTCTTTTATTTGCAGAATTTTATTCATTTTTGTTTTGCATTTGGAATGCGCGATGAGGGACAGCCCAGATCATTTAATTGTCTGAGTTGACATTATTTCAACATATCTTGACGTTGAACTTGATAGACAAACGCGCAATTTTTGTTCAATTTCCTTTCACCACTTTACCAGCTCTTAAGGATTGGGTATTGCACCATGTGTTGTCAGTTATGAGTTATGACACAAGCTGGGTAATTTTTTTATTCTGTGCGAGTGAGACTACTCTAATAAGTTGTTTTTCTTGGCTAGGTCGGTTGTGTGGCAAGGTGATGTTGTTTTCTTCAAATATTGTTTATTTAATTCACAAATTTCCGGTTACATCATGATCGCGGTGGAAGGGAGCCATGGTAACTCCTGCACAATGCGCAACTTGGACCGAGACAGCAATTAGTCGTTTTTACATTGATTCAACGTCTGTAGACGTTGAATCAACGTCTGTAGACGTTGAAACGAACGTTGAATTCAACGTCTGTAGACGTTGAAACGAAACGCACCGCGTGTGATTTTCATCATTTGGTGTGAACACAATTTGGCGTAAGCCTGGTAAGGCAAATCAGGTTGTGTGAAGCAAATAAGCAACAAAGTGAAAGGCAAACAAAAGCGATTACACAAATAGAAAACGCATCTGTTGATTGTTTTTAGTGGTTTTTATCTTCAACTTTAAAGGTTGCAATGCTCTTATGTTACGTGTTGAAACTTGAGAGTAATGTTATTTCTGTTTTTAAGGGATAGTCCAAAGTAACAAAACAACATGGCCAATCAAAATAACCTTTTCGGTTTATTGTCATGGAAGGATTAGGCTATAATTAGAAAAAATAAGCATCTTACAATAAGACAATGTAGCAAACTAATCCGTTGTGGTGTGTTCATTGTTGAAGAAAAACCAAAATGTATTGTCGGAAATCACATTTTATATAAAATAACAACAACATAATGCAGTAAAATCAGGCTATAGTGACAATTCGCTATAGTGGTATCTATTACAAAGTTCCGTTTTTTGCAAAGTCCCTAGAGCCAAAACCTTTATGGAAAGGTAAAGAAAAGCAGAGTCACAAAGACAGAACAGGAACCGATCTGACATCGCGTATTGACCAAACCCATAGTTTTAGATGTTGGCTACTTTTGAAGATGGAAACAGTTTCTCATTTTTCTGCAATCATGATTTGCAGGCCAACCTGCACCACGCTAAAATCTAAACAAAGAGGAAATTCAACTAAGGTTTCCGCTGTGGTTTTTTTAACGTGTAGCCAATGCCGACATCTCAAATTCCCCTATGTTGCAATTCTCGCTCCACGACCTCAAATCGTGTATTCAATCAGTAAAATTAACTTCTTTATATTTCTTTAAACGTTTCGCGACGTGAAAGTGATTGAAAAATGCTGTTTTTGTCAACTGGGTAGGCCACAACACCTCAAAAAAAAACTCGGGATTTCACCGTTTCATTGCACACTTGGGGAATCACCCAGGAAAGATCTATCGTTTGAAACAGGATCTGTTTACGTTGCTCAGAATTTCCTTTTTTTCTCGGTTAATTTTGTTATAGATTTGGCAAGCGCTCTTCAACAAAACTTTGCGTTGACCCAACAGGCCCGTAACTAGCTTGGAGCACTAGGGGGGAAATAAGTATTCTATTAGAGGGGGCCTAACTTTTACCTTTCGTATCATGTACGAAAACGCCGTTTGTACAGTATTCGTATTACAGCGTTTACATTTAGCATAGAAACAGCAGCGTGAACTGGCATTATAGAGTGAATTACATGCTGTAGCCCAGTGTTTCTCAAACTTTTTTAGTCCATCGCCCTCTTTTCGTTATTGAAATAAAATTTCGCCCCCCTAATTCTGTCAAGTAAAATAAACATTGATAATAGAATGATAGACAAATTTAGTTTTGGGAATTTAATCAACGAAATTGACAGTAACATGAATACATGATAATGTTCAGTGTTCAATGGGATGGATGAGCTTGGCGACTTTTACAAAGTTTTGAAATGTTTGGCGACATCTTCGTAAGATAGAGTCGAAGATCATCCCGTTTATGAACTAGCAAGCGCTTCTTTGCTTTGAAAGCATCAATGTCACAGCCGAAAACCCCTTTTCATCCATATATGAAGTAGGAACCGACAAAATCCACATTCTAGCTTCTTTCCAGAGAAGCTCATATTTGCCAGTAACCTGGCACCAAAACAAATCGTATCGATCATTTCTGAATTTCACTCTTGACTCATCATCTGTTTGCATATCAATGAACTGCTCTTGAAGTTCCAATTCTACAGTATGTCTGTAGGTTCGGTAGAAAATGGTTGTACCACCCAGTTTGGAACATGGAGGTCCACGAGATTTGAAAAGCGAAGTTTCATGTCTTTATGAAGCATGTCTAAATGTGAGCAGTATTTTTGACGTTGTTTTTGTGTAATAACATTCTCACTCAAATTGGGAAACTGAGTTAAGACATTTTGACCTGCGATCTTATCTTGTTGACGCATTTTATCACAATATTCAGTGATTTATGCAGTTCAGGACTGAGATTACGGGCGACTAAATGCTGACGGTGAGTTACACAATTTATTGCAATAAGTCCAGGAATTGCTCTTTTCATCAGTGCAATGAACCCTCGATGCTTTCCAACCATTGCCGGAGCACCATCAGTTGCGCATTGTAAAATTTTCTTCAGTGGAATCCCCTTCTCTTCGTAGAAGTGTTTCACTGCATTAAAGATGCTTGATGCCCGAATATCTGTAGGAAGACTGAGCGCAAAAATCATTTCATCTTGTTCTCATATTATGAACAAAACGCACATATCCAAGCAGCAGCAGCGATACATTGTTGGTCAAGGTCGGGCTTTTCCGCTCAACCATGCACCAATGGGGAATGGCTTCTTCCTCCTCCTGTGAATGTGGTGCCGAGGAACAGACCGCAGACCACATCATCAATGACTGTACCATCTTTAAGCCACCTAATGGAGTGGAAGGTCTGCGCGTCATGGATGATGAAACTAAAGACTGGCTGCTCTCTAGCAGCCTTCCAGTGTAGTCCGGGAACATCGTAAATCTGGGGTGGTAAAAGGATAGACCCTCGGCCTCAGAAGCTCAGACGACGACGACGAAGGTGGAATCATCTATTTGCAGTAGGCTAAATGGTTTGCGCTTTGGACTGTTATTGGTGGTTTGATAAATTTGCCCCCTTCGAGTGTTTTCGCCCCCCGATCGCCCCCTTTGATTTTTTCGCCCCCTGGCGCTCAAAATCGCCCCCAGGGGGGCGATTTCGCCCACTTTGAGAAACGCTGCTGTAGCCTAAACAGTTGTAATGACGACAGCATAGAAATTGAGAAGCAATAGCATAGAAATTGAGAAGCAAATCATTTTTAAAACATCCGACCATCAACTAGTGATAAAATGGTTAAAAATTGGCATATAAATTTATGATTTTGTAGTTGATTCTTTTGTTAGTTAACCCATAACCCATTGCCATTCATGAACTTTGTGTTCGTTTTAGTCAGGTTTTAGTTTATTTACGTTTTCCTCTAATGCGCTGCATAAATCACACAAAATATACTAGGCCTATACAATACATAGAAAATAGGCATTGAACTATGATCAAATAGGGCTACCGCCGCTGCACCAGTCACTCATCGTTTTGTAAATAATTGTACAATGCACCTCATTTTTTCTAGTGCAGAATGAACATGCAATCATCTCTTCAAGATCAATCCTTTAGATAATAATAGTGAGAATCTATTTCACACCATCAGTGAAATGTATCCTCGCCATAGATAGGTTAGGCCCTACGTTAACAGAAGACATGGATGGACTTCACTGAATCTATTAACGAAAACGTCCAGGTCTATTGTCTCGGTCATTTCCCTTTCAAACGCCAACAGAACCAAGTTCGCCTGGAACATAGACCTGCGTGTAGGCTTGTCTATCCGAGATAAGACCGAGAAGCCACTCTCACAAACCGCACTACTGGACCCGAATGATGCCACAGTAGCGGTAAGCTTATATACATTCAGGAATGCCAGTCGTTGTAGGCTACTATATTGGAATCTTGGTGTTCTTCTAACTTGGTGATGTAGGAACTGTTTTGCGACTTGCAATTCCACCTCTGGTGGAATATCTATTTTCAGTTTCGTATATAGTGGAATAAGCGATTCACGATCTAAGAAGTTTTCATTTTTTCTTGAAAGGGCACGTACAGATGTATAAAACCATGAGTCGTCTGCCAATCTGAGTTTCAAACTGCAAGTAGGAGAAGCATAGGCCTACCTAGAACGCAAATGCCAAGATGGTTGTCCGGTACTTTAATAAAGCTTAGTGGTAGTCAACTGCACAGTATTCTGGAGACTGATCGGCTATCACACTGCTTAACTCAGATGGAAACTGGTAAAGGCCTACTCTTACCAGCAATAAATGTCGAGAATAAATGTTTGTTTAACATAACATTCGACCACACCAGGTATAGGCACTAACATGCAGATATCCAATCAACCACGAACCAATCAGATGCTACGTTGTCTGTCCAATTGTGGCCATTCCAGCATTCTCACGTCAATGAAATGACTACCACCACCCTAACCCTCTGCTCCAAGTCACCGATGGCAAAGCGATGACTTAATTTAGCTAGAATTTGCGCTTTTCCTTTGGTCTTTCTAAACGCAACCTTGATGACGTCACGAACAGCGTAGCTTCTGATTGTGGATGGATTGGGAATCTGCATGTTAAAGTGCCTACCACCACACCTTTAGACACACAATGTTTACAATTAAAAAACACAAGAAAATTGGGTATAAAACTGAAAAGTTAGCCAACAGAGCTAATTAACATCATTTTCTCCAGAGAGGCCAACATTATTGCAGGGGGGCTTCGCCCCCCCTAGTTACGGGCCTGTGACCCAATGCAAATTTAAGTTCATTTAAAAAATACAACTTTAAAGTAAGTTCCTCATCTCCAGCTTGTTGCCGTGCACCTTATGACTTGTAAGTTGTAAGGTTACCATCTCACCTTCTATTCAATATTTTGTGTTGAAAATGTGCGTTGTCGAACGTATTTTTGTCGAACGTTGAACCAATGCAGTTTTCTTGGTGAAGACTTTAGCATGAAAACAGGAGATACCAACTCTGTCATCTGCTTGTTGTTTGCAGCTCTTCTTGCGTGGGCTGCGGCTTGGTGTCATAGTTCATAGTTCCCTCTTTTCAAAGTAAGGAATATCAAAACTCATAGACTTCCGCCCAAATGTTTTCTTATGCAACAGAAAGCACAGTCTTTGTTCCTATTGAGTGAGCGCCTTAACCATTCTTGTCATACCTTCATATATAGAGTCGGAAAAGTTTGTTTTCTTAGGCAGGCAAGACACAACAACACAACCGGGTTGAGCATTATGGCAAGATCGTATTTGCAAATAATTTGAACAGTCGAACGTTTTCGACTTAAATCCACCTCAAAAAAAGAAAACAAATCAATATAATATAAAAAACAATTTAAATCCACCTCATTAGCAATCTGTTGCAAATGTTTTCAGATTCTTGATGAAAGCATAGGTTAAACCGAAATCGTTCGACAGTTAAAATTATTTGCAAATATGTGAAATATATTCTTCTAATGCTCTTTCATTTTGTATTGTTGTACCTTCCCTGTCTGTGGCACTTCCATACTGTTCTTGAAAAAAAACGATGGTCCCTATATAAGATTTTATTATGGCTACGCCAGGACAACACGCTTCACTTGGGTTTGGTCAACACACAATGTCAGATCGGTTCCTGTTCTGTCTTTACTCTGCTTTTCCTAGCCTTTGAGCCTTTCCATAAAAGTTTGGCTCTGTCTGTCTGTTTCGAAATCACTTACGGAATACAGTAGCACTCGCGTATAGTGATATCTACCTCAAGGGACTGTCGAAAAAGTGTTGTAATGGCCCAATCCGACTTGTAGTTAAAAGGGACTTTGCAAAACCGGAACTTTGTAATAGATGCCACTATAACGAATTGTCACTATAGCCTGATTCTACTGTAATATGTTGTTGTTATGTTATATAAAATGTGATTTCCGACAATATAGTTTGGTTTTTCTTTTTTTTTTCAGAAAATTTATTCAATTTGTACCTTGGCGTGTTATGCTCCATTATTTCATTTTTTCTTGCCAGCAAAATAACTAATTCCATGGCTGAGTTGTAGCTGTGCAGTGCAGTGGTGTGTGAACTGTGAACACTGACCATGTCAATACGTTTCACTCCCCTTCGGATAGTGGTAGAATTCGATCAGTTCGCACTTAGAGCTTCCTAAAAATAAAAACGTTTTCAGAACCGGTTTCTGGCCATGTTTACAATAGCCGTACGCAGGGTTGCCAGATGTGGCTAATTTTAGTCAAAGCAAACCGGTTACAAACTAGATTGAATCTAACCACTGACTTTAGATAACTATTTAGCAATTATTTCCTGTATTTACTCAATTGAATACATCAAAACATGTGTTTTCTCCTTGAATGTATGCGGATATTTCTGTTTTATGACAATATGATTGCCACATATTCACTGACTAGTAGTCATAGGACTCATAGCATGATGATGTAGTTTCTGTGAAAAATTCGGTGCTATCTATTTGACGAAACTCTTGAGATGGTAATTTCTTGCGATTGTTTTCGACAATTTTGAATGATAGAACTAGAAGGCAAGCTAGTGAAAGTTGAATAATTACCAGAGACACTCTTTAAAATGGTAAATGTTAGAATTTATTTATAATAAATGACAAAGTCGTCCTGAGCATTGTTTCACATCTCTGTGTTCATTGTTGCGCAAGAACAACAGCTGGCCGGATTATACCGCTCGCCTGACGCGTGTGCATAAACTAATGTAATGTGTGTACCCGGCTCACGTGACACAAATGACCAATAAGAAGAAACACCGGTTAGTGACTCATCGATTGATTGATTGGTGGTTTGTTTAAAGGACAATTTGAACAATTCAGTTTTTCTTATTTTGCGTTTTTAGAACGTTCGCTGAAAGTATTGCGAAATTTTGGTCTGGTTATAGATACGATAAAATATCGGTTGCTTTGCCCTCAAAGCATTATTTTATCGTTTATCAGGACAAAGATCTGTTCCATTTAAACTTAACTTTAGCTTTCTTGAAGTCTTGATGTTTCTTACCAAAGTGGTGATTGTATCATCACAATGATGGGTCGCTTTTGCGCGTTGAATAGCTATAATCGACACAAACCGGTGTTTTCGTTACTGAACAAACAACTTTTCGCAAACAAAATGGGCAGGCTATATGCGCCAAAACTTCAACTCAAGTTGCCTTTTTATGGAATGTATATCATACTTTCTGTACCCAGTCCATCATTATCTCTTTATTTTACTTATCGCTTTCAGAAGGTTAAGGTTGATGTCTGTAAAAATATAATCGCTAGTTATTTTAAGACGATGATATTTTTCTTGCAGTGTCTTACGTATTGCTAGAACAGCATAAACATGGGGAAAATGAGACTAAATTCCGGTACAACCTAAGAAACTACCTTTGTACAGCTTGCCATGTTCCTTTGTTGTCTATGAAGCAAATTTGCACTGATCCAAGATCGACCAAGGGGGGTCAAACAAAAAATATCCGATTTTGACTGCTCGTTATTGTGAGGACTGATGATTGAACAAGGGCTGACGATTGACCAAGGACTGATGATTGACTAAGGACTGATGATTAACCAAAGCCACTCCAAACTGCTCACTCTGACTCCACAAAGTCTAGAATCTCTAGGTCAAATCCACAACCTTGTTTTATGCCTTCATCGTTTCTTTTCCAATTTGTTAAAAATTAGTTGTAAATATGAATGAAAGTTAGGGTCATATTGTGACCTCAGGGCTACGTTGAGTGCTGCTTTCAATGTGCAGTGACACAGTATTTTTGCAACTAGTCCCGTTTTTTTTATTCCTGACTTGTGAATGATAAATTTAAAATGATGTGCTTTCTCAAGTTTCATGTTTTCAAATCCAAGCGGTATACAATTTGCTGTAAAAATTGAGATAAACAAAAATTAAAAACTGTAAGGTCGAGAAATGCTTCTCGCATTTTGTGGCCTAATAATATTAAAGCTGCTTCATTAACTTTCGCAGAGAGAAGTTGGTTAAAAGAGCAGTACAATGAATAATTTATGGTTTGTGTTTTCTGTAAACCAGTATCAGCCGGCTTGTGCGTCAGCTCTATGAATGATTTTCACTGTTTTTTTTAAACCTGACTGTTCCAATCAGATGCGTATCTGCTGTACAGTTTATTTGGGTTGCAATGAAAACAATTGTATGCAGCTTTCAGGTAGCGGAAATTTAATAACAAAAAAATTTTTTCTGGCCATATGTGATGTTTGACTTTGTGCAAATTACCGATTTTTTGCTTGATTCTAAGCGAATATAACTGCCGTGTTGCGTTTTAAAAAGGTTGATTAGGTGACTGAAGTTATACGCTTTTACTTTGTATACTTTGAGATGTGTCGAAATCGTGTGTTTTCAGAAAAAGCATTATCAAATGATATGTGACTCACAACTTTGACTGACTAAAAGGGTCCTTGTCTACGAGGCAAAAGTAACCTTAAACGCGTCCGTGTGCTGGTTGCCAAATCATGGTTTCAGCCCTTTGTAGCCTACATGGTTTTGAAAGGCTGCAGTTGAGAAGATTTTTGTTGCGAACAAAGGCGTACCTTCACATGTAATCGGCTTACGCAAATCTATCATGTTCTTGGAGATATTTCATGATTCTCAATAACTTGAGATGAAATGTACCTGTTGACGTACAACGAAATGCTTGTTCTAACACAATTGAACTTCTCAGGTATAAATGCTATGAGTTAAGTTTTGTCGCTCCACGGTAGCTGAGATTAGAAACTGATTCATTTTGATTTTATGTCGCTCTCGACCACATCCAGGATATGTAACTTCACTTTTGCTGTGCTTAATCTTGCTTCGTTGCCAGGGCAGCATGTGATTTGCACGTTCTACGGTTTCACAATGCACAGGTTAAAGGTCAAAAACGAAATACAACCCAGCCGGCAAAATTGCTTCTTTTTACATTGATTGAACGTCTGCAGACGTCAAATAATTGTTGAAAGTGGTTGATTTACTGGCTGGGAAGTCACAAGTTAAAACAGCAACAAATCAAGATTACACGTCATATACAGTTGAAAGCCGACTACAGTCTCAATCCCAATTACACTATATTTTGCCCAAATTTACCATGTTTAAATAATTATGGCAATTAATTTTCGACTGAATAATTGTTTATGCATGGTTTCATTTGTGGACTTGCATAACTCACAACTAATTTGTTTCAGCAGATAGTTTAGAGAAATGTTGAGAAACTTAATGAAGAACTGAAACAAAACGAATGCTTGTATGAACGAAATTAGAAACACATGATTAGTCAAAAGACGAAGGTGAGTTTCTTTGCTGTGCCAGGCTCTTGTGCCGCAAAAGTGGGCGTTTTCACTTTGCCTTGGCGATTGCAAGCATTGAATCGAAGCTGGATTGTTTGAGCACCGAATGGACTTTGTACTGTTTCTGCCGGTTATGTCACCAACTTGTTTTGACAATTTGAAAACTTTGAAATACGGTTACCTTCTCTGCTTTTGCGAAGTCCGTTCTTTTTACATTGTTTTTAGATGCTCAACTGATGTAAAAAGAACAAAATTTGCTTTTTAGTGTTGGTTGAAAGCTGCAAAGGAAGATTCTTTGCAGACAACTTTTTGCAAAATGTTTATACCTTTAACTTTTTCCTTTACCTGACTTCTCATGCAATGTAAGCCAGTAATTCTTTTTTAGGTCAGAAACAAAGTCCAGTTCTATTGGGGCCTTATACAAACTTTGTTTTTAATTGTAGCTTATAGTCGATGCCAAGCTTGCCAGTAAAACGTAATGTAAATTGGGCTTTGTTTTTAAACCCCAGAAGCCGAAGGGGTTGACCCTTTTACCACACCACATTGGGAATGTTTCTCAAACTACACCGACAGGCTTCTCCAGAACAACTAGAGATTGCTAACTGTGGAGTTTGTTGACTTTCTGCAAACCTGTTTGCTTTGAGAATGTCAGCAATGCGTGGTTGCATTCAATCAAGGGTTTGTGCTTTGACGGAAGGAAGTAGCTCGCGAAACCGGCCGGGTTAGCTCTGAGTATTCATTAGTAGCAGTATGCTGCTTTTGGCAGTTCACTTCAGGGAATGTCGATTCTTTAGAGATTTCACTGGGGATTTGTTACACAATCTGAAAGAAAATTTCGCAATATTTTGACTTTGAGAAGCGATCTGAACTGTTTCTGACTCATCAAGCACAACACTTTTTACATTGATTCAACGTCATTTAATCCATGTAAAAAGACGTATTAGTGTGGAATGGACTAGATTGAAATATGCCTGCGCGGTTGACGTACTTCGTTGTGGTATGCTCTGTTGATACGATTTCTAACCAGGGCGATCTGATGGGTTAGTAGTCGTCTATGCTTGGTGTTTCAATCTGTAGATATGTTGATTTTGATGGTGATCATTGAATACATTCTTAATTGAACCCCCCTTTCAACGGCTTCCATTTGATATCGTTTCTGACACCGGTGCCTGAGGAGTATGGTTGTTTTACTTGTATTAATCGTGTGTAGCCTATGTCATTTGCGTTTTATGGCTGTCTCATTGCAGTAACCGCCTGTTTATGGAGATACCTGAGCCCCGAATGCATGTTTGTTCTGATAATAATTTCCACATAAACCAAAAAAGGAATATGGCTGCATATTGTGTAAACAGCAGTGAAAAATTAAACGGAGTAAACATTTGTAATCTACATTATTGGCGGAACCTATTTTTCATTTCATTTTAGCATGTTTTGACCCAACGCTTTATTCACTATGACGTCACAAAGAACGATCACGTGGTCACATCAGCTGATAAAGGGAAAAAGTTTTGAGCTTTGAGGAAAAGATGAGCTGTTCAGTGTCAGGTGCCAGCCCTTTGCTGTCATTGCAGATAATATGCTAAGTTGGCCGAATTTTCAAAGTATCATTAAATTTGCAGCTTTCAAGGTTGGGCAACTCCATTGTTCACTGGTAATTCTAAAATGGCGTTATCGCTGAGTGCAAATTTTGCACTCCAATGCTTTTTTAACCTTTGCTATGAACAGTTTCGAAATTTCCTCTGGTCTAATGTGTTGTAAGTTATTTCGCTTCATGTCATTGCCGGTTGATAATACTGCATTGCCTCTTTAGACTTTTAGAGCCTTGCTGCAGTTATTTTTCCCACGCCAACAAACATAACCGGCGAATCGGTTCTTTCTTACATACAGTAGTTACAGTCAACATCTACAGATGTTGATTGTACAGTTTGCTGGCTGAGAAAGCTTTGTTTTCAGTGGTTCAGTTCATAGCAATGTACAGATGGACTTATTAGATATTGCGGTAAAGTTCAAAACTGTGATAAAGCATTACCATTCTGAGAAAAGAGTGTTTTATTTTGCCAAGTATATAACCTCACCTTGCAAAATAGAAAAAAAGATGTGTGTATATACTTTCCGTAGAGTTGTTTATACATCCTACCTGGTGTGATTGGACCACTTCAAACAAACAGAAGCAGCTTTGGTTTGTTTTTCTTCATGACGTATTAGCAATGAGGGATGCATCGTCATTGTTTTGTTTATGGCTGCTCTTGGTATCAGAAAAAGGTGAAACAAGGAACCCAGATACCAAAGAAATATCACACTATACCCCAGCCAGAAAATTCAAACTTTTTATATTGATACAAGGCCTGCAAACGTTACATCAATGTAAAAAAGTACAGATTTGCTATCTGGGACATTCTTTTGGTCCACTGGTTAAGTGGTTATGCCAAAGGAAGATGTTCAATAAAACCTGCGTCAGTGGTTCAAAACCTCTATAAGTATGCGAAACTGCCAAGATCAAGCTCTCAAAGAAGCTTTTTCAGTCCGGGGATAACGACTTAGTCACTGAATCAAGTTCAGTGAAGAAGTTTTATTCTAAATATCAAACTTGGCCCTTTTGACATTCATTGTGTTATTACCTGGCCACCAAACCGGCTTTTTTTTATGTTGATTTGGACTTCATGTCTGCAGACGTTGAATCAATGCAGCAAAATACTTATTTTCTGATTTAGATTCGTTTTCAAACGTTGAATGAATGTAAACATGGTCGATTTTGCTTGCTCGGTGATTGGGTATTCACAGGGCCGTTGAGAAGATAGTTTGGACCTGCCACCAATGTCATTCTCGAACCTTAATATAAAGATAGTTTCTAACAAAAAGCACAATATCTAAAAAATAAGAGGAGGTGTCTTCAAGCTCTCGGGTCTTTTGGAAAAGTTACGGGCTCCTAAAAGCACCCCGAGTCGGGTTCAAAAGTACCTTAACCCCCTGTCAACCCTCCTTGGTAGTCATGCTTATCTGATTGCAGCTTTTCAACCTAGTAAACCCTGTCACTGGTCAGTCAAACGAATCATTAAATGGTATGAAAATCAAATGTCCATGCAGGAGCGTGGTCAGGGAGACAATTCCTCCCCCCCCCCCGAAATATTTTAGATGAATTTTCACACTCTGTTACAGCATCATTTAACAAAGTTTTAGTCTTTATTTAGGCTACTCTCAAAATGAGCAATTTTAAGATTTTTTTTTTCAAAGTTTTCTTGGAAAACCCCTCAAACCCTCTTGTGGATGCTTCGCTTTCGATGACTGGTTACCAGACTCACTTACATCTTCAAAAATACTTATTTACTCCCCCCTCCCGAAATTTTGTGCTGGCTACGCCCCTGTGTCCATGATACGTTCAAAGCCATCAACTTCTTGCTGCTATACAGTAGGTGCTGTTTAAAACATCTTTAGACCTGAAAATTGTGTGGTTAAAGTTTTTTTGTGACGTAGTCTACACCTTGCTGCATAACAGTGACCGCAAAATTGGTGTCAACGCGTCACGTCTTAACAACCGGTTGAAACAGGTTCAAACCTTTCAAGCGGACAAGAAATTTAAACATCAACACCCAATTACATACCCGGACCTTTTACAGTGAAGTACATCCAAAAAAGATTAGGATCTAATTCACTCAAGATTTTAGATTATGTCTGACGAAGCTTAAGAAATAAGTTTGCATTGTGTGGTAATTTTTCGGCGATTTAATAGAGCTGTATTCACTTTACTAAGTGCTTTTAGTCAAGTCAGCAAGAATCTTTTTGCATTAAATGAAGGTCTGCAAGTATTTTGAAACTTCTTGAAACAATTCGTTTTTTCACACCACTTTTTCGTCTTGATATTATTTTTGGCCCAAATCCGCAATCCTAAGTTTGCCTTTATTGTTGTCTGATTGCAATAAATTGTAGTGAAACTCAAATAAAAAAAAATATTTTCTCTACAAATCTAACTTGATTAAGACGGCTACCCAGATGAAAGATTTTAATAATGTATTGAAAGTGCCTCGAGAAAAGTTATAAAAACTATTTGTCAATTTCGTACGAACTTGTTCTTCAAAACACCATTTCCTTGAATCTGATTGTGCATACTTTTTCTTAACTAGTTTCGTAAAAAAAACAGCTTTGAAAGAAGATACCCGAAGTTCAAAGTTACTGTAAGACGTCTTGGACTGTGGTTGAGATTGGCTCGGTATTTATTTACCTTTAAATCAGTTCGTTTGTTCTTTCACGTTTATCCATTCAGGTAATATTTCGCAAAGTTTGGATTAAGGTCATTTAAGTTTCACCATCATTTCCCTATCTTATCGCCGTTTCAATCTACAGATTGTCGGATAAAAGCAAACATAATTTTGCAAAGAATTAACGTGTCTGGAAATAGGTGAGTTGCAATACCCTTTTTTTACAAATTACAGTGCTTATTTTTCACAGAGCTATGCACTCGACCTTTGACTTCTACAGAAATTGGATAATCTTTATTGCTGACTTGACAGCAAGATGCACATTAACGTGTTTCGAAGCGAAACGACTTCCAGCTATTTTTGAACAAACCTTTTACTGAAATAGATGGCTGGGTATTGCGAAACATTTTTAAGGTCTGGCTGGCAAGAGTGGAAGAAATTTACATGGAACCAACCAGCCTACTCAAAAAAAATTGTTGTCAGAAGAACATACGGAGATAGCGTCAGCCAGACGATAGTTAAAAATAATTGCTTTTTTGAATAAACTGTGTAAGTAAAAAGCATTTTCGAGTGGTAACAATTGTTTGAATCACGTCTGCAAACGTTAAAGCGACGTGAAAAAACGTTGAATCTCTGCCACATGTATAGTCAAAAGGGTTAGCTGCGACGATAGACGTGGCTGCTGTAATTTCGCGTGTCAACTGACAACCGATCCAACGCTGGGATTGCGAAATTCTGACAACGAGTACAAGGGTTGTAGCGGAGCTAACCGGTTTGAAGCGGTCAGCTGTGCGACGCCGTTGTTACCTCATAAAAAGAAACAAACAAAAAGATTGCGAAATATCGTTTCGTAAGCCGGTTGTTGTAGAAATTACCGCGGCTGCGTTGGGTCTGTCAGGAAGCTGAATAAGCGATTAAAGTGCAAGGACAGTTTGAAATTTTCTTTCAGTCTGTGTGAGGTAATCTTTCAAACATGTTTCGCAATGCTGAGTTTGTATTTTCGTTATTCAATGGGCGGCGTTCTTGGAGAGTAAAGCAACAAAACGAAGTAACCTCGTGAGAAGCTGTTCAGCATTTTCAATCAGCTGATTATTTGCCAATCGCCAATGACGTAATTGAGGATTACACAATTTGTAGGCAAATTTCTGTGTAAATTCAATGGAACGATATGTACTTAAACAAACGATGGAGAGACTCTTCAAATGTATGATATTATATGCTGTAACTAGGATATAACGCCATTTTTATATTTTTTCCCTCCTCCCATGTGACGGTTTTAGCCAGTTTGGTATATGAAGTTTCTAAACCCCCGGGGGTATCATATGGTACCTACAGTTCTTGACGATTGACATGACCAGTATTTCTAATTTCCAATCATCGGGTAGTTGGTGTCAGCACGTATAGATCGATCGCAACAACACTTCTAAAATCGTCGCAAAATTTCTTGTTGCAACTCAATCTTTAAGTAAAGAATACAAAAAATGCTGTAAACATAAATACAAGAAGAAAGAAGACAAATGCAAAATAGGCTACAACAACACAAAAATTTGGACATTGTCTTTGGATTGAAATTTTTCGTTGAATAAACAGAAGGTAGATTGAACTGATCTCTTGAAATTCAGCTCAGTTTGTTTTTATTTCGGACCATCACAACGAAAAATAAACAATAAATTATATGACAAACAATCCCAGCAACACCGAGTTGAAACCATTCCATAGCTAACTGCCATGGGCGTAGCTCCATGTTTTCGATAAGTGCCAAACCAACCACTTTCTAACCCTTTGTGAAACCGTTTCGCCATGCATCCCTTCCAATCGTATTCTGGTGTTGCATCTACAAGAATTTGAATCTCCATTCTGTCAGTTTCAAGCGTTGTTATTTTATTGTTGCAACTTTTAATAACCACGCAAGCACATTTGCTTGTATTACTTTTTCCAGGGCTTCTGCAGCCTCTGCTATGTTGACATGTATTGTTTTCGGTGTGATGATCAGAAATGAAAACAACTGAACTGAACTACTATGTTTTCTCATTTCCGATTTCTTATGAGTGCTTTGATATGTTTTCAATAAGCACTCTTTTTAGCTTACGTATGCTGTAATATGACTATTTTCTTCCAAAGTGTGATTAATCACATTGCGAAATGACCAATGATGTCAACGTCTACCGAAACAATTGTATCCTCAGCGCTCTTGTGTTGTTATTTCTGGGCTGTTCAACCAGTTGTTGGGTACATTCAAATTTATTTAAAAATAAAACATGTCGTCACTATGCTAGACAATGCTAAAATGTATATCGCTTCGACAAGTGGCTGATAATGACGAAAAAAATCAGAGTATGGTAGTCACAGAAGCAGGTTTATTACTTGAAAGAGATGTAGGCCTGTTAAGTTTTTTTAACACACGTTTAAAACGTTGGATTCTTCACAAACAGTCATTTAAGAAGGTGAAGTAAAGGCACCGTATACCACAGTCTTGAGACTCTTGAACGACAACAAAAATTATTTCAAGGGTTAAATATAGACCAAAAACCGATGGCATGGTTTAATGGTTTTACACAGAAAAATCGATTTAATTTTCGTTATCGTTTGTTTTAACATCTCATCTTTGTTACGCAACAACGAAGCATCGCAGATGTTTTTAATCTTGCCCATGTGCTGCCATGGAAACGAGATTTTCCTGGCAACCGTTGGCGCTGGTATTTCGCAATATTGTGACTGAAAGAGTTTCGCAACGTTGTCCTCTCATCCTGGTTAAAAATATTGGTTCTTTTTGCATTGATTTAACGTCTGCAAACGTTAAAAAAACTAATGTTGATAGGTTCCTTCGATCGATAATGCCGGCCGGTTCTCGTTTATTATAACTTATTTGTCATTAACCCGGCGACCAGCATTCTAAATTGACTCATTGATGGAAAATAAATGCATTTGAAGTTAACTTGTAGCACCCTTTATTCTGAGTAATAAGCAAAAACCAACTGACATGGCAGACTTTTTTGGTACAGTACAGTTTTAAATTAAAGGCTATTGGCAATATTATTTCAAGTGTGTCAAAGATTGTAAGTTGTTTGGGAACAAAAAGACATAATTTTTCACCTAAAATAGACCGGCACTAACAATCGATTTGATAGCATGGCTCCCTGGTGAAGCTAATTCAGTTATTTTTGTTGGCTAAACGTCATTGATAATTTTAATGACCTAAGACCAAGGCATATATCAGGGATGGCCAAACTACTGTTCTTGAAACCTTTCAATGCGGCTTTTCAAACTAAAAAAAAAAAAAAACTACCCAGACAGCTAATCAATCGTTGTTGATTCAACATCTGCAGACGTTGAATCAATGTAAAAGCGATTGATTTACTGTCTGGGTATGTAATTTTTTTCACTGCAAATAAATTTTACAATTTTTTTTTTTCAATTTAATTAATGTGTTGGCAACACTACAATATTCTCAATTAGGTCATTTGTAATTAAAAAAAAAACAAAAAAAAAACAAAGTATAGTCGTCAGGGATCGAGGGTATTAAAGTTTTATTAAAGACTAATATCGTTGTCGAGTATTTGCAAATGAAGAAAGTGAAAATATAACTTTCAAAGCAAAATAAGAGGAAGAATTTGCGTTCACTAATGTGGAGTGTTTTATTATTGCAATTATGCTTACTTTCGTCCTGGGTAGAGGTGAGCGGTGTTAGTCAACAACCGATGTCGAACCAAGTCCACATTATTGGAAAACCAACGTTTTATCCTCTGCGCCATCCCACATACAAGACACAAGTCAATGCAAGGACATCGCTATACAGGGTAGTTATGTTTCTCTTGAAATACGGTTGTTTTTGAGACTTCTTTCTTTTGGGAGTCATGCGATTGAATTTGCAACACTGTTGCCTTCTGATGTTTTCATAACTTCAACATAAACTGACGCAAAACGAGCGTTTCCGAATGTCGCAGTTGCCCCACCTACAAGCTGTCAGTGTTGAAAAATTTGTGATGAACTGAACTGAACCAAAAAAACGTCAATCACTAAATGTCTATAAATAGTCATACACTTTGTTACGCTTCTACTTTGCGCCACAAACTCCTTCAAAATGATGTCAGAGCTGTTTAGCATTTGTCGTTTACTCCCGAAAGATTCCTATCCTCAATGTTTATTTTGTGTCGCCTGTGTAGAAAATAAACAAAGTATTTATGTAGAATTGAATCTTTTGATTGCGTTTATTTTTATCACAATAACATGTCAACAAAACTCATTTATGGTTGCAGTTTTAAGGAATGTAGCTAAAACAAAAGAACCTAGCAAGAAATAATAGAAGATATTTCATTTTCTTGATTAACAAGAAATATTAGCTTTTTAAATTACGTGGATTTCGAAAAAGCTGTCGACAAAGTTTATGGAGGTATACTGAAATACTGTGACTATACTAAAAACCTACAAAATGGGATGCCTTTAATAGCAACGTTCGTGAGAGTCTTTGACCTCAAGGGCCTATCCTTGGTCCATCTCATGCTGATGATGGTTCCCAGACCACCCTAGACAACTGATGATGAAGATTATGTGCCTGATCGGATACAGACGTTGGCGATCATGGTCCTCCAAACTTCTCTGTCATTTGCCATTCTTACAAAATCGTTCGTTTTGACTGTTGTGTTTGTGGCCCATTGATTCAAGTTAATCTTTGTCGACCTCTGCTTCTTTTTCCCTGTATCATCCCCAATAGTGCTATTTTTTCCAAATCTCCATGTGAATATGACCTACAAATTGCATCTGGACAACTAATCAGTCGTTTTTACATTGATTCAACGTCACAGACATCTGTACACGTTGAATCAATATAAAAACCGACTGATTTGTTGTCTGGAACATTGAGGGGTCGCTGGAGAGCAGCCCGTGTTCAATGACGTCATCCAAGACACGCAGACTTGCTGGGCCATTTGGCCGACGTAGTATGGTACAATACTAGGGTGTTATACTAACTATTGATCTTGTGGACTGCGGGCATGTTAATTAGCATTGCATTCGCTGGAAGAAGATATCACTCCTCACATTGAGAGGAACGTCCGACACGTCTGCCAAGCGAGATATTTCGTCGCGAACGACATAAAAAGAATTGCTTCTTTCGTTTTCTGAAGCAAGCAACATTTTTTTTCTACTAAAGCTGAGAAAACAATCAAGATAAGCTTCAGCTCTTCAATGGTATATTTAAAATTCATATTCGAAGACGCATCGCTATGTATTGACACAAACAATAAGTCAATCGTTACACAATACAGATGTTTTGTTATGATAAGTAGCCCAGTTCACAAAATTAATACAATTTTGACATTAATTGAACGTCTGTAGACGTTGAATCAATTCACTAACTTTTTAGCCAGGAAATCCGTTCGATTCTGGTCTATTTACATTTAGTTATGCCATGGCGTAATTTATTTTTTAAAGAAATAGCTAAATTGGTGTTTTTCACTTTACGTTGAATTGCACAGCTGCTTTTCGAAACACAGAATATTATTGACTTCTCTGGTGCAACTCAACGACTCGCGAGAAACATATGTTGCCAGAATGCTGTTTGAATAAGAAATCATAGCAGGCCTGAGCTTGCCCAATGCCCACGCTCAAAGGAGAGGTGACGTCATCTCTCTTGCTAAAACTGTGTTTTTGTTTTTTAAGTCGCAATCACAATTTGCAAAAGCTCTTCCACAAATCTTTTTGTCGATTGATCCAGTATTGATGTCGCAATGGCACATTTAGGCTGTGCATATTTTCTGCCGTAGTATCGTATTACCAGAGGCTTGCTTTTTTACCATCATGTTTGCATATATCGAAATACTTCATATGGTGCAATGGGGAATCTTGCAGATCACGTCATTCTAATAGAGAACTGTGCAATGCTTTTTTTACTCCTTTTTGAACGCTCGAGTTTTAACGGTTTTACCGATGTAAGATCGGAACATAGCTATGATATGAGCAACGATAATCCAATCGCATGTTAAGTTGTGAACATAAAATACTTTTCATTTGAAACGCATTCATGTAGATTTAGAAGTATGTACCCAGTTTAAAAGTAATAACATTTTATTGTTGGCCAGAAGTTACGTCCGCCCGCTAGGTGTTACGTCCGCCTTGGTAGCTCAGTTAGTTAGCGCGTGACTTCGTGAACGAAGAACTTTCGAGATCAAGCAGCGCTGGTTCGACTCTCGGGTTGTGTGATCGAGCAACGCATGTTAATGAATGCTCTCCATTCAGCGGCACCTAATTGATGGAATAATTACCGGCAACAACACTTCAACAATCGGAAAACTTCACTCTGTCAACCTCTGTAACCGGCCCTGCGTCAAAAGCCTCCACAAGAATGCAAAACTATCAGGAACGAATAACCTATCAAGGTTTGTCAGTCCGAGGATAAAGATTCAAATCCAAACCAACAGCCAATTTTGTGTCATGATTTCCTTTCAAAAACAAACATTTCATTTTGTTTTGGACTTGAAGCGACGTCAGATGTATAGCCTATTTAAAGAATTTTCAGTTACTTAAGCTTACAATCGATCAGCATAAATTTGTTTGAAAAGATTTCATTTTGTTTCGTTTTGAAATCAACTTTCTGATGAATCTCATCATGTTTCAGTCAAAACAGAATTGTTGCTGTTTACATTTTTGCTGTAGCTGTTGTGTTTAGTAGCAAACTACACGTAGGGTTGTTTGACCACGAAAATGTGCGATACAAAATTTTATTTCAATGTAAAATTACTTTGGTTTGTTTTATCGTCTCGTTCAAATTAACTGTCGTAGTGAAGAACTAGGATTTGTGTTACTTCAAAATTTAAGAATTTTCGTTTTGTGTACCTCTACAAATTTATAGATTGTAGCTTAGCGTTATGCTCTTTGAATGAGTTTCATTATTGTTAACATTTTAGACCAGGCTATTGTTTTAGCTTATTTCAATCCTTTTGTTCGAAATTGAGTTTCTTGGTGAATTAAGTTTCCTACCCATAAAAGTTTGTTTCGAACAACCCCTGGCCTAAAATGCTGAACTTTTGTATCCTGAAAACTCAAAACATTGAAAGCTCTCATTAAGTCCATGGTAATATGTTTTAGCATTGCTAGCATTGCAAAGTTTGTTTTGAATAACCCCTGGCCTAAAATGCTGAACTTTTGTATCCTGAAAACCCAAAACTTTAAAAGCTCTAAAGCTGAACAACGAGTTCATTAAGTCCATGGTGATATGTTTTGCATTGCTGCACTTACGATTTAAGTAGGTGCCAGGGTGTTGCCAGACTTGATGCGTTATTTCGAATGTTTTTGTAGCATTTCTAAAGGCATAAATAAAAGTTGAACCTAATATTTGTAGCCATTGAAAGGGCATACCCAGCCATCAGGGTTGCTTTTCTATCTCTAACCAATTGTTCTCGAAATGTTTGACGCCAACACTGGTCGAAACCCGATCAGCTTGCTAACAGCTAACCAGCACATTTCTTTTTCTCTTTGGTTTTCACTCGACAAGAGAATAACTTCGATGTTTCTCATAGCTGCTTTTTTCTTTCAGGCTTCGGCTTCTCTATAAATACCCAGACCGGGCCATTTCGCAACATACCCGCTATGCGCGAACAAACTGCTGAAAAGAATATGGCTCCAAATACATCGAATGTTTGCTGTGAAGAAAAGCTTTTGTCAGAGGGACCCGAATTGGATCTCAATCATAATGAAGTTGACACAATCAAGTCAGGGTCGGCTACAAAACGACCTTCTACTGCAGGAGACACAAATGCAAGAAGTAGAAAATTAATCAAAAACTGCTTCAGCCATTTAGAGTCGAACCTCAATGTACTTGTCGTTGGAACAAAAGGTGCAGGTAAGAAAAGTTTTTTTTTTGTAATAATTGTATTTAAGGTTTTAAGCTTCTCATATTTTTTTGCATAGAAAAAGCCGCGTTTCAGACTGTGGCGACTTAAAACGTACCGGTGTAAGACGTAGTTATAGCAAACGCAAACTATAAAAACTTATGTATTATAACTATGTTATAGCTTGGCATTTAACGCTTCTTGTAGAAGCTGCTGGTAGCTGTTTGACATTTCATCTTCGTACGATAAATGATAGTTAACTGTTATTGTTTTTTTAGGAAAAACTTCCCTAATCAATTCCATGAACATGGCCTTGACACAAGAGTGGAGGGATAGAGCGCGCTATTGTCCCGGTAGAAATCACGTCATCGACCAATGCGTCATGTTCCACAGTCGCAAATCTCGACAGCGAACTGAAGGGAAAGTTGTTTTTTGGGACACCAGAGGCTTTGAAGACATTCACTCTGACGACCATGCTATTCTCATCCTTCGATATGTCCTGGAAGGAAGAATTCCTGCCAAATGCATTCCTTGTGTTCTGCTAATGTCCAAAGAACTGATTAAAAAACGCTATCACAAAATCACGGGCACAGACAGAAGAATCGATCTTGTGCTAAATGTTGCTGCTCTCGACCAAGAACCACAAACAAGACTCATGTCTTTGGTTCAACAAGCAATCATCACTTCCAAGCATTCATCTGTCAACAGTAAGTTTTGGGTTTTCTTTTATTTTTGCATAAAAGTTTTGCAGTTTTTTGTGAAACCTGGAGTTTAAAAGCTATTGATTTAAGTCAAAGCTCAGGTTTTGGATTAAACGCAAATTGTTAGAATGTGAAAACCCTTCTAACACAATGGGTTTTGATTATTTTGCTTTGGGATGTTGTAAAAGTAGTGAATTGCTCAGCCCTAATGCAGCAGGTAGCCAGGGTTGCCAGATTAATAAAACAAAAAAGGCCAAATGCATCCCCAAAAAAGGCCAAATTATAGAAAAAAAGGCCAAACCTGCGATTCTGTTCTCTTTGTTGAAAGCAGTGGTGTTTTTGCACTTACTTTCAACAACAAATTAGATAATATTTACCCAGTTTCTATTGTTCTACATGTTATTTGTTAAAGAAGAATTGCTTAGTAAAATTCCTGAAAAAATGCAATCCATAAAATACAAAAAGATAGGTATGGAAACAATTACAATACAACTGAAATATGTATATAACATTAAGCTAAGCATCATCCTGTAGACTAAAAAGCCATTAACATCCACCAGTGAGACCCTGGTGACTAGTGAGCAGAGGAAAAAGGAGTTAATATTGGCATATCACTTGTTTGATGCAATATGAAATAGTATATATGTACAATATTTATACCCAATAGGCCTAAAATTACTTGTAGGCTACATTAAACACCCAACACTGTAAAATCAGAGAAATCAATTGCATTTATGTCCAACATCCTTCCACAATGAACACTCCTTATTCTAGGAATGCTAGCGCCTCTGCCATTTCGTTGCTGCTAGTTTCACAATAAACAATATCAGATATGAAACACCTTATCATTGTGGCACTGGCATCAAAGTTTGTGCAAAATTTTCCATTCAGCAGCATGTCCGTTCGAATTAGCAAAATCGCTTCCAAAAGCTCAGTCGGCATTTTGTTTCGTGGTTTTGTTTTCACTGCAGTAAGTAATGAAAAATCCTCTCTACTACTGCATTACTGCCAGGGATGCAGAGACATGTTAAAGCATAGCTAGCAAGGTCTTTGAAATGGGCATGATGTAAAACGCTACACCAAAACTTTTCACTGTTGCTAGGGATAACCAAAAGAACTATGAAAACAAAAAGAAAAAAAGGCCAAACAAATGCCAATCGGGAAACTAGAAAAGGCCAAAAAAAGACCAAACGGCCAAACAAAAATTGTCCGGCCAAACACTTTTCAAAAAGGCCAAATTTCTGAAATTTGGCCGTAAAAAGGCCAATATGGCAACCCTGCAGGTAGCCTCGCAATGGCAGAATGGCTCAGTAGTGAATGTGCGCGCAATTGTCGCGCGCATCGCTGTGTGAGCTTCGTAGCCATATCTCCAACCGCTGTCCTGTGAGCTATGCGTAATAAAGAAACTAAGCTATGAGCAGAACATCGCTGAATTGTTTGCTCGGCAATCCCCAGCACCTTGAAGCGCTAAATGGCTTCTTGATAGGCCAATAGATTGCTGTAACACAAGCTTAGGTAAAATGTGTGTTACCAAACACTAATACCACTGTAGCGGTGTTAATTTACTTTTTCTTTACTGGAAGGTTCTTTGCGCTAATCTTCGTCCTTTCCTTTGCAGAAATCCCTGTCGTTTCCGTGGCAACTAAATCAGACGTGTTGACGCCTGAGCAAATCCATGCCAAGATGGATAGGCTACAAGAATACAACCTCGAACATTTGGTTGAAGAACAGCGTCAACTCAACCGATCTTCTCGCCGCCGAAAGCCAACACAATCACCTGAGATGACCCCTCGGGTTAAGTTGGTGGTTAACTACAGCTGTGAACTTGAACCTTGGAGTGATGAATCTATCAATCCAAGTGCTGTTGTACCTTCACCTGATTTGGACACTCAGTTATTGGCCCTTTGGCGTGAGATCGTCACTCGTACGGCGACGTGCGGAGGCGGAGACCGACGAAAAAGGGCCTATTCGGCCACAACGTCTCCTAACCCCATGTGCCGTTGTTTACCTTTCAGTTTTAATTACTCGCGACTTCGCAGCTCGTCTTTATGAAAGCTGAAGTGCGTTGGCAGAGAGCAATATTGTTTACTATAAAGTTCACGCTGGTGCTTTTGTGTTTTATTTTATTTGCACTCGATCACCTTGACCGAAAATTTTGTGACAATCTGCGTTGCTTCAACGCTTAACGACGTAACGATAGAATATTTTTTAGACTGGCTATACAGTTATCCAATAAAAGGTGTCTTAACGAAAGGAGTTGCCTTTGATTAAGGTGTATCGAACTGTGTTGTGCGTATAGCCATTGTGACAAAGTCAAATTGGCATGTTGTTGTGTATTGCTAAGGCTTGCCAGAAATGACCAAGAAAAGCAGGAGTCCTGAAATAACCAAATTATCTTGGGTCCTGGCTGAGATGTTTGTTAACTACTACTTACCACACTGCCTTCTGCGTCATAGTGTAGGGATTGTGATGTCATCATAACTGTCGCTAAGCAACGTGCGAGCTTGAAAGAGAAAGTTTATAAACACTTTTGTATGTGACCTTCGTGAAAGGTGGCTGTTGTGTGATGGCCTTTTTTGTTTGTTTTTTAACTTTCTACTGTTATTTTCAGTGTTCCTTTTTGTATTCAAAATATATCCTTGTCGCATGGTCAGCTCTAGGCCCGCTGACCGAGGCTGGTTCCTAGATTTGGATTTGGTCCTTTTCAGGCCGCTCCGATCTGCAGTATATTGTCACTGTTCGCGTTACCAGATTGTCATTTCACTGGTGACTTGCAGCTATTTTTACATCGATTCATCGTTTTGCGATGTCGAATGAACGTGAAAATGACTGAATTCGTTTTCTTGATTTTTTTCGACTTGAATATTTTACTTCATTCACCTCAAATTGTGTTTGTACTCTTTGCCATTTCATTTAATTGAATCCATGAATAAATCTTACTACTCTCATGTCTATGCTATGGATTTGTGTCCAGTTGTTAAAAGTAAAAACCACAACACAGGTATCACACAACTTCAGAAAGTTTGCCATGAAGTTGGCTGCGTCAGTGTAGCCTCAGAAGTAATCTGCTCACGAGCACTGCTAGCGTACCAAAAGCAACCAAACGTTTGGGCTTTCTTAGCATTGCCAAATTCGAACTCTCATTAGATCCCCCCCCCCCCCCAAAACACATAAAAGTTATTGTATTTGCAAGGACGGATTATAATGTGAACCTACACATCATTGTGTTTTGCCTTGGTTGGTTTCCAATGTTTATCCTCGGACTGTCAAAACCTTGATAGGTTATTCCTGGTAGTTTTGCATACTTGCAAAGGCTCTTGACACAGGGCCGGTTACTGAGATTGACAGAGTGAAGTTTTCCGATTGTTGAAGTGTTGTTGCCGGGGAAATATTCCATCCATTAGGTGCCACTGAATGGAAAGCAGTCCTTATAGTGCGTTGCTCAAGCGCACGCCCCGAGAATCGATTGATCTTGAAAGTTCTTCGTCCATGAAGTCACGCGCTAACCAACTGAGCTATCGGAGCGGACTATCGAGTTTTATTGACATCGCTTCATCAAGATTAGCTTATTTTCTGGATCCGCTCCTGGACGCACCCTAGTGCTGTCAGTAGGTGCCGAACTTACGTTCCTTGGTACAGCGTGCACACGGTCTCCTTAATCGGTTACCACAACCTACATTGAAATTGAAATGACCATGCGGTGCGCCAAGGTGAAAAGAACTGCTCTGTCATTCCTTTCAAAACCTTTTAAAATTACTCAATTACTCCACTCAGCGATTTTTAATTTGAATGTAATTGCTCACTTGGTGTGAACGTTTCTAATTTTGACGAAAAAGCACGCAGTTCTTGCATTGGTGTTGTCTTACATATGTTGGTCTTATCCTACCAGTGTTAAGATAGTTATTATTAATTCTCTTCCTTAGCCATGATTTACGCATCAACAAGCTACCCAGCTTGGGATTGCGTACAAAAGAATAAATGCATTGAATCATAGATAAATAATTAATAAATGTTTACATTTATGCCACCTCTGATGACCAAACAAAAGCAGGCGACGTATGACACACGTATAGGCTACTTCGCAATTTCCTGTACCTCACATTCCCCAGCGGCTTTCATTCTTATTGCCTTGTCCTTTGCTATTTTAAAATCATTGATTGACTGATTGATTAAATCTTTATCCTCGGACTGGAAAAGCTTCTTGCAGAGCTTAATCCTGGCAGTTTCGCATACTTGTAGTGGCTTTGAATCACTGACGCAGGCCCGGTCACCGAGATTGACAGAGTAAAGTTTTCGATTGCTGAAGTCTTGTTGCCGGGAAATTGTTCCATCTATTAGGTACCGTTGAATGGAAAGCAGTCCTTAACGTGCGTTGCTCAAGCGCACACTCCGAGAGTCGAACTTGCGCCGCTTGATCATAAGCTTTCTCGTTTCAGAAGTGGCGCTAACCACTATTATCGACTAATATATTCAGGTAGAATGTTCGTAGTTTTATAATTTGATTGTTGTAAAACAGCTCGGTTTTTCAGCGGCAGCGCGTTTTTAAATTCATGTTTAAATTGCAGTACGAGACTGTAACATTTTGGGGAGGGCAAGGCAAAAATTGCTCAACTTTGTTGAAATTGCTCCAGTAGCCTATGTAGCCTACATCAAAACAACTATGTGTGCGCTTGAGCAACGCACGTTAAGGACCGCTCTCCATTCAGCGGCACCAAATGGATGGAATAATTCCCGCCAACAAAACTTCAACAATCGGAAACTTCACTCTGTCAATCTCAGTAACCGGCCCTGTGTCAGTGATTTAAAGTCTTTACAAGTATGCAAAACTACTAGGATTAAGCTCTGCAAGAAGCTTTCCCAGTCCGAGGATAAAGGTTCAACCAATCAAACTATCAACTGAGCTTTAGAACTTACGGTCTGTATCGATATCGTTTGTTAAAATGTTAATTGCAGAGCTGATAACGTATAAAATTTGTTTATAGCCTAAAAGCAGGTCTTTCAATACACAATGTAGCTCAAAAGTAACATTCATATTTCATAAAAGAATGGGTGTTAGGTTTCCAATCTTTTACATAAACTTTAAAGTCGACAAAACTGTGGCCAGGGTTTTTACAGCTTTTTTTACTATTAGCCTACTATTGTGGGGAGATACGTAAAAGCTGGCACATATATTTATATCTGTAGGCTATACTTGTAGATTTCTATCTCATTATAAGTTGTAGCGTGAGACTACAAATAACAAATGAACATCTTTCTACATCTAACATCTTTATCAAACATTTGTTAAAGTTTGCATAATATTAAAATGTAAAGATATTATTAAACTTTTAAAAACCTTCTATATCCTGCAAATATTCAGTAGCCTTCCAAACACAGCATTGAATCTGTATTGCAAAATGTTTAATAAAATGGTTAACAGCATTTTGGACTGTTGCATGAAGGCATAAACCACATTAAAATAGTTTGATACTTTTGAGAAATTAGGGATATGAAGCAACTACGTCATCCTAGATCCCACTCATGTTGATTTGGGTATTTTTATTAAATGGCTTGCTCAGATGCAAGATAATTTCATATTTTATGGATTCCCAGATGAACGTGTTGAGGTACAGTTTTGAACGCTCAAAATTGATAAGATTTGTTAGGTTATTTTTATTTCTATATAAAATATATTACACATGAGCAGGAGTGTGCCAAATGCAAATTCTACAGTAGGCTGCATATTTTGTGCAACTTATAATTTTTATAATTATGTTTTAATTTAAAGCTTTCGTTTAGCAAATTTGCCAAAATTTTGACAACGAAAGGGGCAGCTTCTTCTTGCTCCCCTGGTTCGTATGCCTTAAATTTAAACATCTCTGGCGATTTTTAATATTTATTGTTAGCAATTTTTTCTATAAGTGTAAAGTTTTATTTTTACTTTTTATTTTTATTTAAATCAGTTTATCCAATCGAATTGCTTTGATGTTAATTAAAGTTCATAGTTTACTTTTAATTAAAATTGTAACCTAATGAAGTGCACTGAAAAAAAAGACTTTGTATTGCAAAAATTTCCTGCTGTGCAGAAACTGTTTGTACAAAGATACACAGCAGCGTTAATAAGGAGAGTACAGAAGGTACTTGCGGAACCTGGCCCCTGATGTTTTTAGGAATCAGTAACCTTCCCGAAGGCGAGTGAAGACGAAACCATCACGTAATCTATTGTTTTGATATAATTTGTTTTTTTTTAAGTGTCTTGGTTTGGACACAAAACCTTTTAGGGCCGATTTCAATCCTTTCAACGGCCTTGATGATACATCATGGCCGTATGGATGCAAAATTGACAACTTCGAATAAAGAGATCATGACTCTGGAGAGTGTGATTTTTTTGCATAGACTTAGCTTAGGGACGTAGCAAGTTAAAAGTTGTTCCTGTTTGAAGTTAAAGAAAATTAGCCATGCAGTAAGTATAAAGTAGTCAAGTAGATAGGCTATGTATGACCCTCGAGAAAATATGCAAGAACAATACAGTAGGCCTATAGTTCAGTGCTCTCGCCAGAGCGAAAAAAGTAGGGAGGGGGACACCTACCCAAAGTGAGAGAGTACCAAAATGTTAAGAGAGAGAGAGATATTGCTTTTATTTGCCTTTCTAATACGACTCGATATAAAGAAACACAATTACATACAAATCAAAATATGGCAATAGAAAGGTCTGGCAGCACCGAACAACCTTGCGGTTAACCAGTCAAGGTGCTGCCTGTCATCAGTCATCTTACATTGCAGCATCAGACATTATAACTGTATCAATAAAACATAATGATGGATGGAACAGTAGCTTCGAAATCGAATTGAATATATAAGGTTTTGTAGAATATTGAATCAAGACCAGCTGGGAAAACATGAGCATATAATGAATCATATCGTTTTAGAACACAAATACGAGGTTACATGAGATAAAATAATTTAACTGAACGATTTTAACGATTTAATAAGAACTTAACAAGGTAATTTTATAAAGTTTTTTAAACAAAGCAAGGTGTTTGCTTTTAATACATTCATCCAATTCACTCCACAATTTAACCTAATGAACAAGTCATAAAAAAGCCGGTCACATAATAAATGCCATAAGTTTTCGTGGGGCAACAATATTATGAATGCTGAATGGTAATTTTGCAAATCAGAGTTAACAAATAACTAATCAACATAATAAAAAATCGGTTTATAAGGAGAGGTCACAGAGACAAAAACGTAACAAACAATAGCCTAGTGAATTTGAATGAAAAATCATTTAAAATTCAGGCAGAGAACTGGGGAAGCGCTGCAAACACACTCAGTGGAATCAGTAGTTTTTGCATGACATTAGGTGCATCGAGTTGCGTGGTAAAATTATGCTAATAGGCCTACGCCCTACAGTATAACCTTTCTCATTTATCTATGCGACATAGCCAACCTCAATCACATATTTTTATTCCCAATAATACAGTGCCTATATTGTAATTCTTATCTCAACAACTCAGCGTTCTGCCATTGCTTTAATGATAGTGTTCACAAAAAAAACAAAAAAAAATTAGCCTATCTGAAATTATCAGTAAATTACAATAATTATGTTATTGTTCTGAAACAAACACGACTAATTTGACAAGCTTGATGGATTTCACAGTATGCACTGCACATTTTTACTACCAATAACGCTTAAGATTACTGATAAATTTTCAAGCATTTTGCATTTTTTTAAATTTTTTCAATTATTGCTGACTTTGCTGTAAACAGCCCTTTAAGCAGAAAGTAAAATACAAAGTTTGGAATTTTTTATGGTATTTTCATTTGACTTAATTATTTTGCCTACTGCACGTAAGCGGCAGTGTAACTCAATTGATAAAAGCATCCAACTGGTATCTGAAGGTATAATTATAAGCACGGCGGTTACCTCAGTGATTTGATTCTGGATCAAGAGGTTGAAGATTCGCTACCCACTGCCGCTGTTGCGATTCTATTCATGCATAACTTACAAAACGTTTTGTCTCTTTACAATATATTATGTTCGATTTTTCGTCATGTTGATGAAAACAGTTCGTGCTGCATGGGATAGGGCAGTGCTAATCAAAAAAAATTTTTTTTAATGTTATTGGACATTATCGGCGATAATTTTATCGTTTATCGTTATCGCTTAACTGAAAAATGAGTTATCGCGACCAACGCTGGTTAGGAGAAACTATGTTGATGGTGTCCGGTACGCCTAAATGGATGATGATGATAGGGTAAAAAATTTATTCAAAAATTAATTATGAAAATTCCTCGTTTTTCGTCAATAATTGCTTCAAAGTTTATTTTAATTTTGTCACAATATGTCAGACTTTCTACCAAACTACTTAAACTTCTTCTTTAGACTTTAAGTTTTACAATTTTATTTTCTTTGTTTTGCCGAGACTGTACTGACCCCTAGATGTTTAGTAAATCTACTCCTGTCGAAAGGGGGTCTGCCCTTTATCACACTTGCAAGCCACCACTGTTAGTAGTTAATCATGTTGACTTATTGCCTCAGGTATCACCGGATGTGGTATCACCAGGTACAGACGGGTATCACCATAAGCAGGGTATCACCGGAAGTGGTACAGACGGAAGTGGTATCACCACAGATAGGGTATTGACATATTATATAGGTATATTCGGCGCGTGACATCATTCTATGAAAGTATTTTTTTAAATATGATAAATAATAATTGTCTTTGAAATGTGTACCTTTCTTATTTTTCGAATCTGTTAAGAGTGATATTAATGAAACCGCTTTGTTCTACACAGCTGTTGGTGGTAAAAACTCTCATAACCCAGTAGGTTTAAAGTCCACTAAACAGAGATTTGTCTATCATAAGCAGTTTTGTTGTGGATGCACGAACTCAGCCTGCTTCCTGTACTGACTTTTTTAAACTAGCCTAGCAAGCGGTTGGTACAATGCACTCTTAGCCAGTTAACATTATCTAGTTTTTCTTGTGTTGTTAGATTGTCAGAGTATGTTAGTAAAGTTTAGATGTGATAATTTGTACTGAAATATGTTAGCAAAGTTTAAGAATGAGTTGGATATGGAATAATTAAAGCTGAAACATATCCCCAAAGTTGATTTTAATTAGATGTTGAATTAGTATAAAAAGAAGGTTAGAAAGAATAGCGGTTTTGGTTTAGCTAATTTCATTAAAAAGCCAGCGAGTTATTTTATGTGTGATAGCTGTTAAAGTTAGTGAGAAGTAGAATTCACATCTGTCAAAAATGATCATGGTAAGTTGTTTTGTTCATTTTTTTTTAATTTGATTGGTATGTTACTTACAGAGGGCTCCATTTTGTAAAGTTTATGAAGTGGATAGGTATATTCTTTATAAAAAATTTCAACAGGCGGTTTTTTAATTATTTAAACTTACATCCAATTCATTAACCAAAAAGCGAACCTAGAAATAAAAAAAAGTATTGGCTCCCTTACTGATCATGACTCTTCAACAAATTTATTACAACGCAATACCATAAACGAATGTTGGTTTTTCTTCTCGTACAATACGTAGTGGGAACTTATCGCGTGTAAGTTAGCAAACTGTCTGTCTGTATGTATATGTTTTGTATATGTTCTGTATGTGTCTGTATGTTTTGTTAATTTTTTATCGGTTTGGTTGCAGCCATGTTTTTTCGTGAAGCTGTTTGCTTGCAGGAATAGAGTTTTCACTATTGATTCTGGTAAGTAGGTCTACTGGTTCGATTCCAGGTCTTTCCAAATACTGTGTTTCATTTTTATGGGCAGTAGATCTTTCGAGTTTCATAACTTGTCATTGATTGGTGGGATCTTTTGGTAATTTTATTGGTATATGAGGTTTCACTGTTGTTTCGAATGTTTAGGTTGATTGAAGATTTCGTTGTACTTTGATGAGTTTTTTGATCTGTGGATCGGTTTTAGTTCATTGTACGGCAAATGATCAAAGGGTTGGTTATAATTATTATAATCTATGACTTGTCCAAAAACCTTAACAAATACTGCATTTAATCATCTTGAACAATAATAAATACTGCATTTTTTCATCTTTTCGGTTAATCTTCGTTTCGGTTTATGTTAGTTTCGGTAAACCTTTATTTCTTTAGGTCTACGTTTCGCTAAAACAGTGGTTTCAGCTAAACCTTTATAGTAACGTTTGATACATGTAACTATAACCTGGAGTAATAGCTTGGTCAAAACAACGTAACTTTAGGTTTATCATACAGGAATAACAGTTACGATTGTGTGTTATGATGCTTATTACAACTAAACCACACTCTATGATAATGACATGACGATACAACTCAATACACAGCCACTAAATTAAGACATGTAGAACCTCCTGTTTTAGTTGTGTTCAGTTTAAACCCATGTATCTTATCATTGATAATAATTTTGATAAATACAGCTAACTTGGAAATTATTTTTGTTGATATAGTATCGCTTAAAGATTGTAAGAATAATGGCTTGGTTAAAACAACGTAACTTTAGGTTTATCATGCAGGAATAAATTTTATATTTTTATTTTAGAGAATGCTAACACAATCTATATCACAAATTGTTACCTTAAGACAAGCATGAAAAAATACAAACCTGCAGAATGAGAGCTCAAATTTTGCAACACGTAATGACACCTGCTGATAAAAACACAGAAACAAATCTCCGAACACAGATTTTAACGTTACAAATTATGCAACAGAAACTTGTGATATTTTGTTGGAGTTTCTTAAGCTTGTAAAAATAAAATTGCAATTTGTTAAAAATATTTTTTAAGTTTGTAAAAGAAAACTTAAGTTTGTGACTTAACATAATTTTTCATGTGTATGTTTTCAGAGGTAAACTTTCAGTTTACAATTTGTCAAAACTACTTTTTAGTTTGTAAAACAAAACTTAACTATTTTTTTTTATTTAAAATAATTTTTCATGTGTATGTTGTTAGAATAAAAGTTTTTAGTTTACGATTTGTCAAAACTACTTTTTAGTTTGTAAAACAATACTTAACTATTTTTTTTTATTTAAAATAATTTTTCGTGTTTATGTTAATAGAATAAAACTTTATGATTTATTAAAATCATTTTTTTCAGTTTTGTAAGTTGCAGAACTAACATTTTTTAATTTCTTAAATTTTTTTTTTCGTGCTAATGTTTTAAAAAGTTTTAGCTTACAGTTTGTTGAAATAATTTTGTTTTCAGTTTTAAATTATGGAACTTAAAAGTTTGTAGTTTGTTAAAAGTATTTTTCAGTTTAATAAAAGTTATGTTTGTGATAAATTTTTCGTGTATATGTTATTAGAACAAAACTTTCAGTTTACAATTTGTCAAAACTACTTTTTAGTTTGTAAAACAAAACTTAACTATTTTTTTTTCGTGCTAATGTTTTAAAAAGTTTTAGTTTACAGTTTTAAATTATGGAACTTAAAAGTTTGTAGTTTGTTAAAAGTATTTTTTAGTTGTTGGTGTTTGCAATGAAAAGTTTATGATATATTAAATTTTTTTTTTTTTTTTCAGTTTTGTAAGTTACAGAACTAACCTTTTTAATTTCTTAATTTTGTTTTCGTGGTAATGTTTTAAAAAGTTTTAGTGTACTGTTTGTTGAAATAATTTTTTATTTCTCTCAAGAATAATACATCTGCTTATATATTCTTTTTTTTTTAAGATGAGGTATTTCCAGCAGCCATAAGCTTACTCCCAGCAACCTTAAGCGTATTTCCAGCAACTTAAAGCACACTTATGATTTGCAAACTCTTAAATTGTTTTTATAATATTAATCTAAAAAGCATAAAACACTTTTGATGTGTCACACATGAGACTTTTGAATGACAACACTGTTTACTTAGGGTTTCACCTCCATTCGGTTCTGAAGGTTTTATTGTTGAGCTGTTGGATCCGTGATCAATCCCACGCTTACATTTTTAAAACGGATTAGTGTCTTGTTTATACTATGGTCACAAGTATTTTTTTCACATTTTCAACCACTGTTATTTTTGTTAAACACACGCATGGTTTACTTTGTAGATGCTAAAAATTTTATACTAGTAGTTTTATGAAGCATATTACTTAAAGTGATTTATATTTTCTACCTGCTACAACTGGAATTTAATTTCACATTCATTCTTAGCGATTTAGAGATTACTTATGTATATTCTTCCTATTCCATAAGTACAATTCATCTGTAAAGATAATGATTACCTATAACTAACTGTTTTGAAGTAACAACACAATATTTTTGAATCGTGGTAAGTTGTATTGCATAAATCAGTCTTAATGCTGTTTTATTAAAAACGTCTTTGGTAGGCTACATAGGCGTTGCATTTTGCAAACTCTAGAACCACTGCACAAGATTGTTTAAGAAACAGAAGAAGTCACGGAGTTGCATTGTTTTGATGATATGCTTTGACGGGTAAAACTTTTGTAGTATTGACGTAAATTTACCATTCAAGGGTTGGTAGTTTATAAGTTTATAACACAAGATTCACTTTAGTTATAACTTAAGATTCACTTTAGTTTCCTTGTTGACTTGCGTAAGTAACTAATCAATGTTGTTTTATGAACTTTCATGCAGGTTGCTGTTTCGTTAGGGTTCTTCAGTTTTATAAAGTTCAGTGCTTAAACTGTTTTGTAATTATATTTAACCTAATATGTAACCTCTAACAAATATTCCAAACTATTTTATCACATTGAAAGATGTTTTTCTAGTAACCCATTGTTTTATACGTTCTATATGCCTCTAACTTTATGTAATGATTTTTCCACATCTAGCCTACTTATAACCTAATTTCATTGAGGTAAGGTATATTTAAACCAACAACTTTCTATGAGTATCAATCCACAACTTAATTTTTTCACTTCAATTCATTGCTGGGTGAAAGCACACAAGCAGATCTCGGAAACAAAAGATTATTTTATACCAATCCTATTACATTGTCTTGTATTCATCCAAACTTCAAAATTTATCTGTTACACTGATTGATTTGTATAAAAACGAACCCATAGTTTTTTAATTCCTATCAAATTCGTCTAACGAAGTGGATCTTACAACTTAATCACTTCCCTTAATTGGATGACACCCTTTAATAAACTGCTAGCATCTCCTGTTTGAAAAGCTTAGGCACCTGCTATGGCACATAATTTCATGATCACGAGTTTTCACAGTTGAATTATGACTTAAACGTCTTTGTTTTATCATAGTCAAAACATTTTTTAAATGAAATTGCAATAAACTGTTTTATGGTGTTCAAAACAGACGTAATATAACAATGTTTAGTTTGGTCATGCGTACTGAACACTAAGTTAAGGTGTTGATCTTAAAAACCAATGAACTAGAGTCCGCGTGGGATCGAATCCCACATCTAGTATTTCGATTTTGGGTTAATGTTTAGCACTAACTTCTGTTTGTTTTGTTTCTTAACCTCACGTCAGTTGCTTGTACACACGGTTGTGGTTTTTCTTAATCACAAAACGATTCACTTTTTCACATAAAAGACATAGAAATCTAAAAATTTGCCAATAAATCCCTTTTGTTTGCTCAGATACCAACATAAATAGATGAAAAATCGCTTTACCTTTGATCTGTTTTACTATTTTCTGACAAACAATCAGGTTTTAGCAACACTTTTGCAACAACTTATTAGGTTTTTACGTGTTTTCTGGATACAATCTACTTATCACGAGTTTACTTATAATAAAAACGGCGGATAAAAATAAAGAAACTCAAGTTAGAATGATGTAACCTTCGGGATTTGCGATAATTTTGTGCCTACAAAATGTCAATTTTGAAACTGAACCAAAGTTAAACACATATAACGATAACATTTTACTTGTTTATATACAGAAATACCAAAAGTATTAATTATTTCCAACCATATAACGCCATACATTCGTTTAGAATCGACATAACCCATTTGTTTAAACAAGTCTGAACACGATTTATATGAAATTAGCGGTTTATTTTAAATCGATCACAATATCGTTTCGAATTGATTTTGTGGCAATTAAGATTTTACTTTAGTTTTCGGTAAGTGTTTATTTATTTACATGATGTAAAGGTATGATTTTGTTTTTTCATTTTACTGTGTTATTGCTTGGTAAATTTTTGTTAGTATCTGAGCCTTTTGTGTAATTTTAAGTGTTTTATATGATCTAAACAAAAACCAAGCAATATGATACATTTCATGGTAACTTTTGAACAAGTCTAAACCGCTTTTGATGAAAATATGCTTGAAAACACATGATGATGCTTTATTAAATGACCCACGTGTATCACCACGAGCCAAACAAGTTGCAATAATTTTGTTTCACGACATCAAAAAGCTTTGTGTTCGTAGATTTTAATAATTGTTTGGTCTGTAATTGACTTAACCGGTTTGTTTACCATCAACTTACGTTTAAACATAAGAAAATTACTTGAACGCTCTACTTGGATACATAGTACTATAGCGTTTAAGCGTGATGATTACTTTTAACAACTGCAAACCAATGATGCCAATTTATTCTACAGATCCATTAAGTAAAGATTTGTTTATCATTATCCGGAACTATTTCTATTGTCTTTTCACCATTGAATCAGTTCCTTGGACTTTTTTTTTTGTCGTATGTTGTGTAATGTTTAATTCTTAAAAATATGTTATTTGAACATTTTCCGCTTTTATGCTTATCCTCATCTCAAACAGATTGCTTGTGAAGACCGTAGATTTTAATAGTTTCCATATTTTAGTAAAAATTTCCATGTTTCATTTAACTCTTTTATCTTGTTCCTACATCTAAACTTATTGTTTGGTTCCTCCTGAACTGTCTTTTGGTCACATGTTCCTGGTGCTTCATCTTTATTACCCTATCTCACTTAGAATACACTGGTTTGTGGTTAGTCTATGTAATACCGACGTATACACTTTGTACTCGCTTTTACTTCCAGACAGTAGATTTATCCTCTTTATCTTCACTTAATCTTACAGTATAACTGCTTTAATTTCTTCCAAACACCTCTTCTTTGGTATTTCTCTGATCATATTGGACCAAAACTTAATAAGTTTACCAACTAGTTTTTCTGTCTTTACATATCCATCGTATTTTACCACCACTCGTATGTTTTTTCACAGATATTAATCCAAAGGTAAAGATTTAATTTTGTGTAACATTTTCAAAATAACCTCAAACGATTATTTAAGACATGTACAAAATATCATAAAATTATCTTTCAACCTAAAAACAAGAAAGAAAGAACAAAAATGTATGTCTATGCAATACTTTTCACTAAACACAGATGCAAAATTGTTAAATCACTCAGTTTTGATGATCACTGTCTGTTACACAATAACAATATATCTTTTGCTTGAGAAAAACGTTTTTTTTCTTTTAGATAAGTCACATATCTGTACACACCTTTCCACAGTGATTGTCTAACAAAGTGGTGCTCCTTCCACAACACTTACTCGAGATGTTTGTGGTGATGTACTTGTATTTAATATGATTAGGTTATGCTAACTGTAAGCCATCAAACAAATTCTAAGACAATGTAAGACTTTCACCAAAGCGTATTTGTCAAGAAAAACTAGAATATACTATATAGAAAAATACTTTATGTATTCTATATAATTTTTATAGGTATAATATGATATAATAGGTATAATATGGTATAATATGATATATATGTAATAATAATACAATAGAAAGATATAATTTTATAGGATAATTTAGTTATAACATTTTTCTGCAAATACGCTTTGGTGAAAGTCTTACATTGTCTTAGAATTTGTTTGATGGCTTACAGTTAGCATAACCTAATCATATTAAATACAAGTACATCACCACAAACATCTCGAGTAAGTGTTGTGGAAGGAGCACCACTTTGTTAGACAATCACTGTGGAAAGGTGTGTACAGATATGTGACTTATCTAAAAGAAAAAAACGTTTTTCTCAAGCAAAAGATATATTGTTATTGTGTAACAGACAGTGATCATCAAAACTGAGTGATTTAACAATTTTGCATCTGTGTTTAGTGAAAAGTATTGCATAGACATACATTTTTGTTCTTTCTTTCTTGTTTTTAGGTTGAAAGATAATTTTATGATATTTTGTACATGTCTTAAATAATCGTTTGAGGTTATTTTGAAAATGTTACACAAAATTAAATCTTTACCTTTGGATTAATATCTGTGAAAAAACATACGAGTGGTGGTAAAATACGATGGATATGTAAAGACAGAAAAACTAGTTGGTAAACTTATTAAGTTTTGGTCCAATATGATCAGAGAAATACCAAAGAAGAGGTGTTTGGAAGAAATTAAAGCAGTTATACTGTAAGATTAAGTGAAGATAAAGAGGATAAATCTACTGTCTGGAAGTAAAAGCGAGTACAAAGTGTATACGTCGGTATTACATAGACTAACCACAAACCAGTGTATTCTAAGTGAGATAGGGTAATAAAGATGAAGCACCAGGAACATGTGACCAAAAGACAGTTCAGGAGGAACCAAACAATAAGTTTAGATGTAGGAACAAGATAAAAGAGTTAAATGAAACATGGAAATTTTTACTAAAATATGGAAACTATTAAAATCTACGGTCTTCACAAGCAATCTGTTTGAGATGAGGATAAGCATAAAAGCGGAAAATGTTCAAATAACATATTTTTAAGAATTAAACATTACACAACATACGACAAAAAAAAAAAGTCCAAGGAACTGATTCAATGGTGAAAAGACAATAGAAATAGTTCCGGATAATGATAAACAAATCTTTACTTAATGGATCTGTAGAATAAATTGGCATCATTGGTTTGCAGTTGTTAAAAGTAATCATCACGCTTAAACGCTATAGTACTATGTATCCAAGTAGAGCGTTCAAGTAATTTTCTTATGTTTAAACGTAAGTTGATGGTAAACAAACCGGTTAAGTCAATTACAGACCAAACAATTATTAAAATCTACGAACACAAAGCTTTTTGATGTCGTGAAACAAAATTATTGCAACTTGTTTGGCTCGTGGTGATACACGTGGGTCATTTAATAAAGCATCATCATGTGTTTTCAAGCATATTTTCATCAAAAGCGGTTTAGACTTGTTCAAAAGTTACCATGAAATGTATCATATTGCTTGGTTTTTGTTTAGATCATATAAAACACTTAAAATTACACAAAAGGCTCAGATACTAACAAAAATTTACCAAGCAATAACACAGTAAAATGAAAAAACAAAATCATACCTTTACATCATGTAAATAAATAAACACTTACCGAAAACTAAAGTAAAATCTTAATTGCCACAAAATCAATTCGAAACGATATTGTGATCGATTTAAAATAAACCGCTAATTTCATATAAATCGTGTTCAGACTTGTTTAAACAAATGGGTTATGTCGATTCTAAACGAATGTATGGCGTTATATGGTTGGAAATAATTAATACTTTTGGTATTTCTGTATATAAACAAGTAAAATGTTATCGTTATATGTGTTTAACTTTGGTTCAGTTTCAAAATTGACATTTTGTAGGCACAAAATTATCGCAAATCCCGAAGGTTACATCATTCTAACTTGAGTTTCTTTATTTTTATCCGCCGTTTTTATTATAAGTAAACTCGTGATAAGTAGATTGTATCCAGAAAACACGTAAAAACCTAATAAGTTGTTGCAAAAGTGTTGCTAAAACCTGATTGTTTGTCAGAAAATAGTAAAACAGATCAAAGGTAAAGCGATTTTTCATCTATTTATGTTGGTATCTGAGCAAACAAAAGGGATTTATTGGCAAATTTTTAGATTTCTATGTCTTTTATGTGAAAAAGTGAATCGTTTTGTGATTAAGAAAAACCACAACCGTGTGTACAAGCAACTGACGTGAGGTTAAGAAACAAAACAAACAGAAGTTAGTGCTAAACATTAACCCAAAATCGAAATACTAGATGTGGGATTCGATCCCACGCGGACTCTAGTTCATTGGTTTTTAAGATCAACACCTTAACTTAGTGTTCAGTACGCATGACCAAACTAAACATTGTTATATTACGTCTGTTTTGAACACCATAAAACAGTTTATTGCAATTTCATTTAAAAAATGTTTTGACTATGATAAAACAAAGACGTTTAAGTCATAATTCAACTGTGAAAACTCGTGATCATGAAATTATGTGCCATAGCAGGTGCCTAAGCTTTTCAAACAGGAGATGCTAGCAGTTTATTAAAGGGTGTCATCCAATTAAGGGAAGTGATTAAGTTGTAAGATCCACTTCGTTAGACGAATTTGATAGGAATTAAAAAACTATGGGTTCGTTTTTATACAAATCAATCAGTGTAACAGATAAATTTTGAAGTTTGGATGAATACAAGACAATGTAATAGGATTGGTATAAAATAATCTTTTGTTTCCGAGATCTGCTTGTGTGCTTTCACCCAGCAATGAATTGAAGTGAAAAAATTAAGTTGTGGATTGATACTCATAGAAAGTTGTTGGTTTAAATATACCTTACCTCAATGAAATTAGGTTATAAGTAGGCTAGATGTGGAAAAATCATTACATAAAGTTAGAGGCATATAGAACGTATAAAACAATGGGTTACTAGAAAAACATCTTTCAATGTGATAAAATAGTTTGGAATATTTGTTAGAGGTTACATATTAGGTTAAATATAATTACAAAACAGTTTAAGCACTGAACTTTATAAAACTGAAGAACCCTAACGAAACAGCAACCTGCATGAAAGTTCATAAAACAACATTGATTAGTTACTTACGCAAGTCAACAAGGAAACTAAAGTGAATCTTAAGTTATAACTAAAGTGAATCTTGTGTTATAAACTTATAAACTACCAACCCTTGAATGGTAAATTTACGTCAATACTACAAAAGTTTTACCCGTCAAAGCATATCATCAAAACAATGCAACTCCGTGACTTCTTCTGTTTCTTAAACAATCTTGTGCAGTGGTTCTAGAGTTTGCAAAATGCAACGCCTATGTAGCCTACCAAAGACGTTTTTAATAAAACAGCATTAAGACTGATTTATGCAATACAACTTACCACGATTCAAAAATATTGTGTTGTTACTTCAAAACAGTTAGTTATAGGTAATCATTATCTTTACAGATGAATTGTACTTATGGAATAGGAAGAATATACATAAGTAATCTCTAAATCGCTAAGAATGAATGTGAAATTAAATTCCAGTTGTAGCAGGTAGAAAATATAAATCACTTTAAGTAATATGCTTCATAAAACTACTAGTATAAAATTTTTAGCATCTACAAAGTAAACCATGCGTGTGTTTAACAAAAATAACAGTGGTTGAAAATGTGAAAAAAATACTTGTGACCATAGTATAAACAAGACACTAATCCGTTTTAAAAATGTAAGCGTGGGATTGATCACGGATCCAACAGCTCAACAATAAAACCTTCAGAACCGAATGGAGGTGAAACCCTAAGTAAACAGTGTTGTCATTCAAAAGTCTCATGTGTGACACATCAAAAGTGTTTTATGCTTTTTAGATTAATATTATAAAAACAATTTAAGAGTTTGCAAATCATAAGTGTGCTTTAAGTTGCTGGAAATACGCTTAAGGTTGCTGGGAGTAAGCTTATGGCTGCTGGAAATACCTCATCTTAAAAAAAAAAAGAATATATAAGCAGATGTATTATTCTTGAGAGAAATAAAAAATTATTTCAACAAACAGTACACTAAAACTTTTTAAAACATTACCACGAAAACAAAATTAAGAAATTAAAAAGGTTAGTTCTGTAACTTACAAAACTGAAAAAAAAAAAAAAATTTAATATATCATAAACTTTTCATTGCAAACACCAACAACTAAAAAATACTTTTAACAAACTACAAACTTTTAAGTTCCATAATTTAAAACTGTAAACTAAAACTTTTTAAAACATTAGCACGAAAAAAAAATAGTTAAGTTTTGTTTTACAAACTAAAAAGTAGTTTTGACAAATTGTAAACTGAAAGTTTTGTTCTAATAACATATACACGAAAAATTTATCACAAACATAACTTTTATTAAACTGAAAAATACTTTTAACAAACTACAAACTTTTAAGTTCCATAATTTAAAACTGAAAACAAAATTATTTCAACAAACTGTAAGCTAAAACTTTTTAAAACATTAGCACGAAAAAAAAAATTTAAGAAATTAAAAAATGTTAGTTCTGCAACTTACAAAACTGAAAAAAATGATTTTAATAAATCATAAAGTTTTATTCTATTAACATAAACACGAAAAATTATTTTAAATAAAAAAAAATAGTTAAGTATTGTTTTACAAACTAAAAAGTAGTTTTGACAAATCGTAAACTAAAAACTTTTATTCTAACAACATACACATGAAAAATTATTTTAAATAAAAAAAATAGTTAAGTTTTGTTTTACAAACTAAAAAGTAGTTTTGACAAATTGTAAACTGAAAGTTTACCTCTGAAAACATACACATGAAAAATTATGTTAAGTCACAAACTTAAGTTTTCTTTTACAAACTTAAAAAATATTTTTAACAAATTGCAATTTTATTTTTACAAGCTTAAGAAACTCCAACAAAATATCACAAGTTTCTGTTGCATAATTTGTAACGTTAAAATCTGTGTTCGGAGATTTGTTTCTGTGTTTTTATCAGCAGGTGTCATTACGTGTTGCAAAATTTGAGCTCTCATTCTGCAGGTTTGTATTTTTTCATGCTTGTCTTAAGGTAACAATTTGTGATATAGATTGTGCTAGGTTTGTTGATTTTTTTCCAGTCCTCCGATTGTAGAAGTATATGTTGTAACAATTTGCTCTATAGCTGTTCATTTGGTGTTCTCATTGTAAAAAAGAAATGTTGATTGTTTAGCTGGTATTAGTCCTCCGATTGTAGAAGTATATGTTGTAACAATTTGCTCTATAGCTGTTCATTTGGTGTTCTCATTGTAAAAAAGAAATGTTGATTGTTTAGCTGGTATTAGCATTCTCTAAAATAAAAATATAAAATTTATTCCTGCATGATAAACCTAAAGTTACGTTGTTTTAACCAAGCCATTATTCTTACAATCTTTAAGCGATACTATATCAACAAAAATAATTTCCAAGTTAGCTGTATTTATCAAAATTATTATCAATGATAAGATACATGGGTTTAAACTGAACACAACTAAAACAGGAGGTTCTACATGTCTTAATTTAGTGGCTGTGTATTGAGTTGTATCGTCATGTCATTATCATAGAGTGTGGTTTAGTTGTAATAAGCATCATAACACACAATCGTAACTGTTATTCCTGTATGATAAACCTAAAGTTACGTTGTTTTGACCAAGCTATTACTCCAGGTTATAGTTACATGTATCAAACGTTACTATAAAGGTTTAGCTGAAACCACTGTTTTAGCGAAACGTAGACCTAAAGAAATAAAGGTTTACCGAAACTAACATAAACCGAAACGAAGATTAACCGAAAAGATGAAAAAATGCAGTATTTATTATTGTTCAAGATGATTAAATGCAGTATTTGTTAAGGTTTTTGGACAAGTCATAGATTATAATAATTATAACCAACCCTTTGATCATTTGCCGTACAATGAACTAAAACCGATCCACAGATCAAAAAACTCATCAAAGTACAACGAAATCTTCAATCAACCTAAACATTCGAAACAACAGTGAAACCTCATATACCAATAAAATTACCAAAAGATCCCACCAATCAATGACAAGTTATGAAACTCGAAAGATCTACTGCCCATAAAAATGAAACACAGTATTTGGAAAGATCTGGAATCGAACCAGTAGACCTACTTACCAGAATCAATAGTGAAAACTCTATTCCTGCAAGCAAACAGCTTCACGAAAAAACATGGCTGCAACCAAACCGATAAAAAATTAACAAAACATACAGACACATACAGAACATATACAAAACATATACATACAGACAGACAGTTTGCTAACTTACACGCGATAAGTTCCCACTACGTATTGTACGAGAAGAAAAACCAACATTCGTTTATGGTATTGCGTTGTAATAAATTTGTTGAAGAGTCATGATCAGTAAGGGAGCCAATACTTTTTTTTATTTCTAGGTTCGCTTTTTGGTTAATGAATTGGATGTAAGTTTAAATAATTAAAAAACCGCCTGTTGAAATTTTTTATAAAGAATATACCTATCCACTTCATAAACTTTACAAAATGGAGCCCTCTGTAAGTAACATACCAATCAAATTAAAAAAAAATGAACAAAACAACTTACCATGATCATTTTTGACAGATGTGAATTCTACTTCTCACTAACTTTAACAGCTATCACACATAAAATAACTCGCTGGCTTTTTAATGAAATTAGCTAAACCAAAACCGCTATTCTTTCTAACCTTCTTTTTATACTAATTCAACATCTAATTAAAATCAACTTTGGGGATATGTTTCAGCTTTAATTATTCCATATCCAACTCATTCTTAAACTTTGCTAACATATTTCAGTACAAATTATCACATCTAAACTTTACTAACATACTCTGACAATCTAACAACACAAGAAAAACTAGATAATGTTAACTGGCTAAGAGTGCATTGTACCAACCGCTTGCTAGGCTAGTTTAAAAAAGTCAGTACAGGAAGCAGGCTGAGTTCGTGCATCCACAACAAAACTGCTTATGATAGACAAATCTCTGTTTAGTGGACTTTAAACCTACTGGGTTATGAGAGTTTTTACCACCAACAGCTGTGTAGAACAAAGCGGTTTCATTAATATCACTCTTAACAGATTCGAAAAATAAGAAAGGTACACATTTCAAAGACAATTATTATTTATCATATTTAAAAAAATACTTTCATAGAATGATGTCACGCGCCGAATATACCTATATAATATGTCAATACCCTATCTGTGGTGATACCACTTCCGTCTGTACCACTTCCGGTGATACCCTGCTTATGGTGATACCCGTCTGTACCTGGTGATACCACATCCGGTGATACCTGAGGCAATAAGTCAACATGATTAACTACTACTGTTTCAAGTTGAGACAGTGGTGGGGACTAGAACTAGATCTCCGGACAAGACATCCGCTTGGTCACTTTATTTAGTCATTCGATTCGCGCAGACCACGCCCACAATTCAATTTTTCAAAAACGTCTTGCAATGATCCCGCTTCGTATCTAAACTCAAAAGCGGTAATAAAACGCTCACCGGTATTATTATTTGCTGACATGTAGCCTACAATCAGAACTCATTATTATGAAACTATGTATCAATCGATTATGGTTTAACAATGGCGTAATTCCTAATTTACCTCACCAGAAACAACTGAAGGCTGGAGACACAAGAAAATAAATAAAAAGGAGTGATTGAAACTTTTATCGCTGGGTGCGCCGCAAGTCCAACAAAGTTTTCCAAAACTCTGGCAAGGAAAAAAGTTTGAGACCTTGGTTGTTACGTCTTACCTAGGTGTTGCGTCATACACTGACCTAGGTGTTGCGTCACAAACGCTTGAATTCCCTGCACATAACATTTATTATGACACCATAATGCACATTGTGTAATCCGAAAGTTCACGCAAAATCTATCAAGTATTAATTTATTTTAACTATTATCAACTTATGTGAATTTCTCGCGTACTACCTAGTCCTAGAAGACTTCGGCTTTTCACAGTCTGGGAATCACTGTAATAGAGAGTACGGAAAGAAAGAACTTACTCAAGCGTCCAAAAAATTAAGACGGGGAATGTGCAATAAAGCATGTATTAAAAGTAATTTGCGTTCTTCTGGTGACTATTTACTAGGTTACCTCCTGATGTTAAAGATGATAACTAGCTTTTGTATTTCCGACGTTTCGTCAGTCAGCACGACTGACTTTATCAAGGTGGCTAAAACAGGTTAACACAACCTGTTAACACAACCTACAATACAAAGCATGTATTGTAGGATTGCTATCTAAAGATTTCAATGTGTCCTATAGGTTCAAAGGTAGATTTCATGCTATGACCGAAAGTCTATAAGTAGCCTATAGATGAAAGTCAATTCAACCACAGCTACCAAATTGTTACATTTTCTATTCATTCTCCATTGTCAGAAGCGATACAATATAATAGCAAGCAAAGAAAAACAAAGTCGACAAAAGAAAAAAAAACGGAAAAACCATAACGGTTTTACATGTGTGTAGCTTATAGTGTGGCTAGTGTGGCCGTAAAAATTATGATCAAACAAAAATAAATACAGTAGGCTATAGTCACCAGTTTCGAAACCTAACCTCTCTGTCGATAGGACATTGTAGCTACTTTGTAATGACAATTGATGGCTATAATTCAGTATCAAAAGTAAGAAAAACTAACTGGTAAAGGTGATCAGGTACTATGACACTTCCTCAAATGAGCGATCAACCTAACACAGAAAGCAATCATTAAGAAAATAAATCAATAGTTTTTTTTCAAGTCTAAACCTTAAACCATTTGACCAGGTTAACACTCACAATAGTATTTCAAAATTTTTTTTAATATAATATAATTTATGTTGTGGAACCGGTTTTCTTCCTATAGGATTCATCAGCACAACTGGATCGAAACGAAAAAATTACAGAAGATTACTATTAGCACAACTAGCCCAAAAAAAACGCAAATTTACATGTTAAATAAATAAAAAAATAAAAGTCACTGAATGTCCAAAACCTTCATATCCTTGCTTTATTCTTTTTCATTTCTTTTTTTCTTCATAGTATTGCTAAATATACGAAATACAGAAAATATTGCAATAATTTGATACGGTAACTTACTAAACTGTCCGTACAAGCAGCAGTAAAAAGTAGAATAATTGAGATGAATTTTACAAGTATGATTAAGAAATGCTTATGACGGTGCAATATGGAACAAACGCTTCTATTACATCATCATGCTAAACTTGATTATATTATATTAATTATTATTAAATTATATTATATTAAAAAAAATTTTGAAATACTATTGTGAGTGTTAACCTGGTCAAATGGTTTAAGGTTTAGACTTGAAAAAAAACTATTGATTTATTTTCTATAATTCAGTATTTAGGTAATTCGAAAAAATGTATCAAATTAGTTTTTAAAGAATGAAGCCAAAAGTTATTAGATTTAGTTCATTAAGATTTATATTAATATATATTTATATTATCATATATTAGATTAAGTTCTCGTTGAGGAATTGAGGTTGCATTTAAGAGCAGTTGGTTGGTTAGTTTTAAATCTTTACCCTCGGACTTACAAAGACTGACGTTTTAAACTCTTCAAGGTTTTGAAATTACCTGGTTTTGAAAATTCCTGGTAATTTCTTTGAATGGTTTACTGTTCAGGCATGTTTTACACCTTTCAAGGTTTTGCCATCTTTTCCCGTTCATTAACGTGCTGGTAGGTCTATAAAATATCGACTATTGTAGTTAGTAGCCTAGTATCTTTTTCGTCCCGGACGCGTTAAAGACGAAAAATAAAATGATTGATTGATTGAAAGCCTTTAAAAAGTTATTCCTGGCAGTTTCGCATAGACCACTTGTAGAAGAGTTGAACCACTAAAGCAGGGCCGGTTACCGAGATTGACAAAGCAAAGTTTGCGATTGTTGAAGTCTTGTTGTCTATGAATTTTCCGTCCACTTGTAGCCGCTGAATGGAGAGCGGCCTTGAAAATGCGTTACTCAAGCGCAGAGATGTACGTATACGCCGCAAATTCTACGCCGTAGACTTTTTGTTTGCGCTAACGCTTACGGCCACATTTTTTGGATAGTTGTCGCTTAAGGCTACGCCGTAAAGTTTTCGCGGTTTTTTTATCGCATAGCGTCAACGCATACTTTTTAATGTCTTTTTTTTGCTACAACGCGCCAATAAGCTACCTTCCAGCGCTGCAGTTGAAAGGATGTTTTCAATGGGCAAAGACATATTGAAACCAAAACGCAGCAAAATGTCAGATGAACACTTTCAGATGCTTGTGTTTCTTCGTGGAAATTCAAAATAAAACTTGTTTGTTTCGAGTGGTTTATACCGTGTGAATGTTTGGCACCTAGCAAACAAAATTAGTTTACTCTAGTGCGGGGGTTCTTAACCTTTTTTGTCTTGTTTACCCCTTGCCGAATAAAAAAAGTCAAATTTACCCCCACCATGTTGGTGGCCCCTTGTGATGTCCGTGTTCTGATCCCATCTGATCACAAACTACTTTGAAAAGACGATAATTAAGAAAACGTGCCCTTATAAAATTCACACATTCAACCACATGCTTCAAAGCCTTCAATACTGCTTTCAAATATTCTGGAAAGGTTACTTGCCAGTAGGCTCAGTGCTTCCACTTTGAAGGATTTTATCCCGAAATCGGGATTTTTCAACGCTTTGAAGGATAAAAAAAGGAAATGATGATCGGAAGGATTTTTTAGGGATTTTTAACAATTTTACAAGGAAATTTGGTCTTAAAAAGGGAATTGTTGTTTTTAGCAATTTTAAAGAAAATCTCATTAATATTTCCTTTGAAAAGTTCTAAAAACGACTGGAATAACGATGATCAGCTGGTTTCCGTCGCCACTGGCCATCCTGAACCCCCTCTTACTCTCTTTCCCATTCTCTCCTTTCCGTCGCTTGATTCCTATTCTCCCCATTTTGGGAATTGGACTTGAGTGAGTTACCGTTAGTTTTCAATTCTTTTATTTAAAATTAGGTAATCCGTTGATTTACGGTTGAACTTGAGTAGCAATGACAAATTCACTGAGCTTCGACGTACAGTTAGGTATGATAAGCTTAGGCTAATGGTATCCTTCCGGTTTCGAAAAGTTAGTTACAGCCTATTTATGCCAATCTATTACCGTACGGTATGGTGTCATAATAATAGAGCAATTTAAGCTAGGCTGTTTAGTGTGTGTATACTATAGTGTATACAACATGTGTAGCATATACAGTCAGACTGAGTCAGTATCATGAATAAGCCTAGTATCCTAAAGTTTTTCATCAGTCTCAAATGATTGTGAAGACGTTACTGACAAGGAGAAAAAAATAGCCCAGCCTATATATATATAGAGTTAAACAAGTTAGCGCATCAAGGAAAACCGAACTAAACACAAAAATAAATTAGTTAATTGATGGATAATTCGTTACTGGACATTTACCGTACCACCTGCACATTTTCGGTGTTAGGGTTAGGTTAGGAGTCCGGGTGGGAAAGATGAAAGATTGAAAGTGGTAGGCTACCGTAATTGGTAAATAATGTCCAGGATTCCAGGTGGTACCGGTAAATGTCCCAGAACCTGACAACTGACAAGCAGTTTTTTAGCTAGACAGTGAACGAAGGAAGTAAACCATGTTATTGCAAAATATGTGCTGACTTCTGCCTACTGTTCTAATAAAACATCGTTGCTTCGACATATCGGTGCTACTGAAAAAAATCGAGATTAAAATAACTTTAATTGAGATTACAATAACTTTAAAGTTGTATTGGCACTTTTTTTAATTTAAATAACGTCAAAAATAACCTCGCCTATTAAGGAAATTTTGTAGGATTTCCGATTGAGAATTTCGGGATTTTTCAGGACAAAAAAGGAAACTGAAGAGGATTTATCAATTGTCAGAAGTGGAAGCACTGAGTAGGCTACTTGTCGATGAAGGGCACAGTGAGTAGAAATGATGTTCGGTGCGCGTTTTTTCACCAGAATTGTAAAGCCAGACTTAGCACCGAGCATAGAAAGGGCACCGTCTGTGCAAAGTGAACCCACATGCTTCCAGGATATATTATTTTGAACGAAATTATCCATTTTTTTCAGAACATTAACCGCTTTGGTACTCTTTCAACTCACCAGCATGCACAATTGCACATATCGACAGTAAACCAACAAATATGCACAGTTCGACACGTCACTTGACTCGTCTAGCTGAAGACTAATTCTTGCCTTACTAGCTCAAATTTCGCTTTGTGGTCGAAGTCCTAATTAGGTTGTGTACTGTGAAAATGTAGCACACATACCCTGCTCAAATGAAACTGGTAGTCTACTTGCGTGGAGATAAAAGAAAAAGACGAAAACTTACATTAAGCATAAATTTGAATCAAAATCGAGTGCAACACTACCAGTCTTTTAATAACTAAAAAAATGAAGTTTGCTTTATGATTTAGTAAATTTACCCCCTCGGTAGGTGAAATTTACCCCCAGGGGGTAAATTTACCCCCGGTTAAGAACCCCTGCTCTAGTGTATGCGCTGACGCTGACGCATACGGCTTATGGTGTTTCGAACGTTTGCGTTTACGCTGACGGCGTCAATATTTTGTGTATGCGCGTACATAACTGCTCAAGCGCACACCCTGAGAATCGAACCAGCGCTGCTTGATCATGCGGTTTATTTATGAGTTGTTTTTTAAATTCAAGGGCAAACGAAAACAAATACTTCTGAAAAATTTGCACTTTAATTATCTTCTTCTTTCGCATGAGAGGTTGGTTTTTGGACTACGATATGAGAATTTAATTATCTGCAGCCTAAACACTATAGATTAGACTGATGTAGCCTATAGTTGTCTTGCCAAAAACTTGACATACACTACTTCTTTGGCTTCGATTGCAAAACATTGCGTTTAGGTAAACAAAAGTAGGTTGCTCACATGAAATCCTCTACAATTTCTCTTCTAAGTTTTCAAATTGTATTATTTGATAAAAGTCGTTGGCTAAGATGTAGGTTATTCGAAGTCTACATGTAGGCTGATTTGAGTTAGAAAGCTGTAATTGTCCATTGACCAACAAACTGTAAAATAAAATGTTTTATGTCGTCACTTTTCACCTGTCATAGCCCACACAAACAATTCGATTTACAAAGGAAGCCAGCCCATTCCTAGTGTTAGGTTTCTCAAAGAAGACTTTGTCTTTTCGAAGATGGCTTTCTATTCTAGCTTACAGGTTGATGTTGAATGTAGCCTACGATTTCTCATTCAACACTTTTGCTGACGTTTAGTCAGCCACAACTGTCAATACTCCGAAGTGTTTTTATACTTACGATGAGATTAGGTTGATTAGGAATCTTCGTTTTCGGAGTGAGAAGTCTCTTTTCGAAAGCTTTAACCAAGCATAGAGCAGACAAGCGTGAGAAAAGACTTTGAGTAACTATTTTTATAAGTTATTCTGCAGTAAGAATACTATTCAAAGTAATATTTATGCTCAGGGTATCTATAACTACGGAAACAGAAATTCTAATGAGTAGGCTAGTTTATTTAGTTATATATTGGCAGAGTGATCAAGTCATTCAATCTACGACGAACCTGGAACGATGAATAAATTTAAATGCTGACTACAACGACTGTAGAGGAAATAGGATTACTTAATTAATATCATTAATTTTCGAATCTTTGGTAACTTCTTTTTGCATATAACGTAAAGACAGTTTTAAGCTTGGAAAGAATGCATTGCATACTGACTGAGAAATGTTAGCCTACTTCATTTTTTTTCTATTGCTTGCTGACTTACAATGTGAGCGTTCACAGGGTCTTCACTGTCTTGGCTAATTGCTTATTGCTTTTCACCTTTGTCTGTTCATCATTTGATTTTATGCTGTTCATGGACTGCACTACCCGGTGGTTTCAACACAGTTTACCAATGCGGAAACACTTTTAAAAACTGGCTTAAAGATTTCGTTGGAGGCTTTATTTTTCTTTTGGTTTCAATTTGTGACTTTTCCTTGTAGAACTTGATATTAAAGTTACTATGAAGAGCAAACGAAAGTACATGTTGATTTTTGTAACCCTGAGCAGTTTCACTGTAATCTTAGTGGTTTTCAATTCAAAATACATAACTCAACCGACAGCACGTAAAATGGCAAGGTCTATTAACCCTCTAAGTCCAATGGAACAAATAAAGAAAAATTTACTGCTTCTAGAAGAACGAATGAAAGTAAGGCAAATTATAACCAGCATTTTAGCACTTTTGTTTTTAATCTTTACTACTATGTACGAATCCACAGGAAGTTCGTAATCTTATTGTAATGGAGAAGATGTATTCTTGCTTTCTTCGATATGTTTAGGCTACTTGCCGATATGTTCATACAAGGCCGTGTTCACCGACCCCCGTGTTCCCGGCGGGGGGGAGGCCACGGCTGTGTAGGAGTCCACTCGTTTTAGTTTATATATTTTTTGACTATTTAAATAGAAAAAGCTGCTACAGAAACTCGATAATCAATAGCTTAAATTACTCAAATTCGTATTTAATGCTCCCCAAACCCTTCACTGGGGGCCTACCTCTATTTCGGGGCCCACGCATATTTAATTCGTGCAGCGACTTTGGCTTGTAATTTCACATGTACGGTAACATTTAATATGGAATTTTTTTCATATTTGCAAAATTACTCGCTCGCTTTGCTCGCTCAACCATATTTTATTCACCTAATCAACGATGTTAGGCGATGGTCATGGAAAGTTTCAAAAGTGGGTTATGGGAGTGAAACGTTTTCTGTGTCCCACAAAAAAACTAATAAAATAATATAACATTCCAAAGTAAACACTTCTCACTCAAATAGCATACTTTAAAGAAAAATTAAATCGATAAATGAATGGAGATAGGCTATAAAGTGAAATAAGGGGAGGAAATGCTATTGGCCAAGCGAAGGTCAGGATACCTCAGATAAATTTTGCGAAGTTTAACCTGCTGATAGGCTAGTACCAGTGGTGTACGCGCATACAAAAAATATCGACGCCGTCAGCGTAAACGTTCGAAAAACCATACGCCGTATGCGTCAACGTAACTTGTAAAAAAGTTGGCGGCGTCAGCGTCAGCGCATACACTAGCGTAAACTAATTTTATTTGCTAGGTGCCAAACATTTCCACGGTATAAACCACTCGAAATAAACAAGTTTTATTTTGAATATCCACGAAGAAACACAAGCATCTGAAAGTGTTCATCTGACATTTTGCTGTGTTTTGGTTCCAATATGTCTTTGCCCATTCAAAACATTCTTTCAACTGCAGCGCTGGAAGGTATTGGCGTGTTGTAGCGAAAAAAAGACATTAAAAAGTATGCGTTGACGCTATGCGCTAAAAAACCGCAAAACCTTTACGGCGTAGCCTCAAGCTCAAACTATCCAAAAAAATGTGGCCGTAAGCGTTAGCGTAAACAAAAAGTCTACGCCGCAGGTATGCGGCGTATACGTACATCTCTGGCTAGTAGGCTACACCATAGTCTGCTAGACTGAACAAATTTTCAAGAAATAAATTATTGAAATCTTTCTGTGGCAGTGAATGAATTTTATTTTTTAAATAACAAGCTGACTTAAATTTTAAACTAAACCTTCTAACCAAATCCAATTTTAATTTGATGAATTTGGTTTTATTAAACGACCTATGCCCAGACAACAAATTATAGTCGTTTTTACAAAGTTAAAAACGACTGATTTGCTGTCTGGCTACATACAAAGTGTACATCTGATGAAAACGACACTATTGCACCAAAAATGGCTTAAAAATGACCAAAACAATGTCATATTTGTCAAAAATTTCTGGGGGCTAGCTCCCCACGCCCTCTTAACCATCTTTATTTTTATTTTTTGGACATTAAGTTTTGCATTGTCCAGTTTTTTGTATAAATTTGCTTTGTTAAAACTCTGGTCCTTTCCCAACTTTTTTCCAGATCCCGCTACTGAATTGTCGGCATTATTACTATTTTTTTCTAAAATGTCTTAGGGTTGTTTACTCTTTGCTGAAATAATAAATGTGAATTCTTTCCCTATGTTGAAAGAGTTTGTGGCCATAATCTAACGCTTGTTTGTCCTATTTTTAAGAACCATTACAAAACATAGGGGCCTACTAGTGGATTTTGGGGTGGGCTAAAATGGTGCTCACACGGCCTTGTGTTCATATAGGCTAAGGAAGGATACTCAGTGGTGTTGACAGAAGGTACTTTTGGACCTGGGCCAAGGATGGTTTACAGGCCCGTAACTATTCCAAAAAGGTCGGAAACTCGAAGAAACCACCTTGCATTCGTTGAATGGGGTGCGATTTTTAGTAGAAATGTGAGGCTTTGGGACCTGAAAGTTACATTGGTATTGTGCCCTAACTATCCTCGTTTTTTTCTAATTCTTACTAGTTATCAAGTTTTTTACTAATTCGGTTTTTCTTTCTTTTTTAGAAAAATGAGTCCAAATGGAAAAAGGAAGACCCGCTGGTTTATGAACGTTGGCTTGACAACAATAGGTCCATAACCTTGTCAGATTTAGAGTCGATCCTGAAACAAGAATTACAAAAAAAGTCACAACACAAAGTAAGTTCATTCACAATGTCAATCTAGGTAATTGAGTGTCAGTGTTTCAAAGCCTGCAGAAGCTTCCAAAACTGCCAGGATCAAGCTTCCAAAAAGGTTTATCCAGTTTAAAAATAAAAGATCCTCGCGATCAATCAAATTTGCTTACATGGTCAGATTAAAGGTTTCCAACATTTTGACAAATGCTCTTGGAATTATATTATTTTCATCAATTTAGCCAACTTTTATTGCAAACTACGAATTCTCAATTGACCATTTATTTTGTTTGATTTGTGTGCAATTAGACTGTGGTTCTTATTATCTTTTTTTTTATCGCAAAACAGTTTTTCTTTATTGGAAAAAATCTTACGGAACACTCACCCAGTAGGCCTCAAAAATTTAAATTGTGCTGCTACAAAACAATGTGCTGCTACAATTGGGTACCACTTGCTACAATTGGGTACCGATTCTCTACTACTCCTACACATTCAATAATTCCGGACCGGACCAAATTGGGCTTAATAAGTGGGTGTACCTATTAACCGTGAACTTAATAAGCGGAGACATGGCCACCTGGAGATGCGGCCTGATTTGTCTAACCCTAACCCTAACCCTAACGTTCTTTGTGTTTAACATGCTATAACTCAGAGCAGATCGCTAAACTTCCATTGAAAGAATCTTCTTGAAAGTGATAATAAAGCAAACCACATCGTGCTAGCTATTGTTAGTGTAGAACAAGTAACAAAACCGTGCTCTTGGAAGCAAGGCAGTTGTGTTGGAAGCAATGAAGATTGAAGATTTTGATTACAGCTACTGCTAGTGCTTGACGGACATTTTTTGAGATGTTTTTACTTTTTGCGGTTTCCTAATGACAAAAAACTTTTTTGTTGCCTTGGGGAAGCAATAGCAAATGAGAAAAAGTAAGTTGAAAAACGCAAAATCAGACTGTTATTGAAAATTAACAGTCTGACTAAAATTTACAAAATCAAATTTTCTTTGTTTTTCAACATGTGAGGATGTTAAAACCTATTGTGTCATCTGGGGAAAAGAATAAAGAAAGCGTAAAAATCTAATTTTTAGAAAAATTTATTTAAACATTCGCCCAAAGTCAGAAAAACCTGGAAATTTCTGCAAAATGTGACAAATCAGGCCGTATCTATAGGTGGCCATGGCGGAGACTAGACTACTGTAGTTCTTTTTAAGACTTGAAAAGAAAAATAATTTTACACAGTTGTGCTGCGTAGTCATTTAGTATGTGAGCAGGATAAGCAATTTCTCAATGCTTGGATTAAGCCATATTTTGTTGTTCTACTACATCTTCTTCTACAGGAGTTCTTAATCTGGGGTTCATAAACCCTTAAGGGGCCCGAGAAGATGCATTAAGGGTTCACAAACAAAATTTAATTATTCCGAAAATCGACTTATTTTCACAATGATCAAACCGATACTTGTAGAATATGGTTAGTGAGTTGTTTTGTTAGTGTTTTTAACTTGCGGTATTATCTAATTTTCTCTCAAACTTTTCAGTACAACATTCTGGTTTGGGACCCTCCATTTGGCAATTTCGATAACAAGAAACCGATGCAGTCAAAGTTGTGTGGTGTATGCAACATCACGTTGAACAAAACTATGGTAAGAGGTAAACATTAGAACATGAAAAAGAAAGAACAAAAAAGAAACAGGAGCATAAGCTGTAGGGGAAAAATTGTGATTAACGGAAACGACAAAATAAAATGAGTGACTAACATTTTAGAAAGAGATGCCAGATTTTTTATTTTTTGCTTCTGTTCAATTTCTTTTAAATTCAATATCACTTATGTTGTGATCGAAATGTTAACAGTAGGTTTCACAAAATCTGACAAGAACAAACACTTCTATTTTCTGGAAAATACCGAGAAAAGAAACAAAAAAGATTCCAAACAAATTTTATTGTTTATCGTTTTGCATCAAGTCGGAGTCGGTCTTTTTTTCAACGACTCCGACTCTGGACATGCCAAAAGCTCTCCGACCCTACGACCCCACAGTTCTGGTTAAATCAACGAAAATCGACAGATTTTGCTTCTTGGGTCAGTGGTGATTGATTGTAATTGAAGAGTCGTATATTTTGTTTTTTGAGCATTCAACATATTTTTACTACATTAACAAATACCAGTAGCCTAGTTTGAATAAATTGCTGGCTACAAAATACAACTTTAAAAATAATGGTTTTATTCGCATTGCAAATGGCAGAGAGGCCCGGGAGATCATAATTGCTAATGTCAAATATCTCAACACAATGTTTACATAATAAGATTTGGTATCGCCGTATCGGTATGTTTACAAAAAAACGTGATTGCGGTTCTGTAATGAGCGTATTTGAATAAGGTCGAGCTTTTACCTGTTTTTGCTTTTCAGGTGCTTGACCCGGACACAAAAATTGTCGTGTTTCACTTTGCTGAACTACCCAAAACTAAACTGCCTTCGACCAGGTAAAGTTTTCAGAGTTAAAGTGAACCACAGCTTAAAGAATAAAATTAGAAAGTTGCTTAAGGTTGGTAGAAGGCAGAGCCCCTTGGCCATTGGAAAGGAGAAGAAGGTTTATACGCATAAGTGAAGGTTCATGCGCAGAAGAAGAAGAAGCAGCTTTAAGAAAGTTGCACCATGAAAAAAAGAATAATGGAAATTTGCAAAACTTAAAGTGTGCTATTTGAGCAAATAAATCAGATATGCAATTGAATGAGTTTCGGTTGTGACAGCATGATCGCTGTTTATCTCACAGCGAACCCACAGCATCAGCCGAAAACAGATCGTTTCTATCTAATTATTATCTTATCTAACAATATTCTACTAACATTGTTTTACTAAGTGAGTTACATCACCTTGTCATGCTCAAGTGCTGTAGCAGCACAGCCTATGGACCTACTCTAAATTGTTTGCTGTGACGTAAATATTATTTATTAGCGGCTAAGCTTGATAATTTTTGTTATTCACATTTGTTTGTGGATGGTCCCTTCAAAATATTACACATTTGGAAAAGATGCTTGAAACAACTCAGACACTACATCCTTCATCGACACTACCAAAGAGTCTCCACCTCTCATTAGCGATACCAAAAATACTCCATCCCTCACTGACGCTATAAAAGATGATTCAACTCTTATTGGCAATACCAAAAACACGCTGCTATATCATCATACTTCTTATGCTCTTACATGTGCAGGAAATTAATTTAAAAAATAATGCTTTTTTAACTATTTTATCTTAATAATGAGCTGTCATATTGTGTATTTGTTCTGCAATCTATATGCTACTTAATATCGTTGCTGCGAACACTTTATTTCTGTATAAAATCTGTAAATAGTCCTTGTTTTGATAGTCCGTTACGTAATTTCAATATGTGTGTATGTATAGTAGTTTGTTTTTGTGATGTTGTTGGGTTCAGTCGTGTTCTCATTGCTTTAAGAATTGGCGCTCCAGTTGTTCCAGGAACGAGGAGGCGACTGATTCTTAAAACTAATTTATCAACTTGTTTTAAAGTATCAGGTTTGGTGGCCGTCAGGGGCGCCGGAACGATTTTGACTGGGGGGGCAAGATTACGAAAAAAGGGCACTTTTGTTTAGTAAAAGGCCATTTTTTTTTTCTAGTTTCAAGATAAAATATAGCGATAATGATAATCCGGTATACAAAGAAGGGCACCATCCTATGTTATAATGATGTAACCTACCTGTCAAGCCTTAAAGCAGCCTGTGGCCATGGCCGCTAAGTAGTGGTTGAATGAACCGCCGGTGCTACCTCCTCAATCGGCGAAGTTTGGCCGCCGATCTCTTCTAGCCAATTATTTAATTTCGCAATAGAATGATCGTGGATTAACTGTCGAAAATAAGCAGTATCAAAGAGTGACGCAAAATTAGGTTAGCGCGTCATAATCGCCACTGTTGCATTGTGCGGGGAATATTTGTTATTGATGGAATATATCCATCTGCGATCGCCAGCGCTGTAAGTCTTGTTTGTAACTCCCGACGTTTATTTTAACACAGTCTTAATCCGAAGTGCTAATTTACATCGGCTGGCAATATTGTCGTTTTTATGTCGATTCGATGTTGTCGGACATTGAACCGTTGTTAAAAAGGAGAACTAAGCTATTTGACATCAATGGGGAAAACATTTTTTGATCATATTTTGCAAAAATTATATGCTTCTTTTAGTAATGTACATCATTGAAATAGCTAAAACCTCAATTGCTAAGGCAACAGGGATCAGATGTCAGTAGATGAAACAGAAAAAATATTTCGCACTTGCTAGTGCATCGTCAGTTCTGATAAAAGGCAGTTAAAGCTTACAAGTAATGTTTTAATCATTGAAATACTTATTTTATTACCTTGCCGTCATCGTCAACACATGTCGAACGTTGTTTTTCGTTGCTAAAAAGAGTTCTAGGGGAGTGGCGAACTTCTATAAAATCAGCCACATTGCAGACCGTTTGAATAGTAGCCTACTGGATTACAATCCCGATAAAGCAGTATTGCGTGGTGCAACGATTCTCTTGTAGGACGTCGCCCAGGCCCAGACTTCAACAACGCTAAGTGATCATTTTAGCATTGTTGCAAGTTTAATTCTATTCACTTGTGCTATCGTTATTTTTATTTTGGCCTCCAAGCACGCAGATTTGGCCGCCGAGAAGGAGCTCCCGGTAGGCCACGATGGCTGCCGAAAAAAAAAACGAGTTTTATGGCCTGTACTGTGTTGCAACATTTTGTGCTGTAAATATTATTTTGAGGCAAAAATGAAAGATTATAATTAGGCTAAAAGCGAATAGCAGAAATTGTTATATTGCAAAATGTGCAGTTGCTTACATGACTTTAAACGTCGGCTGCATAGCCGAGTGGTGAGAGCCCTGGAACGGCAATCGAAAGGGCGCCGGTTCAGCACCGCTCAAGAGCATGCGGCTGTGTCTTTGGCAGGACACTTAAAGGCATGCCTGAAGGTGGACACGAAGATTGGCTTCCTTGCCTTTCCGTCCACTTAATATAAATCTCAAGGAATCTTCAACCACCAGGTGTAAACCTGGATCGACAAACAAAAAATATATTAAAAAAAAAGACTTTAAAAGGGCACCATTGCCCCCCCTGCCCCTCCATCTGCAGAAAATTTGAGGGCAGGGGGGGCATTCGCCCCCCTGCCCCCCGCTTCCGGCGCCCCTGGTGGCCGTGCTTAACTATATTTATTGATGCATATACCGCAATATTAGATCCTTTCATGCACGTCTTAAACCGTTAAGGTTTTGCCACCTTTTCCTTTTGTTGGTTTTGTTGCTGTATTTCTTTTTCACAATATCATTCTGACAAAGAAAAATAAATTGAATTGAATTGAGTTTGCAAAATTCTCAAAGTGCCAAGTTTTATCTCAAACTTTTATCACAATTTAAAGCTAAAAATACGCTCAGAATGCACCAAATCAAATGTAATTTTCAAAATTTTTTGAAGAAGGCTTCCCAGATCTCTTGCTACTATATTCTCCTTTGGCAAACACGCAGTCCTACCCCCATTTCTACAATTCACCAGCCGCCACTGGTCACTGGTATATAGATACTAAGCTTTAAATATGGTCGATTAAAAGACGTTATAAAGCGTGGTGTAATAGCATGACTGAGAACTGTGTTTTTGGAATGCATATGCCAGAAACGTATCTCACTTGACGCGATTGATTGACAAATTAATGGGTTGTTTTCCACTTTAAATAAATAGAATTGTTACAAATCGAATAACTTTGATATTGTTGTTAGGCTATTATTTATTGGTGTGTTTTACTTACAAAACTAAAAGTAATTTACTTCAATAATTAATCTGCTTTAGGAGACTTGATCAGTATTATGTTTGGTGGACCATGGAGTCGCAAGCAACATTGAATCAATTCCACGTTGATTTGGACATCTGGAAAAACTTTTTTAACTTAACAATGACGCACAAGTAAGCAAAACTTCACGGGGTAAAAGAAATTCTCCTTTAGTGCTAAGGGTTTCCAAGTTTTAATTTGTTTTGTTTAAGGTTGTTAGGTAGTACCGGTATACAGACAAAGTTCGTTAGCTCAAAGTTGAAGAAACTGACCAAATTGTTTCGAGTTATCCATAGTTCAAGTTATCCGTTGTTTGTAAAAAAAACTCGTTGCAATGACGCAACAACAAGTTGCCTACTATGCAATATTACTGGTAGGCTATACACACGTGTAAATTACACACGCAAATTGTCAACAGCAGTTTGTCTCAGTGCCATCAATTTCTTTGGAGTAATGTGTTGTTTAAAACTTTAAGTTATCCTGAGATGGACAAAAGTCTCAGCAGAATTATCTTGCATTTGTAAAAAGTCTCGTAGCCTATACCCATGCACTGATCAAGCATTCTTGTTACTGCGGGCATGGGCCTGGCTTCGCGCTCGCCATCATCACTTGCAGCAGTTGTGTTTTTCTGTTACTGCCTCGAGAATATCATCGGCCATTCGCCATTGCATAATCTTCGTAATCGTATGTCCCGTCAAAAATCACATTGGCATTTAGCACATCTGGTAAGCTTAGCAATGAGGATGTTATCTTTATCAGATGTGTCCACTGTGACTTCAATGCCAGGAGTCATAGCAATGAATTTGGCAGGTTTGAAACAATGTTTATCTCTTTCCCCTCAACTGATGTCCAAGCTCTATCAAGCATGTACAACGCTTCCAAAGCATTGACGTTATCTTATAAGGTAGAGAGCGATGCATATGCTCTGGAGGCACAAAAACACTTCGAATTATTCAAAGTTTGGAATTAGGTATAGTTTTGTGCATGTATTTGATAAGAGTTTTGCAGGGACCAGTAAATCCCCTTTGAGATAGAGAGAGTTTCCAGTTACAGAGCTTTGAAGTGATCGAGCTTTATCTTATACTTTTTATAATCCAACCGTTTGTAGGTTACAATCTTTCAGCCATATACCAATAGGCCTAGCCCCATGCAAATCACAGAAGTATCAAAATAACACATTAAACCAATTGTGTTATTTTTGTTAACTTTTTTGAGCCACGAAACACGTTATACATTAAAATACCAAAAGAAGTTTTATAAGGATGTACAGTAATAAAGTAAACAGCACAGCAATTTCTTCACAGTTTGGATAAACACGAAGTTGATATTTCGACAGAAGTTTCAGATAGACGAACGCGAAGCTTTTGTGATTTTTTCGTTTTTGACCTGTGTTTCATAAAACTAACAAATTTCTTGCGAAACACTTGATGATCTTTCATGAAACACTTGTTTCGCGGAACACTGGTTGAAAATTATTGTATTAAACCAATAGCAACAAATCATAAATGCGCTGCTTCTGCGCAATTTGTTGGATTTATCTTTTGAAAAAACTGGTGTTAGTTAAGTTTAATTTTCAGATCTATTTATTTTTAATGGCGGTGGGACGGCGCAAAGGATAAGGCGTTGGCTTTCCAATTATGCAAACCTGGTTCGACTCCCGGCTTCAGTTAGTTGTTGAAAACACCGTTCACCTCTACCTAGGGTATAATAAATTGGGTGGGCATAATTGCTGCAGGAAAGGCGGCCGAGAGAAAGGATCTGGCCACCCTACTCTCCTTAGTGCCGAAGGCTTAGTACATTGAGAACCTTATCTTCTCATACCCAACACTTGAATCAAGTATGGGACCACCTTTACCTTTTTTTTTTCTATCTAAAACGAAGTATCATTTTTTAGGAGTAGACCTAGTTTTCACAGATTAAGTGTAACGTTTTACCGAACTATTTTTTGCTCAGCTTGGTTGAGATAGATTTATTATTATTAATATGTGAACATGTGTTGTGATTTAGCCTATTTTTTGTTTTTTCTCATGCAAACAGTTATATTCCTAATGAGGGAACAGTGTTTCACCGAAAAAACTTTTGAATTTGTTTTGTCGATTTTGTTTTTTGTAATTTTCTTAAATCGAATTGCTTTGCTGTCAATCATTCACCCTGTGCGTTTTTTTATGTTAAAGGTGGTATTGTATATTTGCAGAAAAAACTCAGATATATTGACCCCTTATGGTGCGCCAGCGAAGATATTGACTCAAGTGCAAAAAACGAACACGACAATCGACCAATTGATGGCCAAGAAGAAACAACTTGCATTGTGGGTTGTTTCTAATTGCCAAATTACTGGCGGTGCTGCATTACGAATGGATTTTTTCTCAAAATTGGCTGTCGCTGGATTGAAGGTTGACCTAGGTGGAAAGTGCTTTCCAAACGGGATAAAAGAATGGAATAACGATGAATACAAATTTTACTTGTCCTTTGAAAACAGTTATCATTGCACAGACTATATAACAGAAAAACTCTTCTTCAATGCTTTTAAATATGGTGTTGTTCCTGTTGTGTTTGGAGCTAGGAAAGAAGATTATTTAATTGCCTGTCCTCCTAATTCTTTCATTTACGCTGAAGATTTTTCAGTAGAAGGTCTTGTTGATTACTTACACTATCTGAATAGAAACGACAGAGAATATAGAAAATATTTAAAATGGAGAGAATTGGATGTCAAGACTTTTCCAGATTATCACAGAGGTTTAGGATTTTGTCAGCAGTGCCGAATTTTACATGGAATAAACTTCGACAACATCTTCACTCCAAATTTTCAAACTGATTTTTTAAATGATCCATTGTTTGGTAAAGTGAATCGAACCCGGAATGTGGGCTCTTTAAGAGACTATTTCTATGGTGAAGAAAAAGAAGAATGCATGAGGCCTGCAGGGACACCCCATCCCTAAACCATTGTGACGCCACGACGAGTTATGGTCATGGGCAGCGTGAGTTTCAGTGTGCAATCCAACGATTGGTTGTTTGATGGAAGAATCTTTATTTGCAGCTGAGAAAGAATTTTTGGAAGTTTTGTTCTTCCAGTTTCACTACTTGTAGAGGTTTCCAATCAATGAAGCAATCTTAATCACCGAAGATGCAAAGTGAAGATTCTACTTGTGAAAATGTTATCTGGGAAAGTGCCTTTGACAAGACTCGTATGACCTGCTTAGAGCAGAGCCGGTCTTTGGGGTGTGCAAACCATGCGATCGCACAGGGCCCGCAATTTACTCAGATTTACTCATTTTACAGTGATATGCTCATTATACGCAATTTACTCATCTTACAGTAATATTCACACCCAAATTTTTGTTCGTGACAGGAAGATTGCCCGTCGGAAAATTGCCCGCCGGGAAAATTGCCCGTGTGGGAATATTGCCCGCCGGAAACTTGCCCGTGTGGGAATATTGCCGTCCAGAAAATTGCCACCCAGAAAATTGCCCGTCTTTGAGTAAGAAATAGCTGCAAAAAAATCCAGCTGTGAGTCTGTATTGAACCATTGTTCCTCAAATAGTCTAAACTTAGCACCCTTGCAACCAGATTGGTGCGACGAGATTTAATTATCACGTTCTGACACTGATCTTTGTCATGTATTAAGCGAAATTCATGAAGTAGCCTACTTTAATCTGTAGCAAACTTGAAAATGTACAATAGGTAGTTCGCAGTAATAAAGGCATAAATTTATCATTTAGACATTGAAAGTAGCAACAACTTTCATGCGGGAATGACAAGTATGGGGAAGGTTTAATTGATATCAGAAATTTACATGATTACTATTGTTGCTCATGTGTTAACCAAAGCGATCATACAGAAGGCAAATAATGAGAATACATCCATCAATTCATCTACAAGAATGTCTTTTCCGCGCTCACTTTTTATGACGGTCACCATTTTGGGATGACAAAATTTGAGACAATAGCTTAATCTGAAAGAAGACTGTCCTCAAAAATCATTGTAAAGCTATATAGCCTACTTTTGTCGGTATGAGATAGAGAGTTGATATTTATATTCCCCAGGAGCATTTTTTCATTTAGTTTTTGCATTTGCAGATTAAAATTTATTACGCCTTTTATCACAGATGGGTGCTAAGTTTAAACTATTTGAGGAACAATGGTTCAATACAGACTCCAGCTGGACTTTTTTCGCAGCTATTTTCTTACTCAAAGACGGGCAATTTTCCCGGTGGCAATTTTCTCGACGGCAATGTTCCCACACGGGCAATTTTCTGGCGGGCAATATTCCCACACGAGCAATTTTCCGGCGGGCAATTATCCGACGGGCAATTTTCCTAGTGCCATTTTTGTTTGAACATGCTCTCAGAATGCATCAAATTCAAAGTAATTTTTTTTGAAGAAAAATAAATTGTCCTCCGAGGACACCCAAAAGTTCTCAAATGTCCTCTTCTTTACATTTTCAGTTTTCTTGCTCATATTTTATTATCACAGATATCACCGTAAATAAACTTTACAACTATTGTAACGGTTGTTTGATCAAATAAATTAATATTAAAAGCAAAACTGCCTTAACTAAATTTTTATTCTTTTAATTAAAAATTTGCACCCATAAATGTGGAAAATAAAAAGAACAATGAGTTTAATGCAGTCATATTTTTGACATTAAGCAATGACATGTGATGTTGTTTAGAGAAAAATATTCTGAGCTCAAAATTAGGGAGGGGCCTCACAAATGGAATAGCCTAGGGCCTCTCGTGGTCTAAATCCGGCCCTGGCTGGAAGGTTACTAAAGAGCAGCCAGTCTTTGGTTTGCTCATAAAAAAGCAGTCAAATGATTATAGGCTATACAGTCTCAAGAAAGGTATGCTAATAAGGCATCACAACCATGATAAAATGCAAGTTTTCTGGTTTCCGATTATAACTGATCAATGCAAATAAGCTAAATGTGAATAGTGAATTGACTCTCGGAATGTTAGCCTCCATTACGTCCAGTAGTTGTTAAAGTGGATAATCCATGTAGGTCTAACGTTTTTAAAGTCTCACTCCATTCAAACTGCAGCCTACCTTTTTCTGTGTTTAGGCCTACGGTACCATAAAAGCAATTTAACCTTTTTAAAAGAAATAATAAACTAATTAAAATTCTTCAGTTTTCATTGTTGATCCAAACTTTTAACCCGAACTTCTGCAGAAATGTAATGTAGGCCTAAGTGATTATCTGCAAATAAAATGTGTGCGCCGTGAATATAAACACTATCCTAGTAAACCCAAAACCGACCAAAATGGGGAAATCTGTCAGAAAGTGGTGGAGGAAAGCTTCCACCAAGGTTTGATTTTGTTTAGTCAAACCCCAAGCTTTTCATTTTTTTGTAGAAAATTTTCGTATAAGTTACTTATATTTTCAGAAATTATGACTTTATTCTAAATGACATATCATTATCAATGATTACAATTCATGTCAATGTCATTTAGAGCTTAAATCATTTAGAACAATATGTCATTCAGATTGAGATCACCAAAAATATAGCCTAGCTTATTTCATGTTACGGTAAGCTATGTAGCCTATAACCAATAAAGAATAAAATTTAGTACGTAGGCTAGGTTAGACTTCCATAGTGAATAATTTTTGGCTGTTTTGAACCTTTGGCTTGCTACAAAAACTTTTGAATCCTATGCTAATCTTGATTTTTTTGAGAAATTCAAGATCCGATTCTGGTTCAGACAATTTTTGATAATCTTGTTGGATGAAAATCGAGATACGCTGTTGTGAACATATCTGACAACTGGTTTTTAAGGATGTTCACAAGATCTGGATTCTGATCCTGCAGGATCATTGAAACTTATGAGGATCAGGACCACGACAGAATCTTGATTTTCGCGGAAAAGCAGGATCAGGACAGGATTCAAAATGTTTGCAGCAGATGAAATGTTGAAAACAAAACATAAAATTATTCAAGAACTTGCCTAATTTTACTCTTTACATGTAGCCCATAACCTACATGACATGAATTAAGCGAGCTATAGTTTTGGTGTCCATCCGAGTTCTAAATGACATTGGGATTGCATTTATATCACGTTGACATGACATTTAGAATTCATTAATATTTTTTTCAATGGATTAAGAACTGTTAAAAATTGCCAAGAAGCAGAGATGTTCACAGAATTAAGTTATTGAAAATTGACAGGATCAGAACAGAACCTTTTAAAAATTCAAAGCCATCGAATCAAGACAAGTAGGCCTACTCGTCGGATCAGGATCTTGGATAAACTAAATCCGAACATTTCCACTGACTTCGCTTTACAAAATAGCCACTTTAACAGAACCACTTTCTGTAAACGTCTGTAAAGCATGAACCAATCAGAAGCTACGTTGTCTGTGACGTCATTACGTAAATGAACGTTAGAGGTACAATAGAGAAAAAAAGGAAACAGTTCTGATAAAAAAGTAAAATAAGTCAAAGTTAGTGTCCTAGAGGATTAGAGCTAAGGAATACATTTCGATGACGTGGGTTCAATTCCTACCACTGTCATAATTTACTCTTTTTTTCTTTTGTAATTACCGGTACCAAACAACGTTCAAAGCATTGATAAGCTCTCTGACCGAGTGCTAGAAGGGTCACAATTGGACGGTAGCCACTTTAACGCAGCTTCTGATTGGCTGATGCTTTACAAACGCTGACAGAAAGTGGTTCTGTTAAAGTGGCTACCGCTTAACAAAGCACAAACTTGCTTGGCAACGCAAAAAATGTATCCCATTGTTACAGACGGTTGTTCGCCTGGTCAAACGTCATGTAGAAACCGTTCGGGTCTACTGAATATTACGTCATGGAAATTCCTAAAACATGAGCCAAAATTGCACCATCGTCCGTAAGACTCGTGTCAGACCGGTTTAAACCTGTTTCAGTTTGAGACCTGTTTGGACATGAAATATTGCGTCACGAACTGCTCTCGTGCCTTTGAGTTATCACAAATTTTTCTGATTCATTCTTGAAGTTGTTTGTTGGAAGTCGGTCGCACATTTAACTGGTTTATTTGGTGCTTGCTAGCTGGACAAATTCTCCGTCTTTTATCCAAGTAATTTGTATTGTAGTGACAGTTTTTTAGAGGTGTAAGGCATTGCACCAGTCATTTCGATAGCCGCGGGCTAATTTTACAGGAATACACTTTAAGAATAGACGTTTCAAGAAGTGTTTCTTTCTCGGTCGATACATACAGACGAACGGATTCGGGAATCTTATGTTACAATTTTCCCACGAAGAGATTATGGTTTACCGCTGTGACCATAAAAAATAAAAGACGAGTTCTTGTCAGTTGGTAGGTCAAGAAGAAATTAAAGCAAGAAAAATAAAAAACGAATTTGCTGGCTGGTAGGCCAAGAAGCCCGCAAGAAGCACTTGAAGGCATAAAAATAAACGACGTGTTTGTTGTCAGCTAGTGCAGAAGAACTAATTAGAAGTACAAGAAATAATAAAAGAAGATTTGTTGGTTGGTAGTCTACACTCTTACAGAAGCAAAGAAAAGTAAAGACATTTCTTCTCAGTTTGGTACTGAAGAAAAATAACTTTGACAATCATTGGCAAGAAAGAAGATTAAAAGACAATCCATCTGTGCTTGTAGATTCAAGTGGAAGAATCCAAGCAAGTTTTGTGGACTTTAGGACTTCATACTCGTACAGCTACGGTATCGTGCATTTAAATTCTTTTTTGTATTTTTACTGTCTTTGCAGTTAAGTTTTTTATAACTACTGTAGCCTAATAATTTTGTGTGTTTGTGTAACTTAATTTTTTTAATTGTTAAATTTAGCCCCAACATTTAATATGTCTACACTCGGTGGCGACAAGGACTCGACCGCCGTAGACTCGACTGAGTTTAAGCCTGATGATGTTCTTTGCGGTCGGGCAGGCCATTCTGGGGAGGGACCCATTAACGATGAGGCTAAGTCAGTTCGAGAGGCCCGGCATCTTAGACGGGATATTTTGACTCAAATTGGGAAACTTTCTGTAGCCCTAGGTTCTTTGAGTGATAAGCAGGAACTGTTAATTTTTAGATCTAAGTTATCTACTTTAGAAGAGGAATTACGGCATTTCCATGCTCTTTTGACTAAAATCTTTAACTCTGCAATCTTGGCAGAACTTCGTGATAGGGTAGATCCCGAATAGACCTTTTGCATAACAAACCAACAGAGCGTGACGTTGGAGTCGTGAACGACGAGCCGCTGTTTGCAATGCTGTGCGATAGGGTTAGTGGCGTAGTTTGCAGGCGAATAAATTGTTTAACGTTTGCTTGAGCTGTTGTTTTGTGGTCTTTACGGGCGTGTATCAGTGTTTCAGTATAATTTTCCAAAAAATAAAACTCTTTTAAGTTGTAAACTTAGGCTACAGAAGTGTTAACCTTCGACCAGTTCTTTGCTGTATTGGAAGCGATCTTGCCCGGCAAAGATAGGAAGAATTTCCTGTAGGCCTATTATACAGCTTCAAAAGCTAAGCATGCAAATCAAAATGTTGATGCAGAACTTAATGACGATGCTACTTTCAAAATACCTCAAAATGATACAGGAGCACTGCATCTAGGCTACATAGATTAGCGGTGGAAGATGAATTTTTCTTGGTGTTGATGAAGCTTCGCTTGGGTTTGTTTTATACAGACTTAGGCACAAGGTTTGTTATTAGTTCTGCATTCGTATTGTGCACCGTATTTTTCATTCATCAAAGCATCTCATGTATTTAAGGTTGATTAGTTTGAACATATTCCGTCATCGTGATGTTATCATAGCAGCCATGAAGCCAGACTTCAAAAAGGACTACTCAAGCACCATGATCATCATCGACTACACTGAAGTAGGGGAAGCTTGGGAGAGTTGGGTCATTTTTTGCATTTGAACATGTAACAGAATCTTTGTTCACAAGAGAGAATTTTTTCCTAGCTTGTAACATACACAGACCTATAGCGCTTATATAGCAGGGATGTTGTTACAAGACAATGTAAATTAATACAACGAGAATAAATTTTCTAAAGGCAATGATTTGACCCAACTCTCCCACGCAGTGGGGAGAGTTGAGCCATGCTATTGGGTGAGTTGGGACATGTAGGGGAGACTTGGGACAGTGAAATTTTCTATAGATGAAACACATACATGTTCACGAAAATCGTTATATTTTGCGCCAATCTGTATTTCAGCAAAATACGCAAACTCGAAATACGAAAAAATGAAGAGAACTGACTCGCTGAAACATGGAAAAAAATGTTAATATCAAAGCTATTGGCCTACAGATCATACACGAAGATGACTAAAAACTACCGGGCTTCTTATTGCCATACCCATATCATTCAGGAGAAAATCACAGTAGGAAATCGAAATATGGCGTAGTCGTTAACACTTTGGACTGGCAAACTCAAATTCGTAAATTCGATGCGAGGGCTGCAAACAGCCAAAACAATTGTCATTGTCATCATAAAGTTTCAAATCCGGATGCTTATAATAGAATGATGAGAAAAATCCCATCTTGAAAAGTCACATGAAAATGTAAATTTTTCTGCCCTTCTAGCTGTACCACCGACTTGACAAAGAGCAGGAAGCTTCATAACAATGTCGTGATTAGAAAATGACGCTTTATAGCCTACTCAAAAGTTTGGGTGTTCATCAGGACAATTATCGTTTCTAGCACTAGTTGCAACGTTCATCTGATAAAATTGAAAGTAAAATTAACAACAAACAAGATGGTTTATTGCTTCACTGACGTTTCGCGCACCATGACAATGCGCATCCTCAGAGCGAATAACATACAAAATAAAATTTCACCAGGTTATATACTGCAGTGCGATTGAAGGCAAGAAAAAATATAAAACACGCAAATTTTTTAAAAAATTGGCCAATGATGTGTGAGCGGTTACTTTCCACGTTAAATTACGTAAAAACTTCCAACAATTAACATAAACATTCGAAGCAGTGACGACCAACGCACTTTTTTTTGTTATTTTTGCCATTGCTTTAATAGAGGGAGAGTTGGGACACGGCTCAACTCTCCCAACCATTGGTGTCCCAAGTCTCCCCATATCCAGTCATCTTAACTTTTTGCAACTTTGTAGCTGTAAAGCTAGACGCATGGTTTTCCTTAGCAGCCACAATGAAAGAGTAGCGCACTGGCTATATGACAAAATGTATTAAAATCAAACTGGTAAACATACTTCGATAATATAAAAACTTTTACCTTCAAGTCCAACTTTTACTTTTTTAGTGTAAATATGCTTATTTGTAAAAAAAGTTGTACAACGAGCCTAAACCTGTTAAACATTTTAGGTCAGAAGCAACTTAACTACAAGTTCTTCCAATAGGTGGCGGTAATTCATTTCTATAACAAGTATATTTTGAAAAAGTCGGGGTGGCTCAACTCTCCCTGTGGCTCAACTCTCCCAAGTTTCCCCTACGTCTCGAAACACCATCCTCACTTCATCGTCAGTCGCAAACGTACTCGAACTATAAAAGTACGAACACTGCAAAGGCATTAGATTAGTGGGAGTTGATCCAAGAAATGGGGGTATTATGTTTGTATCTCAGTTGTACACTGGTAATGTGAGTGACAAAGAGATATGTCAGAGGAGTGGATTTTTCACCTTTTGAAGCAGAAAATAGCTGCTAATGAACTGCACTTCAATGATGCTGTTATGGCCGAAAAAGGGTTTCTTATAGAAAAAGATTTAGCCTACATGGTATTGGTCTACATTTGAATATCTCACCGTTTCTAGGTAGGCCTCAAATGAGTGAAGACGAAGTGTTGAATACACGAAGTATTGCACGCCATCGCATTCATGTAGAGAGCAGGTCATAAAAAAATTCGTCAATTTCACATCTTCGACAGGAAAATACCAGTGACTATGCTTGGCATCACCAATAAAGTGTGGTTGGTTTGTTGCATTTGTTATGCAGAATGAAAATAAAATGTTGCAAGACAAGGTAGGCTAACAATAACGTGATCCATAATTCCCGGTCAAAATGCACACGCTCCACAATGGCCGTCCTAAATTGCCTTTCCTAGTCTGTTAGCCAACACGATGATTAAAACGAACAAGAACTGAAATGTATCGATAACCTACATTAATTCATAAACACAAAAAATTTACTTTCACCTGCCAGCGACCTCACGCTTGCTTGCAATAACAAGAAACGCCTTCATAAACCGTAGAAAACAAGCGATTCTTAACCCTCGGACTCCGCGTAACTCAAACGTCACGCTCTGATGATTTTGAATGTGCAAAAGGTCTATTCAACTCGTTAAAAAATAACTTTGAACAAAAAGAAAGTGAGTTCTCAGATATGTTGGATGCTGACATACATCCTGAGGATAGCGCCTCAAATGTAAGCACTAGGATGTCTAGGACTTCGTCTCGGATAGTGGCACAAATTAACCTGCAGCTAAGACGAGAGGAGCTCCAGATACAAGCTGAGGCCGAAGCGAGAGCTGCTGAGGCTGCCGCGAGAGCTGAGGCCATTCGAGCTGAGGCTGCCGCGAGAGCTGAGGCCGAAGCGAGAGCTGCTGAGGCTGCCGCGAGAGCTGAGGCCATTCGAGCTGAGGCTGCCGCGAGAGCTGAGGCCGAAGCGAGAGCAGCTGAGGCCGCCGCGAGAGCCGAAGCGAGAGCTGCTGAGTTCGCACTCAAAGACGCTCAGTTGAGGGCTGAACAACGTAAAGAGGTAGTTTTAGCTGAATATCGATCAGAGGCGGGCTCCCGGCGTAGCTCTAAGAAGAGCTCTTCTAGGCATTCCAGAAATGAACATCAATCGCAGTTTAATTTACATAACCTTTTCTAAACGCCCGTTCAACCTGTGAGTAGACCAGGGCAATCCACACGTTTTCCAGCTGTTTCAGGAGGTCTCGGGGCCGCGGCTAAGGGTCTTCCGAATGCTGTAGAGCCAAGGTCTGTGAATTACAACCGAACTCCTCCCCCAGAGCGTACAGGTCACGGGGCCGCCATTAGTAGTAATGCTTTGCCCCCTTCACAGTTTTCTGCGCCGCTAGGTTTTGATCGCCCAGCTACACGTAATTTGGGTGGTTGTGAGAGGCGTATTGCGTCTCCTGATTTTAACGTGTGTGAGGATCGTGGTCGGGCTGTGCATGTGACTGAGCCCACTCAGCCCCTTAAGGGATATAGCTTGTCTTCTCCCGCTAAATCGAGTTCTCAACAGCAGGATTGCTTTTTTGAATACCAAAATAGTAGGACGTTTTTCGATAAGGCGGCCTTGATTGGTTACGATGGTAATAATATGCCATTTATCTTCTTTAAAAATCGTGTTACGGCCTTAATGGCAGCTTCGCCCTTTAAGAGGACTCGTTTGACTTTGTTACAAGCAGCTTGTGTTAGGACAGCTGCGCAAACGATTGCTAATTTGGTTTCTGACACCCCTGGCTTGTCAGAGGAAGACAGGATAGAAATGTCGTTAGCTCGCTTGTCCCAGCGTTTTGGGGTTCGTGGAGGTCTTTTTGCAGAACCAGAAATTAGAAAGTATCGCTATGGTAGCAAATTGACTTCGACCTCTTCCAGTGATCTGAAAGAGTTTAAAGATGAATTATCGCAGTGTTTGCTTTACGCGCAAGCTTATGGTCAGCGTGACAAATTGGAAGGACGTTTTGTTTTGGATTTGGCTAAGCGACTCCCGTTTGACGCTAAGCAGCGTTATCTTGACTTTTTAGGTGATCAGTATGGTGGCACTAATGAGCCTACTTTTCAGAGTTTGTTCGATTTTGTAGTACGGGAGGAAACGCGTAAGTCGACTGATTTTAGCATTATGCTAATGGGCGATTCTGGTGAGTCGCAGCAATTTAAAAAGTTTGGCAAAGGAAAATTGCCTTCATGTCCGGTTAGGCAGACGTCCGTAAAACCCCATGATGATGTGATGTCAGGGAGTTCGCAGTACTCGACTGTTGTTGGCGCACCGCGCGGTGGTGAAGCCAGACGTAAAAACCTACCGGCATGCATTTGTTGTTCGTCACGTGGTCAAGTTGAATATCATTTTTTGTCTAATTGTAAAGAATTTTTGCGCTTGACACCTAAAGATCGGAGAGATGTCATTGTGAAAGCTGGCAAATGCTTGAATTGTTTGCGCCAGCATATGGTTAGGGATTGCGTTCATGCAAATAACTGTCGTAAGTGTGTGCCTAACAACGATAGGAAACACTATTTTCTTCTGCATGATTTTTATGTGACGTCACGTGATTCTCTGGATTCGGTTGGGAAAGATGATGCTCGTGCCAGAGTTCCTGTGCGTAATGTTAAGATTGGAAATGTTAAAGCAGCCTTTAACCGCGTTACTGCTGCTCGTGTTTTGAATCCAATGACTGGCAAATCGAAGTTGGTGTATTGTCAGCATGATCCTGGTTCGCAGTTGACGTTTGTTTCGAGTGATTTGGTGTGTGAACTTGATCTTAAACCGTACGATAAAGCGTCGTTTAAAATGGATACCCTGGCTGGTCAGAAAGCTACTTGTGCTGACCTTGTCAAACTCAACATCCAGTCGTTAGAGACAGATGAACTGTTTTGTGATATAACTTCGGTAGTTAACCCAGCTTGGGCTGACGATGTTAAAACTTTACCGCATAAACAAGATTTAAATGGTTTCCGTCATTTTCATGACGTGAATATGTTTCATTTGAATGATTGTAGTACTGTAGATGTACTGATTGGCAACGACAACGCTTATTTGATGTGTGCAAAAAAAGAGCGTGTTGGTGAAAATCGTAGTGAACCACATGCTTTACTCACTCCTCTCGGTTGGTTGGCTTGTGGTGGTAAGTCACCCTTAGATGAAAGCGTTGCTAAAGTGTGCAGAGTGCAGACGTCTTCAGAGTCGGATGTCATCTCTGGCTTTCAGCGTAAAATTGAGTCTCGTGATATGGAAATAGCAGACCTGAATAAAGTCATTCAGGATTTGACGTTGCAAAATGAAACCTGTGAATTGTCTTGCAATGATAATTTGGCTAGAGAACTTGTCGAACCGAATATTGAGTTGAAAGATGGTCGATTTGAGATACCTGTTCCGTTGAAGGAAGATATTGATCTACCTAACAATTTTGTGTTGGCGTCAGATAGAGTTGCTGCTTTAAGAAAGAAAGCTTTAAAACAACCTGAACTTCGTGATTTCCTTACTGACACCATGAAAGATCTTAAATCAAATGGCTATATTGAGCGTACTGGTGAAGCAGGAAATGTCAAGGGATTTGAATGGTATTTACCATACTTTGTTACGTCACAATTAAAAAAGCGCATTGTTTACGATGGCAAGTCTGAATTTCGAAGAACTTGTGTTAATGATGTAATGTTTTCGGGTCCTGACTTGTTAAACCCTCTGGTAGATGTCTTGGCTAGATTTCGGCTTGGTAGATTTGGTCTCATGGCTGATGTGACTAAATGCTTCTTTCAAATAAAGTTACCTGAGTCGCAAAGGGATTTGTTTCGTATATTGTGGTTTGAAAATGATGACCTTGAAAATGGTAGGATGGTACCATTTCGTTTTTGTGTACACCCTTGGGGAATAAAGAGTAGCCCGTATATCGCTTGCTTGGCTATAAAGAAAATGATCGAGCAGAATCCCAGCAGTGCTGGTGAATTGACTCTCTGCAATATTGCAAATAATATGTACATGGATGATTTTATATTTTCGGCTGATAGCTTAGAGGAAGCTCAGCAAATCACTCATGAATCAATTGCTTTGTTTGATAGCCGTGGGTTTAAACTTGGTAAGTGGAGTGCTAACAAGGAGGCTATGATTGTCTTGTCAAATTTGGATAATGAGATGCTTTCACCTTTGATTCGTGACATTGACTTTCAGACTGAAAATATGACTTTGCCATCAGCGAAGACATTGGGTTGTGTGTGGCAAACCGAGTCTGACGAGATGCGTATCGCATGTTCCTTAAAGCCCTTAGCTAAACACACGCGCCGAAGTATGCTCAGTCAGCTTGGACAAAATTATGATCCGCTAGGCTTTGGAGCGCCATTTTTTCTAAAAGCACGCCTTATACTTCAGCAATTGGCGATAGACAAGTTTGATTGGGACACCGAGGTCCCTGATAGCTTTGTTAAAGAGTGGGAGTCGTGGCTTCGCTCTTTGGACCTGCTTAAGGATTTTTCGTTACCGAGATGGTATTTTGCAAACTCTGGTGTGTGCAGTCCGGATGATATTGTTTCATATCAATTGCATGGGTTTAGTGATGCTTCGAATCAAGCTTTCTCTTCTGTTGTTTACTTACGTAGACTGGTTAACGGAGTTCCGAGTGTGTCTTTCGTTCTGGGTAAATCTACCATTGTTGTAAAAAATCAGTTTTCTTGGCCGATAGCTAGGAAAGAGCTTGTTGCCGCTTTGAATACAGCCAGACTCGTGAAGCAGGCCTACGAGGCATTGAAGATGCCAGACTGCCTTAAGTATTTTTGGTGTGATTCTCGTACTGTATTGCAGTGGGTTAAAAACCCTGATTTACGTTTGAATAAGTTTATTATGCGTCGAGTTGAGCATATTTTATTGTTGTCTGGAGCCCAGGATTGGCGTTTTTGCCCTACCGATATGAACCCAGCTGATGTTGGCACAAGGCCAAATCTTATTACAAAGAAAGAATTTCGAGAGTTGTGGTTAAATGGTTCTAGTCTTCTCTACCAGTGTGAGGAAATTCTATCTGTAGAAAATGCCACTCCAGTACCTGTCCATAGCCTATATCTTCGTGACGAAGAGGAGTCGCTTGACGTTGGACAGGGTGGTCTTCACAGATTGATCGAGGCCGCACCTTCTTTGTATGTTATGAAAAAGAGAATCGCTTATTTGGTTGCTTTTGTTGAATTTTTGTGCTGTAAAACGAGAAAGCGTAGCTTTGTGAAGCCAAAACTGGATGCATCTTATCTTAACAGTGCTTCAGAGTTGGCTGTGAAGTTTGTTCAGAAGAGCGTGTATGGCGATGTGGTACATTTAATGACCAAACGATCGCCGGATGCCCTTGAGGAAGTGATAAAGCGAGGTAGTGTTGGCGCTTCGCAACGTGAGAAGAAACGGTTGAAAGAATTACGTTCACTTAAAAAGTACAGACCTTGTGTAGATGACGCTGGTGTAATCCGCATTGAAGGGCGCTTAAGTAATTCTCCCGAGATCTCTCTTGAAGCAAAGCATCCGATTGTTTTGCCTTCGAAGCACCCCTTCACTAGGCTTGTTGTACTGTCGCATCATAATGGAAATGCGCACTGTGGAGTACAGCACACTTTGTTGTCTACGCGACAGAAGTTTTGGATCGCTAATGGTAATGCCTCCGTGAAGAGGTATCTTAATGACTGTGGTGTATGTGCGATTGAGAAAGCACGGCCTATAAGGCAGCTCATGTCTGATTTACCTTTGTCTCGCACAACTGCGCATAGGAAACCCTTTTTTGATTGCGGCTTAGACTATCTTGGACCTTTAACCTTTGTTGAAGGTAGAAGTCACAAAAAAGCTTGGGGACTCTTGTTCACATGTATGGCATCTCGCGCTATTCATGTTGAGCTGGTTACGTCATTGTCGCTGAGCGATTTCTTACTTGCCTTTACAAGGTTTACAGATTTACGTGGGCAGGTTAATGCTATCTATTCCGACAATGGAAGTACCTTTCAGGCAGCATCTAAGAAGTTACCCGAGTTGATAGGATCAGCTGAATTTCACAACGCCCTGAGACAGAGAGAGATAAACTGGGAATTTATACCTCCGTATGCTCCGGCGCAAGGTGGCGCCTGGGAGGCAATGGTTAAACAATTTAAAATTGCATTTTTTCACATTTTGGACTCTTCAAGTCGTAAGCCCAATTTTATTGAACTGCTTACGTACACAGGCAGTGCCGTTCGGATCGTGAACGAACGCCCTTTGGTACCTTTGAGTGACGACCCTAGGGATTTTACTGTCATCACCCCTGCCTCACTTTTGACCCCATACTTAGACCCATACTGTGCTGTTGGGCAACCACATGATCGTGACCAATTAAGAAGGAATTATCGGTTCAATTTGTCACTTTCTCAGCAGTTTTGGAGTAAATGGATCGATTTTTACTTGCCAGGTCTTCAGGGCCGGAAAAAATGGCTAAAAATGGCCGAGAATTTGGAGCCTGGTCAACTTGTAGTGGTAGGTTCTCTCCAGGACATTGGTAAACGTGGGAAGTATCAACTTGGGAGGGTGCATGAGGTAGTTCCACAAATTAGGAAAGGGAAGCCTGTGGTTCGTAGAGCTAAAGTTGCCGTCTGCAACTATGATGAGAGTACGGGGAAAGTGAAAGTAGACTATGTGTTGAGGGATATTTCGTGCCTCGCCCCCGTAAAGAACACCTAAGTGTTAGGGTTTGAGCCTGGTTTTGTCTGCGGTGGCCGACACTTGTTTGAGCCCAGAACAGTCGGTTATTATCGCAATCATTGTATATAGCATCATTTTTTGCGTGTACCTACTACCTATGGTAGGGGAGACCGGGGCTAAAAGTAACAGGGGTAAGTTGTAACACTATCATTTTCTCCCCAACTAAACAGAAAAATATATTTCTCTATTGCGCCCTCTATCAAGTGTATTGTAGCTAAGTTACAGAGAAACCCTCGTTTCAATATCTCTCCGTACAGTTGAGTTATAACGAAAAGCATTTTTTGCCTACTGAAAGTAAAATTTTAGAAAAATGAACTTGTAATTACTACGACAAGAAAAAGTAAGCTAGAGGGCTGGTCTTTTTTTTTTGATATAACTATTTACTTAGGTATTTAAAAAATTAAAGTTGACCAAAAATATGTGGCATTTTATTGGTGAAATATCGAACAGTTTATGGCTAACTGCTATTGGGGCAAGATGTAACAAGAGCTGTGTTATGTTCTTTGGCAGTAAATGAACTAGATTACTTGGTAACTGTTACAATTATGCTTAATTATATAGCAAGGGCAACAAGCTTTAATAAACACAATGTTCAGTTGTATTTCAACAAACTTGGTGAAGTTTTGAATCGTTACAAATTTAAAGCCTCTGACATTTGGAATTTGGATGAGACAGGGGTCACAACTGTGCAAAAACCCCGCAAAGTTGTAGCTCGAAAAGGCAGCAGACAAGTTGGTGCTATTACTTCAAGGGAAAGGGGAGAATTGGTGACTGTTTGTCAAGCAGTTAATGCCACCGGCAATAACGTGCCGCCAGTATTGATTTTTCTTAGAAAAATGTATAGGGACTGGTTTATTCGTGGGGGACCACTTGGCTGCATTGGTGTAGCAAATGGTTCAGGATGAATGCAGGAAGCTCAATTCTTGGAGTTTATGCATCACTTTATTAAGCATGTGCGACCCAGTAAAGAAGCCCCTGTTTTGCTACTGCTAGACAACTATTCTGCACATTTGTCTATTTCTGTACTGAACTTAGCCAAAGAAAATACCCATGAACTCCAGCCTCTGGATGTTTCAGTTTATGGGCCTCTTAAGAAATATCTTGCTAGTGCACAGGATAATTGGATGAAAAATCATCGTGGTGAAGTAATGTCAATTTATCATCTGCCAGCCATTCTTAATGAAGCTCTACCAAGAGCCAACACCCCAATCAATATCATGAATGGGTTTAAGAAAACTGGCATTATGCCTTTTAATCCAAATATCTTTGAAGATCATGAGTTTGCTCCTGTTACTGATAGAGATGACCCTATCCATGGCAATGCTGTCCCTGCTCTACCTATCATCACAGATGAAAATACTTCCACTGAGATAACAAGTCATAAACAATCCTGTATCCCTCCAAGTGAGGATGTTTCTACTGATCAACCTTCAGTTGCAACACCTTCTACTTCTCTTCGTTCAAGTGAAACACCAAGTCCTTCTGTTTCTTTCAGTGCTGGTTCAGCAGTGTTTTCTCCTATCCAAGTAATGGGAGGATTGCCTAAGGCTGCACCTAAAAAAGTTGGGGCAAAGAAACGCAAAACTAAGCAGTCTGCAATCTTGACAGAAACACCAGAAAAAGAGAAGCTTGAGGAAGAGCAACATGCTTCCAAATCCAAGCACACGAAGAAGCGAAAGCTTACTTTTGAAAAGAAAAAGAAACAAGGCTTCTCGAAGAAAACCGAATGGTATTGTTTGGTGTGCTCCGAAGCGTATTCGAACAGTAGACCGGGAGAAGGGTCAGGCGTGAAAAGTGCCATGGTTGGTCGCATTCTCAATGTACCGAGGGATTGCCAAAGTATTATTGTCACCTTTGTGAAGAGTAAAGGAAAAATGTGAATTTTTGAAATGCCTATTATATTGTGTGCAGTTTTGCTTCAGTGTGTAGGGGAAGTGCGGGACCGATGGGACACGGGGACCGAAGGGACAGCGCGATATCTTGCCCCCTAGTTGGTCACAGCGGTAAACCATAATCTCTTCTTGGGAAAATTTTAACATAAAGTTCCCTAATCCGTTCGTCTGTATATAATGACCGAAGAAACACACACTTGAACTTCTTTTCAAAAAGTGTATTTCTGTAAAAATTAGCCCACGGCTACCGAAAACGAGGGGGTGCAACGCGTACACCACTGAAAACTGTCACTACAGAACAGATTACTTGGATAAAAGACGGAACCTTTGTCCAGCTAGCAAGCACTAAGCCAACAGTTAAATGTGCGGCCAACTTTCAAACAATCATTTTACGAATGACCAGAATAGATAGCAATATCTCAAATTCACGTATGCAGTACTGTGACGCAATAATGAAAGACAATTATGAAGTCATTTCAACAGGTGTTTAAAGCTAATGTAATATTTCCTGTTTAAACAGGCCCAAACAAGTCCTAACAAGTTTGACACAAGTCTATGAACGATGGTGCAATTTTGGCACATTTTCTAGCAACTTCCATGACGTAATATTCAGTAGACTTGAACGGTTTTATATGACGTTTGATTTGTACAGAGATTGGCCGTAACATAGCGGCCCCTAGTTATGACAGTCTAACATGGCATAACTAAAAAAGAATTGAAGGACAATCGTGAGCCAATGAATAAAAACACATGATACACAAATTGTTTGAATCACTCACGTTTAAGTTAATACGTAAATACAAAGGGCATGCAAAGAATGAACAGCAATAAGAATAAACACGACGATACATGAAATTGGTACCATAGGTACACGCTAAAATGACGCTATATACAATAGTTGCGATAATAACCGACTGTTCCGGGCTCAGACAAGGGTCGGCCACCGCAGACAAAACCAGGCTCAAACCCTAACACTTAGGTGTTCTTTACGGGGGCGAGGCACGAAATATCCCTCAACACGTAGTCTACTTTTACTTTCCCCGTACTCTCATCATAGTTGCAGACAGCAACTTTGGCTCTACGAACCACAGGCTTCCCTTTCCTAATTTGTGGAACTACCTCATGCACCCTCCCAAGTTGATACTTCCCACGTTTACCAATGTCTTGGAGAGAACCTACCACTACAAGTTGACCAGGCTCCAAATTCTCGGCCATTTTTAGCCATTTTTTCCGGCCCTGAAGACCTGGCAAGTAAAAATCGATCCATTTACTCCAAAACTGCTGAGAAAGTGACAAATTGAACCGATAATCCCTTCTTAATTGGTCACGATCATGTGGTTGCCCAACAGCACAGTATGGGTCTAAGTATGGGGTCAAAAGTGAGGCAGGGGTGATGACAGTAAAATCCCTAGGGTCGTCACTCAAAGGTACCAAAGGGCGTTCGTTCACGATCCGAACGGCACTACCTGTGTACGTAAGCAGTTCAATAAAACTGGGCTTACGTATTGAAGAGTCCAAAATGTGAAAGAAGTATTTGGTCATATCGGCCACGAAACCAAATCTTTCAAGCCGAAATCTAGCCAAGACATCTGCCAGAGGGTTTAACAAGTCAGACAAGTCAAGACAAGAAGACATTAAATCATTAACACAAGTTCCTCGAAATTCAGACTTGCCATAGTAAACAATGCGCTTTTTTAATTGTGACGTCACAAAGTATGGTAAATACCATTCAAATCCCTTGACATTTCCTGCTTCACCCGCGCGCTCAATATAGCCATTAGATTTAAGATCTTTCATGGTGTCAGTAAGGAAATCACGAAGTTCAGGTTGTTTTAAAGCTTTCTTCTTTAAAGCAGCAGCTCTATCTGACGCCAACACAAAATTGTTAGGTAAATCAATATCTTCCTTCAACGGTACAGGTATCTCAAATCGACCATCTTTCAACTCAATATTCGGTGCGACAAGTTCTCTAGCCAAAATATCATTGCGAGACAATTCACAGGTTTCATTTTGCAAAGTCAAATCCTGAATGACTTTATTCAGGTCTGCTATTTCCATATCACGAGACTCAATTTTACGCTGAAAGCCAGAGATGACATCCGACTCTGAAGACGTCTGCACTCTGCACACTTTAGCAACGCTTTCAACTAAGGGTGACTTACCACCACAAGCCAACCAACCGAGAGGAGTGAGCAAAGCATGCGGTTCACTACGATTTTCACCAACACGTTCTTCTTTTGCCCACATCAAATAAGCGTTGTCGTTGCCAATCAGTACATCTACAGTACTACAATCATTCAAATGAAACATATTCACGTCATGAAAATGACGGAAACTACTTAAATTCTGCTTATGTGGTAAAGTCTTAACATCGTCAGCCCAAGCTGGGTTAACCACCGAAGTTATATCACAAAACAGTTCATTCGTCTCTAACGACTGAATGTTGAGTTTAACAAGTTCAGCACAAGTAGGTTTCTGACCAGCCAGAGTATCCATTTTAAACGACGCTTTATCATACGGTTTAAGACCAAGTTCGCACACCAAGTCACTCGAAACAAAGGTCAACTGCGAACCAGGATCATGCTGACAATACACCAACTTCGATTTGCCAGTCATTGGATTCAAAACACGAGCAGTAGTAACGCGGTTAAAGGCTGCTTTAACATTTCCAATCTTAACATTACGCACAGGAACTCTGGCACCAGCATCATCTTTACCGACCGAATCCAGAGAATCACGTGACGTCACATAAAAATCATGCAGAAGAAAATAGTGTTTCCTATCGTTGTTAGGCCCACACTGACGACAGTTGTTTGCATGATTACAGTCCTTAACCATATGCTGGCGCAAACAGTTCAAGCATTTTCCAGCTTTCACAATGACATCTCTCCGACCTTTAGGTGTCAAGCGCAAAAATTCTTTACAATTAGACAAAAAATGATATTCAACTTGACCACGTGACGAACAACAAAAACACGCCGGTATGTCACTATGTCTGGCCACACCGCCGCGCGGTGCGCCAACAGCAGTCGAGTACTGCGAACTCCCTGAAATCACATTATCATGGGGTTTTACCGACGTCTGCCTAACCGGACATGAAGGCAATTTTCCTTTGCCAAACTTTTTAAAATGCTGCGACTCACCAGAATCGCCCATTAGCATAATGCTAAAATCAGTCGACTTGCGCGTTTCCTCCTGTACTACAAAATCAAACAAACTCTGAAAAGTAGGTTCCTCAGTGCTACCATACTGATCACCTAAAAAGTCAAGATAACGCTGCTTAGCGTCAAACGGGAGTCGTTTAGCCAAATCCAAAACAAAACGTCCTTCTAATTTATCACGCTGACCATAAGCTTTCGCGTAAAGCAAACACTGCGACAATTCATCTTTAAACTCTTTCAAATCACTGGAAGAGATAGAAGTCAATTTGCTACCATAGCGATACTTTCTAATTTCTGGTTCTGCGAAAAGACCTCCACGAACTCCAAAACGTTGGGACAAGCGAGCTAACGACATTTCTATCCTGTCTTCCTCTGACAAGCCAGGAGTGTCAGAAACCAAATTAGCAATCGTTTGTGCAGCTGTTCTAACACAAGCTGCTTGCAACAAAGTCAAACGAGTTCCCTTAAAGGGCGAAGCTGCCATCAAGGCCATAACACGATTTTTAAAGAAGACAAATGGCATATTATTACCATCGTAACCAATCAAGGCCGCCTTATCGAAGAACGTCCTACTATTTTGGTATTCAAAAAAGCAATCCTGCTGTTGAGAACTCGATTTAGCGGGAGAAGACAAGCTATATCCCTTAAGGGGCTGAGTGGGCTCAGTCACATGCACAGCCCGATCACGATCCTCACACACGTTAAAATCAGGAGACGCGATACGCCTCTCACAACCACCCAAATTACGTGTAGCTGGGCGATCAAAAACTAGCGGCGCAGAAAACTGTGAAGGGGGCAAAGCATTACTGCTAATGGCGGCCCCGTGACCTGTACGCTCTGGGGGAGGAGTTCGGTTGTAATTTGCAGACCTTGGCTCTACAGCCTTCGGAAGACCCTTAGCCGCGGCCCCGAGACCTCCTGAAACAGCTGGAAAACATGTGGATTGTACAGGTCCACTTACAGATTGAACAGGCGTCTGGAAAAGGTTAGGTAAATTAAACTGTGATTGATGTTCACTTCTGGAATGCCTAGAAGAGCCCTTCCTAGAGCTACGCCGGGAGCCCGCCTCTGATCGATATTCAGCTAAAACTACCTCTTTTCGTTGTTCAGCCCTCAACTGAGCGTCTTTGAGTGCGAACTCAGCAGCTCTCGCGGCGACCTCAGCCGCTCTCGCTTCGGCCTCAGCTCTCGCGGCGGCCTCAGCTCGAATGGCCTCAGCTCTCGCGATGGCCTCAGCAGCTCTTGCTTCGGCCTCAGCTTGGATCTGGAGCTCCTCTCGTCTTAGCTGCAGGTTAATTTGTGCCACTATCCGAGACGAAGTCCTAGACATCCTAGTGCTTACATTTGAGGCGCTATCCTCAGGATGTATGTCAGCATCCAACATATCTGAGAACTCACTTTCTTTTTGTTCAAAGTTATTTTTTAACGAGTTAAATTCGGGATCTACCCTATCACGAAGTTCTGCCAAGATTGCAGAGTTAAAGATTTTAGTCAAAAGAGCATGGAAATGCCGTAATTCCTCTTCTAAAGTAGATAACTTAGATCGAAAAATTAACAGTTCCTGCTTATCACTCAAAGAACCTAGAGCCACAGAAAGTTTCCCAATTTGAGTCAAAATATCCCGTCTAAGATGCCGGGCCTCTCGAACTGACTTAGCCTCATCGTTAATGGGTCCCTCCCCAGAATGGCCTGCCCGACCGCAAAGAACATCATCAGGCTTAAACTCAGTCGAGTCGACGGCGGTCGAGTCCCTGTCACCACCGAGTGTAGACATATTAAATGTTAGGGCTAAATTTAACAATTAAAAAAATTAAGTTACACAAACACACAAAATTACAGTAGTTATAAAAAACTTAACTGCAAAGACCGTAAAAATACAAAAAAGAATTTAAATGCACGATACCGTAGCTGTACGAGTATGTGAAGTCCCAACGTCCACAAAACTTGCTTGGATTCTTCCACTTGAATCTTCAAGCACAGATGGATTGCCTTTAATCTTCTTTCTTGCCAATAAATGTCAAAGTTATTTTTCTTCTGTACCAAACTGAGAAGAAATGTCTTTACTGTTTAGCTTAAAGTTCTTCAGTTGCCTACCGAGAAGAAATGTCTTTAATTTTCTTTGCTTCTTTAGACTACCAACCAATAAGATCTTCTTTTATTATTTCTTTGCTTCTAAGTGCTTCTTAGCCTACCAACTACAAACTTCGTCTTTTATTTTTTATGGTCACAGCGGTAAACCATAATCTCTTCTTGGGAAAATTTTAACATAAAGTTCCCTAATCCGTTCGTCTGTATATAATGACCGAAGAAACACACACTTGAACTTCTTTTCAAAAAGTGTATTTCTGTAAAAATTAGCCCACGGCTACCGAAAACGAGGGGGTGCAACGCGTACACCACTGAAAACTGTCACTACAGAACAGATTACTTGGATAAAAGACGGAACCTTTGTCCAGCTAGCAAGCACTAAGCCAACAGTTAAATGTGCGGCCAACTTTCAAACAATCATTTTACGAATGACCAGAATAGATAGCAATATCTCAAATTCACGTATGCAGTACTGTGACGCAATAATGAAAGACAATTATGAAGTCATTTCAACAGGTGTTTAAAGCTAATGTAATATTTCCTGTTTAAACAGGCCCAAACAAGTCCTAACAAGTTTGACACAAGTCTATGAACGATGGTGCAATTTTGGCACATTTTCTAGCAACTTCCATGACGTAATATTCAGTAGACTTGAACGGTTTTATATGACGTTTGATTTGTACAGAGATTGGCCGTAACACTAGTAAATAATTTTTGGCAATATTGATTTTGGACACGAGATATGTATCTCAGGTTGAGCACGTGAAAGAAAAAGATTCTAGCTCAACTGTGAAAATAATGGCGGCAGAATATTAATTTTAAGACCCCAAAGTAAATTTTAGCTATAGGATTAAAAAAAATCTGTAGAAAATATCAGAAATAACAATGATTGACAATAAAGTTGTTTTGAATCAGTGATGTAAGAAGCCAGGTTTGTGATACTAATGGAGGTTCAGATGCTAACAGTATGGACAGTAGAAGAATATTTCTCAAAATGCCTGATTGCGGGACCGACGGGACAAGTTGTCCCATCGGTCTCTTATAGCCATTTTAATTTATCTTTCCAAACAGTGAGGATGTTGCCTCAATTTCTCAAAAAGATACAGTAAAAAAATTATCCTTGCCACAACCAGTTTCTACAACAACACGCCTAAGCGGCATTCTATGTTTCTCAGAGAATGTTTCTTCTGTATAGACATTCTACACATGGATACTGCAATTGCTTACAAACATTGACAAAAGAACTTGACCTTTCATGTTGATTTTTCACTTTTAATGTAAATAAATCAATTTCAGTTCTTACAATCATTTTTTGTACTTTTTTTGTGCAATTTTAGATATGTCCCATCGGTCCCATAACACTGTCCCATCGGTCCCATAGGTGTGGGACCCATGGGACAACCAACAACATTGATAAAATTGTGAATAACTCAATAACTAATTATGACATTTCAATAATTTTTGCATAATACCTCGTAAGTCTCTTGATCTACAAACTATGAAAAAATGGAAGACGTAGCATTTATGTTGGAGTCGTTATTAACAAATAAAAAAATCTGTCCCATGGGTCCCGCACCTACCCTACCTTCTGGTGAACATTTTCTGACCTTGAGGAGTGAATAAACCTTTCTTGAGCAAAAGTGAATGTTCAGTAAAGTGTTTGCTATTTATTAGCAGCAAAAATATTTTGTTACAACTTGCCCCAGATCCGGGGCAAGTTGTAACGTCCGATTGAAGTTTTTCTAGGCCAATTTTCTCAAAATCCTTAATACATATCACAGGGCTTTAGGTGGAATAATATGCGTAAATAGTCTACCTATACAACTAATCTCCAAAAAATTCGCTCAGACTTGTTTTTACAGACATATAATAAATAATTCAAAAAATGTTACAACTAGCCCCGGTCTCCCCTACCAATTTCATGTATCGTCGTGTTTATTCTTATTGCTGTTCATTCTTTGCATGCCCTTTGTATTGCGTATTAACTTAAACGTGAGTGATTCAAACAATTTGTGTATCATGTGTTTTTATTCATTGGCTCACAATTGTCGTCAATTCTTTTTTAGTTATGCCATGTCAGACTGTCATAACTAGGGGCCGCTATGTTACAGACGGTTGTTCGCCTGGTCAAACGTCATGTAGAAACCGTTCGGGTCTACTGAATATTACGTCATGGAAATTCCTAAAACATGAGCCAAAATTGCACCATCGTCCGTAAGACTCGTGTCAGACCGGTTTAAACCTGTTTCAGTTTGAGACCTGTTTGGACATGAAATATTGCGTCACGAACTGCTCTCGTGCCTTTGAGTTATCACAAATTTTTCTGATTCATTCTTGAAGTTGTTTGTTGGAAGTCGGTCGCACATTTAACTGGTTTATTTGGTGCTTGCTAGCTGGACAAATTCTCCGTCTTTTATCCAAGTAATTTGTATTGTAGTGACAGTTTTTTAGAGGTGTAAGGCATTGCACCAGTCATTTCGATAGCCGCGGGCTAATTTTACAGGAATACACTTTAAGAATAGACGTTTCAAGAAGTGTTTCTTTCTCGGTCGATACATACAGACGAACGGATTCGGGAATCTTATGTTACAATTTTCCCACGAAGAGATTATGGTTTACCGCTGTGACCGGTAGCCACTTTAACAAGTCGAAATTCTGCCACTGAAATTGATTAGGATGAAACCGCTAACCAATCACAAGCTACGGTTTAAGTGACGTAAAAAATGGCGAAAAGAAGATGATAGAAAGCAAATTAAGTGATGGATTTTTTGTCAGCTGGTTGGCTTAGGGGTTAGGGTTAGGGGTAGAAAATAGTCATTTCATTGACGCGGGTTCGATTCCCACTACTTCTATTGCTCTTTTTCTTCTGTAATTACCAAATAAAGTTCAAAACAAGCATTAACTCTCTGGATGAGTGCGAGAAGGATCACAATTGGACTGTAGCCTCTTATAACATGTTGTGATTGGTTGGCGGTTGCATTCTAATCAATTTCAGTGTCAGAATTTCGACTTGTTAAAGTAGCTACCGCTGTGACCACCCATGTAACGCTGGAATAATGTGAAGACGGAGCATTTATTGCTTAGGTTTTTATTTAGTCAAAGGACATGATCTAAATGTAAATTTGTTCCAAGCTGATAGGTGCAAAAATCAAAACAAAGTATTTTTTGTTATTTTTCCTTTTGGCGCAATGAGCCAACTTGGAAAAAGCTACGTTTAAGAAAGAAAACGTTGCAAAAAATGTGCATCATAAAATTCTTGGAAAAATTTCAAAACATCTTGTTGTATAAGTAAAAGTCAAAGTGCTTCTCTTCGTTTATTTTTTATTTTTTTCTGCTTGTTTTTAGGTTTTGTGGCTGTGCTAACGACAGATATATAGCCTATGATTTACTATGCAGGCACGTTTTAAACTTTTCAAGGTTTTGCCACCTTTTCCTGTTCATTAACCGGTTAACCGTTCATTAACGTTCATTAACCGGTAGACCGATATCGAATATTGTAGTAAGTAGTATCTTTTTCGCCCAGGACGCGTTAATAACGAAAAATAAAATGAATGAATGAAAGTTTGATTTGGAAGCTCTTTAAAGCTTCAGAAAAGTTGCAAAATAATAAAAGGTCACCCTAAATATAAAAATTTAAAACAAACTAAGACGCCCATAGATAGCTCAGTTGGTTACCGCGTGAGTTCGTGAATGAGGAAGTTTCAAGATCAAGTGGCGCTGGTTCGAACTTGGGGTGTGCGCTTGAGCAACGCACGTTAAGAACGAAGGTTTGGTGGCCGTGCTTAACTATATTTATCGATACATATACCGCAATATTAGATCCTTTTATGTACGTCTTAAACCATTATGGTTTTGCCACCTTTTCCTTTTGTTGGTTTTGTTACTGTATTTCTTTTTCACAATATCATTTCTTTTGTATTCTGACAAAGAAAAATAAATTGAATTGAATTGAAATCTTACCACGAGTTTAACATATTGTTGAAAATCTTACCTTATTAAACATATTGTTGAAATTTGCAAATTTTAAATTATGTAATTACTTGCCTCTTTTTAATCCGAAAGTACTTTATATACCTCCACACAGACAAGTTTTGTACACATTAGTTTGTTTCCAAATTCAAAATCTATTCGTGTTCCTGTTAGTGACAAATAAACCATTGATTGATTGAAGCTTTCCCAGTCGAAGAATGAAGATCAAACAATTAAAATTTCAAGAAGTATTTGGCAACTCTGACATTTTCTCTAGACTTTTTTTCAAGTCTTCTCATTTTCAAGACCAGAACCAGAACGAACCACGGGCTTCCGTACGACTTGGTTTTGGTTTGGTTGGTTTTTGAATCCTTGTCCTCGGACTGACAAAGCCCTGATACGTTATTCCTGGTGGTTTCGCATACTTTGACGCAGGGCCGGTTACCGAGGTTGGCAGAGTGAAGTTTTTTGATTGTTGAAGTGTTGTTGCCGGGGAATTATTCCATTCACTAGGGTACTGCAGGCCTCGAAATTCGTTTTTGTTGACGGCAGACAAACGTGTCCGGTCTGAGCAGCTATCTCGGCGGACACACCAGATCGTCATGTTTAATCACTTTATCTTGATAAGTCTTCTCCATTTGAGAACCATAGTTACGGTTTAGGCTTTTTAAAATTTCAGCGAAGTCACTCTGAAAGGCTGTCATCAAACCAACAAAGTGCGCTTGAAGAGTCAAAGCGCCGTGTAGCTGCTAAATATGATGATGATGATAATATGATGTTTGTCAAAATTTTGAATTCTATGGACTTTATGTCTGATGCAAATAGGGTAAATATTAAAAAAATAATACGCCGCATAACTGATTAACTTCCACCTCCGAGGTCGTATGGCTTCTTGCGTCACAATGCTCTGGGCACGAGTCGGAAAACTTCTACACTAACGCTATTTTCTGCTGTGCAAAGCTTCACTAGGCTTTTTTCTTCAAGTTTATATTTGCGTGTCATGTGAGCGAAAGTGACGAAAAGAATAAACAAAACATTAGAAAAAGCGCAATTATTTTTTGCTCTTTCTGTGATGCGGTCGCCTCTCCAACATAGTATCAGTATTCCACGAGTTCACGGCAGGCTCGGGGTTATAATCAGCGCAGTCAGGGCCGTCCAGGCATATGCGCATGAGAGTTTCAATAGTATCGTTCTTCAAAGACGTGCGCCAATCTCCACGCGATCATTGCTTGTCGTTAAGATACGTAATACCGAGATCTACTCCTTGTCTTCTCTCCAGACTGGCTAATTGAGGGGAAAGCGTAAATGCGTGCTCTTGTTTAGCGATAAGATATGCGATTTCAAACAACCTCTTAATTTTGATTATTTTCGTTGTCACTCATATTGTCGAGGGCCTTGATGATCGGAAATTGATGGCTTGGAGTATTGTCGGCCAGATATACTGAAGCCATAGGAGGTAACGATGTGTTGTGATCTTTGACAGAGCTAATCCTTACATTCATTGTTCCTTTAATATATGCGTCTATCACCACTAAATTTCCTGGTAGTAAGTTCATCGCCCTCATTCTCACTTTTAAAATTTTCCCTGGGCTTTTTTTTCTTACTGTAATACCAAAACTTAAGTTTTGCTGCATCTTGCTGTAGTAGCCTACTCGTATTATCTAACTTTGTAACCAACCTTGCCTTAATCAATATTACTTGGAGATCAAAGCCAGACATTGTGACATAAGACTTGAACTAATTTGGGCGTGATTAGTGTAGAAGTACCGGTACTCCCATCGATTCTTAGCGAAGAATTCACCTTTGTTACGCTGATTCAATGTCATCAATCGTAGAAGCAACGTAAAAATCGAAAGTTTTTCTGCTTGAATGGAAGTTAAGGGATATAGTATTAACTTTTTCTAGATGCGCGCTGGGAATGCGATAATTTTGCATTCCTAGTGCAAATTATATTCTTGCAACAGGTGCTCGTGCTATGAATGACGATTTGTATCGCTAGTTTCTGCCTTATTTCTCGGCGGACAAATATGACCGATCTAGAGGGTACTTCCCGCGGACATCACATGCTGTGACGGCGGACATGTCCGCCGTGAATTTCGAGGCCTGGTACTGTAGGTGCCGTTAGCTCGTGAGGAAATTTCTTCATTTCATTCATTTTTTTTTGTCATTAACGCATCCGGGACGAAAAAAAACTATTAACTACAGTAGTCGATATAGGCCTACCAGCACGTTGTCATTAATGAATGGGAAAAGGTGGCAAAATCTTGAAAAGTATAAACATGCCTGACTCTCGGGGTGTGCGCTTGAGCAACGCACGTTAAGGACTGCTCTCCATTCAGCGGCATCTAATGGATGGAATAGTTACCCGGCAACAAGACTTCAACAATCGGAAACTTCACTCTGTCAATCTCGGTGACCGGGCCTGCGTCAGTGATCCGAAGCCTCTACAAGTATGCGAAACTGCCAGGATTAAGCTCTGCAAGAAGCTTTTCCAGTCCGAGGATAAAGATTCAAGCAATCAATCAATCAATCAAGGTAAACCATGTAGTACCGTATGTAGGCTATATGTCTGACGTCTGTAGTTAGCACAGTCACAAAACGCAAAAAACAAACAGCAAAAAAAAGGCAGTGGCTATTTGACCGGCTTCGGTCTTTGAATCTGAAACACTATTTGACCGGTCATGACGTCACTACATAAGCACTTTTTTCTTTTTCTCTTTTAAAGCAAAAGACGATAAGCGCCTTAAGTTTTAAATTCAACACGTTTTTTTCAACTGAATCCGTGGCGCATACGTAACGTCTCGGGCTGCCATTCTAGAGGGAATGAGTTCGATTCTATCCGGAAGCGTTCTTTTTTTTTTTTTTAACTAAATTTTTGAAAGTGGAAAGTTGTCTTGAAGGTTTGGTTGAGATGATGATTTGAAACTTGACTGATTGTTGTGCGACAATGAGACTGGATTTAATTTTTAACTTTGGACTTCAGCGAAACGTAATCTTACAGCCTATTAGAAGGTGTGATTTTTTCAGAGAATTTGTGCTAAGAAATGAAAGGAATTTGTTAAAAATAAAGACTAGAAAAAACTTTTTTATATCAGTTTGTATCCTTTTGTAGTTAAAAAAAAAAAAAAAAAAAGAACGCTTCCGGATAGTATCGAACTCATTCCCTCGAAAATGGCAGCCCGAGACGTTACGTATGCGCCACGGACTCAGTTGAAGAAAGCGCCACGGACTCAGTTGAAGAAAACGTGTTGAATTTAAAACTTAACGCGCTTATCGTCTTTTGCTTTGAAAGAAAAAAGTGCTTATGTAGTGACGTCATGACCGGTCAAATAGTGTTTCAGATTCAAAGACCGGAGCCGGTCAAATAGCCACTGCCCCAAAAAAAAAACAAAGAGAAGCACACATGCAGCAATAAATGACAGCCTAATGAAAATTGAAAATGTTTTAATTGAATTTGCCAGTTCCAATATTGGTGTGGATGAGCACTTTGAGCAGTCATTATAATAAGATGGAGAAAGAAAACCCGACATTAAACACCCATCCTCAGGCAAAAGCCCGTTTCAATGAGGCCCGGATTGTTCGGATTTTTTTACAGTTGGAATTCATACTTAACTGGGCGCAATACATAGATGGGTGTGTACTTAAGTGGGAGATTAATATACTTTATAACAATTAACAGAAATCGGAATGGCCCGATTCGGTGAGTCCGATTCGGTGAGTCCGATTCAGTGAGTCCGATTCGGTGAGTCCGATTCGGTGAGTCCGATCCCTTAACGGGGGATTTTTTCAATTTTTTTTTTTCAATTATCGGGTACCATGGCCTAATTGTCATTGCCGTTTTAGGGTTAGGGGTTAGGAGTTAGGGTTAGAGGTTAGGAACTCACCGAATCAGACTCACCGAATCGGACTTACCGAATCGGACTCACCGAATAGTAGCAGACCCAACAGAAATGACCATAGAAAGATTAAAATGCTTCAACCCTGTGAAATTGAAAACTGACTATCCCGTTTGGTCTCAAGCACATTATAACCGTCATGTTTTGTCGCTTTTACCCTTCTGTAGACTATTGGCATTAGTAGTGGATCCAGGAGTATGTAGACCTGGGTGCAACTTAATTTGTGCCATGAAAAGTTTGTACCGTCAGTTCGTACCTTGAAAAGATCAAGAGAAAAAATTAAAAAAAGCCGAAGTCGCTGATCGCAGTTTCGGAAAACGTTTTAAAAAGGTTAGGGTATCGGAGTATCAGTATCAGCAAACAAACAAACTGAAAACATCAATAGAAAAAAATAGAACATTGCTGATCGCAGTTTCCGTTTTTCCGCAAACATTTTAAAGTTTCCGGTAATGATCCGAAGAGTTTGCCAAAGTCGCTGATTGGAGTTTCCGCAAACATTTTAAAAGGGATAGGGTTTAGGGTTAGGGTGTTTCCGCAAATAAACAAACTGAAAAGATTTAGAGAAAATTTTAAAATGTTTGTGGAAACTGCGATCAGCGACTTCGGCTTTTTTTAATTTTTTCTCTCGATCTTTTCAAGGTACGAACTGACGGTACAAATTGTTTATGGTACGAATTAGGTTGCATCCTGTAGACCTACACATCATACTACATTGTACACCGGTACACGACAACTGGGCGAGACAAAGTGGGCGATACCCACTTGGGCGAGACCAAGTGGGCAACGAGACAAGTGGGCGATGAGTCAAGTGGGCGACGAGCCAAGTGGGCGACGGACCAAGTGGGCGACGAGCCAAGTGGGCGAAGACCAAAGTTTCCGGTAATGGTACAAAAAATAATGAAAATGTTGCTTCTAATGCTTCGTGAAACTCAGCGTGAGAACTCTCATTGCCTCCCTTCCACAAATCAACCATCGTATTTTAAAGTAAAAATTAAAAGTCGTATTTTATACTGACAAGCTTCGATTTATAAACGGTTGCGGAGCGTTCATAACTAACTTAAACCACTCTTTGGCCATTCGTTTGTCTCTTTTCTGAAAGGTTTCTTTTAAGCTTCATGATGAACCCTGACGCACAAATTGCAAAATAATGTGTCAAGATTATGTCACAATGCAAATTAACATCAAACAGCAAGCGCTATTACTAGACTACAAAAAATAATGAAAATGTTGCTTCCAATGCTTCGTGAAACTCAGCGTGAGAACTCTCATTGCCTCCCTTCCACAAATCAATCATTGTATTTTAAACTAAAAATTAAAAGTCATATTTTTTTCTGAATGGCTAAACTTTCGCTTCCGCCGCCTACTTTGGCCGTCGCCCACTTGGCTCGTCGCCCACTTGGCTCGTCGCCCACTTGGTCTGTCGCTCACTTGGCTCGTCGCCCACTTGTCTCGTCGCCCACTTGGTTCGTCGCCCACCTGGTCTCGCCCAAGTGGGTATCGCCCAGTTGTCGTGTATCGTGCCTATTTTTTAACAGTTTGGTGCTTTTTAATTTACAAGGAATCAAGGAAAGTAGTCTGAAAAACAAGAAAATTGATTACACTAATTGCAGGGTTTATGTGCATATTTACAATCATCGACATAATTGTATCCACTTTACAAATTTTGCAATTGAAATCTTTGTAATGTAAATATTTTGCAATGTAATTTTGCCATGTAAATATTTTGCAATTGAAATCTTTTTGACGGAAAAAAATTTAACAGTTTCTGTTTTTTATAGTAAAAACCAACTAAGAATGGCATCTTGACTTTCAAGCAGCATTGAAAAATATAAAAGTATATGCCAACAAGAAGTGCTTTTATAAGTTTCTGCGTGTTGTTGCTGTTATCGCATTATTTACCACAGTTTTTTATGGATTGTTTGATTAAGTGGATCGTGTAGACTTATTCTACCAAAATGACAGTGGTGTTTGGATGCATTTTGGAATTAAAACAGCAATCACAAAATACGCTATTGTAATTTTAACACACACAACAATATATACCACCAAATTATTACACGTTTAAGACTATGAAAATATTTTTCTAATAAAAAAAAGAGTATATATATATAACTGTTTAAGTTAGTTAGTTAACAAGTATATACAATTTTCAGAAGTCCTTGAAAAAAATGGTTACAGATACGCACATGGACTATAGTCAAAATAGATTGTTTGGATAGCGTCATAATGCAGTGAATAAAGCTTTCAAAATCTGTTGAATTATGAAACAAGAAAGAGTAAAAGTGAAAATTTTCAACATAACTTGTCTCATGATCACACCAGTTTGTTGTGTTGTGTTCCACTGCTTTGACCTGATTTCAGTTCCTCTGAAGAAGAGTATGATGGGGCTATGGGCTTCCTTGCAAATGTATGTATATTATTGTTTCTTTATTCGGTCGTTCGAGGTGGGCTAGCCCTATATCAAGAAACATTGAAAAAGTTAAACTAGGCTGCAACTTATATTAAAATTTCGGGCTACAGGTACACTGATTTAGCTTGTAACGCAATTAAATACATTTAGCTTCCAGTGACAAGGTTAAGCTAATTCTTAAAAAATCTTACAGTTTTTTGTTTGACATTTCTGTTTAAAAGAAGAAAGATTAAAATGTATTTTCTCATTTTTACTAATGCTTTATCTGTTTATGCATGCTGACAAGGGTTCTTAATGTCTTTGTTTATTTTGATCAAACTTGTATGTTGCAAATTAAAATTGCTGTTTTGTTAATTTTGTTTGCCATGTGCAATTGTACGATATACTAAATATGACAACTGACTGACTTTTAGTTTTTCCCTTGCCTCTTTGGCATTCAATAGAAATTATTCATATTATTTATTCTTTTATTAACGGCGATATTGTTAAATTTAACTGTTTGATTGGTAATTTTTTTAGAGTCATTGGTAAGAAAAACAGGTTTGAAAAGTACTAAAATAGTTGTATATAAATTTATTGACCATGCAAATCATGCGAAATAAAATGGAAGTTAAGTTTCTGCTGTTTGTTTGTTTTGTTGGTTTAATGTTTTTGACTTGGAAGTTTGGAATGCAACATTCAATCAGTGAAGAGAAAAGAACTATACACATGCTAAACCTTGATCAGGTTGATAAGCTTCCACAATCAACAATAGAACTTGGAAAAGGTTTTGCTCTTGAAAAAACTGATTTGAATTGCAAAATGTATAGCTGTTTTGATGTGTATAGGTGTGGAAAAAATGAAAAAAATCACATCACCATATATTTATACCCATTGAAAGATTATGTAGACACAAATTTAGAGCCCCTGACACCTTCTTTGTCCAAAGAATTTTATGAACTATATGCCGCAATAGCATCAAGCCAATACTATGTGGATGACTTTAAAAGTGCCTGTATATTTATTCCTCCTGTAGATCTGTTGAGCCAAAATGGAATGAACGTGGATGGTGTTGGACATGTCTTGTTTTCACTTCCTCACTGGAACCATGGTATCAATAATCTTCTGTTCAACATGTTGCCAGGAAAGTCGCCTGATTTTAACACAATGCTTGATGTGCCTCATGGCAAAGCGGTTGTTGCCGGAGGAGGTTTTTCACACTGGACCTATAGAACTGGCTTTGATATTAGTATTCCTGTGTACAGCCCCATAGCCCAATATGCTGTGTTAAAAGATGGTCCGGTGATCAGAAAATGGTTTTTGTCTTCTTCTCAAACGAATCTACACAATGATTTGAGGGGAGAACTTGAGAAACTGTCTCTTGACAACAAAGACTTTTTGGTGCTTCAAAAGTGTCGAAATCTTCCAGATGACACAACTTCACTTCAAGAAACTCGTTGTAATGGAGATGAATTGAAAGAATATCCACAAATATTACAAGAAAGTGTGTTTTGTCTCATTTTGCCATCAGCACGTTTAGGTCAAGCTACTTTATCTGATGCCATGAAAACTGGATGCATTCCTGTGTTTGTGTGTGACACTTATGTCTTGCCATTTTCTGAAGTACTTGATTGGGAAAGAGCTTCTGTTGTGGTTCGTGAAACTGCTTTGCCAGAGGTAATAAACATTTTAAAGAAAATTGCCCCATCGAAAATTGAGTTAATGCGCCAGCATGTGAAGTTTTATTATCAGGCATACTTTTCTTCAATTTCTGCGATTGTACACACTACTCTGCAGATAATTAATGGCCGAGTATTTCCTGAGTCAGCAAAATCTTACAATAAGTGGAACACTCCATCTGGCATGAATAGTGTTCATTCTCCATTATTTTTGCCATTGACTGTGCCAGCAGAGAGTGGCTTTACAGCTGTCATTTTAGCATATGATAGAGTTACAAGTCTTTTTCAATTGATTTCTGCATTGGATAAAGTTCACAGCTTAAAAATGATCTTAGTTGTGTGGAATAATCAACAAAAGCCATTTCCACCACAAAATGAATGGCCAATCATTGGTCACGAATGGAAAGTAATCCAGGCTTCCTCCAACAAACTAAGCAATCGATTTTTTCCATACCATGAAATCAAAACTGATGCCGTTTTATCGATTGATGATGATATAATTATGTTGACTGCAGATGAAATTGAGTTTGGGTATCAGGTGTGGCGAGAATTTCCTGACCGCCTTGTTGGCTTTCCTCCAAGACTACATTTGTGGACTCCTGATAGCAAGTTACGATATGAATCAGAATGGAAGAATAATGTGTCAATTGTTCTGACTGGTGCAGCATTTTATCACAACTACTTTAACTATTTGTACACTTACAAAATGCCTGGGGACATTCGTGATTGGGTGGACGATCATATGAACTGTGAAGATATAGCTATGAATTTCATTGCAAGCAACCATACTGGAAAAGCTCCAATAAAAGTGACGCCAAGAAAAAAGTTTAAATGTTCAGAATGCATCACAGGTGGAAGTTTGTCATTAGATGAAAGTCACATGGTCGAGAGATCGACATGCATGAATTATTTCATGAGTTTGTATGGTGTGCTTCCATTGAAAACTGTCAACTACAGAGCTGATCCAGTTTTATTTAAAGATGAATTTCCTGAAAAACTAAAACGATTTCCAGATTTGGGATCACTTTGATTTTCATATTATTTCCTCTTTGACCAGTGTGCTTTCATCAGTGTTTTATGGTGTTATGTATTTGTTGCAAATGAATATCTCACTGGAGGTTTTTGTGATAGCTAGTTTTATCATGGTTTTTGCCCCGGTCTGTTGCTAATCAGAGAATACAATTCGGAGACGCCGATTCGGAAACAGCCATTGTTGGAGATTTTTAAAATCCCAGCAGTGACGTATGTTTAATTGTTTATTCAAAGGAATTAAAGATGTTAATCAAATAAAAGTCTCTGCGAAAAAATCTCAACTCATGATCCTTTATGAAATCAAAGAGTTTTGGGAGTTGATTTTGTTCAGCACCCACCTTTATAGAGGTAACTCAACATAGCGTAGAGGTAAACCCAGGCTGAAAACTAGGCTCATTTCTAGCAACTCCTGGGGCTAATTAGCACATGCAATAGTCCCCAAAGGCAATCTCTTTTTGGCAGAAGGCAGTGTCTGACGGGTAGGCATCCTGTAAGATGGGCCTTGATAAACAAAGCAGCCTGTTGCAACCAGTTTCCCTAAATCTGCACATTTCGACCTTTTCAGATCGCAGTGGACGACAAATCACATGAAGTCTCAGCGATAAAAACATTTGTCAAACAGGGTTTGATGATTATGATCCCCCCAACGTTACTAGCATAATCCACCACTGCAGCCTATATCCACAAGATATCAGCTAATTTACCTCACTGAAACATTATCCGTTTTGTTTGCATTGGTATGGGAAGTTAAACACAAAAAACGCCTAGCCTACCTAAAGGATCCCTACAAAATCTCTAAATAAACAGAAGCCGTCGCTGGATTTTCAAGAAATTACCAAATCGGTTGTCTCCGAAAAAGATTGTCTTTGAATTAGATCCTCCGAAACGGGTCATTCCCGTTTTCGCTCACATCAAGCAAGTTGGTTGGTGGTGCATGTTTAATGTTTATGCTTTTTGTTTAAATCTTCTTCTAAATTGCTTATTTTGCTTTTATTGTTAATGTCATAATATTATTGTTTGGAAGCATCTACTTCCAATTTTGAAGCTTATCATTCCCAAAAGGGAAGATTTGTTTCTAAGTCACTGCCTGATATCATAGTACTCCTGGTACTGCATACGTTTTGTTCAATACATGAGGATGAGATTGTAAGTACTTTGTGCATTATCTGCAGGCTACAAGGCTGTTCAAATGTCACAAAAATGCAATTGTCCTGCTTTTCTTTTCCACATGACATTTCTTTCAAGCTCTATCACACAATATATGGGGTTCGACAACCCCGAAGTAACATTTGTTCATAACAAACCCTGACTTGGTAGCCTCATGTGTTTCAATGTAACTATTGTTACTGTCTTGTCAATAATTAGTTAAATTAACAGTTTATATAATGTATGAGATGTACGATTGTACAATGTACGTAGGTAATAAAATACTGAATTATGAGACGTTCTGCACTGATTGATGTTGGTTCTAGTTCACCATCTTTTTATCAAGCTCCCAATATTTAATTGTGTTTTATCTAAACTGTAAAACATCCACACCTTGGCTGTACTTATTCCGTGTGAGAGTAAAAAATATAAAATTAGGTTTGCTTTGTTGATCTGGCAGTAGACTATACCTAAGCTATAAAAACATAATACATTTAGTTGTCTATACATTTGAGATGTTATTATACAGTATTTTTAAGCACTTTCAAAGCAATTTTTTTATAATTATTGTATGAGTGAAAACTTGTTGTCGTTGCAGGTGAACTTTCTCCTTTTTTGATTCAAAACTTAAAAACTTTTTTGATTTAAAACTCAACATATTTTTGTTGATTTTAAATTGTATAAAACAAAGTTAAGACCACCATACCACCGGTCTTGAAAAGTTTTCATCAGCATTGTGTGAGGTTATTGGGTTTGGAATTTGGATTGATTTCAATGAAGACAATGTTGTGGGAAAAAGTTGTGTTTGTGTCATGAAATCACAAATCATCCAAAAGCTGTTCATAGTTTAGCGGAGATATCCATTATCCATGCACCAACAAAATATATATTATTGATTCAATTCAGCTATTGTTTTGGTAAGAAATGACCAACAGGGTTAATCTATTTATCATTATCGGTTAATCAAGTGATCATTGTTTTGTAACTTTTGTTTCTTGTTTATTTACTTTGATGCTGTACATCGATTCATGGAATTCCTCAACAAAAACTTGTATGGTTTTTATTACATCTGGATTTATGACTTGGCATTAATTTTTTTCATAATCATTAATCAATAATCATGGTCACTGTTTTTTGACCATAGCTTGAGCCACTGTTGTATGCATGATAGTTTACAGGCGTGAAACCGTTTTGTTGTTGTTGAAAGTTGCTTATTTTTGTGAAAATTGGTGAGGAAGAAACAATACAAAAGTATCATAAAATCACAAATCATATCCAAAAGCTGTTCATAGTTTAGTGGACATATCCAATTATCCATGCACCAATGAAATAATATAATATTAATTCAGATTTTGTTTTTGTAAGAAATGACCAATGGGGTTAATCTATTTTTGAATCATCATGCTACCTTCAGTTCAAGCGATTTTTTTTCATGTTTATTTACTTTGATGCTCTACATCGATACATGAAATTCCTCAACAAAAACTTGTATATATGGTTTTTATTGCATCTGGACTTACAATACAAAATGGTTACTGTATTTTTTGTCTTCCCATTTTGTGAGCGGTGCCTTTATTGCGTTTACTATCTTTGTGAAGACTGTATTTTTTGCTTACAAATAATTTTTTTAAACTTTTTGTCATTAAATTCTTGACTCAAAGTATCTGTGTGGTTTGAGCATTTCGTTTGTGCTATATTGTAACAGCTCAAGTTCTTGTGCCATCTACAGTAACATTGTTGTTGTCTGCATTACTATTATTTGTTGCTTTTTAGATTGTCTATTATTTATTAATGGTGTGATATTAAGTTGGAAGGGTGGTACTAGTGCCCGATTGTTCCCGTTTGCCAAGATGATCTTTTCAAAGGCTATAAATGCTTCTCGTACTTGGATAGCTAAACCAGGATTTCATGTGAACTTAAAAAATGCATTGAACATACAATGTAAGTACTAAGTAGTACTAGTAAGTACGTATTTCAGTTAGTTATTCTGTATATTATCTAACTTAGTGGATATTAGAAAGCTGTCCAACTCCATAGTAAAGAGCATTTTTGTCCATTTGATTTTGTAAGTATGAATTTTGTATGCTGAAGGAGTAAATTTTTTATTAGTTTTAAAATATTAGACATTTCTTAAGGTCTATCATATCCATTTTTGCGTCAAGTAAACCATTTATTATCTTTTGTCATGATGTAGCCTATGCCTTATCTTACCATGTCTTAGTTATAAAAAGAATTGAAACAATGCTTAGAATATATACTATACAGTGATTCTCTGCTTGCTGATGAACTGTTTGCACTATAAAATAGTGCATGCTCTTCTTTAAAAGAGATGACTAATGTGTTTCATGGAAGATGGAATGTAAAAAGAAGGAAAGAATGAAAACGTTAGCCGGTGATAATTAGACATAACTATTGTGAAAGAAGAAGCTTGAAGTATGTGGAAGAGAGTTGCACTATGGACCTTGGGAAGGCAGAGAGATAACTTGAACAGAAAAATAACTGTGTCAAAAACTACATATAGTTTTGGTCATCGCATACCAGTTAAACTCATAAGCCATTTTATCGCTCAAGATTCTAAAATCTTAAATAAGATATTATAATTAGATAATCGCATATATTGGTTAAACACGTAAAAAAGCTTGTGAAATTGGCTATGATTATCTGATTACCTAGTTTTGTCACTATTTATAGATACTACGTTTGTTAATATTTATTTATTTTTTAGTAATCGTGAGACATGGAGGCGGTGGGGGGCCTAGGATGATTCGATCGAAGACCGTTGTGAATACAGGAATATTAAGACTGAGTGTAAGCAATACTATTTTATTTAAAGTGGATTTGGTGGTTTGATGCTGGCCTCATCATCATTAATGAAGGGTATGTATGGAGATACCCGGTCAGGTCGGAATGGCCCGTTTCAGCGAATCCAATTAGGAGAATCCTATTTTGGAGACAGCCTTTTTCGAAGAAAACCGAATCGGAAAATTTTCGAAAATTTGTACTGATTACACTGGTCTACACAAAATTTCAGGTTTGGGTTTTGACAACTCATTTTAGCTAATTTTGGGGCGCTGAATGCGAAAATGAACTCAGATTTTCTCTATCACATCACGTTTTTGAGATATGAAATATCCCTAATTTTTGAAAAAAATCAATTTTTGCCCCCCCCTCTGTTGTCAAAACAAGGAATTCTGATTCAATAAACACTGTTTTACCTGCAATAATCTAGCTTTAATTAGCAAACAAGCATTCTATATTATATTCACACAAATTTGCGTTGTCTTTATTAAAATTTCATGCCTTGGAATAAAAAATAGGCATGCAAAAGAGCAACCATAATAACATCAAATGCTACATTATGCTGACAAACATGTCGATAGGACAGTGACAAAGTATTATCTGAAATATAGCCTACAGTTCACACAATATGCACATAGACATTCCAATGGAGTGCAGAAATTCTGAAGACACACACAGAAATAGCTAAGTGCCAAAATAAAGATTGACTCAAAGGGACTTGGGCAGGGCGAGTTCAGAAACAGTCACAGCAATAGTCGGCAACTCCAGCAATAGTCGGCCATCATATGACAATCCCACCGACCTTGATAATGTTCCTCTATAATTTTAATATCCTGGTGGAAACGTTCACCCTGTTCTACACTAACTTTCCCAAGGTTTTCTGGAAACTCATCCGCATGACTCTTCAAACAGTGAACTTTGATGCTCATCCTGCATCCCAAATCTTCAAAACTAAGCAGTAGCTCCCTTAAGAGATCTTTATAATTTTCTGCTTTTCTGTTTCCCAAAAAAATTCTCACAACAGCACCGAAAGCATTCCAAGCTCTAGCCTCGAATGGCAACATTGATTTTACAAAATTTTCATCCTTTAACAATTGCCTGATTTGTGGTCCATTGAAAATCCCAGCTCTTTTTTTCTCTTCACTGAGACCAGGAAAAGCATAACATATATAGTACATACTTAAAACACTCTCCTTCATGATTGAAAGCTTTTACATATTGTTTCATGAGACCAAGTTTGATGTGAAGAGGAGGCAAGAGGATCTTTTTGATATCAACTAACTGATCACGTATGATATTTTTGTCTCCAGGTGTCAAGGTGAGCCTTGGAGGCCACTCTTCTTTGTTCCAATGCTGATCCTTGGCCCTGCTGTCCCACTAGCATAGGAAACATGGGTATTTGGTGTAGCCACTTTGTTGCCCCAGCAAAAAGTTCACCATTTTTAAATCTACACAGATGAGCCAACCATGCTCATGGTACTTTAACTTTTCAAGAACGGTTTTGATGTACTGATACTCTTCTTTCATTGTCACCGAATGTCCTATCAGAATAGAACTGTAGTACACGTTACCATTGTGAAGTAGAACACACTTCAAACTTCGTATGGAGCTATCAATGAAAAGTCTCCATTCGTCTGCATCATACTGTGGTAATCCCATTTCTAGAAGAAGCCCTTCTATATTGTTGCAATAAACGAAATCATTGTGGGAAGCAAAATATGGAAGCAGTTCTTCTTCTTGTTTGCGATAAAATGTCACCCTTGTACCAGCTTTGAGAAGTTTCCTTTCCTGTAGCCTTGATGCCAATAACTCCGCAGATTGCTTAGGCAAATACAAATCTCTCACTAAATCATTTAATTCCATCTGATTAAACTGCTTGTCTTGTCTGACAGATCCTCAGGTGCTGGTTGAAAAATTTCACTTTCTCCTTCACTAAACGATTCTTCTGAAGAAGAAATAGCCTCTTTGTGTAGTTCTGGAAGTGATGTAAATACTAGCAGTGGCCTTTCATCACTGTGAGGAACTGGCCGCAATGCCGAATCCAGATTTGGATATTTCAAACGATGTTTACTCTTTTTGTTATACCCTTTCACACTAACAAGACAAAAATAACAATCGTCAACATGATTTTGTTGCTCTCGCCAAATCATGGGTATTCCAAATTTCATTTGTGAACCTTTTCCTTGCGACCAACTTCTCAGACATTCAACGCAGGTCTTGCACACTTTTGAGGAGCCCAGCTTTTGTCCTGGTCCCCCAACTTGACTTTAATGACAAGCAAGATATGCCCCTTTTACAAACGTGGTAATATTGCATTGTTGAGACTTCAACATGAAGCATCCACAAATGTAATAAAATATATCCGGATCATTACAACATTTTCCTCTTTTGCTGGAAGCAGACATAGCTTGAGATCCAATATAACCTTTCTTTGTTAGTAGTTTTCTAAGAGCAAGTTTTTCCACAGAAACACCACTATACCAAAAACTCTAACCGACTTGAACTCAAACTAATAAAGTATGAAAAAACCTTTTCCTTCTACAAACCACTTTTCAGCTTGAACTCTGATGTTGGTCTGTACAATGTACATGTGCTTTATGAAACTTCTAAATAAATCTTCATTACTAAGCAAGAATTTATTACTAAGTCAAATCTACTCTCACCAGCTGTCTTTCTACGATATTCCATCTGCACACTGCACAGAGATAGCAGCTGACCCACAGATAACGCCTGAGAAGCCAAGACAGGGAGTTCAAGCCAGCATGGAAAAACTCAACACTGCCAATCTCCACTATGTCCTATTACGATTATCATAACAGGAATTTTTTTTATTTTAGAGGAAATCTGAACCAATTTATGAATTTAGTGTAAAAATATCTCTATGTTTGAAAGTTTATAGCTGTCAGAAAATAATTATATTTGACATTTTACTGCACTGAAAAGGGTAAAAATTGGTCAATTTCATAAAATAATGGCAACGATAGAATAAAAACTTGATGTGATAGAGAAAATCTGAGTTCATTTTCGGATTCAGCGCCCCAAAATTAGCCAAAATCAGTTGTCAAAACCCAAACCTGAAAAAAAAGTTGAAATTTGTAGACCAGTGTTATTTGGGTAGGCGGTTTTTGTGTTTACTTTTCCATACCCATGCAAAAGGTTAGGCAATTAATTTAACCTAAACACCGATCAAAAATTCTGGTGCCCAAGTAAGTAATTCAATACTAATACGCAGCCAGTGCTATGTTTTTGGCTATGGCAAGGCTTTGTTTTTATTGTTGTTGAAACTTTTTTGCTGACACTTTACTTGTTTAACCTCTATTATGAACTAATTCCTTTGAATAAACAGATGCCGCTGTGGAGTTTTAGAATTCTCCGAATCTCCGAAAAAGCATTCTCCGAACTGGGTTTCTCTGAATAGTAGCAGACCGCGCTTAGGTGGCCGTTTTCTTTGGTGGCTTGCCTGTGGTAGACAGCACGCAACATCTTTATCAAATTTTCAACAAGGTTGATCAATTAGGCCACCTAAAACACTTTGGGACACTGCACGACAATGGAAGCACTGACAAAATTGACGAGCTTAGCAACTACCCAGACGGAAAAACCCCGTTATTTCAACATGGATTCAACGTCTGCAGACGTTGAATCAATGTAAAATTGACGAATTTTGCTATCTGGGTAGTTCCATCAAATAACGCATCGGGTTGTGTTACATACGACGACGTATTGTTGCTGAAAACAATTTGATTATTCAACTGCATGGCAAGAAGTGGCACGTTGTTGGAACAATGTTTTATTCGTTCGTCTAATTTCAGTTACAATGTCTACTACCAAAGTGGCGCTGGTATAAAAAAGCCATCTGGCACAATGACTGTCCTTTCCTTTGGTAACAATTAATGAGAAAAAGTTAAAAATTATTGCCACAAACATTGAAAATCTTTTGAAGTAACTGTTCACATTCTAATGAGGTGTTATATTTTCAGTTCAGATACTTTTTCGTTGGATTCATTCCGGCCACCCTAATAGCAACATATTGCAATCTTTTTATTGGAGACGCTGTTTTGTATGACCACGATCCAGAAGTGTTCACGCCAGAGTACTGGGAGTACTACAAGGTAATCTGATATTCATTTGCCAGCCCTGCGTTCGTTTAGTCTTGTGCATTTTAAAAGATTTTTACTTAGATTCTTTCAGAGTTGGTAAATGCACAATTGCTTGCATCTTCCGTTTTTGCTCTTTGTCTCATTTGGGGTTGTCAAAAAACGTTTTTTTAGTCGTTGTTTTTTAACATGTCTTTAAAAAAAGCGAGCGCAAAAGTACGACTGACATCCTTAGTCATACAAACAAGCAGTTGACCTCACACAGTCGTGACAACAGGGGAGGTGCACACTGCACACATATTAACATTATAGCACAACGTAAGTGGGATACAGGGTCACAATTTCCTTTTTTTAAGGCGTCTATGACGTCACACAATTGGATTTAGCATCCAAAAGTGCTCAAATAGGGGCGAATTGAGCAAGTATCATTATTCATTACATGTGGAATAAGTAACAAGCTCACTGAACTTGTCGCTATCAAGGTGCTTTTGAAGCGTAAAAGCTGACCTATGTCTTGCCTTGTCGCAGCATCCAATCACCCGATTTTTGGCCAAGTACATAATGGAAAACCCCGAAGTGAGCTACTTCAAAGACATATACACCGTGGAAGCAGCCGTGCGAGACGCAAAACAAAGGTGTGCTTCATTCAGTTTTGTTCATCATTATTAATAATAATCTCACATAGTTTTGTTTCTTCTTTGATTCTTTAAGACTTGTTTCCTAAAGGAGGCTTGCTTGACTACAAGAAAGCCAGTGCCACTAGCAGAGCGTCACAAGAATGCTAAAGTGCCAATTTTTTTTGCTTTACTTTTGACAAAGCCAACCAAGACATCCGAACCCGTCGTTTTTACGTTGGTTCAACATCTGCAAACGTTGAATCAATGAAAAAATGACAAGTTTTGCTGTCAAGGAACGAAACAAAGTTGTTGACATCTTAAAAAATCTCCTAGCAGGTAATGATTAGCCATACTAATTCTGCCAGCACCCCAATTAGCGTACTATGAAAGGGTGCATCTTCACATATGGTCCTGCAACCAGTTTGAGAAATAGAGTTGAACCAAAAATAAACTGCATTCATATCACGTTATTTTTATCTGCTTCGTTTTGTCAAGCAGTGTTGGTTGAGATAAGCAAGGTTATCAGGCTCCAAGAAGGAGTGCAATGCATGAAAGCAACCTGTTACAGCAGATTTGTATTCTCAAACGACACATTCGTTCTTTTTCCGTCGGTTGTTAAACGTCTGCAGACGTTATATCACTGCAAAAATGGAGTGATTTGCTGGACCAGCTAGAGAAAAACCTTGTTGATTGACCTTTGATCATGGAGACCTATTTGAATCATTGAGGTCATTTGAAGGTCGTCCAATGTTAATAGCATATGCCAAAACTAGACCTGTTGTGTTTGGAAAAATCAAAAACTTCTTGTTTTACATATGTGCGATTGGAGGTACTGTATGATAATTTTTCATGTCCGCCCCGTTAGCTCAGTGGTTACGCGCCCGGTTCAAGATCACGCGGCGCTTGTTCGACTCTTGGAGTATGCGCTTGAGTAACACATTTCAGGACTGCTCTCCATTCAGCGGCACCTAATGAATGGAATAATTCCCCGGCAACAACACTTCAACAATCGGAAAACTTCACTCTGTCAACCTCTGTAACTGGCCCTGCGTCAATAGCCTCTACAAGTATGCGAAACTACCAGGAATAGCCTATCAAGGTTTTGTCAGCCCGAGGATAAAGATTCAAAACTAAACCAGTCCTGCTCAATAGAAATTAAAACATACTTTTTTCTCGACTTTTTTTTTTATCTAACTCTAACCAAATGTCTAGTACCGTACCAAAGGTTCAAAATCGTTTGAATGCAAAAGTTGCAGTTCGACTGTTGCAGGCGCGTTTCGACACCACAATTTCCAAATTAAATAGCTGATTTCGAAAAATTACTTGAGTCACGTTTAAATATACATGTAATAAATTCTGAGCATTGCAAGCATTTGTACTATCAACACTAAACACATTGTCAAAATATTTGTACCTAGAACTCTAGAAGTAGTAGAGAGAGAGAGAGAAACCTTTTATTTTGTCTGCTGCGAAAAATAGTATACGGTACAAATATAAACCGGTACAAATACATTCAACAATAGACAGGAAGCAGCGAAAGACTATATTAGTCATGGAGTCAGCTGCTTCCCGTGTTTTTAATGTGACAAATGTAAAGCATCGGCATTACGTTGCAAACAAGCTAAGCATAAGTTCCACAAAAATGTAAACAAAAAAGTGGATTCCTGTGGTTTCATTGTAACAGGATCTCATTGTAGTGGTTTCCCTAAATGTCCAACGGTAGTTATTCTGGTGTAGATATCTTGACAGCAAGCCCGTTGAGTAGGGGCAGATTTACCGGGTGGGCCTGATTAGTACAGGCTTGACAGTGGGCCCACCGAAAATCAGATTTATGAAGAAAAAAAAATGTTTAAAAAACATGTTTAACAGTGTGGCACTGAATTGTCTGTGGCATCACTATTTTACAGCATGGTACCACTTCAACAGCCCATAAATGGCCCACCAAGATATTTCCTAGGTCCATCCATAAATTACGATCTGAATGAGTTCACTGCCGTTAAGAAGTTAACTTGGGCCGGTACCAATAAGATCCTCGGGGCCCAAATCAAGACCCTAAATCATCTTGGGCCCCGTCTAAAAGTACTTCCTGGACCCCCTAGGTCCATCCATAAATTACGTTCGGAATCCGCCACTGCCGTTAAGAAGTTAACTTGGGCCGGTACCAATGAGATCCTCGTGGCTCAAATCAAGATACTTTGTAGACAAAAGCATTATATCCAAAGAATATTAAGTGTTTTTTCAAGTTCCCGTGTTCAAATGTGCCCCGTGGACCACCCTGTCAATGCTGCTGCTTAACAGTGTATTAGCTTCGTTCTGCAGTTGCTTAGAGTGCTCTGAATTCATTTTTTTCAAATGTGACAAGTAGGCTACTTTTCGTCAGCATTCCTTCAATTGCATTCCCTGATTGCTTGTAAAGGAAAACGACTCACTCTAATAATCAAATATATTTTCAGTCGTCTAATTAGACAAGTGGAACACTTGCAACGAATGGAACAAGAAGGCATGATAGAGTGGCAAGCTCACGCAACTGTGCCTCGCGCATCTCTTGATCGAATGGATGAATATGTGGAGAAAAATCTTAAATAAGCCAAAATGCTATGCTTTGCGCGTTTTATAAATTGTGTGTGTCTGTATGATGTGTTGACATTTTTTTTCAAAATTGTATTGGTAAGATTGATCACTAATAGATGTTGCCAAATGCGTTTTATCATCTTGTCGCTCTCATAAAAAGAAGACGTAGATCTCACATAAAAAAGGTAGAATAGTTTGGTGCAACAGATCAGTAAGTGTTGAGAAGGTTCCGTTCTTCTTCCCGGTTCTGTTGCGTAGGCTAAGTCAGGGGCTGGCAAGAAGTAGGCTACAAAGATTAATCGTTGATGACGTCAGCCATCTCGATCTGGCTCATGGCAAAGGCTTGTTAAATGATATGTCTTGGAGGCAATGTACGTTTAAGTTAGGCATGAATTCTAAAAAAAGACAATTTCAATTTTTTCAGGATTACCGTAACATATTGTTTGCTTTAAACAATAAATGCTATTCTACAAAAAGTGCTCAATGCCAAGCAGAGCAAATTCAGTACAGTTGGCCTAACTATTTTCTAAACGACTGCACAGCCAGGCTGCCAGAGCCAGTTTTACCCTCACTGTGGATCGTCAGAAGGTTTTCATTCAACTGAATTTGATGTAACGTATTGTTAACTTTGTGGGATGCGGAAATGTTTATTACCAGAAATCCTCTTTTGAAGCCTTAGGCTACAATTACCGTACTCATTTGTTACCTCAATAGTAGGCCTAATACTGTAGTTTTGCGCTAGTGAGACGTGGATGCCCAAGAACACTACACCGGCTATATAGGCTATCGTAGTTTTTTTTATCCTCCGATAGCCTACATTGTTTTTTCCAACCTTTAGGCCTACCACGGTTCTGACAAACTAAAATGGCTTGACTATCGTCAAAGACGATTCGTCATTGTAGTTGAACAGCTTCTATTTAGGAATATGAAGTTTGATTAACCTTCTTGCAAACAGGGCCGGATTTAGCCTAAGTGCTGCCTTAGGCAGATGAGAAAGGTGCCGCCCCCCAAAAAAAATTTTCGATTGTGATTTTCTATACAACACAGGCACTTGTTCTCATTTGTCCTCAATTACGCCATTTTTCTAAAACTTTATGAAACTAAAGTTCTTTTGTAAACCAGTCTTACTTTTTGGCTTGTTTACATACTTTAAGCATCAAGGCAAGTACACAAAATAGCCTGCAACTTTTCCATCAACCTAACATTGACTAAAAACATTTTTTCTAGGCTCCTTTAAATTTACTAACAGTGAAACAAACCGAACAAAGATTAATAAAAATTGCACTGACAAAGCTTAGTCCTCCATACTAAGCGAGACAGATAACTAAAAAAAGTGCTAAGCAGCACATAGGGGAAAGTGGTGTAACTTGGACCAGTCCCCTAACTCAAAAAATAAAAATCGTTTTGTCAATATTTTTGAACAGCTTGAAAGAAAAAATAATAATAGCCCGGATGAGAAAAACTCAGCTCATTAGGTTTAGAAACGTGGACGGGAGATTGGAATTTGTGGTTTTGGGTATGCTGATGTTATTTTGGGGAGTTGGTTGCTAAGCGCTGAGACGTTATTGGCATGACGTTTGAGTCTGATATGATGTTAGTATTATCTTTAACCTATAAGGAGATGTTGTGCTCAATTACAAGACTTGTAACCAAGTGTGGAAGTCATAGTTAGTAATTTTTAACAGTGCATGACAGTGTGTAATTTGGACCAGTCATCTCACCTATGCAGCATCGCGTCAGTTCAAAATTCCCAAAGCTGTTGTGTTAAGACATGTCCATAACAGGCTACCAATAAATATGCTACACAAGTGTCAAAAACCATTGGTCGACAACTTGATCTTCCCGAAAATATTGAAGATCAACTGGTCAAACATGTTTTGGAAATCGAGTCAAGATTTTATGGTTTAGGGGCCATAGACTTGCAGGGGGTTCTAGGTTTTTTATTTATATTAAATGTTTATAACCCCTGATAACAGCAGAACCGCTGCTGGCGTAACAAAGCTTCGATGGCGTAGAGATAACACAATGAGTCTCAAGTTCTTTTATTCGTGAGTTCGAGTTGAATTTAGATTTTGAATTTGAAAAGTTATCTTATGAGTCTGGGTTAATTTTCAGTAATATTATGAGTCTCTGTTAATTTTCAGTAATATTATGAGTCTCTGTTAAAATTGTTTTGTGCAGAGGTATATAAACCACTTTCAGAAAAAGGAAAAAGCGAATAGTTACGTAATTTAAAATTGGCAAATTCCAACAAAATTACGAACTAGGGTGAAAACTCCTGCTAGTGAGATTCCATTACAGAGGTGAACTGCGGGTATACTGAATAAGATTGAAAGCAATAAATGGCCATTTTAACAGCCTCACTTGGGAAAGCTGCGGGTGGTAGGTTATTTGAGTAAAAAATGATCCATCAAAATTATCCCGGTGCACAACAAGTGAGTTTTCTTAAGAAACGCAACTATTTATTCTCACTGTTGGGTTCCTGGGTAGAAAACTATTTATCAAACTATATTTGTGCACAACAAGTGAGTTTTTAAGAAACGTAAATGTTATGTGAGAATTACATTTTGCACAAGGTTGAAAGCAGTAGATATTCATCATGGGTCCCTACAGACTTGAGGAAGCTTGCATATGACATTGCGTCTGCCAATAATATCAATACCCGCTTCAACAGTGAAAAGGGTCTGGCTGAAAAAGATTGGCTTAAGGGATTCTTGAACCGTCATCCAGAAATTTTATTTCGAAGACCTCAAGCAACTTCAGTTCAAATTACATACTCCAATGGTCCAAAATACACACCCCAATGGTCCAAAATACACACCATATGTGTAATTTGGACCATTTTTGAACATTTTTTATTGCTTAATTATTCTGTATTTTTTTATTGTACGGTACCGGTGTGTGATTTATATTTTCTACACTGGTTTGCAAGTACCTAGACTGTATCTGGGTGAAAAATAATACACATTGACCGGAAGTTGGCTGAGTTGTGCTTATTTTTCTTTAAGGGGTTCAAAATACACACCTTTCCCCATTGTTGAAAACCAAGCAAGCGTGAAGTACTCTAGGGGCGATGACTTGCCGCACTGTTGATAAATGTGTGTGATGTGATAACATAGGCTATTTATTAATTGCTATTGTTCCCAACAATGGTTCACCTAATCAAACGTCATATAAAAACCGTTATGGTCTACTTAACCTAGCTGGCATCTTACGTCATGGAAGTTGCTAGAAAATGAGCCAAAATTGCACCATCGTTCGTAAGACTTGTGTCAAACCTGCTTAAACATGAAACATGGCATCATCACCTTTGAACACCTGTTTGAATTGCGTGACAATGTCTTTCATTATTGCGTCACAGTAGCCTACTGCGTACGTGAGTTTGAGATATTGATATCTATTCTGGTCATTCGTGAAATGGTTGCTTGAGAGTTAGTCGCACATTTACTGTTTGCTTAGTGCTTGCTAGCTGGACAAAAATTCCGTCTTTATCTAAGTAGTTTGTATTGTAGTGACAGTTTTTAGTGGTGTACGGCGTTGCATCCCGATTTCGATAGCCGCGGCTAATTTTACAGGAATACACTTTTTGAATAGACGTTTCAAAGAGTGTTTCTTTTTCGGTCATTACATGCAGACGAACGGATTCAGGAATCTTACGTTACAATTTTCCCACGAAGAGATTATGGTTTACCGCTGTGACCAGCTATATATCTGAATATATCTGTTGTGAATTATTATATTCAATTAGTAATATCAGTGTAATATATATATTCGTATTTTTTGCCGCCCCCAATAATTTGCCGCCCTAGGCAACTGCCTACTCTGTCTACTGGTAAATCTGGCCCTGCTTGCGAACGGTTTTCATCTGACCTGTGCTGTAAAATGAATAGCTATTCTGGAAGTGTTCAGGTTGTTGCTGACATAATCACACAAAAAACAATAGGCCAGCATGCCAAAAACTGCCAAAATAGAGATAGTAAACGCATGGGCGTTGTCTTAACAAAGAGTGCAAGAACAATATGGCAGTTTTTTATTGACAGATGACAGATTTCATTGACACGCCCCATCGGTCTAACACTACCAAGACAGGCATGGGTGCGCCTCAACCGTCTCCGTACGGGGTAGCCACTTTAACAAGGAAAAATTCTGCCACTGCAATTGATTAGAATGCACCGCCAACCAATCATAAGCTACGTTTTCTATGACGTGTAAAAGAGCGAAAAGAAGATGATACAAAGCAAATCAAGTGATGACCGCCCCGGGAGGCACGTCTGGGGGCGGCACTTTCAGACTACGATTTTTGATTTTGATTATAATCTGATAAACAAACGCATTTTATTTTCACATGCTTTTTCTTGAAGGGGTGGCAAAATCTGAATCTGCCCCGGGCGGCACATTCCCTAGCTACGCCACTGTTAATTCCCACTGCTATTGCCCTTTTTTCTTCTGTAGGCTAATTACCAAATAAAGTTTAAAACAAGCATTAACTCTCTGGCTGAGTGCTAGAAAGGTCACAATTGGACGGTAGCCTCTTATAACATGTTCTGATTGGTTGGCGGTTGCATTGTAGTCATTCGCAGTGGCAGAATTTCTACTTGTTAAAGTGGCTACCTCCGTACGGGCGTCGGGCTTTTCCGCTCAACCATGCACCAATGGAGAATGGCCTCCCTTCCTCCTCCTGTGAATGTGGTGCCGAGGAACAGACCGCAGACCACATCATCAATAACTGCTCCATCTTCAAGCCACCTAACGGAGTGAAAGGTCTGCGTGTCATGGATGATGAAACCAAAGACTGGCTGCTTTCTAGTAGCCTTCCAGTGTAGTCAGGAATCATCGTGAATCTGGGGTGGTATAAGGATAGACCCTCGGCCCCAGTAGCTCACACGACGACAGAAGTATATATATATATACCGGTATCCCTGATAGCTCAATTGGTTAGCGCGTCACTTCTGGAACGAAGAAGCTTCAAGATCAAGCGGCGCTGGTTCGACTCTCGGGGTGTGCGCTTGAGCAACGCACGTTAAGGACTGCTTTCCATTCAGCGGCATCTAATGGATGGAATAGTTCCCCGGCAATAAGACTTCAACAATCGGAAACTTCACTCTGTCAATCTCGGTGACCGGGCCTGCGTCAGTGATTCAAAGCCTCTACAAGTATGCGAAACTGCCAGGAATAAGCTCTGCAAGAAGCTTTCCCAGTCCGAGGATAAAGATTCAATCAATCAATCAATCAATGTTATATAGAATAGAAGCATAGGCTATATCAATATAGCCAATGTTAATTCGATCGTGCAGTTGCACTTTAACGCTATAACGTCCGCGTTTTGTCGCTTCTACCTTTTTTTGAACCTCTGCTATGTTTGTCGTATATTGTTTTTTTTTCGTTGTGATGGTCAGAAATAAAAACAAACTGAGCTGAACTGATTTAGTCAACGTCACCTTTCCTTCAATCAATCAATTTCAAATTTGCTTGCAAATTTGTGATGCCTTTCGGATGATAGAAATAATTAGTTATATTTAAGAGAGCTTTGTTTGCTTTAAAATAGCATGTGTCGGTTCAAACCCTCAAATAGAAACCAATCTGACGCTAAGAAAGTAACTATTTGCCAGTGTTTATTTTGTAAAATATAAGTGGAAGAAGAATGAATTCTTGCATTTTTTGTATTTTTCTGTATTCAGAATGGCAACTCTGATAACCAACCAACACAATTTGTTATTTTAGCAAACAAGAAACAATTAAAGTGAAAACCATTTTAACCAAACTCAGCCTTGAGATTTTGACTTTTGATGAGTATCAGCGCAGACAAAAGCAATGTCACTGTGATCTTGGGCAGCTTTGACTACCATACAAACAGTTGAATCTTTCAAGTAATGATGTTAAAGGGTGGCTTTCAGGTTCAGGCGTCATCAAGTACCGGTAATCATTATTTGTTGCTAAGCTTATTTGGTAAATTAAACCTGCATAGGGTTTGGATTAAAAATGGTAAACTAGAACAATATCATATGCATATAAGCAGATGCTTTATGATAAAGTGTGATGAATCGTAATTTGATAAATTCACTTTATAGTTTTCTCGTCCCGGACTTTTCTATAGGCTACCGTATGTTTCATTGATTGTTGGAAGCAGTCAATCATGATTCATGATACTCATAAAATGCTAAAATCTTTTATTTGTTACATCTTACTATAATGATGATTTTTAACCAACAGAAATGAAACTAGAAAATATTGTGTTCTGTACTTAGCATGCACAAACCTGTAAGGCCTAAGTCTGCCAAAGGAAAGACAAGAACTACAAGGCCCCTAGTTCAAAGAAATGTAGCACATAGTCAAGAGAGTGGATCTTTATTTAGGTATGGTACAATACATTTACGTTCAGTTTATTTTCATCCATCACAACAAAAACTATACATACCAAACATAGCAGAGGTCTAAAAAAAGAGCTGATGTACATTGTACAAGTCTTCGCCATGATAAAAAAGTATGATGACATCATGGACAAGAATCGACCAAACATATATGGTGAAACTACTTTACTTTTGCTGTTCACACACTTCAACTCGTGTGTCTTGGTCGATTCATGTCTGTGACATCATGTTATTTTGTACCAGGACGGAGACTTGTACACCAGCTCCAAAAAAAGTAGTGCTGTTTTGGAGGTAACATCTTTGCCAGATGTTCTGGCTAAAGCATTGCAACTCCAGCCGTAGCTTCCAGATTTTGGGAATATCTAATTCATACAATTAATCAGTGTTCCAACCGAGTGGTTATTGGTACACCACTCTCACCAAACAACAGTGTTTCAAAGCGTTAACCAAGCACTTTTAAAAACTGCTTTATTGCAATGTTTTTAAGGTGTTAAAGGTTTTTGCTTGACATCTTTCATTCTATTTTCAATCTTGTACATATCTTTGAGACCAATGTTGCAGGCAAAATATGTATTCTTGCATTACTACAATACCATGATGTTACAAAGTATTAGATTTAACCAAGGTCATGAACTTGACCACTGGTGACTAAGAAACAAATTGCTGTAATTGGTCAAAATAACATTGTAAATATAACACATTACATATTAATTTCAGAAATTCTGCATCAACATCAAATGCTTCTCAACGAACTTCCAACCGAGGAACAATAACTGGAAATTATGCATCTCACTCTTCTAATCTTGCACTAAATTCTACACGTGAGTGTTTTCTATCTATCTCTACCATTTAACATCTCCTGTTTCCAGTATTGTGAGGGTAAGACACCACTGAATGTCTCCTATGTTTGATGGCATTTCCCCAAGCCAGCTGATGATTAACTGATATGATGACCATGAATCTTCCTAGACATTGTTAAGCAATGCTTCTTAGGATGCCCTCTAGAGTTGTTCTAATAGACGTCAAAGGACTAAGTTTTCTTTGGCTATGTGACTTTCATGAGAAATAGGACAACAAGCGCTTTTTTGCATAAACTAAGGACTGATTTTGGAGCACTAAATTCGAAACTGTATAATATTAAAACTTTGTTTCTCACACCACATTTAGTTGCCAATCCGCATGCATTATATAAATGATGTTTATTAATAACTTAAAAACAATGTGGTTACAAGCTAAAGCCGCTGTGAGTACCAGATTTGTCCAATTCAAACTAAAGATACTTTTTACTAGTGCTTGCTACCATTTCGGTAAATTCAAGACAAGTAAGATTGTGACATACTTCCAGTCTTCCATTATCATCAACAATTTTGTTATACATGCCATGATTTAATGTTCAAATCAATTGAAAGATTTGCACCTATTGTCCATACTTAGTTGTATCAATCATTTAATACAGTGGAAAAAACAAGCTACCATCTCTTCGTGTATGATGGCCTAGCCCTAGAAACTGTGCACAAGCCTTCAGAACTGAAGGCGGAAGTTGATTGCAAATAAACTGGCTATTTGAGTCCTATAACTGCAGACAGTGCACATCGTTTCGGCCTTCCACCCTCCTCAGTGCAGTAGGTATATACACTGGGTATGGTCGGAGTGTTATCATTGAATTGTTTCAGTGCTCAAGTGTTTTTATCATGAAAAACTCAAATATGATAAACAAAATTAAATAAATTTCATTGGTGGGTATTACTTTACCAACTATATCAATGAACTTTAAAGGGCAAGATGAAAAAAAGCTTCTAACACTGAAACAATTGAACGCTAAAAACATTTTAGGCATATGTAGAACCCAAGTATACTTTTATTTGCCATCGATTTCAGCCTTCAGTTCTGAAGTACTTTGCACAGTGTCCAGGCCGTTTATTTTTGTAGGACATAACTCAATAACTTTTTGATTAAAATGCATAAAAACTGTGGGCAGACTTAGCGCTACCAAATGCGCTTGGAAAACCTTATGCAAGAAACTGATTGCTTGTCATGTTGATTCCAGCATCAACTTCAAGGATCAATTCCGTTGAAAAGGAACCAGCTCCGGCTCCCCACTTTCCCGAAATAACTAGGCCTACTTCTTCTTTGTCAAAGTACCACATTTTGCCTTCCATTGCAAATTCTCCGTCTGGCGGAGACACCCTGCAAGGATTATACACCGCGAGACAAGATGCTAATGCACACTTCAACGACGTGGATCTTCTCACTGAACAAGCGCAGCAAATGATATTGGATAGCGCAATGCAGCAATCCTCCAAGAAGCCGTCACCTCCTCAAAGTGCGAAAAGAAAAGTCCTCAAAGGTGATGGGAGTGGTGAAAATAAACGGCAAAAAATGTACAAGACGCAGTCAATATTCACACCATTGAGGAAACAGCTCGTGAAGGAATCTCCGATTCCGCGAGTGCCTCGCGAGCCAGGTCCCGATGAAGACCGGCTCCTGCTTGCATTGAAACTGCCAGACGGCGCTCGAGTAGAGCGACACTTTCGACCTAACACGAAACTTATAAATGTCCTCGCATTTGCACATTCACAGTTTCCCGTTCTTCCCATCTCTCAGTCCAACTTGTACCGTATGGATGTAGTCCCCAAAAAGTTGCTCCCACAAACTGACCTAACTCTGCAACAAGCTGGGATACATCACAGGACGGTTCTTTACGTGGAAGAAAGAGACGACGACAATTGACCTTTTTTGTAGTTTTGTAATGTTCAGCATTGCATACCAATGTGTGGCTTACACTGTGCAGATTTTTTACATACGGTATATGTTTTTGTGCCACTATTTTTGTTTGCTCATGTGATCCGTTTCTTTCTGTTGTTTCTTCTGAGAAAAAAACTGTTATATCATTGTTTATTTTCGATTAATTTATTTATTTTTGTCGAAAATATACAGCTGTAGTCCTAACATACCACTGGCATAGATGCATTAGGTCAACCTAGTACAGTCATCTGTTCAAGATGAACAACACTGCCGTATTGTGAACCATATCTGTCTGTCATGTTTCGAGACGAGCAAAGCACTTCTCAGTAAAATTTACGTACCGTAGTTCGCTGTTGCATGTACTAAATTCTTAGACGATCCACCACATGGGCATAAGAGATCCTAAGAGATGGGCAAGAGAGGCCTGCAAAGAAACGTGCCAAGGTAGACATTACGCATGTTCACCTGTTTGACCAATGATATGATAGAATCAGGAGACCTATACTTACGTTTAGCTAAACTCTGTCTGTCTTAAGCAGTAACAGAGACTCAAGCACCACTCAAACGTTGCATTTTTCAAGTCTTCTTCAACGCAGAAATCATCACAGTGTTCATGGCATGGTAACAAGAACAAAATACGAAAAGTACACAAACTGGTTGTTGAACAATAAACAACCGTCCACTTCCAACTCAATTGAATCTTTGCTATACAGAAGTTTCATCGGCAACAAACATTCCATAACACACGGACAGCTCCTATCATAAATAACCATTTTTAAACTTAAGAAACACCAGAAAGCAGTGCACACCTAAACTATATGTACCCTGGACATGAAGTCAACTGTTTTTTACTTTGATTCAACATCCTGCATACGAAAATACGATAATGTACAAAACGAATGATTTGCTATCTAGCCGCTTGCAACAGATCATGCCATCAGACAGACTGTGCGTCCGAGACAAGTTATCAGGTGATAAAGTTTTTGGCGGCATGTTAGATAACATTATTGTAAAGCACTTTTGGGGGCATTTCCTTGGTTCTTGAGGGATGATTTTAAAGGAAAAACTGAAAATATTACTTCCGTTAGAGGGAGCAAAGGAATCAGGAACACCTCACAGCAATATATAAAAACCAATAAAAGAAATGGCGTAGCAAAAACGTAATATTCACACGAACAGCACAATAAGTTTTTAATGAATTCCGCTATTTCTACCAATCAAAGTGCACAAACAGGAAGGTGGCTGTGCGTGGTGATACGGGCGCACGAAAGTGGTTCGTTTATTTCACTCAGTCGTTTTTTTACAAGTCACTGGTTCAAAAAGTAACCCACTCAGCATGTACATCTCACACAGCAAAATCCGTCATTCGTACATTGATTCAACGTCTGCAGACGTTGAATCAATGTAAAAATGACGGATTTTGCTGGAGGAGATAGGGCAACGAATCCCATCGTGATTGTCAGACCGAAAAATTGTCGGATCTAGTGCAATGGAAGTAAACAATCTTTAAAAAAATTCAAGCAATGATGACCGAAGGTAACGAGGATCAGGTGCAAACAACGTTTTCATCACATTTTCAGTATTGCCATATTTTTTAAGATAATTTCTGAATCGTCGGAGTCACTGAGTCCGAGGTTGGGTGACGGTGTGTTTTTCTTCTTCTCGTCACTTCTCTTCTTGCGCTCCTTTCGGGCCTGTTCCTTCCTGTTCTTGTTGCTCAGCTGCCAAGACAAACGAGTCGTCAATGGCAGAGAAAGTTTTGAGCAAGATCAATGAGCAAAAGTTGCCCTTTTCACATCGTTTCAACGTCTTCAGACCCCTGATGACGTTGAAACGATGTAAAATGGGCAACTTTGGTGAAGTGGTTTGGCCAATTGCAGATAGGCTGAAGACAAGTGGCTTAGAAAAGCTTGGGGAAATATCCATTTATGATTTGACAACCTGGGGCATTAAGCGTTATTTAGCAAAATTAGCCTTTTCACCGCTGAAATATGACCGAAAGAGTTGTACCTTTTTCATAGGTTGAGCTGTTTTCTTCTTTGCATCCTGCTTATTGGATAAGTTTTGATTTCCAAATAACCTTGAACCAGTTCCATTGGTTTCCCAAAGCTTAGTATGAGAGAAAGATTTGGAATTGTTGGAAGACTGTGCTTTGTAGTTAGAAACATGAGGGCTTTCATCTGAAAACGTAAGCAAATATCAACTATGTGCTTTCTATATCTCATTGCAAAGCATGCGTCATCAATTGACATCCGCAGAGGCGCGTTGCTATGTACTGTGCTTGGTGGCTTAGTGGTTAGTGCGCCCGCCTCTGAAGCGGTAGGCATGGGTTCGATACCTTGTCGGGTCATACCAAAGACTTTTTAAAAATGGTACTGAATCTAATTTCTGCTTGGCACTGAGCAATGGAGTGGATTCGGGTAATAATGTACTCAGTTGCGCCTCTATACGGCTGCATTGACACTGTCTGTTATGTAAAGCGCTGTGGAGCAACGCATTCTGCGATGGATACAGCGCTATATAAAAACTAACATTATTATTATTATTACTGTAAATAGGGAATTCCTTCACAAGATGACACCTTTGTGACCACACAAAAAGAACGCTAAACACTTCGTTTATATGGTGACTGAAAACTAAATGGTTGATCACAGTATAGTGGATTGTAAGTGTCATGGCGAGATACACTTGTACAATGCGCAGAAATGACAACTTCCATATTACATCACCACATGATTATGAGTCACAAGTGTTGCCAACATGACAAATCTAACCTGAATCCTCTGGGGACGACATAGTCTGTTGAATGATCACAGTGGTCAGTTCCTCATCATGATCATTGTCTTCTAACAGTTGCTGGATGAGTTTTGCATCCTGAATGTGAGGAAATTGCGAAATTAGTCGAGAAACATCGGCAAGTCTTATGGGCACCTGAATGAGATCCAAGCCCAGCGAGCAAAATTTGTCACTTTACATTGATTTTGCTAGCTGGAAAGCTACCGGAGAGTTGGCGTATTTTACAAAAAACACAGAGTACACGTACCATAAGTGAGGCAAAAACAATTAAAACAAATTAGCGGGATTGCTAAGAGATTGCGTTACTTCATTTCATGAACATCACTTGTTCAGCTGCTTGACAAGGCCGAACATGTTGCATAGCCGAAAACGTTTGCAGGTTTTAGTTAATTTCCATATATTCAATGCCTTGTCATTGCTTGGTTTTATATGCGTATGCTTCAACAATGTTTCCACTTTACCAAGGTTGTATTAGTAAGGGAAGTGGGTATGTAAAAAGCCTGTCGCAACGCAATGTGACATCGAGATTCCGTTGCGTCATTATCATCACATGATGATGACGCTGATGTTCCAAGCCGCTTTTGCGTAGAAAGTTATTTTTGATATCAGCAAAAGGAGGTACCTGACAACCAGTCAAGTTTGAAATGTGTTGAATCTTCTTTTTCATCAAAGTGGCAGAAGAAGGTTGCTTTCTTCGGGTGTCACGCTTCAGTGAACTCTGTTGCTTATTTTCTGATTTTGTCTGCAGTCACACAAATATGATTTTACAGTTGAACTTTCCTAAACATTTTGGATAAGACTGTCCTTACCTTATGTGTTTTTCAAAACTACACAATATCGAAGCAAGTTTTCTTCAAAAAAAGGAATGACAAATACAGTAGGCCTGCCACGACAGATCCAAACTTCATCAAACGAACTATGAAGATAAATGTATACTACATTTCAATTTACCGTTAGCTTGACTGCAGCGGGGCAGTGGGAATTGTCGTTCAGTTTCCGAACGCTGGAGTAGTGATCTCCGTTGTGGTAGGAAATGTGCAGTTGTGGTACATTTCCACGCTCGCTTCCGTTTATCTGCAAATGCCAGGATAACTTAAGTGTGCTTTTTGAAAATGAACCTGCACCACTCGATAGATTTCAACGGAACAATGAAAACTTCACTCTGCCAATCTCGGTGACCGGCTCCACGTCAAAGGCCTCTACAAGTGTGCGAAACTGCCAAGAATAAATATCAAGCTTTGTCAGTCCGAGGATAAAGATTCAAACCAATCAACCATCATCTTTGTTAACAAATCTTTGGCTTATAAAATGCAACAGTCTTGTATTGATACAACTTTGGCAATGGCGACACTGATTTTGAGTCATTTTCCGGCTTGTCAATATTGCAAGCATTGTAAGATGTTGACAAAAATACACCTTTACGTCCATTATTAAGCATGGGATCACGTGTTTAGCCAAGACACTACACAGTCAAAAGCTCTCAGGAGTAGAGCCAAAACCCTTCCGCATAAATTTAAATTAGCAACTTAATTTAGGACGCAAGATCATTGCTGCACTAAATATCCAGCCAGAAAACGTCTTTTTTACATTGATGTTACGTTTGCAGACATTAAATCAATGTGAAAACTGATTTGATAGGTGGAGAAACACTACACTCCATTTACAGAAATTTTCCACTGGTCAGTAAATAGCAACAATAAGACACAGCAATCCTACCGTCCACATGGGGGCGTTTAGTTGATGAATGACCACATTCACTCCATACTTCCGTGCAAATGCAACAATAGCATCATTGCCAGCGTAGGTGCCATCTTGCCTTAACTTGTAGACTAGGAATAATACAAAAAGTGTGCTTAAAGTAAAACATATGAATATGCTTTGTATTTAACAGATAGCTCCGCAAGTGGAAACCTTTTATTGATTTTCTTCTCCAGATTACTACAAAAATTAAAAAACAATATAAGTTATAATGTGGTTTCTTTTTGAAATAATAAGTGTGTTTTTAAGAAAGTGAAACAAGTACTATACAACTGTCAAACACACAAAAATCCCAAATTACTGTAATGCAAAAGAAATTAAAAATTTCTAATTGTGTAAAAACTGCATTACTGCGGTATTGGATATAGCGATTATAAGATGGTGCTGCAATCTTCCAACTTCAAGCTTTGAGATTCAATGCAAGGAATGATTGATGTCAAATATATGCACAGACTTAAAATTTTTACACACGTTCGTGTGTCAACTGCACACTAAACAACAGAAATAACTTTGTTTAAAGTGAAAGGTAATTCCACGCTTGAATCCAAGCATTAGGGGATCAGAAGATGAGGTTCTCATTACACAAAGCCTTCAGCTATAATGAGAGTAATGTGGCGAGTTCCTTTCTCTTGGCCGCCGTTTCTTCAGCAACTACGCTCAGCTGATTTCTTAAACACAGGGCAGAGGTAAGCAGTGTTTATCAACAAACACCATAAGCCGGGAGTCAAATCAGGTAAATACAATTTTACATATCAATTATTATACTTGTAACATGCAATGTACCATGGTCATCAAATGAACAGTCATCTTCTACAAAAGGTTCAAAGTCGCAACGATGGTTGATCATATGTTTCACGACTTCTTCACGATATTGCTGATGATTCCACGAATGACCATCCATCTGGTCAGCAAGTGCTCGGAACAGGCAATTCCTGTACAATTAAACAAGCTTTCCTTGAAATTTTATAGTTGGCCACAGCATACCGCAGAAAAAGTGGTACTACTGGCACTTTCAAGAAATAATTTTTCAAACATAATTTATATGTAACCTGGTTTTTAAGTTTTCTACAAACATCAATAAATGCAATATGGATGTTCTACTGTAATTCTTGATAATGCTTTCTGTAACTCTGTACAATAGATTTCATTGTGCTGCATTATTAGACTATAGTAGTATATGGTATTCCATGTAACAAAAAATCAGTTTAGTTATCCAGAAAGTATTTTTCTTACCCGTCTCCAGGAATATCTCTCAACTGCAACCCAATACTGGCGAGCTGATTTGAAAAACCTGCATAGTTTTCATCTTCCATTAGATATGATGACATAACCTGAAAAAAAAGTATTAATTCAAACTGTGAAAGCTCAGTATGGCATTTTGACTGCAAGCCTGTTTACACACATTTGTACAAACAATGAGCTACCAGGTGAAAATTTAAAAAAGAGTGTTTTTGCTTCAAACAATTATTTTAGTAATTATATAGTTATTTATCAATGTCACCCAGTCTATGAAATGTAACTCAATTATGTACAAAAACATGCATGTATGATTGTAACTGCTGACTGTAATGTATGTATGCATGTATGCATATGATTCATTGTATGTATGTATATGATTGTATGTATGCATGTATGGGAGTAGATAATAATTAAGCCTTCTACAGCAAAGGTCAGCTCAAGAGTTGACAGTCAAAACTGGTGATACTGTACAGAACCAGTGATACAGAAACGAGCTTCATGTAAAAATGTAGAACTGCTATTTTCTGTCGGTAAATTATCTTAATAACATAAGAACGGCGAAATTAGATAAAAATCAAATGTATCATACAAGTACTGAAAGTAGTAGCATGACACCGCCGCTAGACTCCAGCCAACTCTTTTCATGTGTGCAAGTATCTGGTGGCTAGACGTATGCTTTTTTCTTGCTGGCATGAAAAGGATGTTAAATAGTGAAATTTCTTAAAATCTGCATGGCCTACCTCTTTGTGTTGTTTGTTACTTTGATGGGCCTTTCTCATTATTTTTTCTTCTCGTTTTCTTAGATATTCTGCATTACGAAAATGTTTTGGATCATAACCTGACATGTTTTCACACCTTATCTCTTCAGTACCTATTGTTCCTATAACATAAATTATGATAACTTGGTAAGCAAAACTACAGAGTAGGCCAAGTTCACTATATATGATATAGGTTGGAGCTATGACGATCTATATTGATACACAAGCCATGCCAACTTGTAAGCCTCAAATTCGACTGGAGGGGATCTACTTCACATGCTAGTACTTACATTTAGCCCAAAATACAAAGTACATTTAGCCTAGAGTTTAAAGTTATCGGCATTCAGTTATTATTGAACATTTGCACATTGGTAAGGTCTGTACATATAGATTGCTAAAGCTTATATTGACTAAAGCAAACAGTACAGTAATCCAGCTCAATTTTAATTCTGGAAAAATTTTGCAAAAATAAATTCCAGTAGGCTATACTACGCAGATGGTGATTCAGTCATCCCCGAATGGCTTCAACAACTGGCATACCTCCGATTGTTTTAAGTATAACAAGGAGGTCGTCGTCGTCGTCTGAGCTTCTGGGGCCGAGGGTCTATCCTTTAGGTAACATGTTCTTTCAATTAGGTTAATTCAACTACTTACTCAAGCTGTTAGGTTTAGTAGAATTTCTAAATTTATTTGATCTACATATAAGCTTAAAGTCTACCAGCACATCATTTACTCATCTTAAACTTTTGTGGTTTTGCACTTTTTTCTTTTGTTGGTTTTGTTCTTAGGTTTATTTTAACATCGTTCATTAATGTTGTTGCAATGTTGCATTCTGATAATAAAATTGAGTTTAAAGTTGCTAAGTTCACAACATTTTTTGAGAAAAGGGTACTTGAGTTTTAGACATAAAAATGTGAGAGTTTCATAAAGTGCATGCTTTGGCAGTAATTTTAAATTTGTATGGAAGGTCTATCCCAGTGGTTCTTAAACTTTTTTGTATGTTTTATCCCTTTAACAACTTAGATGAATATCAAATTTACCCTGAATAGATAAAATGGTGCTCATTTATTAAAAAACGAAAGTAACAAATTACATCAGTTATATTTAATGCAACGGATGCGCTTTCTTTTTGGCAACGAGTTGTTCAATATCTGGTAAAGCAGGAGATAATGAAGAATATCGGATTCAACATGAAGTTGGTTTCATGCTTTAGATTTGATAGTAAGCAATGCAGAGATGAGAGAAGCCGTATTCGCATAGGTAAGTTGAAGAAAACGTGACCAGAACATTCAGAGCTTGAACAGCTGAACACCTATCCTTGGATAGCAATGTTCTTATTTTAACCCAAAACTTTTCTAGGTTGCAAGAGTGAAACTCATCTTTTGCAAAAGAATCGTTTGTTAATTCTATGAATTTTTCTTGGGTCCACGTCTTTTAGGCGCTGACAGTTAGGCGCTGGTCTATTAGGCGCGCACACTGTGGCGTTTGGATATTTAGGTGCGGAGCATTGTAGCGCCCGTTCATTTAAGTGCTATTCCTAGTAAAGTCTGCAGATTGTATCAGCTTGGCAGGTAGGGCAATGCTTTTACACAAAATGTTATATTGAACAGAAAAATATGTTGTTTTGTTAATGCGCGTGTGGAGATGAGGTGCGAGACAACGCTCTACTCCTCTTGATATTTTATTAGCGGTGTCCGACAAATTGTTCGTAAGCAATTGTTCGTAAAGCAATTGTTCGTAAAATTAATTCTTCGTAAAACAATTCTTCCTAAAGCATTTTTTTCGTGCATGCAGTTAAAATTTGATGTATACGAAGAAATGCTTTACGAAGAATTATTTTACGGATTTCATTCATTTTACGAAAAACAGTTCACGAACAATTGTTTTACGAACAATTGCTTACGAATAATTGCTTTAAGAACAATTGCTTTTAGAACAATTGTTTACGAACAATTTGCCTATAACCTTTATTAGCACATCTCCACAGGACATTTGCTATGCATCCTGAACACAGGTTGCAGCCAGATGGAACTTTACTTAATATGTTATCTTTCGCAATTACTTCTACTCGGGATGGATTGGTCGTGTGGCGAGTTCGTATGAGACAACGCTCTACTACATGAATACATTTCTATAGGGCATATGAACCCTGGCTACAAGTTGCAAGCATAATAGTAGAGTCATTTTCAGAGGATCCGTGACCGTGTTTAGGATACCAAAGTTTCTCAGTGGATTTAACAAGGGCAACTGATACTAAAAAAAATAAGCTCCCATATACCTCGCGAAAATGGCGGGAAAGTTGTTATTTTAGACGTTTATCAAAATGGCCGCCACCGCCATCTTGGAAAACTGATAAAGTTCTATTGACGTGTATGGCCAAAAATGACGATTTAGATGCCAATTCCCACTAATTTTGGTGTCAGAAACACAATCGGAGGGCATAATTCATGATTCAGAGTCCCCTTGACCTCAAAATCCAAGATGGCTGACGTAAGCGGTCCCCTACTGTATTAAGATTGACTATCACTGCAGGACAAATATGATGCACATTGCACAGCTGTCAGAATCACTTCCGCTATCATCATCGCTGTTCCCTATACATAGATGACTTGTAGTTGTTGGAAGTTCCAGGGATGGTGGAAGTGCAGGTTGGGTATAGCGTATTGGGAGGCATATGCCATTTACAAGGTGCCATCCATGGCCAATTGGTGATGGATGATTCTGAAGCTAGAAGTTTTTCTGCAGATATGTGAGGTAATTGGTGCGCTCTAAGTGTGGTCGTAGACTGTCAGAGTCAGGTACCAGTCTGATGATCGTCTTTTTCTTGAGTTCTGACTACTTCGCTGCTCTCACCTCTCCCAGTGTGACAGTGTCTTCTGTTTGGTGTCACGATAGATGTACCGGATAACAAATTTCTGTAAGTCATTGATGATTTCTTGTGTGACCGGGAAGGTTGTGCCACAACTCTTAAGGAGGTTGTGAGCTTCTGATGATTGTTCTACACTGTCAACAATAGTTTTCTTGTCTACTCCTTAAAAGCCGGAGTTATGATCGCATCCGGTATGAACATGAAGTGGGATCAAAGACTCTGCCATTGCCTCATCACACAAACACCGAGCACTTATCAGCTGAGATTTGCGTTTCAAGCACAAGAGTCCTGATATTTGCCAAGCCACATAGGCTGCCTGAACATAGTTATCGGTATCCTTAGTGTCTATGACAACCGCTTCTGAATACCCCTCGGATCGCAGCTTACCATAGAATGTGCACAGAGCTGTGTCTGCTTCTGCATGGGCGCATGTGAGATTCTGCAATACTTCATCTGTGGTGAGATTCCTTGCTGGTTTGCCAACAACACAATATATGAACTGAGTAGTAATTGTAAATGTCCTTCTTTTGAAGGCAGCCTCGATGAATGCTTGAAGGCGAAATTTATTCTCTGGCTTACTAAGAAGAGCATGAAAGTCTCTACTAAAAGGAAATTTGTCCTCTGATTTCATAAACACATTGCGAATGGACTGATTTTTTTGACGGTGTTGTCGTTCACTATCTTTGATGGAGAAGTCTTGCTCATACGAGTCATTCACCAAGATAATACGTTCTGCATTCGTATATCGGTTCAGGACAAAGTTCACAAGTTTCTCACCATACTCTACCCACGTTAACTTGGTTCCATCTGCTTTTTCTCTGTCTTCAGTACTAGGGGTTGTTAGACGCCATATTAGTCCAATATCTACTATTGATGTGTAAATATCAGGGTAAGGCATGGATGTCATTGTCAGCTTTTCCTGTAGCTTACTCTTCTTCTTAATTCCAGATTGTAGGGATCTTAGTGTCTGATCTGACTGGTCAATTGGATCACCATGGAACTCGGTGAGACATGCACTGATATCCTGCACAGATTGTTCATCTATCTTCATCTTACTTGGGGCACAATCTGCATGCTTTCTTGAACCTAGCCTCTTGTGATTTGCGTGACGATGGACACAAACTTCTATCCAGTTGACGTTATTAACATTCCGGGTGTTTGACAGCAGTTGCTTCTCATTCTTGAGAATAGCCAACCATCCAGACTTAAGCTTGGAACCTTTATTCATCGTTGACTCTATCCATATGTCTAGGCCAGGGCAATACATGAGTAGGGTTTACCAGTCATTGACTGTGTAAACATGCCACACTCCATGAATTGTGCTTGGAGATGGGGAAAACTTTCCAGGACTGCAATGAAATCTGGAAGATGACGTCCATATCTATCGTTATCATAGATACGCATCCAAGGAAGCATAAACTTCAGTGAGGACTTGAACTCCATCCAGTTTCTTTTCCTTATGGCATGGATATTTGAGTAAGTATCTCTACCGCAATCTTGTTGGTCTACTGTACAGCGTAACTTACTGAGAGATACCTGGATCTCTTCAGATAGAGTGGAACCTTCCAAACGTTTGTCTAGTGCATGGTGGACTAAGTGCATGGTGGATAAAGCCTCGTAGAAGAGTCCAAGGCAACGCACACCGCGGTTAAAGTGTTGTCCACGCAGAACTTGATCTACGGATCCATCTGCAACGACACCTGCAGCCACCAGTACATCTGAAATGTCTGAGACTTTGAGCCTCTTGTAGACCGCATTGATGAAAGACATCTGGATATGAAAGGGTCCCATGAATGGCAATATGTCAGCAGTCATGTCTGGATTCTCACTTTTCAATTCTAGCAATATTGCGTAGACAGGATGATCACCGACAATAACGGCAAATGGCATCTTCTTGTCATCACTTGCCTTCGCAAGCTTCCGCCGGACTTCACACAGAATGGTCTTGCTTGGTGGATCAGGATAAGTCATGTGATAAATTGCTTGACTTTTCTGGGTTTCTGGTGATAGCTTGGCCTGGAAGCCAGAAGGTAGATTTAACTCTGGCAGGTCTGGTTGGACAAACATGACATTTGTACGATGTGATTGGCCACTTCCAGTCAAAGTGTCACTTTCGAAGTCATCGTTGTCGACTATACAATGTATACATATTGCGGGTGTTCCTTCAGAAAGTTCAAATGGACACTCAGTTGAATGCTTCAGGTCAGTAACTGACCAGAAATCTCTAAGCATAAGTACATCGTTGTAACTGATTCCCAGGCCATCCTTATGTAATATGTCTACCATTTCTCTTCTCTTTGCCATACCATGTAGCAGTACAGCTAGGTTTGTCTCAAATGCAGTACGTCTTCCAGTGATGTAGCTGGTCAAAATAGATGCAATTGATCTAACTGGGGGCGTCTCATCGACTTCAAACTTAGTGGGGTGCTTTAACCAAGTGATGAGCTTCAAGAGGAGATTATTTAGGTCTTCATTTTCTAATGTATGTATGGAGGCCAAGGAATAGTTTTTGTTTTGATGATCTGATCTCTGAATCTCCCATCTCAGAATCTCCCAGCTGAATCTCCCTTCAAGAAACTGGACTTTGCTGTGGAATAGTACCCATAATTTGAAGTAATGCGTTTGTAATCCAATAGTAGACCTTGCAGTGTACGGATTTCATGATTTTTAAAGATAACTTGACAGACATGATGAAAGAAGATTGCTTGGGCCTCTCGAAGATTAACCTGTTGCAGATGCTGTGTAGTTTCATCAGACAAAGATTTCTTCAGTGGATTGTTGACATAATTGCGCCAATATCGACGATGATAACGAACTGTCTGGGATAGACGCGAGTAGGGTATTCAATCTTTCTCTTATAAGCTCATCTAACAGACAAACTGTATGCAATTTGAACCGGTTCCATGCGTCTTCTGTTGACAGAAGCAAAAGTTTAGATTTGCCAGGATTACTGTTTTTTGTGGTCCCTTCATACACCACACACAGAGATTCTTATCATGAACCACTCCAGTACTAGAACGAAGCTTTTTAGGCACATTTCCTGGCAGTTGTTGACTTGAAGTTGATGCTTGAGCTTCTTCTTCCTGTTCAGATTTCCGTTTACGATTCTGTGCTTGCTGAATATAGCGATTACTGCTGATCTGGATGTAACATTTACTATGCATGTACAGGCCTTTAGGCCTCTTGTCCCATTCCACTGCTGCATAGGCATGCTGAAATTTATCAAGTTCCTTACACCTAAAAGTCTTGCTCTTTAGATTCTCCCACTTTGTATCAGATGCATTGTCCGTACGATCATCAGCTATACACGGTTGTTGACATAATATACATTTTAATTCAGGCCCTGGGTTAGGCCCATCACTATCTCTACCATCCATGCTTAATGAATCTTAAGCAATAGACCTGCAGAAAGTAAACAGAAATCTTGATCAGTCAGCATTCTTGGTTTACATTTTAGTTTCAGAGGATCCGTGACCGTGTTTAGGATACCAAAGTTTTTCAGTGAATTTAAAAGCATCATATTTGTCCTGCAGTGATAGTGAATCTTAATACAGTAGGGGACCGCATACGTCAGCCATCTTGGATTTTGAGGTCAAGGGGACTCTGAATCATGAATTACGCCATCCCATTGTGTTTCTGACACCAAAATTAGTGGGAATCGACATCTAAATTGTCATTTTTGGCCATCCATGTTAAGAAATAGAACTTTATCAGTTTTCCAAGATGGCGGTGGCGGCCATTTTGAAAAACGTCTAAAATAACAACTTTCCCGCCATTTTCGCGAGGTATATGGGAGCTTATTTTTTTTAGTATCAGTTGCTCTTGTTAAATCCACTGAGAAACTTTGGTATCCTCAACACGGTCACGGAACCTCTGAAAATGACTCTACTATAATGGTGCGATTTTGCTCGTTATTAAACCTAATCGGGGTTTTGACGCAAAACTAAGTTACTCTTCACTCAAGCCTACCACCCGCTTGAATATAAGCTACGGTATATTTTTTACTGATGTTTAGTGTAGCCTAGTTATTATTTGACTCACTAAAAGTGACTCAGTCATGTTTGGAAACTTGAATAATTTATTGATAAAGCTTTCGCCGACGCAAATCTGGACTAACAACAAATAAATGCCCAACACGAGCATTAAAATACAATATATTTTTCTGTTCAATATAACATTTTGTGTAAAAGCATTGCCGGTTTAAGCAGCTTCACGCACGGAAGCCATGACAATTTTTTCTGTTCAATACAACATTTTGTGTGAAAAGCATTGCCCTACCTGCCAAGCTGATACAATCTGCAGACGTTACTAGGAATAGCACCTAAATGAACGGGCGCCACAGTGCTCCGCACCTAAATATCCAGACGCCACAGTGTGCGCACCTATTTGACCGGCGCCTAACTGTCCGCGCCTAAAAGACTTGCTCCCTTTTTCTTGGATTGCTTCAGGAACATCTTTCACTTTACATACAAAAGGATATCTCACTACTTTCATCAAAATGCTGCCAGTATTTATCCCAGGAAAATATCGTTCAAACTCCTCCTGCAAGTTTTAAAGATAGCTGATGATATCATCCTTCAAGTTTTGATTAAGATCATCTCCAGTCAAGCGATGAACCGATATCTACAATACCAATCCTACAGCTGGCACAATTTTTCTGTCCCGTCAACTGATGTGGATATTTTGATTGATAGCACATTTACCCCCCAACACGAGAAAATTTACCCCCAGGGGTAAATTTACCTCAGTTTAAAAAATGCTAGTCTATCCTATGTGCAACGTGATGATCTATTAAAATCAAAATGGGATAGAAAAAAACACATAAGCTCGATAGGCTATGGTAAATTCATATAGGCACCACATTTATTTTAAAATCATAGCAGCTGTTTTATCTTGATCAATAATCTCAGTGATTGGGCATATGTCAATGCATACAAAGCATGTACCGGTATATACATTGTAATGTACAAGTTATGGGGTGCAACCTAATTCGTACCATGAACAAATCGTGCCGTCAGTTCGTACCTTAAAAAGATCGAGAGAAAAAAATTAAAAAAGGCTGAAGTCGCTGATCGCAGTTTCCGCAAGGTTAGGGTATCGGTTAGGTATCCGTAGTTAGGGTATCGGTTAGGTATCAGTATCCGCAAACAAACAAACTGAAAAGTTCGAGAAAAAAAATAGAACATTGCTAATCGCAGTTTCCGTTTTTCCGCAACCATTTAAAAAAAGGTTAGGGTGTTTCCGCAAACAAACAAACTGAAAAGATCGAGCGAAAAAAATAGAACAAAGCTGAAGTCGCTGATCGCAGTTTCCGTTTTTCCGCAAACATTTTAAAATTTCCGGTAATGATCCCAAGAGTTTGCCGAAGTCGCTGATCGCAGTTTCCGCAAACATTTTAAAAGGGTTAGGGTTGATCGGAGTTTCTGCAAACATTTAAAAAGGGTTAGGGTTGATCGGAGTTTCCGCAAACATTTTAAAATTTCTGGTAATGATGCTAAGAGTTTTTGTTTGTTTGCGGAAAACTTTGAAATCTTTGTGGAAACTACAATCAGCGACTTCGGCTTTTTTTAATTTTTTCTGTTGATCTTTTCAAGGTACGAACTGACGGTACGAATTGTTCATGGTACGAATTAGGTTGCATCCCAAGTTATGCAACATTGCCAGGATTAAACTCTCAATGAAACTTTTCCAGTCTGAGAATAAAGATTCACACAGTCAAACAGTTTTTCAAGGCCTACAGTAGCTGTCCTTTGAAATCGTAAGGTTAAGCTTGTACAATTAGTAATGCTACGGTAATTAAGCTATGATCCAGAGGAGGGTTTGCACATTGTAAATTGATAACTGTGAAGTTTTCTTAGCCTGTTTAGAGTAGTTAGACGAAGCTGTACAGTATTAATCGTGTACAGTTGGTACAGTAATGGTAACTAGGCTGCAGTGGCGTATATTCAGGGTGTTCAAGATGTGCACTGCACACCCCAAGAAATCCAGAAAAAAAGAAAATTTCCATCGGTTGTCGATGTTCTTTACTTTCATGATATTCTAACATCTTGCTGCATGCTGATTGCTTTCTTTTCAATTGCAAAACTCGTCCCCTTCTAATTTTAATACTCCAACGTTTGAGGTCATTGCCTTTAATTTTTTTCGGTCATTACCTTTAAGCTGGGTGAGCACTGACAGCTTGGCGAGTGCTATTTAAAATAAACAATTAAGAAAAATGACGTCACAAGGCAGCGAAAACAGCAATGGTTTTAGGTCAGCCAGGCTGTGCACTCGCTGATCTGCACACCTTGGTGCGTCATTGGGGGAATCCCAGGCAATAGCAAGTTTTAGCTTGTTGGATTAGAGTTTGAGGTGATCAGCGCTGGAAACAACTTTTGCTAGAACTGAAGCAAAAGCAAGCTTTCTACGACGATGTAATTCAAAAATTTATTGCACAAACAAGAAGAATCGAATTATGCTATAGATGAATTTTCCTTCTGTAGTCGAGGTGTTAAACATTTTCGTTTTTACTAAATAGTAGGCTACGGCGGATAAAAGTACAGACGACCAACATAGCAATCGACTTTCTTTTCTTGTTTATTATCGAGTTGCTTTGCTATTGTTTTTTGTTTTGACTTTCACCTGTTTGTTTTTAATTCGCTTGTACATTTCTCAAGGTGTTGCAACCGTGCCTAATCCTTGCATGAAGTAAATCATTTCCATCTCGAGCACGCTTTAACTTTCGCGTTTTTTCACACTCCTGCTGTGTTATGGCAAGTAATATTGTTCGTTTTGATGGTCGGAAATAAAAAGTGAACTGAAGTATGTGACTTTAGAAATGCAACTTAATGTTTGATATTATTAAGTCTTTCATTCAATAGGCGCTGTCAAATAAATATCTATTTTGTATTCTTCTCCATTCCGACAACATTATTTTTGTCAGTTCTGTTCATGTTCAGAATTTGTGCTGAAAATGCTCTCAGAACGCACCAAATTCAATGTTAATTTTAAAAATTTTCTGGGGGAGGCCCCCCAGACCCCCCGCTGTTGCTTTGCCGTCACTGAACACCCTGTCAAAGTGGTCACGGTACGCCACTGCTAGGCTGTGGCCTACAAATCACAAGTTCCTATATTGACACTTGACAACCAACATTTTGAAGTTTAGTCTTAAAGCAGAGTATTTTGCATTCTTTCAGTAATTCCTTGATTAAACATTTCAACCACACTTTTTCTCCACGAAACTATGAATTAAAGGTAGCCTAAAGAATAAAAGCGGAACAATCAATCGATTACAAAAGTTTAGATTAAGCTTAGCTTCTGAGCTGAGTCCTGAGGTGGTGTGAAAGTTTTAGACTTAGTGGATAACCGGATAGACCTATGTCTTTTAGTGACGGAAAATTTTCTTTTTTCCGTCAATAAATAATTCTAATTTTTATCGGTGGCTAGAATTTGTTTGATTGTTTTTCATATATTTATCCTGCATTGCGGGAAAGCGCACTTGAGCGCTATGCATCGGTGTACGCCTTCCGACGTACACCTGACCCACGCTGCAGCCTACGGCAATGTCTGTTTCCGGTTGTCTACTCTACTTATGACTTAAATTTTGTACAGTACTACCCATTACTCGAAATCGATCGCTGGATAGAGGCAATTATCGTAAAGTTTCTTGCCCAGAGAAACAACAGCAAGTGAGTTGGCCACTGCTGCCGACTATATATTCAGATAAACCAAAACTATGGCAGCAGCTTTCCATCTCCATAACTGGGAAGCTGATCGTGAGCTTAATGTCCTGAACAACGAAAAACCACTGTTCTTCTGTTCCGAACCAAAATACCTCGGGGTGACATTATTAGACAGGTTGCTCACGTATACAATATGATGTCATTGCGCAAGAAACTTTCATCGTGCGCTGCGCTATTTAAGCGCTTGGCAGCCTCCAGCTGGGAAACGAGGGCTGACACTTTGCGTACAGCAACTCTCGCTCTTGTCTAGCAGAGTAGCCTACTGCGCACCTGTTTGGTACCGCAGTGCTCTCTCTCTCTATGCCACAACATCGACACTGCCATCAGCAGCGCTCTGCACACAGTGACCGAAGTGCCTGCGTCCCACACCATTAGGCAATCTTCTCATTCTTGCTGGCATCCAACCCGCTGAGCTTCGTTACAAAGAAGCCACTTTGTCCTTCGGTCGACGGGCATTGGAGCCCAACCATTTTCTCCATTCTAAGAGAGCACCCTTTTTGATTGAAATCAGGACACCCATTCGTGCTAACCGCTCAACTCTGATCAACGAAGCTGATGGACAAAGCATCTCTGCGGCTAACTGGGTGGACCATAAATGAAATTCTAAGTGAAAGTCAAACATCCCCAGAATCCATTTCTTCATCTCCGATGGCCAGTGTTGTACGCGCCAATGAAATAAATTGACGGCGTCAGCGTCAGCGCGAATAGCCTAAAAATTTACGGCGTAAAGTACACTAGAAGGGCGGTAGTTGGTACCGCGTTAAACATGCGGTTGTTTTTAAAATTGCAGAAAGTTTTGTAGTGCAGCTGGTACACTCATCAGCTACACAAGACAGTTAGCAAGTGTTATGTAGAACATAGCCTATTTAAAGAATACTTGTTTGAAAAGACAGTTGAAAGGTTACCAGTTAGCTGTTTTTTTGATAAAACCTTTGCAGTTGGCTAGGTGTAAAGCAAGTAGGCCTATAGGCTACGGGTAGCCTAGTTGAATTAATTAGTGATTATGAGCATTCATTGAATATCCATACCTGGTTGTCATAGTGCAATGCAGGTTGTCATAACAAAGTTTATTAAATTACTATATGTGCCAATTGTCATTGTACCTTAAAACAGAGATTATTTAAGATAAATAGAAGCCTTTCCATTGTCAGACGTAATAAAAGCCTTCGTATCCCCTTCTCTAGATATCCCTGGGTCCACTGCACCGACATCACTCTTTTCAGAGACATAGAGCTTTTGAAATAAAGTATCTTCATTCTTCAACCTCCGCGATGACATTCATTGATTTTTTGCTTTCTTTCTCTCCCTCGTTCTCGATAATGCTCACGATTTGAGTGATTACCATTTGGCGAACGTCTTCCGCTTGTATTCTAGTTTAGCCATTCCAACCAACGCGAAAGCGGGTAGTTCGGATGAGTCGCGCTGGCCAGGATACATTGTGAAGCTCTCATTGTGAAACGAGATTTTCCATGAAAACAAAAAATACCGCATAGCGCGTGACGCTAAAAATCGGCAAAATAGTTGATGGCGCTATCACTTCCGTCAACTAAAAAATAAACTGACGGCGCTAGCCTCAGCGTCAGCAAAAAGTTGACGCCATCAAATGACGCCGTCAAATTGACGACGTCAACGTACAACACTGCCGATGACTACACCCGTCCCACTGGCCTGACACTACAAAGACAGGCGTGGGTGCGCCTCAAATCCGCCTCCGTATGGGCGTCGGACCTTGCCGCTCAACCATGCACCACTTGGGAATGGCTTCTTTTTCTACTTTGGAATGTGGTGCCGAGGAACAAACCGCAGACCACATCATCAACGATTGCACCGTCTTTAAGCCACCTAATGGAGTGGAAGATCTGCGTGTCTTGGATGATGAAAGAAAAAATTGGCTGCTCTCTATAGTAGTTGCCTATTATAGCCTATAAGTATATAGGCTACTCTTCCAGCTTAGTCCGGAAACATTGTAGATTTAGTGTTGTAAAAAGATAGACCCTCTGCCCCACAGGCTGAAGTACACAACAACAACGATTATATTAAAGCTGTAGATTGTGGAAGTCATTGAATCAGTCAGCTTATCTCTGCTTACTTTTTTTTAAGTAGCCTACGGAGCTTAGGTTTACCTTTTTTTGATTTTTGCAAAAGATCCGAAACAGATGTAAGCACATTGTATCATTATAAAACTCCAGAAAATGCAGAGTGCTTTCTCTTTTGCACGAAAGATTCTGGGCCAGAAAAAGTAGTCGTTTGGTTTCTATGGTAATACGACTCACTAGCTTTGACTTCTCTAATTGGAGTGCTTTCATACAGTTGCTGTGAATTTGTCTGCCTTAAAATGCATTCGGAGCAACACAAAGCTGCGACGAATACATAGCTCATAGCGTTACATAAAAACACGCATTTTTATTGTTACGGTACATCAAAGCTTATTCCTCAAACTTGAACATAGCTTTCGAAGAACTTCCAGATTTTATCGATTCCAGTGCTTCTTCAAATTGATTTGCAGAGAATAACTTCACGCCCAACTTTTCGTATTCAAGATACCCTTTGGGTTCAAGGCCTTTTAAAAGATCCATCGTATCATCGAAGCACAAGGGGTTTATGAAAGCCCCCATAACCGTGAGTTCTTTCCAATAGAGCTGATACGGTTCCAAGGGAATGGTTTTTCCGGCAGCACAACAACCAAAGATTAATACTTTGCCTCCTCTTCGGGATACTTCAAAAGCCTGTGTATGCAAGAAATCAGGGATTAGGCTATAGGCCTACTATGAATCCTTGTCAAGAAATAATCATAAGAAGAAAAATGCTTGCTTTACAATGTTTGCAGATTCTTTAATACATTAATTGCAGTATAAAAAAGTAAGCTATCTTGTAGGTGTACCTGCAGGCCAGGGATACTCAACTGGCGGACCGCGGTCCGCGGACCTTTTGGGTGTTGATGGTGGACCTTGAGCTTTTGAAAGAATAATCTCATTGCCACGTTTCAGGGCTTTTTTAAACAGATATCTACAGGGAGGAAGCAATTTTTAGTTTGATTATCCTAGTTGCTTGGGGGCTTCGACTCCTAGACTCCCCAATAATCAGATAGTTTAACTTTCGTGGTTGCGTGTGAAATAACTTATTTACCGGACAGCTAAAAATATTCAACTTGTCAAACTGGCCATTTGTTAAAATTAGTTGAGTAACCCTGCTATAGGCAGAGATGGGCATGATCAGTGGCGTACGCAGGATTTTCTCAAGGGGGGGGGGGAGGCATTGACAGTAGCGTAGCCAGGAATTTTGACGACCGGCGGGCGAAGCCCGCGGCGTTTTCGCCTAAGACAACACCCAGCGGCGGAGGGCTGGGGGTCCTCCCCCATAAAATTTTGAAAAATTACTTTGAATTTGGTGCATTCTGAGAGCATTTTTAACAAAAATGTGGGTATGAATATTCCTGTAAAATGGTGCTGTCAGGTAGCATAGCAAAAGGATAAGATCATGTTTTCTTCGGCATTTTTCGGAAATAAAGCTAAGTCTCTATGTTTTCTTGTTGCTAATTCCTGGCTGAAATGTTTGAATGTTTGGTATTGGCACAACTCGCTCTTTTAATGCAGTTTTGTTTAAAATTTTTTTTAGACAAGTTTTTTTTTAAACTGAAAGCATCATTCCCAAGCATAAAGAGACTGAAAGCATCATTCTCAATATCGTGACATCACACGCGTGCCAAAAGGGGGGTTGTAACCCCCAAACCCCCCTGGCTACGCCACTGGCCATTGATATCCCAGACGTTTTTATGATATCCCAGTATGGTTTTAGTTTAGACTTTATCCATTTCTTTCTCACTATATGGTCACAGCGGTAAACCATAATCTCTTTGTGGGAAAATTGTAACATAAGATTCCCGAATCCGTTCGTCTGAATGTAATGACCGAACAAGAAACACTCCTTTGAAACGTCTATTCAAACTTGTATTTCTGTAAAATTAGCCCGCGGCTATCGAAATCGAGATGCAACGCCGTACACCTCTAAAAGACTGTCACTACAGAACAAACTACTTAGATAAAAGACGGAAAATTTGTCCAGCTAGCAAGCACCAAGCAAACAGTTAAACTTGCGACTGACTTCCAACAAACAATTTTACGAATGACTAGAATAATTTGCGATATCTCAAATGCACGTACACAGTAACTGTGACGCAATAATGAAAGACATTGTCACGCAATTCAAACCCGTGTTCAAAGCGGCTGATGCAATATTTCATCAGGTCTTACGACCGATGGTGCAATATTTGGACATTTTCTAGCAATTTCCATGACGTAAGATGCCAGCTAGGTTAAGTAGACCATAACGGTTTTTATATGACGTTTGATTTGGTGAACAATTGGCTGGAACAATCGAAATGGGAATACACTTTTTGAATAGACGTTTCAAAAGAGTGTTTATTTTTCGGTCATTACATGCAGACGAACGGATTTGGGAATCTTATGTTACAATTTTCCCACGAAGAGATTATGGTTTACCGCTGTGACCACTATAATAGGCTTACAGAACACTATGCTATACATTGGCATCTGGGGAGGGGTAGGTGGATTGGGCCATGTATTTCGTATTGGCTTAGTCTTTAAAACAACATGGTTAATTGCTTTGACAGTGCAATCCAAAACATATTAAATGCCTTTATCTACGTCGTTAACTACTAAAATATTTTTAAGGGGGGGGGGGGGGGGGCATGGCCCAATGGCCCCCCTGCGTACGCTAGTGGGCATGATCTTAATTGTGAAGAGCACTTTTATTTTGGTGATTTTGATTTTGATCTAAAATTACTTTATTATGTGATTGTCACGATTTCAATGACGTAGTTTAATGGGTCAAACCGAAAAGCAGTCAATTAAATGTCGAATAATTCTACTAGTGGAATGATAATCTAACTTCTTGAAGGACTTTAACGAACGGCTTCTCAAATAACTCTAATTTCGATCAGAAATTATATCAGCATCAATTCTCATCTACTTGTATTCGATTACTTCAACTCTCAATCAACAATAATTTCTGCATCAACTACCAATCCACAACTCATAACACAACTCCCATAATCACATAATCAACTCAATCATAATCATCATAATGCAAACTACACCACTATTTATAGAAAGTTGTTTCGGTCTAGTAACATCGAGAAGGTTACGTAAGGTTACACCATAAAGAACCACTGTTCTATCAAGCAGCATTTAAATGTAAACAACAGAAGTCTCTAGAATGTCACGTAGGGAAAATGATTCCAGAAAACACATTTTACATAACACAGATTTCGTAATCAGAGGTTACTTCAGGTCATAACCGATAATAACACATCGCACCAGAATTCTACAACCAAAACAACACGCTCGTTGAAGATACAAAGCAAGCCATCGCGAGGCATTGCACCTTGATTGTGACATAGCCTACGCCCCCCCTTAGAATATTGTTGCAAACAATATCACAACACAATCAATACAAAACACACCACAAAACAATTAATTACTCAATAAAACAATTCTCATAAGTCCATCGTTGCATGATCTACCAACGATAGCTTTCTCAAAACAATAATCACGTTTTCGGCGAAAGTCTCCAACGTCCTCAACATTTTCAGTGCATCGGCGAGCGAGATGACCCATTTTCCTACATCGGAAACACCTCCTCTCCGGACAGTCCTTGGCCAGATGACCTTCTCTGTGACAGTTGTAGCAAGCCTTATCATCAAAAGAGCAGCTCCTGGCTATGTGTCCAATCTCCCCACATCGGTAGCAGTGGTTGTCACGGCAACGTCTGTTTTCCGAATGTCCGCCGTCAGCAACGCACTCCCTGGCGAAATGTCCGCGCCTACCGCATCTATAGCAAACTCCAAATGGTCGTCGCCTGCCTCTTCTCCTCGGTTCTTCGCGCTCATTGTATCCATGACCGTATGATCGTCGCTGGTTATCTGCAGAACAATCTCGAGCAAAGTGACCATTCTTGCCACAAGAATAACAAGTAACTTCAGAATTTCTCTCAATCACATTTCCGATTATAAGATCAACTAAAGGGTTTTGTAAACATAATGCTTTCACAGTCCCACTACAGTACGGGGTTTCGATATATATCCTTGCTAACGGTCCTTGGATTGAAGTGTTATTTATCGACATCACAATTCCAGTTTTTCCCGTTAACTGACTGTCTTTAACCAAATCTCTTCTCACCATTATACCCGTAGAACCAGAATCACGTAAAACTTTTACCTTTTTGTTTCCAACTTTTCCATCCACTACTGGCAGGTAATCTTCAGGTATTTTTTTTTGCAAACATCTTCATCCGGTCTCTCCTCCTCAAGCGTGGGTTCAGGAATCATTAACGCACAACCGCATCGATAAACGTCTGTGTCTTTATCTTTTCCAGACTGATTGGATAGGAAAAACGACTTGTCCTTGCATTCCTTCGCTTCGTGTCCTTGCCTATTGCAACGATTGCACCACTTTCTCGATTCCTGATGATTTCTGTTAATCTTCCTCCGGCAGTTAACAGCCTTATGACCTAAGCCATTACAATTAAAACAACGTACTTCTCTTGGAACCGCACCTCCTTTAAAATTATTTGTTTGCTCTTCGTCATTATCGCATGACAACGTTTCTTCAGTCGACAACTTCTCATCATGAGCAACTAAGTATTGTTCCGCCACACTGGCTATTTCTTCTAGAGTCTTTGGACTTCTTTCCATTAAATAAACAGACAGATCTTTTGAACATGAATCTGTGAATTGTTCCTTAACTATAAGGTTTGCCAATCCGTCCAATGATTGATCGGCCCCCGAAAGTTCAAACCATTTTAACAAAAGTTTTCTTAAACATTCAATAAATTGACCTGGGCTTTCGTGTCGTTCAGGCTTTGCCTCACGGAATCTTTGACGGTATCGATGCTCGGTAAAATTGTATCGCTTTAACAGAGCTAACTTCAATCTGTCGTAATTCATGGCTTCTTCTTGCGAAAGTCTTGAATATACATCAAGAGCTTGTCCCGATAATAACATGCTTAGCTGGGTAGCCCACGTCGACTTCTCTAATTTGGCTATTGTAGCATATCTTTCAAATCTTAACAAATAACTATCCAACTCATCTTTTTCTTCAACAAATGATGGCAAATCTGGACGTCTGACTTGCGCCACAATAACATCTCGAGCATTATCGTTAGTAGAATTAGATCGCTCACCAATGTCCAGTTTTTGTTTTTCTAAATCAAGCCTTAACTTTTCCAATTCATATTGCGCTCTTCTCTCTTCAGCTTCTGCTTCGTACTGCCGTTGTGCACGTTTTTCTTCAGCTTCTGCTTCGCGTTGTGCTCGCTTCTCTTCAGCTTCTGCTTCGCGCTGTGCTCGCTTCTCTTCAGCTTCAAGTTGTGCCCGCTTCTCTTCAGCTTCAAGTTGTACTTTTCTTATTTCACGAGCAGCTCTTCTATCTTCTCTTTCGTCAGCTTCTCGCTGAGCTTTTTGAGCCATTATCTTGTGATACTCTTCCATCACAAACTGAGACTTTTCATTGTCACTCAGCCCCATTCGTTCAGCCATGCTCCGTAAGTCTTCAATCATCTCATGTTTGACGGCATCCGCCATTTTGACAGCTTGTTGTTAATTTATTATTCTCTCAATAAATCTTTCAGTATTCTTCGGTTTATTCTTTTTCGGTTATTCCCGGACGAGCCCCCAGAATGTCACGATTTCTTTCTATCTCTTACCAGGAAAAAGACTTGGAAAGGTTCAATGACGTAGTTTAATGGGTCAAACCGAAAAGCAGTCAATTAAATGTCGAATAATTCTACTAGTGGAATGATAATCTAACTTCTTGAAGGACTTTAACGAACGGCTTCTCAAATAACTCTAATTTCGATCAGAAATTATATCAGCATCAATTCTCATCTACTTGTATTCGATTACTTCAACTCTCAATCAACAATAATTTCTGCATCAACTACCAATCCACAACTCATAACACAACTCCCATAATCACATAATCAACTCAATCATAATCATCATAATGCAAACTACACCACTATTTATAGAAAGTTGTTTCGGTCTAGTAACATCGAGAAGGTTACGTAAGGTTACACCATAAAGAACCACTGTTCTATCAAGCAGCATTTAAATGTAAACAACAGAAGTCTCTAGAATGTCACGTAGGGAAAATGATTCCAGAAAACACATTTTACATAACACAGATTTCGTAATCAGAGGTTACTTCAGGTCATAACCGATAATAACACATCGCACCAGAATTCTACAACCAAAACAACACGCTCGTTGAAGATACAAAGCAAGCCATCGCGAGGCATTGCACCTTGATTGTGACAGTGATCTTGATCTTGAAGAACAGTAAAATCAAAATCACTTTGAAATTGAAGATTAGCCTACTTACTAAATAGAGGTATTTTTTTAGAACTCGTGCTATACAAAGTAACTAGTGGCAATTATTAACATTAAGGCGCTATTAATATAATATGTGTCCAAGAAATGTTGATTTGAAGTTTTAATGTGATTTGGTCATTGTTGTCATTTCAATATTTAAAAAGTTTTCTGTGTTGTCATAATAACTAAGTCAACTTCCTTATAGGCTAATGTATACGTTTTGATGATATATGATAAAAAATGATTCAACTTTGTTCACAACTCTTTTATGTAAATTTAAAATCTTTAAGATCACCAAAACTGATGATCTTGCCATTTTCTGTGTATAGGGAGGTGAAGTATTTGAAGTGAGAAATGTTAGAAAAAACATGAAATTTGCCACCTTGCCTACTATAGCTCTTGTCTACAGTTTTGTCATTTGGGCTGCGGTCTTTTGCACTCTCTCATTGGATGCACTCTGTATATTTTTTCCGTTTTTTTTTTCTTTTTTTTTATGTACGTTTGTTTGGCATCCAAATAAAAATAAGTGACCATTTATCCTAGAAGGTTAGTTTTCTTTACGGTTAAAGGAATGAATAAACACAAGCAGCAAGATGTAGTTTTTGTTGTAACACGCAATCTCATATTTTTTTCCCGGCAACTCCAGACATGCAACCAATAGAGTTGAGTATGGAGCAGAGATGTGCGTAGAATCACTGAAAATTGGCAGGATCACGACAGGATCTTTTAAATTTCCAAAACGACCGGATCCGGATTTTGAAAAGGTAGATCCGAACATCTCTGGTATGGAGTGGAGTTGGAGTTTGACCGATTTTCAAATTATGATGTAGATTCGAAGTTTCATTTTTTACAAAAAAGTTTTGAAGTGGATTCGGAGTTTGGTTCAGCAACTTTGCATTTTAGTTAAATTTTTCAATCAATCAATGTTTTATTTGTCAGTAACAGGAACATAGGTAGGCCTACATGTTTGAAATATAATCTACAAGTAACTTACCGGTAATATACACAATGCAAAAGCTACACAAGTTCCCATACCGACAAGGAGACAACGAGACGACCATACGGTCTACCAGTCATTAAGAAACTGTTTCCACGATTTTCGATCTAGTGGTGATGTTCATAAGTGTGTAACATGTACCATGTTTAAAACCCTACAAGTGTACGCCACTAACAACATTTAGCCCACGTGCTACTTCAGTTGTCAAAGGTTTTGGCACCCCTGTGCTCGTGTTATGCACATTGGCTAGTGTCATATTGACTCAGAATTTAATTTGTGGTGTCATGGAGTAGCAGTGGAGTCTGAGTCTCAAAAATCACACTCCGCTCAACACTGGCTACCAACCTTTTTAACTGCAATTGTATTTCCTGTGCAATCAATAACTAGATGAAAGCCTTGACTGTCAGCATCTTTTCCAGCAAGCATTGAGTCAACATCTTGTGGAGCAACAATGTCGTAACCAAGATTCATGTCTACAAAATCAAATTAAAGATTGTGATAAAAGTTAATTGTTTCTATTCAAAGCTACTGATGAATCAGATTACCAGTAGCCTAGTCGATTTCAATTTTGCACTGTTTTTTGGAAAACTTCAATTTTATAAACACTTAAAATTCTTACGAGTTTAAACAACAGCACTGTTTGTATTAATTAGCTAAACTTATGAAAACCAGACTTGTTTCTTTTTTGCATCAATTGATATGACAATTAAACAAAGTAGTGCACAGGAATAAAATCTATAAATTTTATCGTACGCCTACCTAGTAATTCATCATTTTACCTCCACGTGTGGCAATGGCAGATAGAGTGCAAAAGGTCGGGCTGTTGAATTTGTTGTTTATTGGAGCTTACATTTTAAATCACCGTAAGTTAGTAGATACAACTTGAAGCCAAAAAGATTTCCATCTACTATAATCTACATCTACTCATCTACATTACTATCTATCATTGGTCCAATTTGGTCTGTCCCATAGCCTAGTGGTGAGAACCCGGGCACCGCACCCCAAAGACACCAATCAAGAGCATGCCGTTGTGTCTCTGGCACGACACTCAAAGACATACCTGAAAGTGGACACAAAGATTGGTTCTTTTTCCTTCGTGTCCACTTAATCTAAATATTTAACTACTAGTCGTAAGCTTAAATACAATAAAAAAATTGTTGTTGGTACCTCGGCATAACCTTCTTCTTTGTTCATTCAATTCCGAAACCGTTACGTTGTTGTAACCGTGGAGATGTAACAGAGTGCAAAACATCGACCCTATTATTCCGGCCCCTTGAACGAGAACTTTCGCATGTGTAGGAGGCCGTGGGTCGATGCGTTTCCATCCATGAAGTACACATGAATACGGTTCTCCCAAGGCACCTTGTTGTAAGGTCACACCATCTGGCAACTTGTAAACCTGGTTATAATCGTTGACTTAGAGTGAGAAATTTGTTGTTACAAGATCGGACGTTTAGCTGATGTGAGCGGAATTTGTTGATAAAGAACCATTTGAGAAACCTTTAGGTTGTGTATTTATTTATTTTTACTAATTTTATCTTCTTGCTATACGAAATTTTTAATTAGGTCATCATCCTTCAAAGGGCACAGGTCCTTTTGAATAACCTTATATTGTTTAGTACTGCAGTAACATCAACATATTTGTTAAAAATTCCACAGAAATGAAATTGCCTTTAGGTCTAGTACAGGTTACATTTTATTCATCTGCTATTTAGCTGGTCATCCAAGATTTACATTCATATTAATTTGAAAAGATAAAAAATAGTAATATCCTACACACTGTTCGACCTCTATTGTGATACTAATAGGCCTACTTCATTACCTTTAGTTGAAGTATTATCTGTGCGTGAAACATTGCTCATATAGTTGATAAAACAATTGAGGTTGTTTCTTTACCCTTAAGCTTAGGCCTAACCCTCTTACTTATCCTTTTTTCCCTCAGGCCTACTTACTTGATCATCTGCAACTACACAGAATTGAGCCCATCCCCCATCCTTTTGTACACCAATAGCCTTGTTGTATGGGCAGAAATGAGGTTGCATGTCTTTGTTCCATTCACACTTGCCACAGCATGCATTTGGGTTCACACAAACATGATCACCGGCCTAAAAATATTGATTTGACAAAGACTTGCGAGAAATGGCCCAGTCGAGCCAATGTTGTCATGTCGGGTTAACAACAGGCTTCAATCAACGCAAACGTAGGGTTTGCTTTCATTAAAGACGCATAGGCTATATATTTTAATTTTATGTAAATAGTCGAGTTGTAAGAACTATGGTACGACATTTGAAAAAGCGCGTGTTCGACACCGCCGAAGAGCACATGATTGTGTTGTAGAAGGATCTTTCAAGGCATGCCTGAAGGTGAACACCACAATTGGTTTATTTGCTTTCCCGTCAACTTAATCTAAATCTTCATCGACCCACGTTAGTCTAAATCTAATTATGACAAAAAAAAAATGTGACCAAAATTTGAACCAAGGTACAATATGTCGAAAGTTTATCTGTTTATGAGTTCATACCAACAATTTACGCCTTTTAGTGGCAGATAACAGTTTATTATGTAAATAATTGCACCTTGAATTTGCTTTTTGCGCCCACTTGTACTACTGTACCAGAGAACTCATGACCCATCACCATACCACCATTCCTCAGCGTCACTTTTCCCATTGTCCCATTCATGTAATGGATGTCTGATCCGCACACACCTTCATATAAAAAAACGTTATGCAGCTTCTGTGATAAATGTAGGCTTAGGGGCGCCGGAACGATTTTTGACTGGGGGGGCAAGATTACGAAAAAAGGGCACTTTTGTTTACTAAAAGGCCAATTTTTTTTCAAGTTTTAAGATAAGACATAGCGATAATGCTAATCTATCAGCTCACTATGTATTGAGTAATGATAGCCTACAAGTGTCCGGTATACGAAGAAGGGCATCATGCTATTTTATAATGATGTAACCTACTGTCAAGCCTTAAAGAAGCCTGCGGCCATGGCCGCTAAGTAGTGCTTGAATGAACCGCAGGTGCTACCTCCTCAATCGGTCAAGTTTGGCCGCCGGTCTCTCCTAGCCAATTATTTAATTTCGCAATAGAATGATCGTGGATTAACTGTCGAAAACATGCAGTATCAAAGAGTGACGCAAAGTTAGATCAGCGCGTCATAATCGCCACTGTTGCATTGTGTGGGGAATATTTGTTATTGATGGAATATCCATCTGCGATCGCCAGCGCTGTAAGTCTTGTTTGTAATTACCGACGTTTATTTTAACAAAGTCTTAATCCGAATTGCTAATTTACATCGGCTGGCAATATTGTCGTTTTTATGTCGATTCGATGTTGTCGGACATTGAATCGTTGCTAAAAAGGAGAACAAAGTTAGTTGACATCAATGGGAAAACATTTTTTGATCATATTTTGCAAAAATTATGCTTCTTTTAGTAATGTCTTTTAGTAATGTACATCATTGAAATAGCTAAAACCTCAATTGCTAAGGCAACAGGATCAGATGTCAGTAGATTTAACAGAAAAAATATTTCGCACTTGCTAGTGCATCGTCAGTTCTGATAAAGGGCAGTTAAAGCCTACAAGTAATGTTTTAATCATTGAAATACTTATTTTATTACCTTGCCGTCATTGTCAACACATGTCGAACGTTGTTTTTCGTTGCTAAAAAGAATTCTAGGGGAGTAGCGAACTTTTATAAAATCAGCCACATTGGAGACACTCGTGCGAGTGTCGTTTGAATAGTACTGGATTACAATCCCGATAAAGCAGTTATTGCGTGGTGCAGCGATTCTATTGTAGGACGTCGCCCAGGCCCAGACTTCAACAACGCTAAGTGATCATTTTAGCATTGTTGCAAGTTTAATTCTATTTACTTGTGCTATCGTTATTTTTATTTTGTATTTTGGCCTCCAAGCACGCAGATTTGGCCGCCGAGAAGGAGCTCCCGTTAGGCCACGATGGCTGTCGAAAAAAAAACGAGTTTTAAGGCCTGTACTGTGTTGCAAAATTTTGTGCCGTAAATATTATTTTGAGGCAAAAATGAAAGATTATAATTAGGCTAAAAGCGAATAGCAGAAATTGTTATATTGCAAAATGTGCAGTAGCTTACATGACTTTAAAAGGGCACCATTGCCCCCCTGCCCCTCTATCTGCAGAAAATTTGAGGGCAGGGGGGGCATTCGCCCCCCCTGCCCCCCCCGCTTCCGGCGCCCCTGTGTAGGCTACCTAGTTCATTGATATAATGCTGCCAGCGTAGCTAGTCTTTAGAACCACGTAAGACTGTAAAAACAGGGAGGTGAGACTTTGGCGTGTTCGGAGTCGGAGTTGTTTCATAAAACATAAAAGGCGTAGCCTACTCCGGCTTGACAAAAAAGGTGAACAATAAAATTTGTTTTCACTTTTTTCACAATATGGTTTCTTATTTTCTGTAATGCACTCTAAAACTTTACCTGAAAACAATGTTTGTTCTTGTCAGTTTTTGCGAAAGTCGCCATTTCAATTTCGGTCACAACTAAAGTGAAAAAAAAAATCAAAAATGAGACAAAAATCTGGTAACCCTAAAAATCTGGCAACCTTAAGAAACTGGCAACACTGAAGCGGGATTCGGAGTTGGCTGGTTATAAATTGAAAAGTCAGAGTAGTATATTTTTCGCCTCCGCAGTCCCGAGTAAAAGTTCATCACAAAGAAAAGGCGTAGGCCTGTGGCTTATTGAAATAAATGCTTTTCAAAATAGAGTGTAGCCTACCTACGCTTATTGTCACAGAATGTTAGAAATTTCGGGAGAGAAAAAAAACACTTGGTTCTGTAACCTCTTAGCTAAAGCTATAAACATAACAAGCATTGATGATAAAGCAGCAATTAGACTCATAGTGTGGTGACGAAACGAGACACCAAAGGGTAAAAAAGATATAAGTTAATTTCTTTCAATGTAACTGGGAATGAAAAAAGGGAAATCAGTGCATGTGATTAGTAGCGGGTCTAGAAACAATTTTTTTTTCGTTTATTTTGCCTCATATAAAGATCTACAGTAGGCCTACAAATTACACTTATCAAGGTAATAAACAAAACTGAAAAATGACGGATGACAAAATGCAATAAATCGACCTTTCTTTGTGTTTCACGTAACACATCACATAACAAAGTGCCTAAAGCAGGCCGAATCGTCTACTCCAGTAGGCTACTCTTCAACTTTTTGTTTATGATGCACCCTTAAAAATGTAGTGATAAACCCATGCACCATATTTATTTAAAAAGTGAACCGAGATGAAACGTGATAGAAAATCATATTCACCATCTTGCTGTGCGTGTGGCTCAGATTTTCAAACTGCACACCACATTATCTACCATTGTCCTGTATATCGACCCCAGGATAGATATGTGGGCCTAACAACGCTCGATGAATACACAATCCATTGGCTGCTGCGCCTGGATGTAACAACGTGATCTGTGGCGGCCTCAAACGCAAGATTAAGATGTTGCAAAGAGACTATTACACCATATAAAAGACGCATACAAAATTGAGAATATTATTACATGTAATAAATTTTGTTGCATTTCATTAACAGAACTCAAACCGAGGAATGTTGTCCTTTTCAATTACATCCCTCGTCTACAGTGGCGTACCGTGACCACTTTGACAGGGTGTTCAGTAACGGCAAACCAACAGCGTGGGGTCTGGGGGGGCTCCCCCAGAAAATTTTTAAAATTAACATTGAATTTGGTGCGTTCTGAGAGCATTTTCAGCACAAATTCTGAACATGAACAGAACTGATAAAAATAATGTTGTCGGAACGGAAAAGAATACAAAATAGATATTTATTTGACAGCGCCTATTGAATGAAAGACTTAATAATATCAAACATTAAGTTGCATTTCTAAAGTCACATACTTCAGTTCACTTTTTATTTCCGACCATCAAAACGAACAATATTACTTGCCATAACACAGCAGGAGTGTGAAAAAACGCGAAAGTTAAAGCGTGCTCGAGATGGAAATGATTTACTTCATGCAAGGATTAGGGACGGTCGGCAACACCTTGAGAAAATGTACAAGCGAATTAAAAACAAACAGGTGAAAGTTAAAACAAAAAACAATAGCAAAGCAACTCGATAATAAACAAGAAAAGAAAGTCGATTGCTATGTTGGTCGTCTGTACTTTTATCCGCCGTACTACTTAGTAAAAACGAAAATGTTTAACACCTCGACTACAGAAGGAAAATTCATCTATAGCATAATTCGATTCTTCTTGTTTGTGCAATAAATTTTTGAATTACATCGTCGTAGAAAGCTTGCTTTTGCTTCAGTTCTAGCAAAAGTTCCTTCTCTATTGAAAGCAAGCTGAGCGAGCTCAGTCTTTTTTGTCCTTGTGTGGAAATTACAAAACGATTAGATGTGTTGTTTTAGAATGGTGCATCAATGATATTGGCTGTTGCCATAAGCTTTGTTGCAGATTCAGACAAGCTAGTCCTAATTTACTGGCACTTGGTGCATAAAAAACATTTTATCTTATCTTGTTTCCAACTCTGATCACCTCAAACTCTAATCCAACAAGCTAAAACTTGCTATTGCCTGGGATTCCCCCAATGACGCGCCAAGGTGTTCAGATCAGCTAGTGCACACTGCACAGCCTGGCTGACCTAAAACCATACTAAAACCATTGCTGTTTTCGCTGCCTTGTGACGTCATTTTTCTTAATTGTTTATTTTAAATAGCACTCGCCAAGCTGTCAGTGCACACCCAGCTTAAAGGTAATGACCGAAAAAAATTAAAGGCAATGACCTCAAACGCTGGAGTATTAAAATTAGAAGGGGACGAGTTTTGCAATTGAAAAGAAAGCAATCAGCATGCAGCAAGATGTTAGAATATCATGAAAGTAAAGAACATCGACAACCGATGGAAATTTTCTTTTTTTCTGGATTTCTTGGGGTGTTCAGTGCACACTGCACACCTTGAACACCCTGAATATACGCCACTGCTCGTCTATGTATGCTGATTTCACACCAATAAAAAAAAAACACTTACGTACGCATAAAGACGTTATTGGCTTTTAAAGAAGCACAGAAATTGCCTTTTCAGCTTTGCTTCTACGGTATATTTTAGCACTCTTCACAAGTGAACCCAAAAGTCAGAGTTGAGTACCGTATCTCTTTAAATAGTCTACTATCATGCCAAAATCTGACCAGAGATCGATTAAATTTTTCAGTTCTGTTGTAAGTCTATCATAAATGAATGGTTGTAATATCCAAGAATAGGCTTTAATTGTAGAATTCTGTTCAGCATTGAAACAGTTCTTAAAACTTTCTTCCAACAAACTAAGATGGGGCATTAATAAGTGGAGCGCAGTTGCTCTTAAAAATGTTCCTGTTTTGTCATGAAGTTGCTAATGTTTGAATTTTGGGCTGAAATTTCATCTTGCAGTAATTGACCAAGTCGTGGTTATTGACCGATATTCCGAAATAAATTTAAAGCAATTTTTGATCATCTTGATCAAACTCATCAAAGCATAGTCATGTTTGCAAATCCAATCTACATAGGCTACATTACCTATAACCAGAAAGAACTTATAGATTTATGAATCAGGATTTATCACTTGACACATGATGCTTTATAATCCTAAGACATAGTTTTAATTTTCTTTTTTTTACTGTTAAAAATTGAGCAAATTATTTTTTAACTTATAGCCTAGTTTCTTTTTAAATCAAATAAGTTTACAAATATCATTGCAAGATGAGTTGATTACAAATTGCTTTAGAATAATTTTATTTGATCTTAAATTTTGAATAGTTTTAAATTGATAAAATTTGTGCGACAACCGCTTTAAAATAGCATTTCTGCTTAACTTTGGAAAAACACCTGGCAACATTTTTTCTTCACTTTCCGTACCGTATCTTCTTGGCAGTAAAGGTACGGTAACCTAGTTGAAAATCTCGTTTTTTTGAATATCTGGGTTAAGGGTTTATGTTGTCTAACGAAAGTTTGTAAAAACCTTCTGTTCATTGTAACAAGTTTGTGATGCGCCCTTTCGAACTGGTGCACCCAGTCCCAGTGGATATTTTGGTGCACCGTGCGCTCCAGTTGAAGAGTGCTGGTCTACTCTACACATCAGGCCTCAGTAAATGTTACCTGAAAACGCCACTTTGATCTTAACCGATTTTGGGTCATTAATCTCAGGTTCAGCGATGTCTTCTTTATAGGATAAAGTATTTTCTTCTCCTACCCACCACAGCCCTTTCATTGTTTTGTTTGACATTTTCAATTCACTCCCAAATTTTAGACCGACTAAACTCTTGCAAGACTTTCCAAATGATGCAGCAATGCGGCTAACGACTACGCGCGTAAGGTGAAGCCACGAGTAAACCAAATATTTACTCAGAAGATGGTTTCATTATGTTTCAGTGATACTTACTATACAACCCGAGACTCCTTGTTTGACTTGTGCTATTACAACAGCCGATGGTCGACCACTACAGCTAAATAAAAGTGTCGCATCTTCATACAATCTTTAAGAAAATGTTGCGTATTTCAAATACTGTAAATGCTTCACTACACACCTTGAAAATTTAAAAAAAGCTTCAGTTTTATTTAAAATATTTTAAAATTAAAACCTTACCGTAGGCTACTAAGCATTGCGGAATTTTAACTTTTGTTTTATTTTTCGACTTGATAGTGTTTGGAACAAAAACGAAAGTATGCTAAGCTAAACTATCAGTTTCATTATGCAACTGATGCACTAGCAGTAGCACGCCAATAAGCGCGGTAACTTGGCAAAATTTTGAAAGATTTAAAAAGTGTCTGAGTGCTAGAGTTATTTGGGTAGTAAGAAGCATGTGTTCGTAGTCTGTACAATCCCAATCCCCAAACCTGATGGTGTTGGTTTTGCCAGTAATTGGCTTTTGAATTTCTTAGGAATTTGTTAGGAATTTCTTAGGAATTTGAATTCTGTTTCGCAACTTTTGTTTTATTTTGCTCCGTGTAACTGTAAAGGTTGCCATTTAACTATGTTTATGAACAATCGAATGAGTGTTTCTGAAACTGACAGCTGCTTGTTCTTCGGCAAGTTTTTTGTTATTTTGGTTTAGGCCGATACTTCCAAAGTGCAATATTTCTATAGCTTTTATATTATTTGGTGTGTTTTGAAATGGCAACACCCGACTCGTGATATATTACGAATTATCTTTGTAGGGGTGTTAGAAGTTATTAGCGATTTTCCTCTCATTCCACAAACCTATGCTGGTTATGTTGTAGAATTCTTTTTTTTTCTACTGGGTATCAGTTGAGAATCGAACTCGTAGCTATCGGTTTTGCTGTGTCATGCTGGACCACTCACATGCACACATATAAGACATATTTCTGACATGGTGATTGTTTGTCGGCTATTTACCTAGATATTTTTCAAAAATGAGCGATCATTCATGTATATATTATAGTGAGAGTAGCAGAAGAACGTGACGTGTGGAAGCAATTGACAGCCAACCTTCGGCTCGGAGACGACACATGATGATTTTTTTCTTGTATTTGCAATGGACAGCTCTATAGAAAAACAAGCATTATAATTATTATAATAACTTACGTGAGCCATAGCCAATACGTGGCATGATATGGTTATTTGTATTTACATGGGTATTCTTGAGCACATAAATGTGACGTGGAACAAGCCTAAATATGAGCTTTTGTGTCACTCAAGAAACTACAAACGGAAATTTTTTGATGAATTTTCAGGAACATGGTTGAAAACCTGCTCAACTGGTTTATTTTGGGAAATCGTTTCTCCTCGCAAAGTTTATAAAAAGCGCAGATGGATCAAAGGGAAAGCTGCGATATCTGCCGTTGGTTGAAGACAAAATTAACAACAGACAGTTTCAGTTTTATAAAACTATTTAAAAATCTTCTATTGAATAAAAAGCCGCTAGGCTGCACAAAAAGTACCAAATAATAATGTTACGGTTTTATTTATTGTCGCTTTACAACAGCTAAGGTCTTTTAGCGACAGGGCTCATTTTTAATTTATATCAGGTTTACGATGTTATCACATTGTTACCCGACTCATTCTCACTGCACTATGCAGGATAGAACACAATCGGTACCATTTTTAAAGTCTTCGTTTGAACCGACCTGGAATCGATCTCAGATCTACCAGCACCAGAGCCGAAGGCGAAACCACTCGGCCACTGAGCTGGTACAAAAAGTACCAAATCTGTGTAGGCTATTCCAAACAAGACTTTGTTTTGCGCAAAAAGACTTGATTATTCAATTAGCACTGATGGCCAGAGAAAATGGTTTTCTTTGATGGCTTTTTTTTCCCAACGTTCTTCAAATGTCAGTTTAAAGATAAATTTACAACAAGAGAAGTTATCAGTTTTGCCTCAGGGGTTTGAGACACTGGAAAACAATCTAGCAAAGCTGCTTGCGGTGGTGAACAACACAGCGCGAGACATTGCTTGCTTTCTTTAATATAATAACTATCAATGTTTATTTATCACTAAATAGAAAACGAAATCGAAAAAGATAAGGCTTAGTTTTAGTCATCACATTAGTTAAGAATATGTTGCACTTTAGCCTATGTAAGAAACTATTAGGCCTACTTTCATTATTATCTGCCAACGTGTTTTCGATAATATTTGTGGATCTATTCTGGCAAGACAGCTTTCCAGTCAGCAAATCAGTTCTTTTTTTTTATTGATTTGACGTTTGCAGGTGTCTAATCAATGCCAAAAAAGAATTGGTTTTCTGTCTGGGAATTGCTCTAGAAATGGTTAGCTTAACTGTTACAGCTATTAGATCAAGTTTTAAAACAGATCTGATTCCAGCACCATGTCTGAAGTCAGACAGCAAATCAATCGTTTTATACATTGATGATATCTGGGAACAGGCTAGCAAGACGTTGGGTAAGGGCGTTGGCGTAAGATCAAAGTACATCGGTTCAGTGCCTATTGAGCACATGCGACTGTCTGCTAAAAATAAACCGTTAAAATAGTAATACATGTTCTGAAAGTAGATAAGAAGACTGGCCTTGTTGTTTTTCAAACATTTCATCCTAATCCCAAGTCTAGTCTGGAAATTGAACACGACTGCCCCCATCATTATCGTTGTGGAGCACTTTTAGTGCAGAATTATGAGCTGTAGTGTAAAAAACTGGTTGCTTTTAGTGCAATTACTTTGACTAATTAGATGTGTATAGGTTTAATGCTACTGTAAGTTATTGAGTGTCAGAGAAGGCTAAAATTAAACTGTCATTTAGGTTAGTGGGATGGCGCAACGGTTAAAGTGTTACCTCTACCCAGGGTGTAGTAAATTGGGTAAGCATAGTTACTAAAGAAAAGATGGCCCAGAGAAAGGAACTGGCCACTCTATTCTCGCTAGCACCGAAAGATCAGTGTGATGAGAACATTATCTTCTTATTTCTCGAAGCTCAGTAACTTGGTATGAGACCACTTGTACCTCCTACTAAACCATTGGCACCAATGAAAGTAAGGTGTCCTACTCTTTTTCTCGCCGCCTGTCCATCAGTTCACTCCAATTATTGCACCGTTAGTAGAGGTGATGGTGTGTTTAACAACCAGCTTAAGTCAGGTGTCGAACCAGGTCCGCATTAATGGAAAGCAAGAGTCTTATCCGCTGTACCTCAATCAGAAATGTTCTAGCGTATTTACAATCGAAAACATGCTGGCCATAACTTTGTTTTGCTATGCTAGGTAACTTTAGATATTACATTACCAGTATTTGAATCAATTTATAAAAATGACGAAATCTATTATCGCTTTAATGGCAAATTTATTTCCTCTGTTATTTTTACCCCCATCAGCAAATGGAATATTAAATCCTGTATTTTTTGTAAGTAACAGTGTTGATCTTATTTTATTGTGTGGTGTTCTTTGGGTATCATATGTTTTTTTGTCAAACTCTACTTTTTATGTTTTCTAAACTTATGCCTTGAACGCTCTGCTTCAGCTATGCTCAAATGAATTCAAGCTGGGTTTTTATGCATCCATAAATTTGCGTTTTAAAAATCATAAACGATTTTCTTGAGTGATGGCAGCAGTTTTCTTTGATGAATCCCTTGTTCGCTTTTTATTAGTTTAGCGCCCATGATTTGTTATTAAGATAATCTTTATTGTCTCACTGAGTAACATCATTTGGAAAGTTAATTCTGAATCTTTTGCATACTTGAAGAGGATTTAAACCATTGACTCAGGCTCTGTGACTAAGGGTGACATTGTGAACTTTCCGCATGTTGCAAAGTTGAGTTGTGCAAGGCCTGAAAGACCTTCGAAAGGGCGCAGGTTCGACACCAATCAAGAGAATGCGATTGTCTTTGGCAAAAAGTGTGAAGGCATACCTGAAAATGGACAAAAAGATTGGTTTTTTTGCCTTCCGGTTCATTTAATACAAATCTTTTGTCACCAATGTAAGCCTGGATGCGGCTGTTGGAGATTTATTGCCTTAAATTAGACATGCAGATGATAAATGGAGATGTACAGTAGTTGAAAAACGATCTTTTCTTGAAGTGCGCGTTGCTCAAGTGCACACGCCGAGGATAGAACTATGGTTGATGTATTTGTTTACAGAATCATGGATTAATAACTTAGTTAACGAGATGGATAAAACAATACACCAGTAACGAGTGGTGGTGAGTTTTACTACACTTTGTATTAACTTTTAATGATAACATGTCTAGATAGAGGGTGATGGATGGCAAAATCAAACCCATGGAGGATATATTGGACACTTCAAAATTCCAATCTCCGTTCAGTTGAATGGGTGGTGGCTAGCTCTGGTTTACTCTCAGCCAATTCTTGAAATAGAGGTAAGTTCAATTAATCAGCTGCTGAAATATTTTGCCTGAAACTTTCGAAAGCAAGGCATGAGAAAGTTTCAATATTCTAAATTTCAATCATTTTGCTCCTAAACCTGTAGTTGTAGTTATGAATCAGTTGAGTCCACTTTGCAATGCCAGTAGCCTAAGTAGTTTGCCAAAAAAAAACGCGGCTTGTTCTGCATAGGAGTCGAACTAACAACCTTTTGAGTGTCGACCAGGAGTTCGTAGCTTAATGCTTTGCTATACGAAGCAAAGATGTACAGAGTCAAGTTTTCTGGACTCCTACTTTAGTCTGACTCCGAAGTTTATGACTCCAACCTCCACTCCTGCTCATAACATTTTGGGATATTGACTCAATCCCGACTCTGAACGCAAACCATAATCATTAGCAGCGTATTTTTACGCTAAACGTAGGCTATAAACTGACAAAAATATCAGACTCCGGCTCCAAAATAGGCTACTCCAAAACTCCGGCTCCTGTACACCTCAGCTATGAAGTCGAAGCAAGGATCATTTATTCTGGAAGCTTTAGTTGTAGGCTATATGGATAGAAGGTTTGAAGTATCGTACTGTACTGACCTAGATCGTGCTTGGCCAGCGTGAACTAATCCTCAGAAAGAGGTGAGTCCCATACTTGATCCAAGCACCGGGGGATGAGAAGATAAGGTTCTCATTATACTAAGTAACTAAGCTATTGGCACTAACGGGACTAAGCTGGCCAGTTCCTTTCTTTTGGCCGCCTTTACTTCAGTAACTACGCCTACCCAATTTATTACACCCTGGATAGAGATGAGAGGTGTTTTTCAACAACCAGCTGAAGCCGGAAGAACCAGGATTGTATGATTGAAAAGCGAGCGCTATCCCACCGTTAAAACGTTCTTGCTTTGGTTTTAACGTTTATCTATCCACAAATCCGGATGAATACAAATTGATTTTTAGGCCTTGTAATCTGAATTGTTTACATTAACTCTTATGGTTGCTTTCTAGGCATGGCAAGGTACGTACTTCAAAAGTAGCCCTGACAGACATGTCATATATATCAAGCACATTTCTTGGAACAAAAGACAATATCCTGGTATGGTGCTAGATCAAAGGTTAGTATAGCCTATGTTTTTTGACATGTTTTCAAATCCTATTACTGCTCAACTAGTGTGCATTGTCAGTGTTATAAACCAGTGGTGATTGTTCTCTCGGTAACCCTTGGTAACGGGACATCACCGGACTAAAACTAGACGACTATTACTACTATTGCTACTTCGTCGATTCAATTTAGGTGCAATCAAGAATTGTGGTTGATTTCATAAAATCTGGTTGGTTGTGAAATTGTAAACGTTTATTAGGCTACTACCGGTGGGTCAGTTCACTGCTTCTAACTTATCAAATTGAATTGTTATCTGGTATTCAAAAACTCCTTTACCCATGTTCAACAACACATCGTGTAGGTTGCACCAATGCTTTTCTAACCTTCCCGTCCTTAGGCAAATCAATTTTAGGGCACAATTAGTGCTCATTCAAAGCAGCCATCGGAGTAGATGATAGTCAATGAGAAAATACAAAGCAGCGATGAGCCAAGAGCTTACGCCACACAAACTTTTCAACCATGACGCATGCATGTTGTCACAGCCCACAAGCACTACTTATAAAGCCGAAATAAATAAAAAAATACCTAGCAGTGGCGTAGCCAGAAAAAAAATTTGGGGGGGGCCAAATATTTGATGAATTGAAGAGAACGACAAAGTGTTTGATTTAAGACATCGCCACCTGATGTGCAGTGGTCTATTCTGGTGGCTTGAGCAAGGGGAAGATATGAAACTGGTGGGGGTTAGAGCGTGCCGAAGGCACGCGTATTCTAGGGGGGTCCGGGGGCATGCTCCCCCGGAAAAATTTTGCAAAATTACACTTAAATAATGGATTATAGCGCTTTCTGGAAACACTTTTAGGGTAATATCTGTATGAAATTTATTAGCAGAAAAACAGCTATTAACTTATTAAAGGTAGCTCTTACACACGAACGGGCAAAAACTGCGGCAAAAATTAGAGAACACCAAAAACTCAGCTACACAAAAACCCAACAGAGTAAGCCATTCTGAAATTGCTTTCACAAATTAGTTAAAAGAAACGTAAATCGAGTAAATTTTGCGCAATTTACGATTTGCAAACTTTATTGGTGTCTTTCTGTGTGTCTAAAACAAGTCCTTGGGGTGTTAATAGCCAGATGTCTTGGAAAACGTTATAAATTTCTACAAACTTTATTATATTTTCAACAAAGGGCTCAACTTCGGAATCCAAACTTTCAAAATTTGGGGGGGCCATGGCCCCTTTCGCCCCCCCCTGGCTACGCCTATGATACCTAGCTCATTGTTTACTAACAAATTTTAAGGCCCACGTTTGGGTCATGGCTTATACAATAGTTTCCTTTTTCTACTTTAGACTGTTGCTTATACGCGTAGACTACGACTTTGTATCAACTGTGGAGTGTTTTCTTTTATGTTTTTAGATATCTCATCAGTTTTAGAAAAAAATCTGACGTAAATTATGAAGAATATTATGGACCGCGACCTGCTATAGTATTTCTTGACAAAGTTTACAACCCTGACCCGCTGGATAACAATGAACATGAAATGACAGTTCTTCCATTAGATGAGGTAACATTATTAAAATATATGTTTACATATAATATATACTGCGCTGCCTTCATCACAGATTAGTTGTTCTGAAGCTTTCCCAAGGCTTACAGTTACAGAGCAACCTCTAGAAACTAGCCACACTACAGTTTCACAAACCGTACAATTATGCTACAGAAGGAGTGAAGGACTAATAACAGGGTTGGGGGTTAGACCAAAAATGCCGCCGCCCCGTTAGCTCAGTGGTTTCGCGCCTGGCTCAAGATCACGCGGCGCAAGTTCGACACTCGGGGTATGCGCTTGAGCAACGCATTTCAAGACTGCTCTCCATTCAGCGGCACCTAATGAATTGAATGATTTCCCGGAAACAACACTTCAACAATCGGAAACTTCACTCTGCCGATCTTGGTAACCGGCCCTGCGTCAAGAGCCTCTACAAGTATGCGAAACTACCAGAAATAACCTATCAAGGCTTTGTCAGTCTGAGGGTAAAGATTCAAATCAATCCATGCGCAACTCCAACTTATTTTTTTGGTTCTTGTTTTTTAGGTTAATACTTCCAGCTTTGTTATCGAAAATTTATATTTTCATGATGTTTGTTTTGTTTTGGCACCTTTTACAAGAGTTGCTAATGTTTTAAAAATGTAAAATGATAACAGCCATTTAGTTTATATGTTTGACTGTTATGTTTATCGACAGAAGTGGCCGAGTGGTTAGCGCGTTGGGTTCGCAGTCGAGCCTGCATGTTCGACTCCAGCCACCCGCACTTGCTGTTGTTTCTCTGGGCAAGAAACTTTACGATAATTTTCTCTACCCAGTGATCGATTTCGAGTAATGGGTAGTACCAAATTTAAGTCATAAGTAAAGTAGACAGCCGGAAACAGACATTGCAGTCGGCTGCAGCGTGGGTCAGGTGTACGTTGGAGGGCGTACACCGATGTATAGCGCTCAAGTCCGCTTTCCCGCAATGCAGGATAAAGATAATAAAACAATTGACTCTAAAAAAGCGTGTTGCACATTGTAAATGAAACTCCAGATTAGCAACTTCGAAGTGCTTTGATTTTACACAAACATGAAGCAATAGAAGAGTTATTGTCTTTGATTCCAATGGTCCATCGCATGCAAATAACCTATAAACTTGGATATTGTATGTTTCAGTACACTCTGCCAAGTAACTTCGAGATGCTTCCAGTAAACATAGTTACCACTTCGGCACCAGTAACTACAGAATCAACTACAACTGCCACTCCAGGACCGAATGCCCCAAAGTACTGGTTTCTTGATGCACCATCTGCTCCCGCTGCTGTACAACAGGTACCATTAACAAGAGCAACCATCCCTCCGACCACGACCACCACCACTACAATGGCTCCGACTACAAGTAAGTAAAATATACGTTTTGTAAATATTAGTCCGTCCAGATAGCTCAGTGGTTACGCGCCGGGCTCAAGATCACGCGGCGCTGGTTCGACTCTCGGGGTGTGCGCTTGAGCAACGCATATCAGGACTGCTCTCCATTCAGCGGCACCTAGTGAATAGAATAATTCTCCTGCAACAAGACTTCAACAATCGGAAAACTTCACTCTGCCAATCTTGGTAACTGGCCCTGCATCAAGAGCCTTTGCCAGTATGCGAAAGTACCAGGAATAACCTATCAAGGCTTTGTCAGTCTGATAAAGATCCAAAACCAACCAACCAATCTATTTTCACTCTACCTCAAGTCGTTTTGACATTTTCTTGTAATATCAAAAGACCTTTGCGGTCAGAACTGCAATATTGGATGGTTAAACGTTGAAACTTGTTTGTAAAAGAACAATCACTGAATATCTTTTGAGCTTGTTGAATAATGTGAGCTCTCAGCGTAATAAAGTAATGAAGTTTTAAGCAAGATAAATCTTGTAAAAAATAACTTTCCAAAACAAGCAGTTCTGTTACTAAAGATTAGTATCTTGGGGAAAAGCATGTCCAACACATGTTTACTGTCAACGTGTTTAATGTAAATTGCTATGTAGTCTATTTCATCTATAACAGGGGTCACCAACCTTTTTTGCATGCGGGCCACTTTGGCACTAAGGAGAGCTGTGGCGGGCCGCACTAATAAAATTTTAGGTAGGTTGACTCTCATGCTAGAAATGAACGCGTTTCGTACCCAGTATTCAGCGTTACATGTTGTTACTATTTATCTTAGAATACCGCAGCAACAAAATTAGTCGAACAACGCTACCGCCAGGCCAAGCTCCTTTAACACCACTTTTGACTTCTTTAGCAATGTCTAATAAACGAGGCCACTTGTTTTGCGCACTTGTAGCGAGGCGAACGGTTTCATTAGAATATTCATCGCCAAGCAAGAGTGATGTCACTTCGCTTCGCAAAAGCGCAAAAGATATCTTGCAATTAACAGTTTCAGTAACCAAAGAAATGTTTGACACATCGCAATACAGGCAACAACAGTGACCTGCTATGCTGCTAACATAGGCTATCAGCGAAAAATAGGCTCCAATAACGGGGAGAAAGAAACTAGGCACCATGAAACAAACGCTTGTAGAAATCACCGAAAAAAAAACGTTTCTATCGTAACTCATGAACGGTGTTCCCTCTAAAAAAGCAATGAGTTGGTTTTTCATCTTTTTGTAAGAGTCTATAAAACCGCATTTCTTGATTATTAGACAACTGTTACTTGCAGTGCTTGTCAGCATGGCAAGAATTGTTGATTAACAACATTTTGCAGTACCAAACTAAATATTTTCATAATTCAACCAGAAGTTGTCTTTTGAAAATACAATCATAATACAACCAGTAGTTGTCTTATGAAAATACAACCAGAAGTTGTCTTTTGAAAATACAACCATAATACAAACAGAAGTTGTCTTATGAAAATACAACCAGAAGTTGTCTTATGAAAATACAACCATAATACAACCAGAATTAATACAAACAACACCTGTCAGAAGATATTTCATTTTATTGATACAACCAGAAAATGTCTTTAAATTTATATATAATACTTTGTCAATTTATTATAAATTGACTTGGCACACCGGCCTATTTTGCTAACAAAAACTTGCTTAAAGGGAACACTGCTTGTGAAACACAATAACGGTGAAATGCACACTAGTGTTTACATGACACTTACAAACTTAAAATAAGCAACCCTATGCTCACAGACAATTTCGAAATTCGAAAACAGACGTTTTAGTCAACCACTGGGACAGTGTGGCTGGACATCGCATTGGAATAGCGTTGAGCGACCCCCACCTAGAACTACAATCTGAATGGTCGGTCGGTGGAATCGTATGCAAAGCGAAAATATGCTTCCTGGAAAGTATTTTTTACCTTCATGCTCATTGACTCCTCAAGAAAAGTATTTTTGGTTATACTTGTACGCTGATACCTTCCGCGGGCCGCAGCGATACGGCGTGGCGGGCCGCCATTTGGTGACCCCTGATCTATAATATACAATCAGCAAAACTACAGTTTGTGAGTGGTTAGAGCAGTGTTTCTTAATTGTTTCTCTCTCTATAAGACTACTCCTTAACTAGTCTAGAGAGTGTAGCATCCCTAACTATATTTAAAATCCGACTGCTAATAATAATAATAATAATGCTTTTATTTGCGCCCATTGCGATAACATACAGTACACTGCGATCACAGATGCGATACAACAGACGACAGGAAGCAGCGAAGTGACATATAGTCTTCGAGTCAGCTGCTCCTCTTATTTTGGCTTGCCTTTAAGTGTCTTTCGCCGAGACACAGCCGCGTGCTCGGGAGCGGTGTCGAACACACGTTCTTTCTAACGTCGCGCAGACGTTCTCACCACTCGGCAACGCAGCCGACGGTGCTATAGTGCATGTTGTATTAACGAAGTTGATTTGTAGTGGCCAATGGACATTTGACTATACTGCCAGACATTTATCACTTTACAAAATTCCTAAAAGTCAACTCCAGCACACCCGGTTGAGAAACGCTGGTTTTGGGCTTGTAAAAGCTTCAGTCTAGCACTATTTACATTGAAGTAGTTATAAAGTTGTTGAATTGTTATTTATTGCAATTTCATATCTATACCTTTCAGCTTCCCCACAATTGTATACATCCTGTCGAAAGAAAAAAAGGGACAACACAATATCTTGCAAAAATAAAAAAAAGAAGCTCAAAAGTTGTTACATCCCACAGTGCTCTGTTGCAAATCCTGTACGATACCGAGTAGTGCAATGCTTCAAGCATCTCGGATTCTGTTGGTGCGTCGACCCTGTAACAAACACCCGAAGAAAGGGACAACGACAACTTGTCCGCTTTAAGTGGGTGCGCAGACTCAACTGTTTTCCAGGTGAAATATACGTTGTAACTTTTTATTCAATTCAGTTTGATTTTATTCTGTCTGAACAACAACTGAAATAAAAATGCATCAAAGCAAGATTGAAGAACAACTTGATTTTAAAAATGGTTAATCGTTTCAAGCATGCTATTTAATGGCATGCTCAGACACAGTCGTGTACTCTTTACAGCAGGGCTACTCAACTGGCGGACCACGGTCCGAATCCAGACCTTCTGGGTGTTGAAGGTGGACCTCGGGCTTCTGGAAGAATAACCTCATTGCCACATTTTAGGGCCTCTTTGGAAAATCAATTTTTTGTGATTTACAAGAAACTGGGGGCTTCGCCCCCACACCCCCCCACGCTTTGCCGTCTTCTCTGATGTGCGATCCACACGGCTACACTACAAAGAAGCACAATACATTTTTTGCTTTTTTATTTCTTTGTGTTAGAGTTACACAAAAATCCAAGTCGTGCTAGATACTACCTGAAAAGTGTTTCGGTGCTCGTAGGCTACTGGTTGTTTAATTTTCGTGGTTGCAAATGAAATATTCACCGGACCGCAAAAAGTATTCAACTTGTCAAAATGGATCTTTGCTAACATTAGTTAAGTAGCCCTGCTTTACAGCTAGGGCCGGATTTAGCTGATGGGGGCTCCGGAGCACTTTTAGATCGGGGGGCTCCCGTGCAAAAACCACCTCTACGTCTACAGTAGCATTAATCCAGCACTGCACAGCATTTTGCAGAAACTTTAAGGGCTGAAAGGAAAAAAATGACACAAAATCACATTTTTTTCACGTAGGGGGGCCTTTCAAAAGTCGGGGGGCCCGAGCACCTGCACCCTCTGCCCCCCCTAAATCCGGCCTGTTTACAGTATATGCTCCTGTCGGTCGTCATATAAAGTCACACAGTCAACGCTAAAATTAAATGATGATGTAGGCACAGCAAATCAACGTTAATTATGTTTAAGTTAAATTTTACGTCAAAAGCATCTTTAGTATTTGTTTTATGTAAAGGTTTCGAAACTATAAATTTAATTTTCATTCCATTCTTTATTGGCACAAATCATAAAAATTAATAGAGAATGAAAAATAGTCATCACTATACTTTCTTTATGAACATGTATCAATTTAGGCTGAAAAAGATATCTCAAAACAGAAAAAGATAAAGTAGTTTACAAATTTTGTAAACTAACCACCCACGAGCAACTTATTATATAGGCCAGGGTGGTCTAAGACTGCAAACATGAAGGGCCACATTATAGGATCTGAGAAAAACTTCACGGGCCGCATAGTGAAAAATGATAAGGTGTTGCTGAAAGTAGAAACATTGTTAAATAAAAACTTAATTAGGTTGCGATTTTGAACTTCTTTTCTGTAGATTTCGATCTGTTTTAGCTACATTCTTACTGTTCGCAGGCTATGAACATTAACAAATCTTGTCGCTGATAAAATACAGTTGCAATGAAAGGACTGAGTTTGCTGTTCTGATCGACCTAATGTTTTGCTGCACGTCTAACTCACTAAGTTTTTAATCTCTGCTTGCGACTCAAAAAGTGATTTTCAGCTAGTAAAAAAGATACGATACATAACACGTCAACAAATTAGCAAACCAAAACAATTTATTGTTTTTTGCTTTTGCATAATTATAGTGTCGATCTCTGGTTTAAATTCAGTGGTCAACAGACGTAAGCAGGCATCCAGGGTTTCATCGGCCATTCTGTTCCGTGTGTCGCTTTTTAATCGCTTCATAAGGGAGAAAGTGCCTTCATAACGGAGAAAGTGCTAGCAACAAAAGTAAAATATCAACGCACGTTTGTGTCGTCACAAACTGACATTGTTCCCTCATAGTTACCTATTGACCCGATTATGCGCGACTTATTTAGGGTTGTGACGAATGTAATGTATTTATAAAACGTAGGTGTATTTTTAAACCTTGGATTTAACACTGATAATTCCGGCATGCACAAAGTGTTCGCGGGCCGCACAAAAGCTTCACGCGGGCCGCATGCGGCCCGCGTGCCAGGGTTTGGACCACCCTGATATAGGCTATATACGTTTTTGGAGCCATTTTTTGCTACAAATAAGTGCAGGAATGATTTTTGTGCCATATCAAAGTTTCGGAGCTTTTATTTGAAGAGTTAAAAAAAATAGAAGCAGCAACTAATGCTTGAAAAGAACATATTTTTGCCTTATGCTTTGCCCATGAGGTTACAAAAATCATTACATTAAGCTGGAGGAACGTAAGAGGTGTAAAAGTTTCTTTTTTAATAGATGTACAACGAGCTCCAAGACCAACACCTACAACAACTACAGCAAGAGCGACACTTCCAACTCTCCCTCCTGGTACTGATCCTCTTCAGCGTCCTCTATTTATTCCTAGAAATAATTATGACTACAGCTTGGTAAGTAGCATCGTAAAATCCATTAAAGATTTTAGTATTATAGGCACCTCCGTGTTCAAGAATAGCAGTCTTGGCACTCTAATAAACGGCTATAAACAAAGTACTTCTGTTTTGTAAAATAGCTTGAAAAGTGGGCTAATGCTTGGTGTAGCGGACGCTGCTTTCAGCATGTCCACCCATACACATTACACAGCCATCAGTGGGATGGCAACATTCCTGGGCAAAGTCGGCAAGGAATGATAGGACACGAGGTCGATTACGCTGCTGTATTGCTTACTAACTCAACTCAGAAGATCAATGCTTGCTCACAACGTAATTGTTTATAGTTTTTAATCTTCGATCCAGCAACACAGAAAGTAAAGGAAAACACCGGAATATTAAAGCTCCACCACCAACAACTGGATACGAAATGTTGTCGCTGCTACATTAACAATAAACTGATCCAAACGTCATCCTGGCAGTGCCAAAAATAGAAAACGGTAGCAACAACGAAACTGAGATATTGCTTTAGAATTACCAAGACTGATTTCTTGATACTGGTTTTAAGTTCTGACTTTTGATATTGCATTCAACTGATTTCCATATTGAAAGAACCGACTTTTCATATTGAACAAAAACTCAACAAACTATTGATTTTCACATAGCAAAAACTTAACACACTCTGATTTTACATGTTGTAGAACTCTACAAAAGACTTGTATTCAAATAGCAAACGACTGATTGATTTTTACATAGCAAACGACTGATTGATTTAAAATCATGAGCTTAACTTCCTTAAGAAGGTACTAGTGTGAGATTGCGAGTTTTACATATGATCACACAACGCAACACGACTGCAATTCTACATAACGATGAACCAAGGTAGGAATTCGGCATAGTGACGTTGATTACAGACGTTGAATTCCCGATTGCTGAATTGAATTCCCGAGACGTGCAGTTATGCGCTCAAGGCGGAGTCTTCTGGAAGATTCTAGTGACGTGTACGTGTGACGTCAGAGACGACAGAGCTCTCTGGCGCTACACTTGGCTTTATAACTGCTGCATAAGTTTGAGTTTTGCTGCTGCATAACCAGCTGGGCCATGGCCTCTCTAGACTTGCCTCATCAAGGCGTAACCGTTTTCTCACTGGTGTTGGACGCTATGGTGCAGACATGTTGCGCTGGGGCTTGGTAGAGAGTGCTGCTTGTGAGTGTGGTGAAATGCAGACGGCAGCCAACATTATCAAGGATTGCCGGTTATACAGACCACCTCATGGTATGAAAGGCCTAGTTTCCATCGATGACGACACCAGGCAGTTAACGGATGCCCTGACATATAGCGACAACACGAGAGAAGAAGTTTGAGTTGTCATCAGGTTCACAAATCACCAAAGGTGTCCATTTGTAGCCTACATTATAACCAAACAGTATTTTTTGTTTCAAAAACTTAGGTGATGCACTATTCGCTGCTCTTCTTTGAAGCTCAACGCTCCGGTGATATTGGTGACTCCGGGAGGATTAACTGGAGGGCCAGCTCCCATATGGACGATGGCTCAGAGATAAGGAAAGACCTTTCGGGGGGCTATTATGTTTGTATGTAAAAAAATAATATACCTTATTTTTAACTTGATATTGCTTGAATTACTGACTTTTACTGACTTTTATGACACATAAGATCACTCATTATCCCTCCTCTCCCCGATGAAAACAGGTCTGCACTAATCGCTTAGTTACACTTTTGTAATTATTTTCAGCCGGAGACTACGTCAAATACGGATTTCCAACCGCTGCATCTATGACTATGCTGGCATGGGGATTTTTGGAATTTCAAGACGCGTATGAAGAGACACGGCACACGCATTTTTTGAAGCAAGCGCTTAAGTGGGGAGCAGATTACTTCATCAAGGCACACATTGGAAGATACACTTTTGTCGGACAGGTTGATTATGAATAAATAACATTTAATTTTAAGAACATTTTTATGAAGAGTGGTGGTAGTGATGTATGCCTATCGGTCAAAAAACCTGCTTGCAAAATATTTTCAAATATCGATATAGGCTACAAAATTTACTATTTTCGTTTCGCTTTGAATTAAAGGTAATTTCCCTTCGTTGTCAACTAAAAACGAACCGCAAAAGAATTTCCAAGCAAAGAAATTAACCTAACCGTAAAAGGAAAAGTTTTTAATTAGAATTAAGCTTGCGGTGGGATGGCGCAGCGGATAAGGCGCTCGCTTTCCAATCACGCAATCCTGGTTCGACTCCCGGCTTATGCTGGTTGTTGACAAACACCGCTCACCTCTACCCAGGGTGTAATAAATTGGGTGGGCGTAATTGCTGAAGTAAAGGCGGCCGAGAGAAAGGAACTGGCCACCCTACTCTCGTTAGTGCCGATGGCTTAGTATGATGAGAACCTTATCTTCTCATCCCCCAATGCTTGGATTCAAGTATGGGACTCACCTTTACCTTTACTGTATGTTAGAAAAAATACATTTTTAAAATCTTTGGAACCTTGATTTGATTGTGATTTAATGTTTCTTTTTCAAAGGAATTTATTTTCATTTTGAATATTTTGTTTCTTTTGACAAATTGTTCCAAACAGATTAAGCCTACTCTTCAAACAATGTTTTCATGATTTTCTTTCTACTGTAGGTTGGAGATTCAGCAATAGAAAATGGTTTTTGGAGAAGACCACAAAACATGAGGACTCGTCGACCATGCATTACCATTTCAGCAAAAAATCCTGGTTCTGATTTGGCTGGAGAAACAGCAGCTGCCTTGGCAGCAACTGCAAAAGTTTGGCTCTCAACTGGAAGTGATAAAAGTAAAAATTATTTTCAATAATCCAATTTAATGTAACCTTATAGGTAACCTATGCAATTGCCAATTCCCACTGTTCTTTATGATAAGCAAATACATCAAAATTATGTTAACTTTATCGACCAGCAACGCGCACAAACACTACCACGACCAACCAATATGCCGAAAGGACCAGTTTGTTTTTTTCAGTTTACTTTTCTTGTAATGTAAAGTAGGCTACAGCCATGGACTTCTACTGTAAATAGTAGAACCTGGACTGGACACGCAGTGGACAACATGAGGCCAAACAGTTGGTACAACCAGGGCCGGATTTAGCTGATGGGGGGCCCGGGGCACTTTTAGATCGGGGGGCCCCTGTGCAAACATTTTTTTCAAGCCTACGGCGCGAAAAACCATCTCTACGTCTACAGTAGTATCAGTCCAGTACTGCACAGCATTTTGCAGAAACTTTAAAGGCCAAAAGGAAAAAAATAACACAAAATCACATTTTTTTCCACATAGGGGGGCCCTTCAAAAGTCGGGGGGCCCGGGGCAACTGCCCCCTCTGCCCCCCCTAAATCCGGGCCTGGGTACAACAGTTGGCCAACAGTGGGCCAACAGGGTTAGTTACTTGGCTGTTGGTCCACTGTTGGCCAACTGTTGTACCAACTGTTTGGCCTAATGTTGTCCACTGCGTGTCCAGTCCAGGTTCTACTATTTAGAAGTCCATGCTACAGCATTATGAAGGCGGCGCGAGCTTGTGGCTGCTCTATGTCCTTTCGCTAAATATTCTGGCCTAATTCCCACTTCAAGTGGGGTCATTGTGTCTCCATATCACTGTGTCAGTAGCATCCTCTTTCCCCACATATTTTTCTAAGATCTTCTGTCACAAAGTCTCTTTTAAATATCTAACTTCCATCTTGACCAAGTCTAAACGTTTCATTTTTGTCACTTTTAACCTTGTCTTGACCACTATTATAGCAAGTATGAAATATTGTTTTTTTTTGCGGAAAAATAATAATATCATGGAAGAACAATATTTCTCCAAAGCAGTGGTTCTTAACCTTTTTCTCTATTGGCACTACCTCGAAATCACCAATCATATCTCACTCCCTTTCTAGAACGGCTGAAAAATGATAGCCTCCTACAATTCGAAATATTGGTTCTAACTCCACTAAAAAAGCATAGTTTTGATTGCAAAACTGCAAAAGAAAAATCTCACAACAGAGAAACTTGGAGCTTCATTGCCTCCACTCCAACTCTCGACGAGAGGAAGGAACTTAATGATGAATAATGATGATGATCCACGCATTCTCTAGGAACAGATCTCGCACACATAGTGGTGCGTGCACCATGCATTTCCGGTTAAGAACCCCCGCTTTAATATGTGACACAAAAATAGGTTCACTTAAAAAGTCTGGGTCAAAGGTTTTCAACCTGTTTTTACTTTCGTTCACCTTTTGCAGATCATAATTTCGGCGTTCACCGTGTCGTCAAATTTTTCCATCTTCACTAAATTTATTCACGGAAGGTTGGCTTATCCCGGGTTGATGAAAACTCCCTGTTCTATGATAATTTATGTAAAGGCAGATACTGAAGCTTAGAGTACATCGAATAAAAATGTGTTTTTGACAGTAAATTTAAAGAACTTTATCATTGCTTCGACGAGATTCTTTATTAGAGAAATATTTTCCACTAGACAATTCTTATGTGATGACGCTTCTGGAACATGCTCGACAATTGTATGACTTTGCCGTTCGGTTCAAAGGACTTTACTCATATTCTATTCGAGAGGCCCAAGGACATTATGCGTCCAAATCGTAAGTGAAACTATTCTGTAAGGAAAGACAACCCAATTCAGAAGATTGTGTTTTTGCCAATTCATCTTGACAATATTAGAAAAATAAAACATAGTAACTTTAGCGGGTTTCACGTGATGTATTACATACACAAATATAACATAATTAAAATAAACTCAAACGTTTTCGACACGTACGTGTGTCCTCATCAGAAATTACATAAATCTGCAATATACATATAATGAAACTTGTAAGGTAAATTTGACTTTGCACTATAACTGCAACTGTATACTAACGACACTCCAGACTGAAAAGTACAAACTGAAAGAGTGACACAGGAACGATTACAAGTAAATTATATGGTGGAAAACAGATCACATGAGGTGTAAACTACAGGCATTGGACAAACAATTAGAACACACACAAAAGGAACGATGAGCCACAGGCGAATAACTGCCGGTTGAGAGACGGATTATTATGTCTGATTCTTAATGATTTTAAATTGGTTGATTGAGACATTGTCAGTGCACGTTTCACGAGACGCAAACCAGACATACATTGGTATGTCAATCAGACATTTGTTGACAAGGGCCGCGGAGCACTTAAACCCAAACGTAACAACCAAAAGTGCAATTAAAAAGCACATCGCCTCTTGTGAAACGTGCACTGACAATGTCTCGATCGACCCATTTAAAATCATCTCTCGAGGCAGATCTGAATTTCAGACTAAGATCATGGAAGCCTTAAGAATCACCTCGGTAACCGGCCGCAAAATTTTTTTCCCACGAGGTTTCTGTCTCATTTACATATTTTGATAAAAGTTTGCATTAAAACCGTGTGAATGCAACAGTTTCTCGTTGGCACGATTGGTTCAATGGTTTCATCCTCTGCTTAGTGATCGTGAAAACGAGGGTTCGACGCCGTCGAAGTCAAACTTTTTTCTTTAATTAATTTTTGCGGTGCACAAGAGCTTTTCAAAAAAAGTAGGGTTAAGGAAAGCTTATAGTTTATTATCATTGCAGAATTTCATTGGCAAATAGTTATTTCGCAATCTGAATCAACAAATCTCTCAAAACACTTTCGGAAAATCTTACTTTTAGAGTGACTAAAATCAATGAGACAGAAATCTCGTGGGAAAAAAATTTTTGCAACCGCCCTGTGTCAAGAACCTCTACATTGTCTACAAGTATTCGAAACTACCAGGAATAACCTATCAAGGCTTTGTTAGTCCGAGGATAAAAATTCAAAACAACCAACCATTAGGTTAATGTAAATTATCAGTGAAAATAAAAGAGTTTGAAAAAACACCACTTCCAATAAATTTAGTTAGACTTTCGGTAACCTGGTCTCTTTTTTTAATAGAGTTGATATGTTCTTTAGAGTAGTTTACATTTCAAGCAAAGTATTTTAATCTAAACCTCTGGCTTAGATATACTAAAAGTACAGTTTGGTAAATGTGATAACTTATAGGCTATTCTACTGGGATTGAAATTGATATTTCCGCCACTCTAACTATGATGTGTTTTCAAGATACCGTGATGAAATTATTTGGGCTGCATTGTGGTTGTATGAGGCGACCGGTGAAAGTCGGTACTTATCTGAAGCTGGAAGGTTTTACCTCCAATTTGGTTTCCACAACAAGGAACTGGACTTAGAATTTTCATGGAACACTAAAACAGTTGGAGTACAAATGTTATTGGCAAAGTTTGCTCACAGAATGGGAGAAATCAACGTGGCGCATCGGTATATTTCCAACGTTACTGCATTTTGTAATCAAAATAGACCAGGTAATTACTTACCTTGAACAAATATGATTATTATTATTTATTTTCAACGGACAGGAATGTTCATATTCGAATCGAAAAAGAAGAAAATACACAACAATGAAAGGCATAGCCTACAATTGCAGCTTATACACAGTAACGACGCAAAAGTCGCCAAAGATATTTCATTTTTTTATCATGTTTATCGAATGACAATAGATCTTACATTGTTACCTTGTAAACCAAGCGATACGTAGCCTAAACAAAAAGTAAGAAACGTTTCCCCTGACGAACTGCATGCATGAATATGATGTGCTTTGCTTTTAACTCCTGTAACAATAGGCTACGTAGTCTCTGGCGTCACCAAAGACCATTTGGGTAAGGATTAGTTTACGCAACGTACAGACGTTTTTGCGTTCTTATTGATCCATCCATTGCCGTTGATGCTTATCGTATTGGCAAACGAGATTATTTTCTGCTTTAATTTTAGAATGTGCAAGTCAACTGCAAAATGCAGCATTAAGCTATAAATTCCATTTAAAGTACCGGTAACTTTGCTTTACAGCAGTGAGGTAGCTAAAAAGAAAATGTTAGGGGGAAAAGCAACTTTTGAGGGAGCAAACGTTATCACATTATAGTACGCTATTATAAAAAGATAAGTTATAATTTTGTGGAGGAGAAGGTCGCGATTGCCCCCCTCAAGCCCCTGTGGCTACGCCCCTGTTTTATAGTAGGCTACATTGGGCTGCTATATATATTTTTTATTTTCAGGTAGTACATCCACTTACACTCCGCAGGGTTTGCTATTCCAAAACAAATGGGGGGCTAACCGTTATGCTGCCAACGTTGCGTTTGCTTGCCTTGTGGCGTCCAAGATGCCAGTGGTGGATGACAACCTTAAAATTACGTATAGGTTTGTGAGAAAGTTTTAAGCTCATGCATCATATGGTTGAAACGAGAAGTTAATCTAACTTTAGCCTACCGTATTTGCTTTTTTTAGATCTTATTGTTTATTATCATTGGTTACATGAGTAGGTGCTCACTGCCTACCTACAATCCCTCCTCGGTCTGCCTGAATCATACTTGCAATTGTTTCTTGTTGTTTTTTGATTTATTGAGCGCGAGTTGGGATAAAAACCTGATTTTGTATAAACTTACAATGGCTTTAACACGACAACTTAAATCCGTGGTACACATTCATTTCTCTAGCTTGCTTTTTTCGATAATGAAATGAAACTCAACACACAATGGCAAATACTCTCCAGAAACCACGGCTCCCGGCACGCGGCAAATGCGACAATCAGAAATTAAACGTCTTGGTCAGAAGGCGCGCCACGTAACGTATAACAGTGAAAGAACGCAAATTCAACGTTGCTTAATTCAACCAACCAAGTTACAAAATTCATCACAATTTCAATTCTAATCAAGAGGGCAATCGACCCGCCGGAACATTGCGGCCCCTAATTATGGCACATAATTAAATAAAGGTTGAAGTAGAAGGGTCGATTCCCGACATGCAATACACAGAAAGTATGTACATTAAAACTACACAAAACGGTGATTATCTTTTGATAGCAGTGCAAGGCACTTGGACACCCTGGCCACAATGGCCTGGCGAATACTTACACGATTAACGATTAATATCTACGTTAGCTTCTTGAGACACACATAGTAGCAAACAACTCAGACGCACTACACAGTACCTAACTAGCTACTTATAATGACGCAAATTACTGAGATCGCTTGCGAATACTTACACGGTTAGCATTTACATCATTTGCATGAAACACACAATAGCAAACAAATCAAATGCATTGCACAGTAGGCCTAACTAACTAGCTACTTATAACGAGGCCGATGACTGAGATTGCTGTAGAGCATACGTTACTAAGACATGTTGTTGAGTTACGCATATTGGAGTCCTGCGGATGACACATAGAAATACGCAGGTTAATAACAGATTTGCGCGGTACATATCTACAATACACTACAAATTTAAATGAAAGGCAAGGGTGGTACAGATGCCTCGACGACACCAGCTAACAACAGACCAGGGCGTGGCCGGGTCCTGAACGCAGTCAAGCATTCCCCACAGGAGCAACGCACGATATATCCCTTAGGACCAGGTCCACTTTGACCTCACCCGATGCCTCATCCACCACTGAGACTGCCACCCTGACGCGCCTGACAATCGGTTTTCCTTTTCTAATTTGGGGGATGATCTCATGGACTCTCCCCAGACGGTACCTTCCTCTCTTAGTTATATCTTCTGGAGAACCAACCACCACTAATTGGCCAGGCTGTAGGTTTTCCACCAAACTGGCCCACTTTTTTCTACCCTGCAGGGAAGGTAAATAGAAAGAGATCCATTTCTCCCAGAAACTGTGAGATAGAGCCAGGTTGTACCTATAGTCTCTCCGTAACTCATCTCGGTCATGAGGATTTCCTACTGATGAAAATGGGCTCAAGAATGGGTTAAGGAGGGCGGCTGGGGTGATAACAGTAGAATCCTTAGGGTCATCACAGACAGGGACTAAAGGTCTTTCGTTGACTATTCTTGTGGCACTACCAGTAAATGTAAGAAGTTCAACAAAGTTGGGTTTCCGTGATGAGTTCCCAATAACGTGGGAAAAGGCAATTTTGAATTGCTTGACCATTGCTTCCCAGGCCCCTCCCTGGGCCGGGGCATACGGAGGAATGAACTCCCAGTTAATTCCCTTTTTTCGCAAAGAAGTTTGAATTTCAGAAGACTCCAAAATTTCTGGTAGTCTTTTAGCTGCCGCTTGAAATGTGGTCCCGTTATCTGAGTACATGTTACGTATAGATCCACGCAAGTCTACAAATCTGGTAAATGCTAAAACAAATTCACTGTAAGATAGTGACGTCACAAGTTCCACATGGATTGCTCTACTCGCAAGACAGGTAAATAACAATCCCCATGCTTTCTTTTGGCTTCTTCCTTCCACAAACGTCATTGGACCAAAATAATCTACGCCACTGTTGAAGAAGGGTTTGTTATAGGCCGTGGTTCGTGGTAATGGTAGATCCGACATAAGCTGTCTGATAGGCTTTGCTTTCTCTAAGGCACATGGAGCGCAGTCATGCAAATAGTGTTTCACCGAGGAATTACCGTTTGCAATCCAAAAACGTTGACGAGTAGATAACAGTGTCTGTTGCACACCACAGTGATAGCTATCACAATGAGCGTCAAGGACAACTAGCCGTGTCAATGCGTGCCTCGAAGGCAAAATAAGAGGATGCTTCGCATCGACAGTTATTTCGGGAGACTTACTCAATCGACCTTCAATACGAAGTCTCCCCCGTGTGTCCACACAAGGACGATACTTTTTTAGAGAGCGCAACTCCTTCAGGCACTGTTTATCAGCGCCAGCTTCGCTCGAAGCAAGACGTTTTGTTACCACATCGATCGACTCCGGCAGGCCGTCACAACTTAACAAATCTCTATACACTACTTTTTGTACGTAAGAAACAACCCTATTTAAAGCGTCCTCAAGATAGGATGCATTTAACTTTGGTTTTACATACCCATGTTTCTTGCATTTGGATACAATGAACTCCGTGAAAGCTACAAGATAGGCGGCTCTTTTTTTCAACACGTACAAAGTAGGTGCGGTTTCGATCATCTTGCTAATGGAGCCAGCAGTTGCATTTTCACTTACCGTTATCGCCGGCGACAGTTCCATTTTACGAATAGCAGCATCTGCTCCATTCACCGTTGGGACCTCGCCCTCCTGCATGAGAAAAGATGGACCGCTCAACCACATCTCTCTGGAACCTGTTTTGGTGATGGCATTCGGTCTGGTTCCAACGTCTGCCGAGTTGAGATGTGTCGGACAAAAATGCCATTCTCTCACCTCTGACAAGAGTAAAATACGATTTAACCTACGAGTAACAAACTTGCATAATCGTAAATCAGGATTTCTGATCCACTGAAGGACAGTATTCGAGTCACACCAGAAATGTTTTCTAAGATCAGGCAGGTGTAGTGCATTAGCTGCCTGGTTTAACAGTTCCGTAGTATTAAGCGCGGCTACAAGCTCCTTTCTGGCAATCGGCCATGCACTTATACGCTCTAGCGAAGAGGGTACACTGAGCCAGCTCGTCTTTGAATTCCTTTATTGAGGATGATGACATCCCAGATAATTTATTGCCATGCCGTATCCGCCGAATCTCCGGCTCCGCGAGAAATCCGCCTCTAACACCAAAGCGCTGGGACAAGCGATCCAGCGACATATCGATCCTTTCCTTTTCGCTCCAACCAGAAGTATCCGATGCTAAGTTTGAGATGGTTTGCGCGGCGCTACGTACGCAGGCTGCCTGTAGCAAAGTCAGCCGATTTCCCTCAAATGGGCAACTCTCCATTAGTGATTCAATACGGTTTTTAAAAAATATAAATGGCATGTTGTTGCCGTCATAGTTGATCAATGCGGCCCTGTCATAGAAAGTGCGACAATTATGATATTTATAGAACCAGTTTTGTTGATCCTCAGCACCTCTGTTTGCATTAAGCCCTGGCGGGGATGTCATAACATGTCTAGTTTCACGGCCATCATCTTTAACTAGTGGTGAATTACATCTCTCACCTTTAAGATCTTTCCTTACAGTTAAGGGGCATGTTTGTGACGGTTTCACAACCTTCTCTCTATAAAAATCACGTTGATAATCATAATGAGGTTCTCTTTCAGCGGCCCCATGGGTCCCCCCGGGCGGTTTTGCCAAAAAATTATCTTTAGTCCACGTTCTATACTTGTTTGTGAGGGCGTTTCCTGGAAAGAGCTTTCTTAGGGGAGTTTCTCTATGTGGCGGTTCCATTAAATTCTCCTGTTTAGCCTGGCTCTGTTTAGGTTGGGCATCTATGCTAGCGGCCCCATGAATGTCATGGGATCTCCCAGGCGGATTGATAATGTCAGCGTCCCACCTCTGGACCTTTTCTATCGCTGTAGGGATGTAGTCGGTGACTCCGAGACTACTGGCCGTAGGCCGTCGTTGCCCGCGCTCCGACCCTTGGTCCGATCCACATTGTGAAAACAAGTCAAGCTTACTTTGCCTTGCTCTCAGTTCGGCTGCCTTGATCTGCATTTCAATTTCGGCTCTGGCTTCGGCTTCCTCTGCTTTGGCTTTGTTCACCCGCATCTGTTTTTTCCACCGCAACTTTTCCATTTCGAGCCGGATTTCAATCTCTTCTTCTTTTGAACGGCGCGAGCGACTACTCGAGGCACTGGTGGTTGATTTTCCTTTTATTGTACCTAATTTTGTATCTACCTTGGAGATTTGCTTCTGTTTTATAGTACGTCTCAATTCCTCAATCTCTGACCTGACCTGTTCTGTAGCTTCAGATATCATAGTGCTATCCTTTAGTTTATTCGCAAGTTCTAACAGTTCTCCAAAGTTGCCCTCTAACTCCGCCATATCAACCAAGGCCCGCTCTAGCAACGCTTCATCATGTACCATGGGGAGACCTCTCCTTAATTCTCCAACCCCCTGCAGCACCTCTCTTTTTTTGTGTCTGACGTCCCTGAGCACAGCTTCTGCACTGGAATCAGCATGGGTAAGGCTGCCATGAACCTAGGGATGGTAGAAGTAGGGGATTGCTCACTCAAAAGTAAGGTGGACAACTGGAGGGTCACAATGTTATGACAAAATTTGATCCAACTACAGCTTGAGGTCTACTGCCATATGTCGCATACTCAGGTGCAGTTTATATGACCTGCCCACGTGCGTACAAAGTGTGTATCGCCAAAATAAATGTAGGAAATATGTGTTATCATATGTTTATTTAATAGTATTCAAGTCATTATAATGCAGCGGTAGACTTCACGCAACACCGGTAACGGTAAGCAGCCTCACACTGCTGCAGTAAGGCTTTACAGATTTTCTAGCACCCAAAATTTTAACCAAATATAGAAATTCATTTGATGAAAATGAATTTACCTAAAAGCGAAGAAAGCGTTGTGCAGTTCTGCTAATTTTTGAACTTCTTAGTAACCCTCCAGCTGTCCATTTCGCAAGAAAAATCAGTAAAGTGAGTCGTCCCGATATTCTACTGTCCCTACATGAACCCCCTGAGGATACACCTGCCCAACGCCCGGGTGTTCCGCCGCACCACCCCCAGACGCAGCGCCCCCTGTCCCACTGCCAACGGGAAACGCACGAGACACCGGATGGCCACCGTCACCTTCCATTTATCAATTTAAGAAATTACACTACTGTATATAGACCGAGAGCCTACGACAGAAGATTTCACCCCATAAGGTACAAAAGGTTTGACCCCTTGAAGTTACTGGGGTCAACCATGTCACTCACAAAAAGTATGGAAGATTGACCGCGCCGGGTGGATCTGGTCCCTAGAGCCCCCTAAAAAGCCCAAAAAGGGGGTTAATTTCACCCCATAAGGTACATGGACCAAACTTGGTGAATACGAAGTTCTATGTCAGGACATCACAAAAATATCAAATCTAACAATATTTTCGAGTGGAAAGGTGATGTAAGACCCCCCCGAAAGTGACCCCCCGGGGGGTTAATTTCACCCCATAAGGTACATGGACCAAAGTTGGTCAAAACGAAGTCTTATGTCAGGACATCACAAAAATATCAAATCTAACAATATTTTCGGGTGGAAAGGTGATGTAAGATGCCTTCAAAGTGACTTCCCTTAATGTGACCCCCTCGGAACGTTTATTTCACCCCATAAAGTACAAGGACCAAACTTGGTCAAAATGAAGTCTTATGTCAGGACATCACAAAAATATCAAATCTAACAATATTTTCGGGTGGAAAGGTGATGTAAGATGACTTCAAAGTGACTTCCAATAATGTGACCCCCTCGGAAGGTTTATTTCACCCCATAAAGTACATGGACCAAACTTGGTCAAAACGAAGTCTTATGTCAGGACATCACAAAAATATCAAATCTAACAATAGTTTTGGAAGGAAAGATGATGTAAGACTCCCCCAAAGTGACCCCCCAGGGGGTTAATTGCACACCATAAGGTAGGCTACATGGACTAAAGTAGGTTAAATCGAAGTCTTATTTCAAGGCATAACAAAAATATCAAATCTAACAATATTTTCGGGTGGAAAGGTGATGTAAGATGTCATCAAAGTAACCCCCAGAGGGTTTATTTCATCATAGAGTACATGGACCAAACGTGGTCCAAACGAAGTCTTATAGGACACCACAAAATATCAAATCTAACAATACTCTCAGTTGGGAAGATGATAAAAGACCTACCCAAAAGTGAATCTCCTCCTATAGTTTAATTTACTTCATTCCTTACTCGAACCAACCTTGGTGTAACGGAAGTGCTATGCCAGGACAGTACCAATGGATTAAATCGAAAAATATTTTTATATAGGTTTTGGTGAAATACATTCACAAGCTGTCCCATGATGCATGAAATGGAACTATAGCCTACTTTACAAAAAGTTTTTGTATAAATCATATTCAGTCAATCGAAAAAAGGCAACAGGACATAACAATACATGGCTTTGTAACACCAAAAACAGAAAGTACATAAGAAGCATATAGGCTACAGTCATGGGCGCCGATCGCTCTCTAAGATTGGTGGGGACATTTACTAGGAAAGAAAGGGCAGACGAGCGAAGCGAGCTGAAATATTGGGGTCTGTTCAACAAACAAACAAGTAGGCCTACAGTAGATAGGCTACAAGTCTAATGCAATGTATTTTAATTGTCTGTGTCAGCATTGGACAGCAGAAATCCAAACACTGCAACTCGGCAACGAGTCTCCGGCGAATTAAAAACGAAGTCCTTGGTTGATCCTTGGCTTGTAATGAAGGTTGATCAAATTCAAAACTTTATTGTGCACATAGCAGACCATTGCATGATTTGGCCGTTTCTGTGTCATGGTAGATCGTAACAAAGTTTTGATACGTCGCAAAGTTGAAAATGAGCGTTCAGCTGAACACGAGCGGGCTGGTGATATGAGCAAAAGTTCCACTTGCGGAAACATTTGCCGAACAGCGGATGGTATCTTCTTGAATATCATTCGAAAATCTTGTGCAAGGGACTCTGTGTCAAAGAACTGAAGATAATCGTCTACCAAATGTGATTGTAGCTTTCCACTAAAGAGTGATTCTTGTAGAATTTTGTAGTGCTCAAGATCAGTCGACTTGAAATAGTCAGTAAGATTTTGCTGCGAGCTGTCAATGACTGCAAAATACTCTGACCGATCGATCTTGAAGTTTAGGAGGTTAACCATGGCCATGTCCATACTGAAGACGATTTGGAACGTGACAAGTCTTTTAAAAATTGGGTAGGGTAAGAGTTTTTTCGATTGAAAAAAAGCTGCCTGCCAGCCTTCCAACTGCTAATTTTCCTATATACATTTTTTTGCCAAACCGGTAAAGACATTTCAGCAGCTCTTAACCTCAATGTAATAATAACTGAAAAAATAGCTTTTTTCTTATACAAAAGTAACACAAGCTACACTTACTGCACTACATGCTTGTACGACTCTTTCAAAGTAATTCTAAAACTCTGCACTGTGTGGTAACCAAATTAAATACAATTTGCGAGTTACACCAGGGTTTCTCTGCTTAATAAAACATTTCTACTACGGTTGGGGCTTCCTCGCATAAAACAAAAATGTTGTCCCCTCCTTTCAATATATTTTAAACGTTTGACTGGTAAAATTGTGACATTCGGGTAATATTTTCCCTTTTACGTTACAAAAATAATGTAAAAAGATGATGGGGACATGTAAAAAGATGGTGGGGACATGTCCCCACTGTCCTATAGGGATCGGCGCCGTGGCTACAGTAGCCAGAAAATTGATCCAAGATCTTGATACGACCACTAAATGTTGACTTAATAGAACAACTGACTATCCAAATAAGACGAAAAAAGTGAAAGCGACAGCAGTGACAATGAAGAATATAGAAACGACCGTTTACATTTACACAAACAATCTCTGTTTATGAATGAACAGTTACAATAACTGATTAGAGACATGAAGCAAATGGCATTAAACAAAAATTTACTACATTGGGTTTATTGGGTTATTTATTGTAGCAGCTGGAAAATGTTCATTACTGCCGGAATTAACGTTCCAAATGATTCACTTCGAAACGTTTTGATTTGGATAGTCAGTTGTTCGATTAATTCAACATTTAGTGGTCGTATCAAGATCTTCGATCAATTTTCTGGCTACTGTAGCCTATATGCTACTCATGTACTTTCTGTTTTTGGTGTTACAAAGCCATGTATTGTCATGTCCTGTTGCCTTTTTTCGATTGACTGAACATGATTTATACAAAAACTTTTTGTAAAGTAGGCTATAGTTCCATTTCATGCATCATGCGACAGCTTGTGAATGTATTTCACCAAAACCTAAATAAAAATATTTTTAGATTTAATCCATTGGTAGCCTACTGTCCTGGCATAGCACTTCCGTTACACCAAGGTTGGTTCAAGTAAGGGATGAAGTAAATTAAATTATAGGAGGAGATTCACTTTTGGGTAGGTCTTTTATCATCTTCCCAACTGAGAGTATTGTTAGATTTGATATTTTGTGGTGTCCTATAAGACTTCGTTTTGACCACGTTTGGTCCATGTACTCTATGGTGAAATAAACCCTCTTAGGGTTACTTTGATGACATCTTACATCACCTTTCCACCCGAAAATATTGTTAGATTTGATATTTTTGTTATGCCTTGAAATAAGACTTCGATTTAACCTACTTTAGTCCATGTAGCCTACCTTATGGGGTGCAATTAATCCCCTGGGGGGTCACTTTAGGGGAGTCTTACATCATCTTTCCTTCCAAAACTATTGTTAGATTTGATATTTTTGTGATGTCCTGACACAAGACTTCGTTTTGACCAAGTTTGGTCCATGTACTTTATGGGGTGAAATACACCTTCCGAGGGGGTCACATTAAGGGAAGTCACTTTGAAGTCATCTTACATCACCTTTCCACCCGAAAATATTGTTAGATTTGATATTTTTGTGATGTCCTGACATAAGACTTCATTTTGACCAACTTTGGTCCATGTACCTTATGGGGTGAAATAAACGTTCCGAGGGGGTCACATTAAGGGAAGTCACTTTGAAGGCATCTTACATCACCTTTCCACCCGAAAATATTGTTAGATTTGATATTTTTGTGATGTCCTGACATAAGACTTCGTTTTGACCAACTTTGGTCCATGTACCTTATGGGGTGAAATTAACCCCCCGGGGGGTCACTTTCGGGGGGGTCTTACATCCCCTTTCCACTCGAAAATATTGTTAGATTTGATATTTTTGTGATGTCCTGACATAGAACTTCGTTTTCACCAAGTTTGGTCCGTGTACCTTATGGGGTGAAATTAACCCCCTTTTTGGGCTTTTTAGGGGGCTCTACGCTCTAGGGACCAGATCCACCCGGCGCGGTCAATCTTCCATACTTTTTGTGAGTGACATAGTTGACCCCAGTAACTTCAAGGGGTCAAACCTTTTGTACCTTATGGGGTGAAATCTTCTGTCGTAGGCTCCCAGACTAATACTACAGCCTACACACAGTAATATCGACACACGTAACGTAATGGACAGCGTAACCAACATTAATTAGTAACTTACCGCTCTCTGAGTTACGGTGGAGCAAGCCTTTTGACAAACAATACAGTATTTTACACAAGTTATTATACACAATTAGGCTCCGGTACAATAGAGTTCCAGTTTACAACACAATTAAAGTACGGTTATATTAAAGTCCTTTCGTTGCAGGGATGTGCTGACCACCCCTTCAGAAGTCTTCCTTGGTTGAAATTTAAATTTGTTAGTCTTTAAGTTAGTCCTTTAGTTCTTGTTCTTTCAATTCTGTCAATTTTGTTAGTTCTTTTAATTCTTTTATTTCGTTATTTAGATACTTTATAGTTCTTTACTTCAGTTGTCCAATTATCAGGTTTTTATTTTTGGTTACATGAGTAGGTGCTCACTGCCTACCTACAATCCCTCCTCGGTCTGCCTGAATCATACTTGCAATTGTTTCTTGTTGTTTTTTGATTTATTGAGCGCGAGTTGGGATAAAAACCTGATTTTGTATAAACTTACAATGGCTTTAACACGACAACTTAAATCCGTGGTACACATTCATTTCTCTAGCTTGCTTTTTTCGATAATGAAATGAAACTCAACACACAATGGCAAATACTCTCCAGAAACCACGGCTCCCGGCACGCGGCAAATGCGACAATCAGAAATTAAACGTCTTGGTCAGAAGGCGCGCCACGTAACGTATAACAGTGAAAGAACGCAAATTCAACGTTGCTTAATTCAACCAACCAAGTTACAAAATTCATCACAATTTCAATTCTAATCAAGAGGGCAATCGACCCGCCGGAACAATCACTGTTTAATTTTTATTGTTTCGATTAATTGTCTTTTTTATTAAGCGAAACAAAACCTTTCAATAAGAAACGTCAATGAAACCAAGAGATTAAGAATTTTACCTGCTAATGACATGCTAGCCTACCATCCTACATAGTCCATAGGTTACTATTGCTTTAAGCATCACCACGCAGCTTTAGTTAGTAAATTTCCAAAAAGCGTGGCGCACGAAACTGTACCGTAGCCTAAATATCACGGCACTTTCTTGCGCTGTACAATTATCTTTACGGTCCACCCCAATAGCTCAGTGGTTACGCGCCTGGCTCAAGATCACGCGGCGCTGGTTCGACTCTCGGGGTGTGCGCTTGAGCAACGCATTTCAGGACTGCTCTCCATTCAGCGGCACCTAGTGAATGGAATAATTCTCCTGTAACAACACTTCAACAATCGAAAACTTCACTCTGCCAATCTAGGTAACCGGCCTTGCGTCAAGAGCCTCTACAAGTATGCAAAACTACCAGGAATAACCAATCAAGGCTTTGTCAGTCCGAGGATAAAGATTCAGAACCAACCAATCTTTGCTTTGTTACCGCGGAAAGGTTCGAATGTTAAAGAATGTGTAGCCTGCGTAACTGACGTAGTCGATGCTGCGTCCAACGGCAAACGGTAGGCTACGGGACATCCGCCATTGTGCTATACAGTTGTACCCTAGTTCAGGCCCGGATTTAGGGGGAGCAGAGGGTGCAAGTGCCCCGGGCCCCCCTTTTGAAGGGCCCTCGACGTGGAAAAAATGCGATTTTGCGTGGATATTTTTTTTCTTTCAGCCTTTGAAGTTTCTGCAAAATGCTGTGCAGTGCAGTGCTGGGTTAATGCTACTGTAGACGTAGAGGTGGTTAAAAATTTTTTTTGCACGGAGCCCCCCAATCTAACAGTGCCCCGGGCCCCCTATCAGCTTAATACGGCCCTGCCCTAGTTGTTATGAAGTCTGCGGTGTGGAATGTGCTATCAGTTTTTCTTGTCATCAGTGCCGTGCCGTATGATATCATCTCGGGCCCCCCGAAATCCACTTGTGGGCCGCTATGTTTCGTGATTGCTCTTAAAAATAGGGCCAAAAAGCGTTTAGAAAGGTAGCCTAAACTCCTTCAATGTGGGAAAAAATTTACATTCATCATTTTATCAAAGAATAAACAACTTTTAAGATTTTAAAGAAAAAAATAGTTAATAAGCTATGCCGACAATGCAGAAGGACCAGAGTAGGGAAAGGACCACAGTTTTAACAAAATAAAATTTTTAACATAAAGGAACAATGCAATGCAAAACTTAATGTTCAAATACATGAAATGAAAAGGGCGTGTATGGGGCTTTCCCTCACAAAATTTTGACAAGTACATTTTTTTACCAAGATGCACACTTTGTGTGTAATCAAATTCATCAAATTAAAATTGGATTGGGGTAGAAGTTTTGTTTGGAATTTAAGTTAGAAATTGAAAATTAAATTTAAGTTCCATTTAAAAAATTTTTTATTCACAATCACAGAGGGATTTTAATAATGTATTTCTTGAAACTTTCTATAGTCTAGTGTGGGGTAGCCTTTCAGCAGGCTAGAACTTCGAAAATTTTACTTGAAGTGTCCCCAACTTCACAGATAATATTAATTTTCACTTTATAACCTATTTCGATTCACATTGAAATTTATCAGTTTAATTTTATTAATTAATTAGGATATTTGAGTGAGCAGTGTTTACTTCAAAATATTGTGTCTTTTTGTTATTTTTTTTTTAAAACAAAAAAAATTTTCACTCCCTTATTCCCCAACTATGCTTGCCCAATATCGCCGAGATGAACGAAACGTCGTTGAGAGAGCGAAGCGGAAATTTTTTTTACAAAGATGGAAAAAAAACTAACAAGGCGAAAAACGTTAAAATAAAAAGCCGAAAAACCCTGCACGAACTAAATATGAGTGGGCCCCTAGTTAGAGGTAGGCCCCCAGTTGGGAGTTTGGAAAGCAGTTAATATGGCCTTGCATGATTTAATTAGCTATTCATTATGGAGCTTCTGTATAGTATTTTCTAAACTTTCAAAAAACATTAGACCGACTAAAATGAGTGGGCCCCAAGTACGGGGGTCGGTTAACACGGCCCTGCTTGTCATCTATCTGTCGCCATCACCTACATCCCTAGTAATTTTTTTTAATTGCAGTCACATTTAATCTGTGGAAGCCTAATTCTATTCGCTCACACGCAGTGCAAAACTTAAAGTAATTTTAAGTCGTCCGCACGGCGATAAACCAGATAAAACATTCGCTGCTGTTTTGTGGTTGAATAGCTTACTCGCGTGCTGTGTGTAAACAAGGAGTGGACATCCATCCGGCTGCGGTTCCTGCTATTCGCACTCTGTCTGAAGGCGCCTTTAGGCTAACTAGGCTAGGCACGAGGTAGCTGCGTGGCCATTTAGGTTATTGTGTGCACATTTGTCACAATACCGGTACAATGAACAATAGATATTTCCAGCAGTGGTTATTCCAAGCTGGTAATGTGTATTTGGCCAAGCAGTGCTGCAAGTTTGCACACTCCTTCTCTATGCTTTTGCCATGATGAAATGTTTTCTTTGTAGATGTGGTGAGCGTATTTGTAATTTGCAGGTCGCTGCAGCATATGAGGTTTAGGCTATTAACCAAACAAAAAGAAAGATTTTAATGAGCTGATTACAGTCATTTGACTCATGCACGTTGTATTGTGAGAGTTCTTTTTGCAACATTTCTTATAGAAAGTAAATTAAGTGAACGTTTCGCCGTTGACAGCGTGGCCTAGCTGTTTGAGGGTTAGGAAAGTAATCGTCACTACCGTTACTTTTTTTTCGGGTAATTACCAAACAAATTTGAAAGCTCAACAAACAAGACAAACTCTCTACCGAAGCTCTAAATTTCAAAGCATAAATCAACTTTCTGGCAGTCAGCTGGTTCATAGGAAAAATTGTCTTTTGTTAAAGTGTCCAACGGTTAAAACACCCCATCTGCTGCAGAACATACACATTACAAATAGGCTACGCGTAAGGTAGCTTATGCATGAACCGCTATCGATTGGTAGACAGTGCCTAGTAGTGATGCAAGCCGCGCCGCGCCGCGTACGCGGCCGCTTTTGACTTTTTCGCCGCGTGCCGCGCCGCGCCGCGTGGAAGGTTGAAATGACAAAGCCGCGCCGCGCCGCTTGCCGCGTAAACTTTCAAGAAATTAATTTTTCGTAAACGTAAACTTTCAAGAAATTAAACTTTCGTAAACGTAAACTTTCAACTTTTCAAGAATCAGCTATGAAACTTCAAATTTAAATTGGAAACACGGATCAGTTATTTTTCCCTTCGGAAACCCTAAGATGGAAAGCTATGCAAATTGCAAATGGCTTGCAGTTGACAGGGTTTTAGGGCTTGCTTGTCAGGGAAGCTGTACGAATGTTTTTGGTTAGTAGCCTAGCTGATAAGCTCAGTTACCAGGCTATAGGCCTAGCGCAACTACCGCATTATTTACTATATCAGTTAGCCCAGTGAGTTCAGGCTATAAGTTTTACTCTTGTGTGTGTAGTTCATATAGCCACTGGCATTATAATTGCATTATTGCTTACAAAAAGTGTTCAAAAGTCCTGATACTGGATCCAGGAACATTCTATTTGTCTTAGTTTGTATTATGTCTTAGAACTTAGATGCATTGCTGATAAGAGAATATGATCTGGTTAGCCTGGCCAATTAGTGCACAACTGTATTGGTACTAGGTTACCAGTTATATGCCATGGATGCTTTTTCCTACAATTGACTTTCTAAACAATAACTCGTTAAAATATTTTTTTTTAATTTTGTAATTTGCGGTGTGCGGTGCGGTGCAGTGTCAAAGTTCCAGATAAATTGCGGTGTGCGGTGCGGTGCGCGGATAGATGAGTCAGTTGCGGTGCGGTGTGCGGATAAAAATTTTGGGTTCGCTGCATCTCTAGTGCCTAGGCCCTAGGGCAACGTTCAACATCTGTAAAGTATGTTTCCAACAATAGAGTTGACAACTTATCTAAGAGGTTACTTGACTATTTTCCAGACAATTTGCAGAAAATCAAGTGGATTACATCCTTGGAAAAACGGGAAGGAGTTTTGTGATTGGCTACGGAAACAATTATCCAAAACACGTGCATCACAGAGCAAGGTAAGCTACACACTATTTGCGAATGGACAAGATTAAACTTGTGCCAGACACTGAGCTTGACAGATTTCTTGACTTGACAATTGTTATGTATTTGGCTACAGTTCTTTTAATGCATTTCGTGCTTCTCAGTTGCGTATTCATAAAGTTAATTCTAGCACCCCAAGTTGAGAAGTGATGATTCAGACCTAATCAAAACGCCCAAAATATTATTGTCCACATGATTCGTAATAATTCTATTCAAAGACAACTACTAGAAGGAAAAATGAACGGCAAACGAAACAGGGCAGACCACCAAGAATTTGGACTAATGATATTGAAGAGTGGTCAGGACTACAAAACTACAGTAGAAAAATCTAACAACAGAGAAACTTGGCGCCTCATTGCCTCCAACCCTCGACAAGAGGAAGGAACTTAATGATGATTCATGGACTGGTAAAGAAACCACCAACAAGCAGTTGCCCATAAGAAAACTTACTAGCTGATGTACCTGCATATCATTTCAAATCAATGCTAAGTTATTATTGATCCATTTTTGTAGTTCATGCAAAACATACGGCGCTTGTGGATGGGCTGCATATAGCAAGAACACATCAAACCCCCAGATCTTGTACGGAGGAATGGTGGGAGGACCGGACCAGCATGACAACTACAGAGATGAGCGATCCAACTTCATATCGAACAGTGTGGGGTTAGATTACAACGCAGGGCTGCAAGGAGTCGTGGCAGGTGAGGGTGGTTTGCGGCGGAATCTCGTTAAATTTACCAGCAACGTTAGCTTATAAAGATTGCAGCATAAAACACCGAAGAGTTTAGTTTATTAGGATTATCTTTTCCAACAGTAGTTTTTCTTCTTTTACTTTTGCATTCATCAGATGAACGTTGTAACTACTGCTAGAAAATAGCATAATAAAAAGCTGTGAGAATGTACTTTAGTTAAGAATTTTAGAAAATTCTTGGTTCTCTCTCGCTGACATAACAAGTAAGCAGTTCAGTTTCAAACAGTGGCATTTTTTCTGTTTAGGATTGAAACACTTTCAAATACAATACACGAAGTGGACCAAGTACACCCGAAAAGAAACAGGAGATCAGTGACGCGGTTGATGAAAGAGAAACTTTTTTTAACCTTTGAACTGAAGACCTATTTATCTTTCATATCTCAGATAGGCAATTTATTATCTGGTGCACATTTTCACCAAACAGACAATCTTCCACTGATAGATATCTGCACAACTGAATCAATGAGAATTTTTTTTATTTCCGAAAAGTATATAAAGAAAATACAATCGTTGGGACTGCCAGCCATGAAGCACCACAGAGTCATAAAACATCGTGGATGTGTTCACTTGGCAGCACTGCACTGCTGAATAATCCTAGTGGCAGTGTACAATAGGGTACGTTATTATACTTATAAAAAACGTTTCAATCACTCATTCCCAGAACCTTTAGTCCAAAACCTTGCTCTGTGGTCCTCGCTGCAAGTAATAAAAGCTGGGGAGGTGGGGGAATGGGCTATTCGGCGGGCAGAACCTTGATGGCCCAATGATAAAAGACGCTGACGCTCTCCAGTTCGGGCGCACCAGCAGCAGAGCGACACCGTCTGCTCGTCGGGGAACAAAACATAATCCTCGGTGTGGTTGAAGACAGCTTGAGCGCGATGCGACTGCAAAGCACAAAACAGACGTGAGAAACTAAAGACTGTGATTTTTGTTTGACCAGCAGCAACATACAGTAGAATTCTAGTGGCATCTGCAGCAAAGTCCCGTATTAAACTACAGGTAGAATTCGGTTATGGTGTCTTCGGCTAAAAAGTGATACTTTTTCAAAGGTCTCTTCAGGTGTCAATAGAGGTAAGTTCTACTGTATCAAGGTTTTTTAAATTTAATTTTAAAGAACGACGATCGTAACTACTTCAACTCGAAAGCAAATTGGCAGAAATAGTACAATATCAAGCGTCATACCAGAGAAGATTTTTAATCATACCTGTTTTCCACTGAGTTCTGCTCCTGTGTATGTCAGCAGCGGCTGACCAGAACCAGCCATATCCCACAACCTGGCAACACTGTCTTTTCCGCTGGTGAGTAAATATTTCCCGTTTCGTGAAAAGACAGCCGAGCATACTTCGTCACCGTCATGTGAATTGACGTACGTTGCCACGCATCTGCTGCTCACGCCATCCCATATCTAAAAGGACAGTAGAATCGATCGATTGAAATGTGATAAAGAATTGAGACAACCATACACTCTTACATCCCCACACCAGCTCAGTGGCCGAGGGGATTCGCCTTCAGCTCTTGTGCTGGTAGGCCTAAGATCGATTCCAGGTCGGGTCATACCGAAGACTTTAAAAAACGGTACGGTATAGATTGTATTCTTTCTCGCACGAGGTAGCGAGAATAAGTCGGATAATAATGTGATGACATCGCAAATCTGATATAAAATTAAAAGTGACACCCTGTCTGTCGCTAAAAGATCTCGCAGTTTTAGAGCGACAATAAATAAAAAAATATATATAACACTCTTACACCCGTAAGTTCTTACGAAATGCTAATACTGTAATTTCGCAAGGTACTTTCATACGTTTAGCTCGTGGCCTTTAAGCCAGTTTTTAAGAGTATTTCCGTGTTAGTGCAACAGCAATGTCTTGCAACCACTGGATATTGCAATTTACGGACAGTTTAAAATTAAAAAATCAACACTTCAACAGCCTGCCTTCTGTTTGCAATTTAGACAAATTGGTGTATTTTGGTGGTCATATCGAAAGAGTGGAAGCCGTTCCGACATGACATCGCATGAGCTACTAGGGCCGAGGGTCTATCCTTTCACCACCCCAGATTCACGATGTTCCCGGACCACACTAGAAGGCAACTAGAGAGCAGCCAGTCTTTGGCTTCATCATTCATGACGCGCAGACCTTCCACTCCGTTAGGCGGCTTGAAGATGGTACAATCGTTGAGATGTGGTCTGCGGTCACATTCACTGGAAGAGGCCATTTCCCATTGGTTGAGAGGAAACGCCGGACAAATACAGTTAATGCTTAGCTAATAAGCCCGAAGGCTTGTAGCCAGGGCTGTAAAGTCAGAGAGATTTTGGGGTGTCCTGAGTCGGCCAGTTATAAACCGAGACGTCGAAATCGTATATTTTTCGCTCGACTCCACAGCCCTGAGCTGTTGGTTACGTATAAGACCGTTGGATACGAATCAAGACACTGGGATGAAATGCACAACTCTGCCAACCTTTATAGCACCATCTTTACTCCCAGATGCGTAGATATTTCCAGTGGGGCTAAAAGCGATGCAGTTGATCGAGCTTTTGTGCTGGTCTGCTCCTAGGTTGCCGACGAAGCATTGGAAGGTTTCGACGTCATAGAGCCGAATTACAGGATGGTTGGTTCCAACTAAAAGGTAATCACCTGCAACGAAAAAGATGCTGAAAATACATTTTTTGTCCTATCCAGGCTTCACGCCGGTTGTTTAGACTGAGTGTGGGGCTTCTTGCTCATAGTTTCTTTTAACGAGATAGTTGAAGATTTAGATCAAGTGGATGGGAGGGCAAGAAAGCCAATCTTCGTGTCCACTTTCATCCTTTAAACGTCCCGCCAAAGACACAGTCACATGCAATTAAGCGGTGTCAAACCGGCGTACTTCCAGCATCTTGCCAGGGCTCTCACCAGTCACATCTCAGCTACACTGCCGAGTATGTGACATAAATAACTACGTAAAAACGTTTATAACAATGTATAGAAACAATGCCAAAGACATAACTTGGACTGAATTGAAGCTATAATTTCGTTTTAGCTCACAATGAATTCTTAGCAGATTTTCAACACGGGGACACCTCTAATGAAAAAAAAAATTTTTGAAGAAAATTATATTTTGGACTAAAAAGATAGAGAATTTCATCAGGATTCTGAATATATGGAAGTTTCTCCACAATTCCAATTCATTCCCTGTTAAATTTTAGAATTAGTGGAGCTACCACGCGACCCAAAAGTCTAAAATATGCCAGAACGATGATATGATATGCTGAAAATATGCTAATAGTAGCAACAGAAAAGCCCTTTCTGGTTTTATATATTTGTGGTATTTGTAGCTGTTGTTTTGGTCATGCTTCAGCAGTTACAAATTTCCTGTATCCTAACATTTCAAAGCCAGTAGTAACAGTAACAATAGCCTAGCTGAAAATGCACGATTTGCCTTGTATTTGCAAACCATAACTTTAAACGCGTTTTACTCAAAATGACATTTTGTTGCAGTTTATTTCTTGTCTGAATTGGCTAAAACTTGGAATGCATGCTGGTACAATGGTATTGCATCAACCTATGAGAGCTTTTTTCTTTAATTTTATTTCTTGACCATTTTATTGAAAAAAATGTGTGTAAATATTTTCGCACACAAGTAACTTTCAAAAAAAATTTTTTTTTTTTTAAGAAAGTGACATTTTAGAGAAAAAAGCTCTCATAGGTATTTGCATATACAGTAAGGTATATGTAAGGTAAGGTAGATCTAGCATGTAAGGTAGATCTAGCATTTCATAACATTTCTTGTTGCTATATGGTGCTGGTAGTGAGAAACAGTATTTTGTATTAGCATGTTAAAAATAATTATTGAAATATTGTCTGTGTTTGAAGGAAGCTCATTGCATCAAATTAAACTTTTATTTCATGAGACTTGCATATTCAAATGTGTCTTTTCATGCCCTTTTCAGAAATATATGGTATGTGGGCGTTCCCACAATACTTAGCTTATCTGAGGCAAGCTTCTCAGCCACCAGCGAATATTGGGATTTCATTAGAGGTGTCCCCTTAAGGGCTGTTTAAGATATACGCATAAATAAATCGTTGTTCATATTCTTCAAGCATAAACATCAAAATTAAAAAAAAAAACTAATACAGGGATTTCTAGAAGTACGAGATGTTCAACTACCTACCAAGAATAGGGTGTGTTGAACTTGCCGCTAGACGTTGTTCAGAATTGTTGGCGAACGTGTTATTTTACAGTAGTGGTAAAGTCTTGCTCATTAAAAACTACTGTATTCTAAAGTGATTTTTATCAACTCCTCAATACTCATTATGTTTGCAAAAATTAACCTAAACACCTAACTGATAACGGAAAACAAATGATAGAATATATCCCTTTATATCCCAAATATAGAATATATAGAAAACATGATATTGTAAATATCTTAAGTGTACTTTAAGTTTTCTTAATTTTTTTTTAGTTTTAAATGCTCAGTCACGCACTTTGTAAACTCGTAAATTCTTTTTCGATAAAGTTTTGCGAATAAAATTATCATTACAGCTGAGTTGTAACCAACTCAGCTGTAATGATAATTTTAGACTAATTTTGTACAACCTCAAATTTTTGGCTAGTTTCGAACAAACGAAATTCGAGCTACCACTATTTTGAAATGGCGTTTCTGCTTGGAATTTAAAAACCATCTGGACATATTGCAACACTTTTTTCGACACCCCTCTCTTCTTGCTGGGTAACGTAGCTTTGTTGGAAATCCCGTTCTATTGAATTAAAGTAAAAAAAATAATTTAACAGCCATTTGGCAACACATTTTAAGCACCTGTAGGATGAATGGCAACCGACCTCACACTTTCTACTTCCTTGATAGACTTTGAAGCTCGTTTAGCTGAACTTTTTGTGAAGTCAAATATTTTGACCGTGTAGTCCCTTGCTCCAGATATTACAATCTTAAAAATATGATAAATAAAATAATCACAAGCTACAATTTCGTTTAAGCTTGTGTGCTGATCAAGTGAAAAAGCTAAACACGATTTCAACTCAAAATTGACGAACATAAACTTAATTTTTTTTGCTTGTATATCCCTGGAAGCACCATTTATGAAGTCAATCGATATTTCAACAGCAAGGATTGTGCTTCCAGATCTAGTTTTTGAAGTTGGAAATTAAAACAATTCAAAGTGGAAAGGTCAAGTTATTTATTAGCTGTGACATGATATCCAGTGAGGGTTGAAGCACTTTTGTTCACTATGCTCAAAGTCCAACAAACAATAAAATATTAGACCAAATACAAACTGAAGAAATGACTCTAGTCTATACAGTCGAGTGCATTGGCGTAATTTTTTTAAAAAATTTGACGAAATTAGGGGTGCTCTAAGTTATCTTATGAAAATTGTCAATATAAGCTAATCAATTGAAAACCTGACCGATGGAAAATGTTAAAACAAATGACTCAATCTAATAGTAAATTCAACCATGTTTAACCTACGTCATGAAACGCCGAATCAACATAAAAGATAATTTTGTCGTATGTGTAATGGAATAGACTGCAGCGGTATGTCAAACGATCAGATAGAAATGAAAACAAGTATTACATGCGAGGCGAAAGTGATCTTACATTGAATATTGAAATATATTCGACTTTAATTTGTTCACGTCTGCCTTATAATGCGGCTTGCTATTAATTAATCACATCCAAATTTGTTTCTGCGGGTCGTTGTCTTGGAAACAAACTCCGTGACAAGTTCTTCCATGTTTAATTTCTCCGCCAATTCGTGATGACTACCTATAATTGCCAAATACCTATAAGATGCCAAATTGTTCAGTCGTTGTTGCGTTTAAGTGCTGCGAAGGTAGGTCTTCAAGCGTCGTAATAACGAAAAGGAACGTTCGGCTTCACAGGAAGAAGTCGGCATAACAATGTAAGTTATGATACCAAAGCTGCATATATATTTGGTATTATTATCGACCATTGACGACTGTGCAATGAATTTCTGACGTAGCGTATTCACTGTCACAATATCACCGTCACGTTTGCAACAAGCAAACCATTGTTTGCGTTCACGCAGCAAATCCTTGCGTTCCCAGTCACCATCATAAAATTTGCTTACTTTCGTAACATCGACTTCTTTCATTGTGGCATTCTCTAGCACAGTGGTTCCCAACCTTTTTGTTGTCACGGACCCCTTTAGACAAATTATTAATTCTGCGGACCCCTACCTAAATTTTGCCTGAAACTCAATTAACATACTATTGACTAATGCAAAGAAATTTATTTTCACGCGAGTCAGTTCAATCACAGTACTATTGACTATTGTAATATGCTACTCAATTACTGTAGGCGACGGTGTCATATTGCATTGCCGCTGTGACTCCTGCGGCAAATATCAGGTTAAACAGTTGCTCAAATAAGAAAATGAATGGATTGTTCAAGAAATGTCAGCAGTAGGCTATTTGAATATTAAGGTGACCCAAAGTGCCATGCCGAAACTTTCAACGTAAGCAAATTTAATGAGGGCTGTTGTTGCCTTTCCTGAACTGGGGTTGAGTTTTTGACAATGCAACACGCATGTCATCTTGAACGTCCACTGTCCAGGCGATTTCGATGTTGTTTTTATTGTAACAAGAGCTGAGAATCCTACCTCGCAAATGTTAAGTGGTTTTGAATGGTAACAAAACAATGATCGCTTGCTTTGCCAAGAATGGGTAGGTTTGCAGTTGTGAGCACCAAAATTCTTTCACAGTTTTTGAATGAAACTCAATGCGTATTAACTCTTTTGATCTCAAATCAATTAGGTCATCTTTACTGAGATCGTCATCGCTAATGTTGTTCAAGTCAAAAAGAAAAGGATTTCGAATCCATGTTTCAACTTCGTTCGGCAGGTGTTCTAAATTAAAATAACGTTGAAATGAGATTTGCAGGGTTTCAAGTGTGCGCAAAATTTTTCTCTCATAGAGATCAAAAGAGTGCATTCTCTTTGAGTTTCATCCATCAAGATAAGATCTTCTAACATTGGAAAGTTAGCGTAGGCTAATTACCTGCTTCCAATCTGCGTTTCCAAACCGGCAACTTGGCTAAAAACGCTTTTTCAGTTGCATCAATTATTGTCACACCTGGTCCTTGAATGCCACGATTAACATTGTTAATATGACCGAAAATATCGGCTAAGTAGGTCATGCCGTATAGAAAACTTTTACTCTCGAACAATTTTGAGAGGGGATTTCCTTTTGCTTTTAAAAGAGTTAATGCCTCATTTTTTAGCTGCAGTCGTTTTAAAACTTCTCTAGATAACCAACGTACCTCAGAATGATACAAAAGTACTCCGTAATCTGACCCTACTTCTTGACAGAGCGCTTTAAAAGTACGGTGGTTTACAACTCTGCTTTTGATGAAATTAACGATTTTCACGCAATTCGTCAGAATTTCTTTGAGACTTGCTAGTAAAGTTTTTGATGCTTTGCTAAGGCGTACCTGTGCAAGAAGCAATGGGTAACAACCACGCGAGGAGCTTCGTTTTTTACTAAACAACAAATCCGAATTTGTTCCTGAGCATAGCTGGTGCTCCATCCGTGCATAGCCTATAGAACAAAGTTTTTTTTTCCCCAAAATTCATCAAGGTAATCACGGACCCCCAAATGCTTTCTCACGGACCCCTAAGGGGTCCGCAAACCCCAGGTTGGGAACCACTGCTCTAGCAGCTCTCGTAGCAAGTCTGCCATTCGGTATGATGAAGAAGGGAAACGGCTAACGATTGCATCTGACGCCGTTTGCCGAATGTTTTTGTAGACGTTTGAGTAGAAAATAGCAATTTTCTTCGAGCCAGACAAATTGTTTTCTCTCGAACGGCACTTCTTGACGCAGTGCGCGTGTTTGTGCTTAATTGTTACGCAATAGTACAATCATGTCTGCCTTTGATATGTGTGGCGCTACTACGTGCCACACGCAAATGTAAAACACTGAAAATATTGCGCTTTGGTGAAACGACTTTCAAGAAAAAAAAAAACGATATTTAGGAATGCAAATTTCCATTTGAATCGGTGTATTTTGTATGCAAACCAGGGCCCAGGGGTGCTCTCGCATTTATGTTGTTACCTCAGATTTTCATTTTGGGGTGCTCAAGCACCCTTCGCACCCCTGAAATGACGCCTATGGTCGAGTGTGCATCGATTGAGCAATGAGCATACATATTAATTACCCTTTCCAAGATGCTCTTTAGCAATCTTAAACTAATACAAAAGGCGAACACAACATGTGGATATATTGCAATATATTGTGCATTAAAGGTCATCAAGGCCAATATAGAAGTACGCACTTGCTGAGTTGGGTGAAAGGCAAGCGCGGTAATTTCATCAACATGGTCGTAAAGGGTTCGGATGACCGGATGATCGGCCATGCCAGGCGTTGGCTCCATGAGAGCATTTATGTCTCCAGGATGAATACTCTTCGCCATCATCCTTTCCACGTCCTAAACAAAAACGAAGAAACAGCTAAACCTGCATGTTCCCTGCAGTGTAGTAATAATGACATAACTTGTGAACGTCAAATAGCAGACCAAAGGTCGTTGGTTAGTTCCGTTGAAAAATCGTCATCTCATCAAAACACAAGTTGTACAGAAAGTAAGTATATCTTGCTAAAAAAGCGGAATGGCCCGTTTCGGTGAGTCCGATCCCTTAACGGGGGATTTTTTCAATTTTTTTTTAATTATTGGGTACCGTAGCCTAATTATCATTGCCGTTTTAGGGTTAGGGGTTCGGGGTTAGAGGTTAGGAACTCACCGAATCGGACTCACCGAATAGTAGCAGACCCAAAAAAAGTGTACGGCTTCTTGTATGATATAATTTATATTAACGCAATCCGGCCTCTAAGTTCCTTTATTTTTCGGCGACCAAGCATGGCCTACCAGAGCTTCTTCACGGCTGCCAATTTCTCGCACCAGGCATCCAAAATAAAAAATCCGTTAAAAATTTGTGTTTTCAAACATCCGTTAATTACTATCGTGTTTTGCGTTAACTCAGCTTGGTAAAAACAACACAAACAAAGCGCTGAAACATATTTGCAGTTGTAGCCTACTTAAATGCACAGCTTTCAAAGTAGGTTTGCAGCTAGTCTTCAAGCTTTTATAAATCAACGCTCAGACTTTTAGCAATATTTCTCGTCGGCATGGGAGACTCTGCCCGATTAATGAAAAAACGTTACGAATGCGAGTGAGGAAAACAGTTTGAAATACACGGAGTGCACAAATGTTGGCATGGAGAAGCCTGGGATCAAACATGGCCTACCGGCGCGGTAGTTTTATAGGCCATTTAACGACTTCTCGGCGGCCATGGTCGCCGGGAGCTTAGAGGGTTGCACAATACTGAGATACTAATAAACAAGCATGGGTTTTAAATATTTATATAGAGCATTTCAAGACCATAGCAGATATTTAAAAAAAATTACTTATAATAATACACAGCAGCCAGTAGGCTATATTTTAGTTTAATACAGTTGACTAAAGAAGACATTTATACAAAAGACTGACAAAGTAAGAAAACATAACATCTTTAGTAAGTTCATTTTATACCAATATTTTAATTGAGGTATCCACAGATCCGGTTGCTACGTATTGGCCATTATTAGAAAAGGTAGCGGCTCTGCATGGTGCTTTGTGTGCAGTGACATAACAAGTTTCATACAAATACGCTTCTGGAGAAATGATCTGAAAGTAAACAAAATAATATATGTATACAGATCTTGCTCAATGGTATAGTTAATGTGATTGCTACACTACACATGGCGACTTTACACACACACAGGCAGGGCTGCGATTTTTTCTTTCTTGTCGAACGACCAAAAATTCTGCGTTTGTTTGTCGAATAGTAATATGACGTCATAAGAGTCAGATTATAAGCGTTTGGCCGCGAATTACCGCACAATATCAGAGTCACTTAAGTTTTTAATCGCACGCTGGTTGAGTGATTGCAAAGGAGTATCAAGCGCTAAGTTATGTACCTACCGGACAAGCGGACATGTATATTGTTTGTTTTGCTCCATAAAGAGAACTGTTGTAAACGCGAAACTGAGGATCGCAAAATAAAAAATCCCTTAGGCTATACACCTAGCGTAGCCTACTGTGAGAATTTTTCCTTTGGCATCTCTTTAGTCTCGCTTAGTACGTAAGTGGTTAGGCAAACGGTAAATGGTAAACGTACCCGCACGCAAACACAGTTAGGAGCGAAATATGCAAGTTACCAAGAAACATAGCAAAGATATAGCGAAAAATGAACTGCAGATAAAAGAAAACGGAACAGATAAAAGAAAACGGAACAATACTACGATAATACGAAACAACGGCGTAATGTTACAGCGTTTAAGGTGTGCCAAGATGGCAAACAAGCCCCTTCGTACAACATTGCAACTTCAGACCGAAACCCAGATCTTTCGATTGTTGGTGGTACTTCAACATGAGAGGTTGTTTCAAATTCCTGATGAGCTTGAACGTCTAGTGAAGCCGTGCTATCGCCAGGGCCTGACCTTATATTTGCACGGAATGGCCCGTTTCGGTGAGTCCGATTCGGTGAGTCCGATCCCTTAACGGGGGATTTTTTCAATTTTTTTTTTAAATTATCGGGTACCGTAGCCTAATTATCATTGCCGTTTTAGGGTTAGGGGTTTGGGGTTAGGGTTAGGGGTTAGAGGTTAGAAACTCACCGAATCAGACTCACCGAATCGGACTCACCGAATCGGACTCACCGAATAGTAGCAGACCCATATTTGCAGATGGTAGCTTACCGACCGAACTGCTTGTGCAAACTCAGAAACGTCATCACTGTCTCGTCGAGAAAAGAATGTAGGCTATCGATGCGTTGTTCCTTATGCACTTGAACGGGCTTATCTATAAAATTTTATTGTTGAAAAGTGAAAACGTAGTAAGCGCATTTTGCTAAGCATGCTTTTGCTTACCACTATTAAATTAAACATGTTCAAAATTGAGAATGCATTGGGGGTCCACGTCTTTTAGGCGCTGACAGTCAGGCGCTGGTCTAATAGGCGCGCACACTGTGGCGTCTGGATATTTAGGTGCGGAGCACTAGGGCGGCCGTTCATATAGGTGCTATTCCTAGTAAAGTCTGTAAATTGTATCAGCTTGGCAGGTAGGTAGGGGCGTAGGGCAATCCTTTTCACACAAAATATTATATTGAACAGGAAAATATATTGTTTTGTTAATGCGTGTGCGTTGTTGGTCATGGCTTCAGTGAGTAAAGTTGCTTAAACCGGCAATGCTTTTTCACACAAAATGTTATATTAAACAGAAAAATATATGGGTGAAGCTGCTTGAACCGAAAATGCTTTTCACACAAAATGTTATATTGAACAGAAAAATATGTTATGGCTTCCGTGAGTGAAGCTGCTTAAACCGGCAATGATTTTCACATAAAATGTTATATTGAACAGAAAAATATGTTGTTTTTTTAATGCGCGTGTTCAGCATTTATTTGTTGTTAGTCCAGGTTTGCGCCGGCAAAAGCTTTATCAATAAATTGTTCAAGTTTCCGAACATGTATGAGTTCACTTTTAGTTAGGTCAAATAATAACTAAACATCAGTAAAAAATGTACCATAGGCTGTACTCAAGCGGGCGGTAGGCTTGAGTGAAGAGTAACTTAGTTTTCCGTCAAAACCCGGACTAGGTTTAATAACGAGCGAAGTCTCACCATTATGCTTGCAACTTGTAGCCAAGGTGTAGCCTATATGCCCTGTAGAAATGTATTCATGTGAACAGTAGTAGAGCGTCTTACGCGTTCTCGTCACATGGCCAATCCATCCCGAACAGAAGTAATTTATATTTAATCTAAATTACCAGACATTTTTCACACAAATCTGTTGTATTTACGCGGTAAAAACATGTCATGTGATCGACGTAGACGCACAATCTGGACATCAAATGAAAGCATACACCTTCAGCTATCCGAAGATGCAAAGCTTTGCAATAAAATTTAAAACATTGTATGTACAACTAGCAACTTTCCAAACGGTATTTTTTCTAATTTCTAAAAAAATTAAAAATTGGCAGAAAAGTGTAGGCTACTTCATTATAATCTTTACTACCCAAGCATGATAAAATAATTTGAAAATATATGTAGTTTAATCGAATGCCAAAACAATTCTGCACATGAGAAAAAATTTACTTCGTTTCTGCGCGCAATGCTTTAGGAGGTACAGCAGAATGATTATGGAGAAATTTGGAAAATTTTAAGCAAAAAGTTTACGTAATTTAGCCTGCAGTCTTTTTGATCGAGAAATTCCAAAGTAAGGGGTTGCCTAGCCAGTTTTGACTGCCAATTCCAATGAGTGAAAGAAAAAAAATCCACTGTGTCCCCATCTTTAAGAAGTCCTCATCCGATAACTGCACCGCCAAATTTTTTTTTTAATTAGTTAAAAAAGGACAGGCAAAGACTATGGATCTGCCATCATTTACATTATTTTTTTTGCTTGAAATAGGCTACCTTTTAACCTTGGACGTAGGGATACTTCCTTGGTCATCATGGCAAAAATCTCAAGACGTGTGTATACGTCCGTGGTCGCAAAAGAGTTAACTAAAAACTGAACTCAATAATGTTCGGAAGCTTGAATAATTTATTGATAAAGCTTTAACCAACGCAAACTTGGACTAACGACAAATAAAACAATAATAAATCAATAAAACAACAATATATTTTTCTGCTCAATATAACATTTTGTGTGAAAAGCATTGCCGGTTTTAGCAGCTTCACTCACTGAAGCCATGATATAATTTTCTGGCAAGCTACCAAGCTGATACAATCTACAGACTTTATTAGGAATAGCACCTAAATGACCGGGCGCCACAGTGCTCCGCACCTAAATATCCAGACTCCACAGTGTGCGCGCCTATTAGACCAGCGCCTAACTGTCAGCGCCTAAAAGACTTGCTCCCTGCATTGGGACGTTAGGCTACTAAACGCTATTAGCCGGAAGTTTACCTGAATGATAAGTTCCAAAGTGACGTGGCAATGCTTCTCTCGATAGCTCCTTCGAACAGATCCCCCACTTCACTCGCTGTTTGCTGAACCTTAACCGCTTCTCGGTAAGACCGACCGAAGCTTTTGCCATCCGTGTTGTCGGAGGATTCTTTCGTTTTTTAGTCATTATAGGATACTGACTGACTGAAGACTATCCTATCTGTAGTTGGGCAAAGCTATGCTGTTCTTTGAACTTGCCTATTACCTTGCCTTGTCCACTCCCAGTGACTACCTACTATTCTTCTAGAAGCGAACTCTTATATATATATAGCGACCTTTCTTATCTGTGTTTCTGATTCTGAACTTCTGGTCGGAAACTAGGCAAAACTAAAAAACTTGCGTAATAAGTAGGCTTTATTGTGTTCTTTTATTGTGTGCTTCTGCGATTATTTTCTCCTGTATCAATCACCTGCTTTAAGTTATATAACGGAAAGGAAATCTTAAATTTATTTTCGTCATCATGCACTGGCTACATAAATCCATCATTGTTAAATCTTTCAAAGGATGGCATCTCGCCTGGTGCGAGACAAATTTCCTGCAAATGTCCAGACTTCCCAGCCAGCAAACTTGTTTATACATGTCATGCATTGATTGTCATGCATTCATTACATGTCATGCATTGATTCAACGTCTGCAGACGTTGAATCAATGTAAAAACGACGGGTTTTGCTAGTTGGGTAGTGTGCTTTTGTGAATGTGCAAAAGTGCCCATTACGTAATCACAGAAACTCTTTTAGTGGAAGGAAGTCGAGTTGCAACCGTGTTTATCTGTCTACTATTCTTTATTCACATTGCAAAACATTTCTGCAATCTTGGAACAACAAGTGCATAAGTCAGACATAAATACAAACTTGCAAACACGTTGACAACTAAAAGTAGCCTACTTCGGTTATTTTATCTATAAAAAAAACCCGTGTGTCGAATAGCACGAAACGTGTGTTGCGAAATATGTTTGATGCCAGGCGTTGGAACTTCGATCAAAGCATTCTCCCGCAGTGTTCAAAATGGCGGAGCTGACGCCTTGGGAGTTTCTCGTGTGAAGCGTCGCTTTTAGACCTTGCTTTGAAGTACCTGGCGCAAGAAAGTTTACGTAAGTCAGCACTTTTATGATCGCATCACGTGATGCCCCTCCCCCCCCCGATTGTTCCTCGACCTGACGACGTTTAGTCCTCTCTCAGTTTTTTTCCTTTTTATTTTCCTTTTTTTTTTTCGTAAGGCACGGCGTTTGTCGAATAGTGATGGCGCGTGTCGAGTGACCTCATCACCGAAAAAGGCAAAAATCGCAGCCCTGCACACAGGCCATGTCAATACACAATGGAATAGCTCATTTGGTGGAGCTGAGTTATAAACCTGGTTTCGGAATGACCGTTCCAATGCAGATGTTATTAAAATTTTTGTATTGATGCGGCTTCTATTTATGTAAAGAAATTCCAAGAATTATTTAGGGTCATGCAAATGTACATTGCCTGTTATCTTGCAAGTAAATCTAGCAGCTTAATGATATACATTCTAGGTGTTTATAGAGCATTAAGTTATTCGGCCTATGTCGGATGTTCAGTGCTTCAGTGATAAGTTCACCAGATATGTTCAGTGGTCAGTGCTTCCACAACTTCTTTCAGCCTACAGTCCACTTTGATGAACAATGAAAATTGCACCTTGTGAATGATGTTATCAAAATCAATAAAACAAGATATATGTGTAAGCAATTAAACATACTTCACTTTTATATAATAACAACGTTTAACTTACATTAACTTCACTTTCAAATTCAAGATCAATTCCTGTTCCAGGTGCCACAGTGTCAACTGTCACAGAGTAAGCAATTAAACATACTTCACTTTTATATAATAACAACGTTTAACTTACATTAACTTCACTTTCAAATTCAAGATCAATTCCTGTTCCAGGTGCCACAGTGTCAACTGTCACAGACTGCATTTGTTCTTCTTTATCATGTTCTACCTAACAAAAACAACACATATTTACAGTTCCAAAGGCAAAATAGAACCACTTTAAACATAAGCTCTAAACGAAGTCTATGTTTCTAAATTTGAACATTTTAAAAATATATTATATACGGTATTAAAAAAAAGGCAAAATAGAACCACTTTTAAAATAAGCTCTAAACGAAGTCTATGTTTCTAAATTTGCCCATTTTAAAAATATATCATATATACAATACGCTTTTGGATATACTGAATCATAAATAAAACGTTAAAAATTTTAGAAATAAAACATTCTATGTCAACTTAAATTGGGCTTAATACATAAATGGAATTGAAATTTATGGATTTACTAAGGAGGTTCTACTGTATTGACAAAAATATTTACTTAAAAATTTTTTAAAGCACTGAAAACAGATATAACTGAAATTATGTCTAGCTGTAGAAAATTGCTTAAATATATAATATTTAATAAATTGTTGGGTATATACTGTATATATATAAAAATATAAAAAAAGGAAGTAGTAACCTGATCTTGCCCAGCAATATATGCTTTTAGCAAGTTATCTGATGGTACACAGGCTGTAATAGGCTTCACTTGAGAAGTGAGAGACTTTGCAATAGCCATATAACCATCGTTTAGAAGCTGCCCAATGATGCATCGGTATAATCGTTCTCTTGTTTTGACTTCATCCATTTTGAAAGCACTCATTTCATGAAATAATTCCACTAGTTTTATGCACAGCTACGTACAAGCTTATCATTCATCTATTATGATAATCTGTAAGTGGGCTACCAGTAGTCTCATTCATTTAGAATAGAATATCTTCCAGCTATAGTTTTCACCATTTTTTTATATTTCCTCCCATTTTCTAGCTATCTTTTTAGGCAGTGGCTGCATTTACGGCGCCGTAAATACAGCCGTTCCATGCCATTTTTTTAATCTTTACGTCGCTTTTACTGCGCATGCGCGCTGTTGCTGGACAAAAGGTGCGTATATAACTTCTAAATTCAATTGTTTTTTCCAAGTGAATCAGTGGCGCATGCGATCTTCATCTGGTTCATACTCGCAAGGATATGAGTTCGATTCCACTGAAAGGTAATTTTTTTTTAAACTCAGTTCTAACCCGAAGTGACTCAATCGTTAGGCTACGTATTTTGTTCTGACATGTTTTTAGTTCTGACCATCACAACGAAAAACAGTATAATAATGACAAACATAACAGAGGTATAGAAAAAGGTAGAATCGACAAAACGCGGACGTTACGGTATAGCGGGTATGATAGCAAAGCAGGACAATCAGTTTAAAATATGGCACGGTCATAACACCTAAATATTTTATATTCCATGCCTTTTTAGAAAAAGATAAAAGCGACGAAACGCGGTGGTTATAGCGTGCATGATACCAAAGCAGGACAATAAGTTTGAAATATGGCACGGTCGTAACCGTGGCGTCGTCGTAACACCTTAACAATTTTTTTAAAATTTAAAACAGAGAAAAAAGGCTAGTGAGTTTTTTTCTTTAACAATGAAAATGAGTAAAACAAAATTCTAAACTTATAAAATTTTTAGGTGTTACGACCGTGCCATATTTTAAACTGATTGTCCTGCTTTGCTATCATACACGCTATAACGTTTGCGTTTTGTCGCTTCTACCTTTTTCTATACCTCTGTTACGTTTGTCATAGGCTATACTGTTTTTTCGTTGTGATGGTCAGAACTGAAAACAAACTAAACTGATCGGCCACAAAAATACGTAGCCTAATGATTGAGTCACTTATAAGAAAAGATTATACACTTCGGGTTAGAATTGAGTTAAAAAAAAATTACCTTTCAGTGGAATCGAACTCATATCCTTGCGAGTATGAACCAGACGAAGATCGCATGCGCCACTGATTCACTTGGAAAAAACAATTGAATTTAGAAGTTATATACGCACCTTTTGTCCAGCAACAGTGCGCATGCGCAGTAAAAGCGACGTAAAGATTAAAAAAATGGCATGGAACGGCTGTATTTACGGCGCCGTAAATTAGTGTTGGGCGATATTGAAAAAAATAAAACGATACGATATTTGAAAAAATACTCGATATTTCGATATTTTTGTTCTAATTAAGAAAAGAGTTTTTCAGTCTTCGAAATTAGTGTCGGCAATTGCCGATGCAGATGCATGAATGGCGCATTAGCGTCGGCAATAAAAATGCCGAAGCCACACGAGCGCTTGTAAGGTTAGGGTTAGACATTCCTCCCAGTTGTTATGCCACAGCCATAGATTTGTTCCTTAGTCAACATCCTAATGGAGCTCTGCGAAAGAGGCGTGTGGATGGGTATCAAAGCACGAAAGCAGCAAAACGTGGACGCAGGTCCGTACCTAGCCGGAGGCCAGGAGGGACTCGCCTCCCCGTGGCAAAATCCCAACATTCTCGAGCAACAGCTAGATTTTGCCCATCTTTCCCGTTGCAGAGCTTTTCAAGTTTTTTCGCCCCCCCCTAAAAAAAAAGTTAGCCCCCCTTGCTCTGCAGTCTGGCTACGGCCCTGCGTGGACGCTTCATTCCGAACGGCGAAGACAGTGTAGATTTATAGCCAAGCAATGAACCTCTTGATGTGTCCGATTCCAGTGATGACACGACAACCTCATCCTCTGATACAGCATCTGATGATTCCAATTCTGACATCTAGTTCTTCATCAAACAGACTTTGTGTTGCTCGCAGTATCCCAATTGTGCCGAAATTATGTTAGTGCATACGTAAATCGAGGCAATCTTCTCGGAGGGAGCTATTAATTTGTTACCGGTACTTGGTTGAGCAATTAACGTTATTTTATGATAATTCAACGTCGCTAGATGTCAAATTAATGTAAAACAAACGTAAATTTCTTATTGGGCATTGTTGTTGCGCAATATAACCAGCCGAGAAAATTAAATCGATATGTGCTGACTCGAACGTTGAATCAACTCAAAATTAACTTACTTTCCTCCCCCCGTGAGTTATTCTACGTGAACTACGGTACCGTAACAGCTTGCGTATCGCGTTGTTCGCTTATCGCTAGTTTTGGCATTATTACATCACAACAAATCAAACATTGCGATCAGGATAGACTACTCTACCATATTTTTTGCTTCTCGTTTTACATGTTTTGGTACAATTTTTTTCGTAATAACTGTTCACAGCAATTGCCGAGACAATTTCAACTTTTGCCGTTTGGCCTCGACAATGTTTTTGTAGGGGTTTGCAGTTATGAGTTAGGGCTGTAATAGTTAAAATATCGAACGATATTGAAATAAATATCGATATTGAAAAGATATCGTATCGTATCGAAAATTCGATATATCGCCCAACACTACCGTAAATGCAGCCACTGCCATCTTGTTAATTCATCGTCTGCTGTAATGAAGAGTTGGACACCATTAGGGTCGATGTGTGTATTTGCGACCATCGAAGTAATTGCGTCCACTTTACAAATATTTTGCAATTGAAAATAATTTGACAGAAAAAACTTACAACTTATGTAAGTTTTATCTTTTTGTGCTAACCATGGGACTTGTTTTTTGGTTTTCAAATTACGTTTTTAGAAAAACTTTGTTTTTTATAAAATAAACTAAAAACAACACCACCAAATTATTACACGCATAAGAGTATGAAAATATTTTTCTAATTCTAATAAAAAAAGAGTAACTGTTTAAGTTAAAAAATACAATTTTCAGAGTTCCTTGCAAAAAAATGGTTGTAAATACGCACATGGACTACAGTATAAATGTCCAGTGTACCTCTGATGACATTTTCCCAGCTACGACCAAGACAACGTTTCTCAAGATGTCTCACTTTACAAATTAAATTCCTTTCTAATTTCCTCACACATAATATGCATGTTCTAAACAAACTTCCTCAAATGAGAAAGTTTCCTTGCAAGTGGAAAGTCTACTTCCAGCAATTTTACATAAAAAAGATGTGAACATCAACATTCAACAATTCAACAACCGTGCAGCTAGAACCAGAGTTGCCAAGCTTAAAAAAATTCCTTTCAAACTTAGAAAAACTGCCAAATCAACACAAAAATTGCCAAACAGTAGTTTTCACGTCTATAACAGTGAAAAACGCAGCACTTTGTCTTTTTTACCATATATTGTGAATATATCCTCAGAGGATATATGTAGTAAGCACTTCATTTCCAGCTGTGATGATGGCTACGATCTCTAGCAACAAAAAAAGCAAGAGAAGGCTACATTTTCATCAAGCCAATCCGCATAGTCTGCTCTTCAACAGAAAGAGTCAGACAAACAACGAATGCCTACTCCGGTTTGCAACGGCACCCACAAACAAAACAATGAATTTTTCTACGAGGTGGACTCTTCTACAAGGCACAAACTCAGACATTCTTTTTCGGAAGGTGGTAGAACAATGCAAATTCACGTCACGACACGATACCACAAACACAACACCACATTATTATCACAAACATTCCACATACGGTACCTATTGTGTCCTACATGTGTTAGATTTTCAACAGGTTTTTGATAGGCCTACCTTTCGTTGTACTGCATTACTCCCGTTGATTTGTGTATTCGCCACCTAGCGTCGTCGGCAGCAGTGGCCGAGTGGTTAGCGCGTTGGGCTCGCAGTCGAGCCTGCATGTTCGACTCCAGCCACCCGCACTTGCTGTTGTTTCTCTGGGCAAGAAACTTTACGATAATTGCCTCTACACAGTGATCGATTTCGAGTAATGGGTAGTACCAAATTTAAGTCATAAGTAGAGTAGACAAACGGAAACAGACATTGTCGTCGGCTGCAGCGTGGGTCAGGTGTATGTCGGAAGGCGTACACCTATGCATAGCGCTCAAGTCCGCTTTCCCGCAATGCAGGATAAAGATAAACAAACAAACAAACAAGATTGTCATCGAACTTTCGAGACGTTTTCGTTTAGTGCTAGTTTGCCAGCTAGCCGAACTTGTTAGTTACTGTACTTTGTGACTGAAAATTGATTGAGTGATGTTTATGCTTTGTTAACTGCTTCTCTGTTATGTATTTCTACAGGACTTAAGTTTGACAACTGCTATGGTAGCCTAATATTTATGTGTAGGCAGGGCCTGATTAAGGCTCATGGGGGCCCGAGGCACAGCTAAGTTTAGGGGCCCCTATTGGCAATTGCTTTCGATGCAGAGCAGGAGTGCTCAACTATTACTGCAAAATCGTTACACAATTTGAAATTGTTATTCAAAAATAACAAGTGTGCACACACTAGCACAACAACTTTTACTACCTACGCCTACGTTAGGGGGAAAGTGCTATAAAGTGGACCGGCTGATAATTTGGACCACTGCTGTTTTTTCAATGACTGAAGTAAATAATTTCATGGTTTGTGAACAGCTTGAATTAACCTTTCTTACTGACCTAGTTTTTACTGTTTTAGATTCAAAGGATTGAGCTGGTTCTTTCTTGTTACTAGAGGTTTTGTGTTTTGGGGGTCTGCAATGTTATTTTGCTGGTCCAAACTATTAAGAATTTTTCAAATATTTCTGCAGTTACAAAAGATTATACAAAAGTAATCTGCAGGAGAGGCATTACTAATGACTATCTGCCAAAATCTTGAAGAAATGTCCACTGTTTAATTCTAAATGACACCAAGCAGCATAAGATTATGCTAACTGTAATATGGACCACCAGCCACCTAACTGTTTGGTAATATGGACCAGTGGCCCAGGTTATGGTCAATTGGTAGAAATTTGTTTCTCAGTAATGAAGACAGGCATAGAAATGAAGTTCCATGAGATTTATGCATTTTTTTCAAACTTTCTAGAGTGCATCATAAAATATATTTGTAACTTGCTTTCTTATAGTGATAAAAGTTGCAACCAGTAATTTGCATAATCACTTCATGATATCATAAACAATTTGATTAAATTCTGACGACATGTCAAAGCATGGAAATTGGATTTAAAATGGATTTAAATTCAGTAAATGGATTTAAAAAAGCAGGAATTTACTGAATTTATTCCTCTTGTATTTGATGAAAGTGATTTTCACTCAGCTGAAGTTACTGACAAGCCTCATGAAGTAGACACATCTCCAAACAATGTATCACCGCTGATAATTGATGATCAAGATATGTCTACTCAAGATGCAATTTCTCGAAACATTTCACCTTTGTCACAAGATGTGGTAAACATTGAGAAAGTGGCAAAAAACTCTATCATGTCAACAGAATTAAATGCTGGAATTTTAGCTGATGCACCGTATGAAGCAATCTCACAAGCACCAGGACCATCGTCATTGAGTGTTAAGAACTTACAACCTTGTTCAGTTAGCATTTCATGCAGGGTATCTGTCGAGGACATAAGCCCACTTCCAAAGCAAGTTACGAAGGGAACAAAATGTAGAAAAACTACAAAGGCTACTGTGCTGACAGGTACGCTACACAAACATAAAATCAAGTTCACAGAAAAAGCTAAATCAGCAAAACAAGTGAGAAAAGTCTTAACCTTCAAGTTTTCAAAAAAAGAGTTATTCCAAGCAATGCTGCTTCTGCATGCACTTGTCTTGTGTGTGACAAGTCCACTGATGAGGATTGGATTTAGTGTTGTCAGTGCAAGAAATTGGCCCATAAAAGTTGTGCTGATATATCAAATGCTCATTTTTACTATTGTGACAACTGTGCCAATGATCAATGATTTGAAACTTGTTCGAGATGACTAGATCATGAACGTTTCAGACTATTTTTATTTATTGAGTGTTTGTGTTCTATTTCATGCCTTTGAAGTTTGACTTCCTTGATATATTTACTTTCACATGGCAACGGTCCATATTACAGTATGGTGGTTGGTGGTCCATATTATGAAACAGGGTGGTTCATTTTAGAAACTGGGTTGATAATATGGACTACTATATAAAAAAAATAATAATGTAGTTTTCTTTGTTTGTGTTATGTTTTTTTGATTGGAATTGTTTTTGCTTTTTGCAAACTAACTAGCCTGTAACTAATTAAATAAAGTTAGTTGCACCCCAATGTTGTGGATCTTTTTAAAAATATTAAGATTTTTCATTAGGTGGTCCAAATTATAGTACTTTCCCTACTAATGTAAAAAAATGGGGGCCCCCAAAACCAGGGGGCCTGAGGCCTGTGCCTCGTGTGCCTCATGGTTAATCGGGCCCTGTGTGTAGGTGGAATTCCATATTTGCAGCTTGCTATCTCTCAAAGTTCAACTTACTGGTGAGCCTATTTGTGATGTAATAATGTTTTGTATAACTGAATGTTAACTTTCTACTGTGAACAAACGTAACGTATCTCTGGTGTGCGTAAATTGTTGTTAGGCTAATACTTCAAACTTAAATATTGCAGTGTCAATCACTATAGAATCCTTCGCGTGCAAGTGCATTATTTGGTTTACTGATTCCGGTCATACTACCGGTACGTTTATTATTCTGAATTGTATGATTGATTGATTTGTGTCGTGAATTGTGGATTCATGTTTACTACTGAATTATTGTCCAATAATTTGTCAGCCTAATGGAAATTAATTCTTGTAAACCGATCTTAACTAGGCCATGTGAACTGCCACGTTTCTTTGTTTTTAACATTGGTCTAGCGTTATGGTTGTACGGTAGCCTACGTAATAATTGTGAAAGGTAACATCGCGAATTTATTTATTCAGTGCGTCATTGGCCAACCTGTGGAACTTGTGTACCGTACAGTGGATTGAAAACTGTTAATCAACAAATTTAGTACGTTTATCAGTTCGACTGTTTTGCTTGCTGAATTGTGACTAGTGTCTTATGTTGTGTTATTTCTTGACAGAAAAACCGTATAAACTTCATTGCTGCGAAACAGTCATTGGAAACCGAGTGATTTCTTCAAGTTTGCGTGCTTTAACAGTGCTCAGTCCTGCCGGGTGGATTAGGAAAATCGTGACGTCACCGCCGCAATTAACTACCGCACCTGTTGTGTTCGCGTCGCACACAACAACATGTGTTGCGATTTTGTGTCTTACTGTTTTTAAATCTCCTTAAATTTGAACTAAAGTTGGTAGCCTACCCCCGGTTCCAATTTAGCTCAAATTTGGGGGGAGGCCTCTGTAGCGATCTATTACTGCGTCAAATAAGTTTTGCTTTCTTTAACTATGGTGAACCAGTTTAACCTATATATTATTTCCTAAAGATTATATTATTTTCCATGCAACCTGCTCTCGAGGTAGGCTACAGTAAATAGGAAGAAGGCAGCAAACAATAAAATGGTTTGTTCGCATTTGGCGAGAGCTCAAGCTCATCAGACCAGCTCAGTTCAGAAAACATGAAATAGGTTGTGTAGTTTTTACGTAACAATTTGGACGACTGTTAAAATGTGATAATTCGTATCCTCTTATTGTTTCGTTATTCTGTAATGTTTAAATTCATTGTGTAGCCTAATAAGTCTACATGATGATGAACTGTTTTATTTCGATCAACGCCGCACGAGTACAAAATAATTGACGCGGCGAGAAGAACACAATAAACATAGCCAGGTCAGAGACTTTAAAGAACCGGCCTGCCACGCCCCGTGGAGGCGGGGAGCGGCGTGATTATGAGGTGGCGATGCACCCGGAAGGGAAGTCCACCAGCTTAGGTCGCGGGGGCCAGGCTGGGGAGTCTAGGTACCTGTGGAAGGAAAGTGTGGATTGAGAATTTTGTGCGACTCGTCCGCAAAAGTTAGAATGGCGGAACGGGCCAGGGCCCAGCTATCTGCAAACGCGAAAAGGTCAGCTCACGACAGGCCGGGCGACAGAAGCTTTATAAAGCCAGGCAGGGCCCACGTCTCCATCACGTGACCGTAACACAGGTACGTTTGACCATAGGCGTAGCCAGGGGGGGCGAACGGGGCCATGGCCCCCCCCCAAATTTTCAAAGTTTGGATTCTGAAGTTGAACCCTTTGTTGAAAATATAATATAATTTGTATAAATTTATATTGTTTTCCAAGACATCTGGCTATTATTAACACCCCCCAGGACTTGTTTTAGACACACAGAAAGACACCAATAAATTTTGCAAATCGTAAATCGCGCAAAGTTTATGCGATTTACGCTTCTTTTAACTAATCTGTGGAAGCAATTTCAGAATCGCTTACTCTGTTGGGTTTTTGTGTAGCTGAGTTTTTTGTGTACTCTAATTTTAGCCGCAGTTTTTGCCCGTTTGTGTGTAGATAAAAGCTACCTTTAATAAGTTAATAGCTGTTTATCTGCTAATAAGTTTCATACAAATATCACCCTGAAAGTGTTTCCAGAAAGCGTTATAATCCATTATTTAAGTGTAATTTTGCAAAAATTTTCCGGGGGAGCATGCCCCCGGACCCCCTAGAATACGCGTGCCTTCGGCACGCTCTAACCCCCACCAGCTTTAGTGCTTCCCTTGCTTAACCCACCAGGATGCGCCACTGCACATCAGGTGGCGATGTCTTAAATCAAACATTTTGTCGTTCTCTTCAATTCATCAAATATTTGGCCCCCCCCAAAATTTTTTTCTGGCTACGCCACTGCGTTTGACTCCTATACCCGGTCTGCCCGTAGGCAGAGCGGATAAACTTTGGGGTCTCCCACTAGGAAGAGAAGCTTAGCTACAAGGACGATTTGAATACTCTTGGGAGACGAAAATTATATAAAATCTGGAGCAAAGGCTCAATTAGGGGAAGGTGTAGTTAGTTGAGCCAGAAATCGATGTTTCTGCAATAAAAATTTAACGACAAACTTTATCAAAAATCCGAATCCATCATGATAAATTTCAGTCTTTTGCGGTTCTTGTGAGCATGTTTGTGTTTGCGACTGACCCCGATTTATATCATTTATCGGCATTTTGAAATTGAAATTCAGCCGGCTCAAATGATAGGGGAGGGTGGGGTGGTTTGAACCACTTTTCTCAATATTCCTAATGTCTGCTTCAGGATTCAATTTTTCAGCAATTTTTTTGCATGACATCCAAGTCTAGGATGTACTTGAGCAAGCCCAAAGTGAATTTGCAAATGAAATTTATTACAACGAAAAATATAAAGTATTTTCAGAAAGTTCTCAAGTGGTTCAAATCACCCTTGGGTTGGGGTGATTTGAACCACTCAAAAGGGTGATTTGAACCACACTGGGGTAATTTAACCCACCTTTTCAAAGTTGGATAAATACACATTGTTTCACAAATAATCAATGAAAAAGATGTCTCAAACATTTACAGCGGTATAAGTACAAAAATAATAAAAAACATGCAACACAAACAACGACCAGTAACTGTCAATCAACTGTCTCGTAAGAGTAATTAAGCATTGTCAACATCAATATGTTATCATTCCAAATTGAACTCTTTCAGGCAACAATTGAATATAAAATGGCTCTCCCTTCTTGCAGTTCCTCCCGCTTTTTGTGGATTGGGTAAAACTTTTACTATGTCGCTTCGTGGAAAAGACCCTTCATCATTATCTTTGAATGTAAATGATGGCTTTCCACTCTTATTTGTAGATGGAACCTTTTGCAAGAAGCGAGCTTCAGGCTCCTCGTCGATTGTGCCCACGTCATCTATCTTGCCAATGTAATGACGTGTGTTCTCTTTGGTATTAAATTTAACAACAACAAAATCTCCTACAGCAAGTTCTTTGGGATTTTGCTCTTCATTTACACTACTTCCACTCTCTGATGCTGTGTCTGACATATCGTCCAAAGGAACTGCATCATCCTCATCAGAACTTGAGCTTTCATTAAGAGCTAGCACACGTTTTGTGGGGGGTTTCTTTGGCTTTGGTCTAATAATTTTTTGTTTTCTTCTGAGCAATTTTTCCTGCTTTGCACGTCTTTCTTCGTGCTGAATTTTTATTGCCTGTTTTTCTGGAGTCTCTGTGAGAACCCGACTTTTTACTCGTTTCCTTTTGCGTTGAACTCTTGGGGTTTTGCTTGATGGTAATGGAATAACTTCGTTGGGTGGTATGAAGCTTTCTGAGGCGTGATATTCCTCGAGATCTTGCAATGAAGATACGGGTAAATGTGTCGCACCTTCAAAGAAATAAGCATTATCAGTTGATCGGTTAGCAATAGTGTTGGGAACTGCGGCCATAACATTAGCTTCATTCACTTCAGGTTGATGGGAGGTACTTGTTTGGGGATTTGGTCTATCACTCAGAAGTGATGGGGCAAAATCTGTGTCTGTGAATATACTTTTGTTAAAAGGATATATTCCTGTAGAGGCAAAGCCAGAAGTGATGTTCCTTGGCGTCATAGCGTTTAAAAAAGCCTCCTTAACGCATTGTGGAATGTCATAAATCCGAAAAGTTTTGTTGTTGTAGGTTCGCATCCATCCATCTACAGCCTGGTTGTAATAGCCTTTAAATGGCCCAAACACTGATTTATCAAGCGGTTGAAGTTTGTGAGAAGTGTGAGGAGGCAAAGTCAGCAATTCAATGCCACTTTTATCAGCAAACTCCACAGCCTCCCAAGAAACGTGAGACTCATGGTTGTCGAGAATTAAGAGGACAGGTTGAGAGGGGGAACAACCACTATGCTTCACAAAATGTTTCAAGTAGACCAAAAATTTTTCTTCGTTAATCCACCCAGATTTGGTACCTTCTCCAATGGATTCTGCTGGTCCATGTCTAACAAATTCCTCCTTATATCTTACTCTTGGAAAGATAAACATGGGGGGAATGGCAACACCTGAAGCACTGACAGCACATACAACTGTTACAAGTTCTCCTCTCTCTGCAGATGTCACAGAACCAACTTGTTTTTTTCCTTTCGTTGTCACGATATGATTTGGTCTTTGCACGGTTGTGACACCTGTTTCATCAAGGTTGTATATTCTACTTGCAGCAAAGTTGTACCTAAAACACAAAACGATACAATGAAGCCTTTTTCAGATCATAAGAATTGCTAAGTACAAAGCAATGTTAGGCTATTGTTACGAGACCTGTCCATAACTCTTCCAAGGTTGTCGAAAAACTCCCCAACAGTTGTTTTGTTGAAAGCTGTCGCTCTTCCTAAAGACGTCGCTTCTGGTTTACGACATGTCAGATGGTGTCTCTCCTTGAAACCTTCAAACCAGTCAATTCCTGCAAAAGTTTATGGGAAAGAATTGAGAGGTGGTGTGTGTTGAGTAATGTCGAAAAAACAAACCAATGTGATCTACAATGTGCTACCGTACACAATTTTCCACACAGAATTAATAAACAAGTTAATCGTGTCTGATTAACGAAACGTCGGAAAATAAATGCAGATTATCACTAAAAACACCTTGTGATAGTTTTGCTTATTTTACACCAGAAGAGCGTATCATGTTATTGAATTAAATGCCTGGTGAACAGTCTCATTCAATTTTTAAACAACATAGGCTTAAAATAAAACAAACCTGCCATCTTAGAAACCACCCAGTTACTTGGCATCTGAATGTTGTTCTTGTCAGCCAAACTGAAAGCCAACTCACGGCATTTGGTGCGTGTGAGTCCGTGAAATCTATCGTCCAGGTCTTTTATGTGCTGTGCGAGCAGACTTTCCAACTCCCAAGGAAACACCAGACTTTTTACCTTCGTTCTATTATAGCCAATGTTTTCTGAGAGTCTACCATTATCAGATCCAGGACGATTGCACTCTTTGTAATAGCGACCTAAAGTGGTCCTGTTAATATGTCTTCTTTTGGCAACTTCTCTGATCGACATTCCATTCTTTATTTCCTCCAAAGCAAGCAACATCTCCTCACGAGTGGCTGATGCGTGGCTTGTAGTTCTAACATGTTTGCGAGGCATAGTGATGGAAATAAAAACTTAAATTCAACTAATGCTTGTAATTTACTGTGGCCAATAGGAATACCCTGTGTAAGCAATTCGCAATATTACTACAGTTAACATAGACTGTATAGCCTATTTATAAGTAGCCAAATGCATACTAAAGCACTAGACTTACAATACATTGACTACGGTACTACAGACCGCAAACTATTTCAGAAGAAGCTACTAAAACTTATTTTCTTCTGGGAGGTTTGAGCCACCGGTTCAAACCTCCCGAATCAACTGGTTCAAACCTCCCTGTTGCCACCATTTTAAGAAACTTGTCTAATCAGCTATTAAATCTTTCACTTACAGAGCATTTGCCAGCATCATTAAACACCTTTTAGATAGGACTACTCATGGTAGTATTAACTATTGCCTAAGTAAAACAGCGAAGATGGCATGCAGCTACAAACTGAAATTCCTAAAATTTACTTTTTGCAAGGAAAACAAGTTCTAACCTGCTTGCGCTAAAATCGCTGCTGCTATCGCTCTAACGTAGACATGCTTTGGAATCACTTTACTTCCTCTGTCTACAGACATAGTTACGTCATTTCTACTTTTATGGTATCCGCAATAACAGCCATGGTTCAAACCTCCCAGTGGCTCAAACCTCCCCACTCTCCCCTACCCTAAATTTCACGGTTGAGCCACCCATTGTTCACGGTTGATCCACTATGATTTCACTTCCAAAAGATATCCCAAAAGAGAGCTCAATCTGCATCAAACACAATAAACTCTTCCCTTGAACATCTGGCAAATAAACAATCAAAAAATGTTTAAGACACTAGACACAATACACAGTTTAAAATGAAATAACAGTGAAAACTGAACGAACAGAAATTTATATCACTGAAAACACTGAGAATCATTGAATAGGAAACTTTGACGAAGATGCTTTTACCTTTCTGAAACGATTTCGCGAGGTTTGTGAAGAAAACGAACATTAGCAACCAGTGGCGTTGCTATAGAAAAATATAAGGGGAGGAGTGCTAAAAAAATTACCCTCAAACTGGCGCATTACAGAAAGAATTACTTTTATGGAAGTTTAAGGGGGCAGTGGACCACCCCCCGGCTACGCCACCAGTTCTACGCATCAATTACAGTACGGTACAACAAAATTAGGGCAGTACGTAAGGACCATCTGCTCATAAACTACATTCCTTATGACAAAGACATGGCTCAACCGTGAACATTGCAAGTGGCTCAACTGCTAACATCGCCGCCATTTTCAAAATTCATGAAAAATTGCCAATAACCAACTGGCTAATCAAGCAACGAGAACTACTAAAACAAAGAGTAAGTTACCTTTACCTATCCCAGAATTTCAATTAAGACAACGATGAAACATCGTAGGAAAAAATAACACATTTCTTATTTTTCTCAAAACTACTTTTACCTACCATTTTACATTTAACTGCTTCACAATTTTTCTGCTTGTAGAAAATCCCTAAAACTACATGTGCTGGTGGACTTCACGTTTTTCCATATTTTCGTTATTAAACGGTTGACTAATCATGCCCGACGTTGCGATAAAATAGGATGGATCAACCGTTACCCGGCTCAACTAACCAAACTTTCCCCTAATTGATGTAAAAAAAGAAGGTATGTGGGAATATATTGTATGCTTTACTTACTGGAAAAGTGTTGACGTTGAACCAACGAGCACGGATGTGCACTGGCCAGACGTTGAGGCAGGTTCGCCCAGATGGGTCGGGGGGGGGGGGACTAGCGATCGAAGCGTAGATATGACTACGCTACGTTACCAGGAAAAATATAGAATAGTGGGATGAAACTTTGGAGGTTGCATCGAGTTGATCGGGAAATCATGTTTATCGATGTGTTAAAAGCAACGCGAGGTTGATCCGAGCGGGAAAGAGCAGCATATCGGGAGAAGGTAGTGTGAGATATTCTAAAATATGAAAATACAGATCCAGTGTTGTTAATGATATTACGTCATTGATAGATGATATGAGTCCATTCACGATATGCAATATACACTTAATTCATATATTGCTATTATATTTTATTGATGATGATTGTATTCTTCATTGAGCTGCAGCATGCTGATGAAACGACAATTGTTTACAGATAAATTGATAATGAAACAATCGATTTAACATACTATGACGTCACACAATTACTGGCGGGTTTTGAGGTTTGCTGTCTTGCGCGCTCGGATGCTTACTGCAGAGCTTCTGCTGTTGGGGAATTGAGCTTCTGATCGCTGGAATCGTCTTTTCTACGACGTAGCCCCTCCACGAGTGAGCCCGGCGTTCCAAGCTTTCCAGACATGGAGGGAACCTTCGATTGAGAGGGAGACCACTTTTCTAGCCACCTCTGCTACCCCACGAGCAGGAACACCCAAAGCCCGAGAGCTTAACGGAGCATAGCTCCAGAGGGAGCCTACGATGAACGGAAGTGACAGGACGTCTCAGCAAGGGCGCTTCCTGTCTTCCAAGCAGTGGCCGAGTGGTTAGCGCGTTGGGCTCGCAGTCGAGAGCCTGCATGTTCGACTCCAGCCACCCGCACTTGCTGTTGTTTCTCTGGGCAAGAAACTTTACGATAATTGCCTCTACCCAGTGATCGATTTCGAGTAATGGGTAGTACCAAATTTAAGTCATAAGTAGAGTAGACAACCGGAAAATCAGACATTGCTGTCGGCTGCAGCGTGGGTCAGGTGTATGTCGGAAGGCGTACACCGATGCATAGCGCTCAAGTCCGCTTTCCCGCAATGCAGGATAAAGATAAACAAACAAACAAACAAACAAACAAACTTGCCGTACTTGTCGTGTTTCCTGTCGGCGGCTTTTCGAAGGGAATCCGAGCCGTAGTCGAACGGGCAAGTGACGTCACATACAACCGTGACACCGTCAGGGCGTTGCAGGACAATGTCAGGGCGCAGATCAGCACCGCCCGCTTCCACGTGTTGTGGAACCGTAGGGGAAGGGAAGGTAATTTGATACACTTTTAACATTTTTGCCTGTTAACTGAAAATTACGTGTCACAAACTATTGATTTTTAGCTGAAATGAAAGTCTGATCCCTTACACACTTTTTAAAAACATTTTCACTTTTCTATTTTTGTTACTTTTTTTTTAATTTAAATTTTAAAAACGTTACTCAAATGTATCAATTTACCTTCCATGGAAGGTAAATTGATACACCCGGAAGGTAATTTGAGACAGTAAAACTAATACAGAAATCCCCTTTGACAGCAAAGCAATAAATGAAAATTTAAAATGTGGTTGGCGTGCTTGGGTGCAAGGACGACTATTGAGGCCTATGTATGCGGCGAAGCTTCTGCAGCGGGATGGACATGGGAAGGATCATTGGCTGGAGTTCTTATTCAAGGGGGGTGCTTTGCACTTTTCTCATTTTTTGAAAGCAGATAGCGTGTAGGCCTACGAAAGCCCATATAATAGTTGTTTCCCAAAGTAGCAGGTCTTGTTAATGAAGAATAACTTATTTAAATCAACTAGATCAATAACAACATTTATTACAGTCACAAAAAGAATTTACTATACTGTATCAATTTACCTTCTCCACATGTATCAATTTACCTTTTTCAAAAAAAGTTATAAAATTCTGATTTTTGTATGCTTGGATGCACATTGCAGAAAAAACGTGACATGCCCTTGAAGCCTTATCAATGAACTGTCAAATGAGTTAGGTTTTATCTTTCAGGAACTTTTCTTTAATTTTCCAGACGAAAATAACCATGAGTTAAAAATTTTACAAAAATACTCAAAAAACACACTTTTACAATTTTATGCCATAAAAGCACGAGTTAGCTGCATGGTGCAATTTTTGTAGGCATTATTTTCACAGATCTTCCACCTAATGACAATATTTTTGACTAATATTTTTTGTACATTTCTGTAGGGGGGGTGTATCAAATTACCTTCCGTATCAAATTACCTTCCCTTCCCCTACTATCTATGGTAAGCAAAGGTTGCCATTCGGCAGGTAGGCTACATGCTTCACGATCTCCCACAATACCGAAATGTGTCGTTCCGTGACAACAGGCATCACGGCAGGGCAGTGGTTCAATATATGAGGAAGAGTCTCTTCCGCTTTCCCACACGCGCGACATATGGCAGGTTTATAAGGGCGGCCATGGCTTGGTTTTGATTTCAAGGTGAGTAGAGTGATAGGCCTTGTGCTGATGGCCCGGAAGAACACCCCTTCTTCACATGTGTGGAAATAGTTAATGAAGTCAGATAACTAAATTTAAATGGATACAATTTCCATCAGGTAGGCCTAGTCAGACAGCCTTAATAATAATTCAAATATAAACAAACATTAGAACCTAAAGAATTTAATGAACATTACCACATTCTTATAGCCTACTTACCTTAGGCTACAACTGAAATTCACCACACTGGTGTTATTGATTGCATCAGTTGAGTATAGCCGGCTGAAAAGCGGTCATGGATTCATTTCAACGCTAGTTTGGCCGACATCTGCTCGTTTTCTGTTTACTATTCCGTTTGACCCTATGCTTGCTATGTTGTCTTTTGCTCTTAGATCTAGATTCAAAATAAATCAGATTGTAGAGTATTGAAGACTGTAGGCTATGTCCTGGTTTCATCTGTAACATCGGTAGCCTATGTCATCGGTTACATCGCTTTCATTGATTATAAGAAAGCTTTCGACCGAGTGAAACATACCAAATTAGTGGAGATGCTAGATAACATTGGAATTGACGATAAGGATTTATGTAGCCTATTATTCAAAACCTTTTCTTTGATTAAATTGCAGCAATAAAGATCAATCACAACATTAGCGATTGGATATCAATCAAGAGAGGTGTTAGACAAGGACCCCGTTATTTCAAGAAAACTTTCGCAAGTGCTGTAGCCTATTATAGCACACAATCACTTATTGGTCGTTGGTTAATTCTTGGTCGCTGGTTTGAATCTTCATCCTCGGCTTACTCAGTTTGAGGATGCAGATTCAAACCAACAGCAGTTGTTTTTCAATCTCAGTGGCGAACCTTTTTATTCAATGAAGTAGTGTGCCTGCCTCTGCACACTATTGTGTATGAATGTGTAGTTAGATTTACTGTGATGGGGTGGTGGCTGACTAGATGACTGCTTATGGTCTTTCGCTACCATCCTGATTGCGCCATAATCTAACCAACAGTTGTACAATGCATTGTTTTGACAACTACATTTTACTCTGATTGTTTGTTAATATATGGCGCTGTTAAAACAAAATAAATTGACTTGACTTGACTTGACTTGACTTGCGTGCTCTCTCCAAGCCTTTTTTCATGATACAGTGAGATCATCCTCTGATGTCTAGTGATGGTGAGTGAAGCTGGCGTAAATGTTGGGGGAACTAACTTTAATAACCTGAGGTATGTTGATGACACTGTCTTGGTGGCTGATTCGGAAGCAAAACTACAAAATTTGTTGAACAAAGTACCGTAGGCTAAATGAAAGAAGTAAAGAATTTGGAATGGAAATGAATGAAAAGAAAACGGAAACAATGGTAATCACAAAGAAAAATGAAAGTGAAATTCCAATCTGTCAAACTGAAATGAATGGAGCAACTATAAAACAAGTAAAAAGTTCTCGATATCTTGGGACGCCAAAGATGACAATGAGTTCAATATATGTAGCCTATTGCTCAAGCAAAAGCCGCTTTTCCAGCAAATGAAATCAATGGGCTACTGTGAAACAAGTGGGCTACATATCATTCTCAACCAGATACAGCCTATTAAAGTGTTACATTTATTCAATTTTTAAATATAATTCAATTAATTGGAAACCTGGACAATTACCAAACCAATTAATAAAAGAATAAATGGGTTTGAAATGTGGGCATTCCGAAAAATGCAGTAGATTTCCTGGACTGACCGAAAAAGCAACCAAGATGTTTTAAATCAAGTCAAACAAACAAAGAATTTATTCAAAAATACCAAAGAAAATCAACTTCAATTTTTAGGACACGTGCTGCGAAAAGGAAAATTAGAACATCTTTTTCTCACAGGCAAAGTTGAGGGGAAGCGTGCCCAAGGCAGACAAAGATAAACTTACTTAAACCAACAAACCGACAAAACCAACACCGACATACACCTAATACACACTGCAAACAACATAGAATCTTGGATATTTTTCATGCAAGAAGCAGTCAATGCTTGGAATCAAGTGCGACAATAAAAGAAGAAGAATGTCCTGGTCACCTCTCTCCATCATTGTGCCGAGGGATGTTGTTGTCGTGCTGACGTCTACATATGAGCGGGCGTCTCAACATACGACACGTCACGTCCGCTACAAAAACATCTTAAAGAATTGCATCAATATTTATTTATACAGTGGCCGTGCTTTGGCTTGCATTTTGAGTTTTTGGCCATACGGTAGTCAATATAGGCTATTGTAATTTTATCGGCAATATCTGTCAAGGCTACGGCTAGTTTTGCTGGCAACACCTGTTGCTTGGGCACTGCCACCAACTGCTGCTCGTTGCGGTTTTCGAGTTGTGAGAGACCAGGTAATTATTTGAAACATATCCATTCTTTATCATTCGTTTCAGGGTGTAGCCGACTCCGGTAAAGTGTTTTCAGATTAATTTTAGAACATACGGTAAGCTACGTAACTAGATCAGTTGCGCCTCTATACGGCTACATTGACACTGTCTGCTTTGTAAAGTGTTGAGGAGCAACCCATATCTGCAATGCATGCAGCGCTACATAAAACACGCATTATTTAAATTTGTTAAATGTCTGTTGTATTTTTGGACATATATAATAAAAATGAAGTAACTAAGGTCGCAGTGACAAATAAACTGTCGACATACAAAACATAGTGATAAGTAAGTGAAAATCCATTGACCTCTTGTACTTACTTAACTGAGTGTACAAAAACAACGCAATATATAGCAAGAAAAAAATGAAAGGCATGAAACTGAGGAACGTGGTACAGACCGCTAATTGATTACGACGTGCAGTGCAGTGGTAATCAATTCCAACGTATGTACCAGAAAACACTGAAGGTGATTATGCAGTGACACTGGTTACGAGTTACATAATATCAACATACATTAAATGGCCACTACAACAATTATTATTTGTAAATTTTATACTAGTATGTTGCCTAAGCCTTTGGGGTAGTTTAGGTGTAATAGCCTACTGACTGCTGTCCACTACTTGTCGCCTGATTTATGTTTGACTCAAATATTATTTCTTGGAAACATCTATTTACAGCATACCGTAGGCTCCTATTTAACAAAAATGTCTTTTTATAAGCTATATTTATTTTTGTTTATATGGAGCATTTTTGTTTCATCCTGTTTGTCAGCACTTCTTCAGAGCAAACATGTTAACTTTGGAGGTGTCAGTTTTGAAAAACCTAGAAATCCAACCAATAAAATTAGAAAGCCCATTGTCTTGATACCTGGTGTTCTTGGATCTCAAATTGAAGCAAAACTGAACAAGTCAACAAGTCTTGAATATTGTGAAAAAGAATCAAACTGGTTTGGCATATGGTTAAACTTAGAGCAACTTTTACCACTAGCAGTAGATTGTTGGGTAGACAATATTAGAATGATTTATGATAACGTCACAAAAGAAGTGAAAAACAGCCCTGGGGTTGAAACTCGTGTACCTGATTTTGGCTCAACCACTGCTTTTGAATATTTGGACCAAGATAAATATGCTGTCAGCAGCAAATATTTCGAACCATTAGTTTCCTATTTAGTTGTACAACTTGGCTATACTCGAAACAAAGATCTTTACGGTGCACCCTTTGACTGGCGACTAGCTCCTTACCAACACAAAATGTTTTTCAAAAATTTGGCAGCGCTTGTTGAAAAGTCTTATTATAACAACAATCATCAAAAAATTGTCTTGATAAGTCATAGCATGGGGAGCATGTTTTCATATTTTTTTCTTCAGCATTGCAGTCAGTCATGGAAGAACAAGTTTATTGATTCTTTTGTATCAGTTGCTGGACCATATCTAGGTTCTGTTAAAGCTGTCAAAGCCCTGTTATCTGGAGATTCAGAGGGACATGATTGGGCAATGCCTACATTGAAAGTTCGTACTGTTTTAAGGTCAGCTCCTGCCTTTGCATTTATGCTACCAAGACCTGATTTGTGGCCTAAAACCAAACAAAAGATTGTTGTTACCATGAAAAAGAATTACACAGTTAATGATTACGAGAATTTATTTAAAAGAATTGGTTGTACATGGTGTTGGGAACACTGGAGAAACAATGGTATGAGTTTAGGTTTGCTGTCTGCTCCGTCTGTTCCTGTGCATTGTGTTTACTCATCGGAAACTGCAACTCCAGAAACTCTTGTATATGATGTCTTTCCTGATCAGTCTCCTTCTATTGTGGATGGAAGCGGAGATGGTACTGTAAATGTTTGGAGCGCATCTGCATGCTTGCAGTGGAAAACTCAGCAAACGCAACCAGTTTTGGATGTTGAAATGCCTGGAAATTCACACGTGAAAATTCTTTGGAATTCTACATTTCATAAATATTTAAATGGTGTTGTGTTGAAATAACCATGACCAAATCAAAATCGTTTATTCTGTGATCTTATTCTGATATATTGTTTGTCAAATTACAAGGTGATCTAACCAAGTGTATTCTAGGATTGGGGATTCTCAAGTAGTTGTGGATTCTAGTCTATTGAACAATAATATTGCATCCAGAATATTGAATCTGATTCGATACTTCAGCCGGCAGAAATAACGCAAAACCGAATTCAAGTCAATGTTTTAAAGCATATAATTGTCCCATTGCAATGTTGTGACTCCAGACTATGACTACCAATTGTGAGACATTCGCTATAATAATGAAATTTTATTTTTCTGCCGTTGGCACAATACAGTTCTTCGAACAAGTTGTAGCAAAAAATAAAACATGGCAGCAAAATAGAACAAAACTAAGTAAAATGAGGGTGCTAATTAACCATGATGAGACATCAGCAAAATGCAGATTGAGCATGTAGTGTGAGTCAACCAAACGATTTATGTCAATGGTTGTCTGACACTGTCGGGCTGTTGGATGCTGCAATGGTGACCTGAACAGTGAACAATATGCTACATCACTCTAATTTATTTACTTCAGGAGACTAGAAACAAGTGTGAATAAATAAATTTTTGGCGCATTGCAAATTGTCGATCATATGTGAGTAAATTTCGATTTGAGATGTTACAAATTTATATTAATTATGACTACAAACTTAAAAAGTGTTGAACAACTTTATACAATTTGAAAAGTGCAAGCAAAAAGTGCGATGCAGATCACATGATAGTTTGATGTGAATAAGCATCCTAATTCAATGTCTTGAAATACAAGGCTTCAGTTGGGTTTATTGTTTTTGCTACAATATTTTGTTCTAATTTTATTAGTACTGAAATGTTTTAATTGTAACCTCCAATTGACAAAAAGGTTAGAAAATGTAATTTTCAATGTCTGTTTTGAGGCTGTCACAGTAACTTTGTTATTAGAAATACAAATTATTGTTGTTTTATTTGTTTTGTCAAAATAAGCATTTTCAAATCATTCAGGCATACATGTCAGTGGTATAAGAGATAAAATTTTAAGAACTCTATAAAATATTTACTTCTTTTGGGTTGTTTATGTAGCTACTGGTACTTTCATTAACTGTCTATACTTTGTTTGGTCATCCTGTAATAAGCATCAACCATAATAATATTACTCAAGAGCTGTGTAACACAATAATATGTTGCATAATGTTGTGTTATTCTTTATACCTATCATTGCGCTTATTTCAAATGTTAATAATATTTTATGTTTAAGTTTATTTACATTTGTGCAAATCAATAAGAAGATTTGTATTTCGATTTCTAATTTAGCTTGTAAAGTAAAATTCATTATATATAAGTTTTCAATGTAGCATTGTCTTTTGTTAAAAGGAGTTTCAAGTTGAAAATATTACTGTGATGTTCTAAAATTCCGAGCTATTATGTATTCTCATATTTTAATTTCATTTCATTTGTTTTATTGCCTGTTGCACGTGTGTAAATTGATATGCATATTGCGTAGTTGTGTTAATTCAAAAGCTTCATTTTTAGCAGGGTCTTTGTGTTCTGTGCTTATTTTCGTGAGGATAAGTAGACGATTCAAATCAGTTTTGTATTTACAAACAAAGGGTAATCATGATCAATAATTTTAATTCATCAACAAGGCAGAACTTAACATAATGGATAAAAATAACACAGTTTAAAAAAAAATTAGGCTTTTTATTTGTTTTAAATCAGATGTCGTATTGTAAGTAGAAGAATCTCAATTTTTCTGATGAAGAACGTATTAAAGTGTTATGTTTTAATATTATTCAAGTTATAAACGTTTGGTTTGTTTAAACTAGTTTTACACTTCTTATATTTTTATGTAACTTTAGCCAGTAAAAATATAATACTAAAACCTAAAATGGAACTTTTTGCTGACTCAGAGCAAAGGTTCCAATGCTGACTACTTGTATGGAAGACAGCATGTGAAGCATTTAAGTTGTGCACGACAATATTTCAAAAAATTTTCTGTAGTTTTAAATGACCTGCACTAAAATAGGAAAGGTAGTCAACGTTTAAAAGCTCAGTCTTTAGTGTATCTCAGCTCGCATTGGTATAAAAACAACCCACAGTAAAACTCTTACTGCTAGCAGCGTTGACGCGATCTTTTGTTGTGACAGGAAACATGACAGGAACTCAGAGCACAGACATGCGATCTCTGCTGTTTATTCAATCCATGTTTGTGCTTAGGCGTTGTTTTTATTGTCCTTTCATTGCTGGTGAAATAGTGACTTGAAGTATTTTACTGCTGGAATGTAAAGTTGCTTAATTACACAGAATAGAGATATCATTATTGCCGTTTGTGTAGGTTAAAGTTTGCTTGGGTCGCAATATCAATACATTCAAGAGTGTTTTCTATTATTGTTTGAATAATCCACTTCCAAAATGGATCCATCCGTGTTATCGGCCCTTGTTGATATTTTTAAAAGCATAGTTGTCTTGTTTTTATTTCGTTTCTTGCCGCCGGTTTGTTGTGTCTTTCTCAATATTTTCATCATATTTTGTACATCTACTTATATCTCCACATTACTGTCTTTTTCCAGCCATCATAATTGGTTCTTTGTACACTGATTCAAGGTCTGCAGACGTTGAATCAATGTAAAAAGAACCAATTTTGCTGGCTGGTTTGTTGGCACTATTTCATTGAACCGTTGATTGCTACTGTGGTGTTGTGATATTTCTCTGTGTTATTGCATCGTTCCATTACCCAGTCAAGTCGCATTATCGTCATTCTGCGTTAAACAGTCGAATGTGAGTGTTGTGGCCCCCGTAGTGATTCTGTTTGTTTTGTAGCACAGGCAGTGATGAGGCCACTGAAAGACCAAAACACGGTGTCTTTCCACAGCCAAGAAATCAGTCACTTTCAACATTGATTTAACGTCTTTCAGATGCAAAGAATGCCTGATTTTCTAGCATTGATGCTATTCTTTTTACATTCGATAGACGACATTCTTAAGTGTCAGCCATAGCCTACAGCTACCACGGAAGTTACACTTTTAACTCAACATAATATGCGTTACTGCAGCCTACTAGTGACCAGGAGAGGATCTAACAAGTAATTGCAGAGGAGAGGAGATTTCAACAAAACACAATGATGTGTAGGTTTACATGAATCCTACCTTGTAAAATACACCGTGAAAATAGTTGCCTTTCTGTGTTTTAAGGGGGCAATTGCCCCCCTTTGGATCCGTCATTGTTGAATTTTTTTGCTTCCCAGTCAGCGAGATCTGTCATTCTTACGTCTGCAGACGTTGAGACAATGTAAAAATGACAGATTCTACTGTCTGGATTAGTGTAAATGCTGATTGATGGAATTCCCTTTTTCATCTTTGTTGCCATTTTGTTGTTATCAAGATAATCCGTTGATAGATTGAGAGCACTTCAGCTCTCAAGTTGCGTTTTACGAGCGTTCAATGCAACATCTGCAGTTTGCTGTGGACAAAAACGAATAGAAGAGTTATCAAAAAGACCTTGCAATCAGTGTGATTTTACACTCCAACTGTATTAGTTTCTTTTGTTTTTATTTGCCTTGTGTCTTGTCATGTGATGCTTTATTGAGCAACGGTGGTTTGAACAAAGTGCATCGACAGTTGTGAAACACGTGATGCAAGGCTCAACAAAGAAATTCTTGGTGTTTAGTGATGACGTGGCATTTCGTGTCATGGTCCAGTGTCAAATAAATTTGCAACCTTCCATTTCTTCAAATTTCTGAAGTGACATTTTTGTAGTTTTTCATCGTGTCAAGCATCGGCAGCTGAAAGTCAGGAGTGGATTCAAAAGGGGGCAGGAAGGAAATCTGTCTCCCCCTCAACAATAAGAAATAACTTACGTTTTCGGGATCTAATTTAGGTCTAGCCTACTTTCAGCAAATAGCCATTTCGGGAATGTTCCCAAAAATAGCGTTAAGCTTGACAAATAAAATCTTTCAGAAAGAACATTTTACACTATTTGCTTTCAAAGCAAGAGTAGCTTAGTATCTTTTCTGCATCAATCATTTTGAAGTATTATTTCAGTTATTCTGTCGTGCATTATTTTATCACAATAATAGGGCTGCAATGTAGGCTACACATTAGCTATTTCATGGGAACGACGGCATTTTAGCATTGGTTGATTCTAAATGTAGGCTAAACGACATCGCCTCTTATAACTATAATTTAATAGCTATATTCGCTGCCACAAGTCAACCGTAAAGTGGCGTTTACTGCTAAAACACAATGGGTACAGTGTTTTTTTTAAAAGCCTTGGGTATAACCCGGCCTGGAATCGACTCCAGACCAACTGGAACCGTAGGCCATAATCAGTTGGCCATTGAGCAAGTCGGCTACTTTTTCAGGTCAATTTCATGCTCTTTACCTGTTAAATTGTCTTCTGCGTCTGCTCAACATGGAGGCTCTCAATCAACACAGCGACTTGGAATCACATGAATCATCATCCTCATGTGACTTAATGCCTCCTAGTGTGAAAAAAACACAATATGTATTTACCCCCAGATGGCGCGATGTTTAAAAAGTCTTGGTGGTCTAGTATGCGAATTGGTACAAAGATAGAGTTCACGTTAATCTGACCAGGGCCGGATTTAGCTGATGGGGGGCCCGGGGCACTTTTAGATCGGGGGGCCCCCATGCAAAAAATTTTTTCGCGCCTACGGCGGGAAAAACCATCTCTACGTCTACAGTAGCATCAGTCCAGTACTGCACAGCATTTTGCAGAAACTTTAAAGGCCAAAAGGAAAAACAATAACACAAAATCACATTTTAACCACATAGGGGGGCCCTTCAAAAGTTTGGGGGCCCGGGGCAACTGCCCCCTCTGCCCCCCCTAAATCCGGGCCTGAATCTGACCAGAGGTAAGTTTAAATGACATAAGAATAGATCTACTAATTACTAGCTTGTTCAGTAAAAAACAGATTGTCGAATTCGTTAACCCATTCTCGACTTGATTGTCTTTCAAACTGTTGCGTGAAATCGTCTTTGGAAGCGATCTAAAAGTTAAGCGCTCCATGTCTGTCTCTGACCAACGGTTCATACACAGTAGGCTACATGCATTTTCAGCTCTCATGGATTTGATGAAGAATTTCAAAATTTTAAAGACAACAAACAGTAATTATAAGAAAAGAGGGTTGTGTCGGCAAGCATCTGTCTGATTGGCACATGATGCTATTAGACTCAAGGAACTTTGCTACCATTTTACAATCGGCTTCTTTTGAGTTAAAATACTGGTTTATAATAAATATGGAATTAAGAAAATTTGTTTGATTAAAACAGATTTTAATCCACAAACCCAGAGCACAACTTGCATTCTGTACTAAATCACTCAAATAAGGAAACTAACAATTCAACTGAAGCAAGTGACTTGGATATGAGAAAAAAAGGAAAATTTTGAGAAGCCAATTAAAAGTAACACCTGTCTTATCATGCATTGCCTACCAACGACAATAGATTAAAAAATCACCAACTTTCATAAGCAATCTGAAAAAAATAACACAATTGTTCAATATTAGCTTTTTCGCTGCACTGCTCTAGTCGTCGGATGTCGCTACGCAAGCTTTAAAGGGCTTCAGCAAATCAGGCCGTTTTTACATTGATTCAACGCTTGTAGACTTTAAATCAATGTAAAAAACACGAATTTGATGGCAGATATTTTATTAGTGGCTGTGGGTATTTTATCGTAAAACTGGCTGCCCTTTTGGTATGGATGATTTAGAATTGCTTGCAATACACTTTACAGATTAATGGAATTTTTTAGTTTGATAAATCATGCGAAAAGCGATTGTTTGGTAGTTACAAGACATAAAATTTTTTTTAAATAAGTTTGCTGCATTAGACAAATTTTATAACCATTGACTTTTTTCTATTAAACGTAAACATGAGAAAATGGCTGTTTAAAGACTGATGGTCAAACTAAAATTAAGTAGATTCTTGCAGTACGTATAAGAAGTCACTGGCCTACCGATCAGATTATGTGTGGTAAGCAGTGTTCTGCATATAGTTAAAAAAAAATTCAGATCATTTTTAATTGACAAAAAATTTGTATTATCACTAATTGTAAGATACAAGTATGGGCAACTAGAAAGTGTATTGTAGTTCTCTGAAAATTCCTAGGCAGTCACCTGCCCTTAGGTAAAACACTTGTTACAGCTAGACAAGAAATGCATCTATTTACTTCTAAATGCCAATCATTGCTGTCAAATAGTCTTTGAAACAAGGTTTCCACGAAGTATTTGTTAATCGCTGAAACCCCATTAGTTTGTAGCAAAGTCAAAATACACCTAAAACTTTTTAGAAAGCATGCTATACAGTTTCGCGTTACACTTTCAGTTTGCTAATAGTTCAAGTTTATTTGAAAAGCTGCAAGTTTTTGGCTAAGAGCAAATATTCCTATTGATATGTTAAATCATATATTGATTTTTAAAGCCACATGCTTTAAGATAATTTCGTCAACGCAAAAGATTAGCGTATCTTTTATAGTCAGAAGACTTTATTTAACGACGGACAAGTTTTTGCACGGAAAGCTGTTCACTATTCTATTCTTTCTTATTCGCTCACTCCGGATTTTTCGTTATAAAGTGCAAATTCTTTAGCTGCAAGAAATGATCTCCTATTCACGAGTGACTGTTGTAAAGTAAGATTTTCTCGCAGGTTTGTTTTGTATTTAGACAACTTGAAGTCAAAGCAAGTAGCGAGCCTTTTTGTTAATTACTATTTTAGAAGAAAAGTCATATGCAGTTACAACCAGTGATTCCAGATCAGCTATTTTTTTCTAATTAAATTTCAGTTACTTTCAAAACTATTCTGCAATAGACAAAAATTATGAAATTCAAGATTTACGTACTGTTTTTAACAATAACAGTTTCATTGACTTTTGGTAAGTGTATGATTAAAGATTATACGTCATGCGTTCGTTATATGTTCGTTATACCCTTGTCATACGTTCGTCATACGTTCGTTATACGTTCGTTACACGTTCGTTACACGTTCGTTACACGTTCGTTACACATTCGTTACACGTTCGTTATACGTTCGTTATACGTTCGTTATACTTTCGTTACACGTTCGTTATACGTTCGTTATACGTTCGTTATACGTTCGTTATACGTTCGTTATACGTTCGTTATACGTTCGTTATACGTTCGTTACACGTTCGTTATACGTTCGTTATACGTTCGTTATACTTTCGTTATACTTTCGTTATACGTTCGTTATACGTTCGTTATACGTTCGTTATACGTTCGTTATACGTTCGTTATACGTTCGTTATACGTTCGTTATACGTTCGTTATACGTTCGTGATACGTTCGTGATACGTTCGTTATACGTTCGTTATACGTTCGTTATACGTTCGTTATACGTTCGTTATACGTTCGCTATACGTTCGTTATACGTTCGTTATACGTTCGTTATACGTTCGTTAAAGTTGATAAATATGGAAAATAGAAGTGATGGCAATTGCTGTAAGGAACGAATTGGCCACCTTCCTGGTGGGGACAAAACTGAATTAAATTTGTATGATGATGGTACACGTTCGTTTTATTTTTTTCTCTCTCTTTCTCCATTTTTCTTCAAAGAAGCCTGGTATTCATCCCGAAACAAAAATGTGCCCAGTTGTCTGCAGCGACTACTTCATTTCTCTCTATTGCTGGTATCTTTGTTTTTAAGATCTTTTTTTTGTCAAATCATCACTCACGGTGTCCAATGTTTTCTTTGGTTTTCCTTTTCTCATTTCTCTCGTTATAATCTAATTCCAAACTCGCTGTGTTAACTTAGTCTCATTCATTCGTTTAAGATGTCCAAGAAAGTAATCTTCAACATCCTTATTAGCCGTCCCATCTCACAAGACATGGTCTATTTTTATAATTATTGTTTTACATGTAGTTATTGTCATTTCTTTTAAAACTTTGATTCTATTTCAGGTTCGGATCTATGCAGGTATAAAAAGTTTCAACGAGCTACATTGAAATCCTTTTCGAATTTGTTCGAAGATTGGTCGAACTTCAATGCTGCGACAACGTTAAAGAAATGTTCTTCAGACAGACTTTGTGAGGTCATTTTTACGTTTATTTTGCAATAATGTTTGTAGTGAAACTAAAACTTCAACCCAGATTGGTTTGTTTTAATAATGCAACAAAGAATTTCTTGTCTGTTGAAACGTTTTTATGGTCAGGTTGATCAATAATTTTCTAGCTTTGTTCTGAAGCCAATTCCCTAAATGCTTTAAATGTTTAGCAAATTAACAAGTTTGTATCTTAAATCCAATCAACACAATTTTCAAGAATACCAGTGATATCCCAGAGTTGTATTTTAGAAAATTACGCGCATTCTTAAAAATAGCTTGTATTCTTAAATCTTTATTGTGTTCAATCACTGTTCACGACGCCAGACGTAAAAACGATGTAAAAAGGGCAACTTTAGTTACCTGAGAGAGATTGCGAATTTTATTCAAATATCAATGGGTGCTTGCAAAGCATGGCTACTTCGGAAGCCGCAGGCACAGTTAGGGCCGCTAAGAGGATATTTTTGACCCGTACTAATGAGACCCTTGAGCCCCAAATCAAGATATTTATAACAAAAAGGCACTGTATTGAAAAAATACGCTGTGGTGTCATTATGTTTTCGGGCCCTTGAAAAGATTAAGATTAAGGGCCCCTAACATCATCCGAGGCTGGGTCCGAAAAATACCTCCTGGACCCTCTTGTCAATGCTACTGGCTAAAGGCATACCATGTGAACAGTCAATGCTACTGGCTACATGATGCAACCATGATCTGAAGGCAAACACAAGCAACATAGTCTTATGTTTAGGCAGTGGTTCAAAAAGAAAACAAGACAATGCAGATCCGTAATAGTCGAAGTGGTGACGCATATTTGGATTATGACGACAACAAAGAATCGATTGTTTGGCTGAAGATGTGCCGGCGTAGCACTGATTTCAAGCTTATCAATGTACCCGGTGAAAAGAAATATTTCGAACCAATTGAACAAGGTTTAGTGGTTGCATAATTAACTTGCTTTAAGCCTAATACTTGTGTTGTTTGTAGGTTATCATATTCACTTAGGCTATAATCATATACAAAAGCCTTTGCACAACGCTCGAAGGGGCTTCAGTTCAACACCCACTGATGGCATACAGATGCGTCTTTCACAAGGCACTATATAGCAATGCTTCTCATCCACTTAATCTAAATGTTCAACCACCGAAAAAATGTTGACACATAACTGAAGCTAAGTGGAGATCACAACGCTTAGAATTTTTTAGTTTAATATTTTAAGACCCAGTTGCATCAACAGTGGATTATTTAAGCAACCGATTAAGCTAATAGTCTAATTACTTAAATTGTATTGAAGTTAATATGTAGATTAGTAATCGGCGTTTCTGATCAGCAGATTTAGTTTGATACATAAAGAGAAAACAGTACACGAATTAAATTTCTTAAACAGTTTATCTTAGAAAACGTCTGATTACTGAACAGACTGTTCAAGATTCATGGTTATAGCGTCTTCAGCACAACAGTAGCAATTCCATGTGTTTAGCTGCTAAAAGAAACTTCATAATTATGTTGAGTATTGTCTAACCTCCAGGGGCTCTATCCACTTTTAGAATTCGGGGGGGTGATTTTTGGACAGTGGGCTAAAATCGTCATAGTCATTTCAACTTCTGGGGGGCTGCGCCCCCCAGACCCCCCATTGCAGCATCAGCTTCTTTCTGATCGAAGCATAGGGTTTCCAAGTCGTTTCACAAAGTATGTTTCGGAAAGGGCATTTTTGGGTAAGCAAACTGGTAGTCACTTAACAAGAAATATTTCTGGCAGTGCAAATGAAAACTCGAACCAATCATAAACTACGTTTTTCGTGACGTGAAAAAGGGCGAAAAGAAGATGATACAAAGCAAATCAAGTGCTGGATTTTCTACCAGCTGTTTGTTTGTTTGTTTATTTGTTTTTCATATTTTTACCCTGCATGGCGAGAAAGCGGACTTGAGCGCTATGCATCGGTGTACGCCTTCTGACGTAGCCTACACCTGACCCACGCTGCAGCGGACGGCAATGTCCGTTTCCGGTTGTCTACTCTACTTATGACTTAAATTTGGTACTACCCATTACTCGAAATCGATCACTGAGTAGAGGCAATTATACTCATAGTGAAGTTTCTTCCCCAGAGAAACAACAGCAAGTGCGGGGGGGTGGAGTCGAACATGCAGGCTCTCGACTGCGAGCCCAACACGCTAACCACTCGGCCACTGCTGCCGACTAAGTTGGCAGCTGGTTGGCTTTTTAGGGGTTAGGGTTAGAAAGTAGTCATTTCATTGACGTGGGTTCGATTCTCACAACTGCTATTGCTCTTTTTTCTTCTGTAATTACCAAATAAAGTTCAAAGCAAAGATTAACTCTCTGGCTAAGTGCGAGAAAGTCACAATTGGACGGTAGCCTCTTATAACATGTTCTGATTGGTTGGCGGTGTCATTCTAGTCATTTGCAGTGGCAGAATTTTTTCTTGTTAAAGTGGCTACCAAGCAAGCTAAGTTAAAACACAGTGTAAACGCCTGGCTCGTAGTTCAGGGTTGCCAAACCAAAAAATCATATTGAAATGAAATATATATTCATATTGATAAAAAATTCAAAATGTGCCAACAGCGAAAATATATTTTTCAAAATTTGATCAATAAAATATCACAAAACCTTTTCAAAGCCAAATGAGTGGGGGGGTGATTTTGCATTGATCACCCCCCCACTCCAATTAGTGGGGGGGTGATCACCCCCCTCACCCCCCCTTGGATAGAGCCCATGCTAACCTCATAATACGGGCAATATTTATTGGTCGTTCCGCTTGTGGTAGTTTGGTCTATTTTAGCAAATAGCCGTTTTGGGGATGTTCAAAAATTGTGTTAAGCCAAATCAAAATCTTTCAGAAACATTACTGTCAACGATGACTACAAGAAAAAGTCAAAACCAGAAAAAGTCATCATCAAACTCATCTATAGGACTGTGGCCTACAGGGAAAAGCAGCTTCTCTTCCACAGTTTATCGCGGGTTTAAAATTTCGATCACAGAATTGCCTCTGCCAGACGCTATTGTCACTGAACGTGCGGTGCCAAATTGGTGCGTCAATGGAAGGTGTAATTTATCACCAAGAACATATTATCATGTGAGTTGAAATGTCTGCTTTGCAAAAAAAGTTTAAATTTAACCCTATCATAGCCGATGAAATCTTCGGCTTGTACAAAAAATGTAACTTACTCAACTCTTCAACTCTGAAAAAGCAATGATATGGCAACGCCGTATATTTTCTGTTATGTTGCAAATTTCTAAAAACATTAATAGCCGAAAAAAAGACTCAAAAAGCTTTTTTCTACGCTGTAAACTTGTTTGTGCATAATGCTAGTGCAATGATTTTCTGATTACAGTCTTTTTACTGTCTATTACATCTATTGTACGACAACAGATAGAAATTTAACAAAGAATGCTAAAATGAATGCCAATTGTGTTGTACTGTTGTTTCTTGTTCTTTTGCAAATCCACTTAACATTGGAATCTTTACTTAAAGGTTGTATCGGTACGATTCGCCATGGTTGGCCTCACGGATAACAAAGGTCAAGGATACGTTTTGTTTCTTGACGATTCAAAAAAAGCTTATCATAGGATCGAAACAGCAGTGGAAGACCAGCCTGCTATCGTGGCGGGGCTTTACGGTTTCTCGGACGAAAGCTTTGCCGTAGCATTGTTTGTAAGTCATAAGCTATCCGCTAAATGGACAGATTGTAGACTATACGTTTAACTTTTTAGTCAACGTGTGTGAAGATCCATTTGCGTCAGTGAAAGCAATCATTATACTTTGGGAGCATTTAGGTATTTGCAATATTCAGTTTAATTACAGTCTGGTGTCGAACCAGGTTGTTACGACTGAAAGGCAAGTACCATTCAATTTGCTGCCTTTGAAAACAAAAGCGCAGACTATCAGTTCAGTTCAGTTCAGTTGTTTTTTTATTTCTGACCATCATATCAAAACAATACACGTCAACATAGCAAAGGTCAAGAAAAAGGTAGAAGCGACAAAACGCGAACGTTAAAACGTGCTTGTGATCGAAGTAAGTTATTGAATTGAAAAAAAAAAATTTGGCACGGTCGCAACACCTTCAGAAAAATTTAAGGTATAAAGGGAAAATAAAAAAATAAAAAATGTTACAAAACAAATAAACATATATAGGCTATAACTTTATTAGCCTACATAACTTTAGCTGATATATTGAAGATTTGTATGGACAGTTGCTATGAAGATCGGCCATGGTGCGTTATCAAGAGTGCTGATGGTCGTAAGGGGAACACGTCTTGATGCGTTTAGCTCATAGCAAAGAGCAAGGCCGGCAAAGAAAACCCCACAAAGAAATCCTACCACGGGCAAAGCCATTTCAAGCGCAACGCACCAGGCCTTGCACGACTCACAAAATAGATAGGCTATAACTATCAATCATAATACGTCTTGTAGCAAAAAGTTCAGATATGCTAATATCTACTGTACATTAGATAGCAAAAATGATTCTTTTTACGAAGTCAGTATGATCGTTTTTGCTGGCGAAGTGACTTTTGATGATTAACTCAGTTTGCACTTTTCAAAATATAATTCGTTTATTTAAAGTTTTTTGGACATTTCAATCAAACCAAAAAGCCCTATATGATACATTGTAGGTGGATTCTGAAGACTTGGAACAAAGAAAGATGTATTTGCGGTTTCACCGAGCCGACAAAAGCATAGAATGGACCACTCTTCTTAACTCTGATATTTCTGTACCAGTGAGTAATTCTGAATTAAATATTTCAACCAACTCTCCGGTCAGCGTGTTTACTTTTGCTTTTTAGAACAGATGGTATAAAAAAGCATTTTTATGGGGAAATTTAAGAATAAGTTTCTGTAAACTGTAATTCCAATGGGTTATTTTGGTATTTGATACAACAAAGGCTATTTTAACTGTTTTGTTAAGAATTAGTTTGTTTTAAATTTAGTTCTTTTCTACACATGACGTATGATAAAATGATTATGTCCGCCCTGAGGCGCTGGTTCGACTCTCGGGGTGCGCGCTTGAGCAACGCATTCTAAGGACTGCTCTCCATTCAGCGGCACCTAATGGATGGAATAATTTTCCAACAACAACACTTTGTCTTTAACAATTGGAAATTTCACTCTGTCAATCTCGGTAACTGGCCCTGCGTCAAAAGCCTCTACAAGTCTTCAAAACTACCAGGAATAACCAATCAAGGCTTTGTCAGTCCGAGGATAAAGATTCAAAATCAACCAAAACCAATCATTTTCGTATGGTGCTCATATTCGAGTCGGTTGACATCGGTTCGGCATCTTGTTTGGTCATGCCCAAGGCTGTATAGAAGGGAAATTATGTTTTGTTCCTGGTTAGCACTCACCTGCTAAGGGAGCGCATTGAGGGTGGCAAGCTATTCGGTTGCGCCTCCTTACGGTTCTGCGAAACTGTCATGTTGTAGTTTCGAAAGCGACGCATATCAGCGATGAATTCAGCGCTTCACAAAAAAAAAATACGCATTATTATTATTGACAAAAGTATATTTTAAAAGATTTTTTAAATTAATTTTTCAACTTTTTCAGGACAGAAGCGTTGGCGACTTTCGGCTTAGCTACGGCAACGGATACTTCTTGGTTTATTTCAGCGTCTTTGGAATCTACAATTACGCTGCAAATTCAAACGGGGAACAAATTAGTTACGTCACGGATCGTGGTGAACTTAAAACCACATCGTTCGATATTCCGGGACAACAATTTGTTAAAACAGGTTTGGCACATTTATGTAATGCACTGATTTATCTGCTAAGAACGAGAGGGTCAAAATTATCGATAAACTGTATTTCGACGGAGAGGAAAAAGTAAGAGAAGAAAGTGAGGGTGAGGGAGAGAAAGAACCCAGTAACTTTTTTTGCAAATGGTTTTCTACTGTTTTCTAGGTCTTTGCTATATTATGGCAAGTGTTATTTTTTACTTTGATAATCATAATCCAATTGATGTTGCAGCAGACGTTTGGGGCTGTGCGCATTCTTTGGGGCAGCTGACCTCTTACCACTCAAATGAAGGCCAGTTCATCGTCGTCTGTACCTCTGACCTTTTCCCAAAAGGATTGTCGGTTGGCGAGGCGACACGGGGAACCGTTATATTCCAGTACGTGAGATGATTTGAGTTTAAGAGGGTCTTGTTTTTGAAGGTTTGGTTTGGTATGAGGCCTGTTTTACAGCCCTTTGCATGAGATAGGCTTAGCCTATTAGGCTTAGTGCGATGAGAACCTTATCTTCTCATACTGAACACTTGAATCAATTATAGGACCAACTGTTGAGATGGCGCAGAGGATAAGGCGCTCACTTTCCAATTATGCAATCCTGGTTCGAACCCTGGCTTCAGCTGGTTTTTGTAAAACACCGTTCAGCTTTTCCCAGGGTGTAATAAATTGGGTGGACGTAGTTGCTGAAGGAAAGGCGGCCGAGAGAAAGGAACTGGCCACCCTACTTTCAGTAGACAAAAGCTTAGTATAATGAGAACCTTATCTTATCCCCGGATGCTTGGATCAAGTATGGGATTTACCTTTGTAGTAACTATTTGTCACAATTTATTTTGACATTCTTTGGAATTAATAAAACGATTTTGCTTTTGCGTAGAGCTGCTGCTGATGGGAAAGGTAACACCAACACCCAGCTTGGCCAACTAGCGGAATCAAATTCTGGATTTAAATTAATTTTCAACGCAGAAACAAAATGCACGACACCATCTTGGTAATACTGTACAATCCTACAACACATAACAACAAGACCATGTTTATGCTGCTTACTTTACTGATTGTAATCTATTAGGTTATGATAGTCATCAAATTTGACTGACCATATCTGCAGTAGTTGGATAAATGGTACGCGGTAGCTGGTTCAAGAGGTAGTTTTGTCTAAAAAGCGTCACTATCTCGACTTGGAAAATCCGATTATTCTAACAACTTCCGCAAAGGTTGAATCAAAGTAAAAAATGCTTTTTCGCTTGCTTTGATCGGGTTTTAAGAAAATAAACGCAATTCCTGTATTATGCGATATGATCAGATTCAAATAAATATAGCATAACTATAAGATATACACTAAGATAAATATAATGTGATAAAATAATAAGATAACAATATCAGACATATATTAGTTTAAGATTAATATGTTGCATAAAAAATAAATGACCCGTGTGGGCTACTGCATTTATTGTCCTCCCCCTTAGGTCAGTGGTTACGCGTGCGGCTCAAGATCACGCGGTGCTGGTTCGACTCTCGGGATGTGCGCTTGAGCAACGCACTTTCAAGACTGCTCTCCATTCAGCGGCACCTAGTGAATGGCATAATTCTCCGGCAACAACACTTCAACAACTGGAAAACTTCACTCTGTCAATCTCGGCAACCGGCAGTGCGTCTAAAACTCTAAAGTCTCTACAAGTATGTAAAACTACCAGGAATAACCAATCAAGGCTTTGTCAGTCCGAGGATAAAGATTCAAAAATTAACCAACCAATCGTACTGTGTTGGGCTGTTTTTAAAAAAAAAAATGTATTTCAAAAATATATCGAAATTTCAAAACAGTACGTTTCGTCATAAAGCTTGTTGCTTTCTTTTAGTGTTGACTAAAATTATATTGTGAAAGAATTGTTTTCACCATAAAAATATATGAAACAACCCTTGTTATACATCAGTCATCACGTAGTTATAAGTTACTGCAGCCTACACTGTAATCTTGGAAAGCTTGTACATGAATAAACCGCTTTTATTTGGAACATTTTTTGTTTATAAAAATCGTCTAATAACTGATAAAAACTGGTTGAAAATGTCACTTCCCTTTGCTCTCAGCCCATTGAATCTTAATGCAGTTAATTGCTACTTAGCGAATGCTGTCATGGGAAAGGAGTTGGACTCATTACGATATACAATGAAGAAGATGACGTCACTGGGAAACAAGCTTTCGACCCTGTCCATTGGCTAACATCAACAAATGGGACTTCAGAAAGAGACCCAGCCATTGCTAGGATAATATTAGGTAAGGCATGGCCACCTGGAGATGCGGCCTGATTTGTCACATTTTGCAGATTTTGATTGCAGCTACTGCTAGTGCTTGACTGACATTTTTTGAGATATTTTTACTTTTTGCGGTTTCCTAATGACAAAAAATTTTTTCGTTGGCTTGGGGAAGCAGTAGCAAATGAGAAAAAGTAAGTTGAAAAACGCAAAATCAGACTGTTATTGAAAATTAACAGTCTGACTAAAATCTTCGAAATCAAATTTTCTTTGTTTTTCAACATGTGAGAATGTTAAAACCTATTGTGTCGTCTGGAGAAAAGAATAAAGAAAGCGTAAAAATCTAATTTTTAGAAAAATTTATTTAAACGTTCACCCAAAGTTAAAAAAACCTGGAAATTTCTGCAAAATGTGACAAATCAGGCCGTATCTTTAGGTGGCCATGGGTAAGGTTATATTTATTATTTTCTATAGCTATTTCAGAATTTTAGTTATTTTAATCATTTGCCATAAGTTATGTTGAAAAACCGTATATGCATGTATTTTGTTCTTTATTGTTTCCATGTTGTGCATGCGTAGGCTATCACTGATATCTTCATTGTTGGCATTAAATGCATTTTTTGCATAATTGCTCAAACAGCTGACAGTGCGGAAGCGGCAAAGGAAAGATACTTGGTAGGCTGGTACGACCAACTGGAAGACGAATACAAAATTGGTATTATCAATAGATTCGGTAGATTCGTACAGGTGGGTTTGAGGACAAACCAGCATTAAATCCGCCATTTTTACATTGATTCAACATCTGCAGACGTTAAATCAATGTAAAAATGACGAATTTTGTTGTCTGTGCAAGTCACATTACATTGGTAATGTCTCCAATACCAATAGTACTTTCATTTTCTTGGCATCGCAGGTGGTTTATTCTTATTGTATAAAAAACAGCTGGCTAAAAAATATGCGTAAAGATACTTTGCGCAGGTTGTTTATTTGTAGCTGGGTAAAAAGACACGTGAAGATGCCTGTAACAACGACTTTGTAAACAGGCCGAACGTCATCGTCAAATTCTGAAAAACCACCCGAAACTAAAAAGCAGTTTAGTAACAATTTGGCAATGCTGAGTCAATGCTGCAATTGTGCAGAGATCAAAGCATGTTTCGTCAAAGCTTGTTTTGGAAATAAATCAATTAGCCATACATCGGTTTATGCGTGTTTTGCTGTATCTTTGGAACAGTTTTCCATTCTGTTTCTAAATGACTTTCGTGACTTGGATGCAGTAGTTTTCAGACCCAAGTCTTTACTACTATTGAGTAGCTTACATCTTCACTAAAGTTTGAATGAACCCTGTCAGAAGCAAATTTCTTTTAGACTCCGATAAATTTGTCTAACTTCGCTTTAAGCGGAAAGTTGACTTGTGGCCATCATTGCGTCATGTGGGGAAATCGCGATGATTCGTTTAAAACTTTACCTAACGGTCACGTGGGTTGGATCTACGCTCCGCCCACCTCCAGTTCTATTTGGATATACGACGGTGAGTGGACAAGAGGCTTGAAGGACAATAGCTCATATAATTCAGTTGGTTAGCGCGTGACTTTGTGAACGAATAAGCTTCAAGGTCAAGCGGCGCTGGTTCGATTCTCGGAGTGTGCGTTTGAACAACGCATTCTAAGGACTGCGCTCTCCATTCAGCGGCATCTAATGAATAGAATAATTTCCCGCCAATGACACTTCATCAAGCGGAAAGTTCACTCTGGCAATCTTGGTAACTTCGCCTGCATCAGTGGCTCACAGCCTCCACAACTATGCGAAACTGCCAGGTTTAAGCTCTCAAAGAAGCTTTCCCAGTTTGAGGATAAAGAATCAGATCAGTCAATCAATCAATCAATCAATCAATATTGTTGTCTGCCTGTTAAAAGCAGGGATGTCACTATGAGGAGGAGAATAAAAAAAACAGTTTCTTCCTGTAGATTTGCGCTTTAAAATCTTACGGATTTTATGTAGGCTATTCAAAAAGAGAATTATTTTAGGATTAGTTTTGGGATGTTTTGTAGCCTAATTGTGGTATTCTCAGAATTGCAATTCCAACACTTTGTGTATGAATTTCTTTAGAAATTGCAGAAAATAATTTTGCAATTGATATTAAACCGAACCACGGTGTTTATTTTTCCACATTTTTTAGTTTTGGGAATATTATTAATGCTCTTATGTTTGGTTTTCCGTTTTAAAGCATTTCTGAAGACACATAGAGCTACCCTTAGTTTTACTCTTTCCTTTTCAAGCACAAGTAGTATTCTTATCTATGCAAGATTGTAAAGCTGGTCTCATAGTCGGTTACCGAGAGTTGAGGAAATGAGTTTTTCTTGTTCCACCTAACAAAATTCGTTAATAGGCCAGTTTATTCTCCGTCCCAGTAACTTCAACAGCTATACATGTCCTATTTATTACACCTTGGCTAGCTGTAAGTGGCTTAACATTAAAGATTTCAGTCTCCAGTTTAACCGGGTGTCAAACCAGGGTCGTATGATTCAAAAATTAAAGCTGTAACTATTTCAATACTCTTCCGCTCCAATACCAGTATAGCCCAGGGCCTGATTAAGGCTCACGGGGGCCCGAGGCACAGCTAAGTTTAGGGGCCCCTATTGGCAATCGCTTTCGATGCAGAGCAGGAGTGCTCAACTGTTACTGAAAAATCATTACACAGTTTGAAATTGTTACTCAAAAATAACAAGTGTGCACACACTGGCACAACAACTTTCACTACCTACGCCTACGGTAGGGGAAAGTGCTATAAAGTGGACCGGCTGATAATTTGGACCACTGCTGTTTTTTCTTTCAACGACTGAAGTAAATAATTTTATGGTTTGTGAACAGCTTGAATTAACCTTTCTTACTGACCTAGTTTTTACTATTTCAGAATTCAGATTCAAAGGATTGAGCTGGTTCTTTGTTGTTACTAGAGGTTTTTTGTTTTGGGGGTCTGCAATGTTATTTTGCTGGTCTAAACTATGAGAATTTTTCAAATATTGCTACAGTTACAAAAGATTATACAAAAGTAATCTGCAGGAGAGGCATTACTAATGACTATCTGCCAAAATCTTGAAGAAATGTCCACTGTTTAATTCTAAATGACACCAAGCAACATAAGATTATGCTAACTGTAATATTTATGGACCACCTAACTGTTTGGTAATATGGACCAGTGGTCCAGGTTATGGTCAATTGGTAGAAATTTGTTTCTCAGTAATGAAGACAGGCATAGAAATGAAGTTCCATGAGATTTATGCATTTTTTTTCAAACTTTTTAGAGTGCATCATAAAATATATTTGTAACTTGCATTCTTATAGTGATAAAAGCTACTACCAGTAATTTGCATAATCACTTTGATATTATAAACAATTTGATTAAGTTCTGACGACATGTCTAAGCATGGAAATTGGATTTAACATGGATTTAAAAAAGCAGGAATTTACCCCATTAATCCTCTTGTATTTGATGAAAGTGGTTTTCACTCAGCTGAAGTTACTGACAAGCCTCAAGAAGTAGACACCTCTCCAAACAATGTATCACTGCTGATAATTGATGATCAAGATATGTCTACTCAAGATGCAATTTCTCGAAACATTTCACCTTTGTCACAAGATGTGGTAAACATTGAGAAAGTGGCAAAAAATTCTATCATGTCAACAGAATTAAATGCTGGAACTTTAGCTTATGCACCGTATGAAGCAATCTCACAAGCACCAGGACCATCGTCATTGAGTGTTAAGAACTTACAACCTTGTTCAGTTAGCATTTCATGCAGGGTATCTGTCGAGGACATAAGCCCACTTCCAAAACAAGTTATGAAAGGAAGAAAACGTAGAAAAACTATAAAGGCTACTGTGCTGACAGGTACGCCACACAAACATAAAATCAAGTTCACAGAAAAAGCTAAACCAGCAAAACAAGTGAGAAAAGGCTTTAACCTTTACCGTAAGTCTTCAAAAAAGAGAGTTATATATTCCAAGCAATGCTGCTTCTGCATGCACTTGTCTTGTGTGTGACGAGTCCACTGATGAGGATTGGATTCAGTGTTGTCAGTGCAAGAAATTGGCCCATGAAAGTTGTGCTAATATATCAAATGCTCATATTTACTATTGTGACAACTGTGCCAATGATCAATGATTTGAAACTTGTTTGAGATGACTATCATGAACGTTTCAGACTATTTTTATTTATTGAGTGTTTGTGTTCTATTTCATGCTATTGAAGTTTGATATATTTACTTTCACATGACAACGGTCCATATTACAGTATGGTGGTCCATATTATGAAACAGGGTGGTCCATTTTAGAAACTGAGTTGATAATATGGACCACTATATAAAAAAATAATAATGTAGTTTTTTTTGTTTCCAACAGAACACGGATCCATGTATTATTGTTGTTAGGTTCTAAATTACAGATAATACCTTGATTACAAATAGAAGTATGTTTTTTTGATTGGAATTGTTTTTGCAAACCAACTAGCCTGTAACTAATCAAATAAAGTTAGTTGCACCCCAATGTTGTGGATCTTTTTAAAAATATTAAGATTCTTTATTTTAAATTGATCTAGGTGGTCCAAATTATAGTACTTTCCCTACTAATGTAAAAAAAATGGGGGCCCCCAAAACCAGGGGGCCTGAGGCCTGTGCCTCGTGTGCCTCATGGTTAATCGGGCCCTGGTATAGCCTATCATTATTTGTTCCCCGACATTATGATGCCATAGTCATGTGTTGACATCCTTGTTTTGTATTGATGGTACCATCTATTGACATCAAAATACCAAAATGTTAACTTTTAGTCGGGGTTGAAAATGAAGAACTTCGCACGTGGAGCCTGTGGAGTGGGTGGTCTCGATGCAGCCGAAGCTGTGGTGGTGGAATCGCCACAAGGAGGCGCTCGTGCTTAAATGGATTTTGCGGAATTCCAACAGAGGTTCGCCTGCAACAATGCAACACCCACAATTGCTCTGGTGGGTTGCCGTCCTTGTAATATCTCTTCAGTGCAATAATTGATGGAGTTTTGTTTATTGTTGCTCTATAACAATTATATACAGTATAACAAGTATTAAAAAAAATTTTTTTCAGTGTTTTTAAAATAATCAAAACTGATTTTTTCCCAGCCTTTCATTTCTAGAAAAGTCCCATATTGAACATGAAAACATTTAGTATAATATTTGATATTTAAAACAGTTTAAGAAGTGCTGCAATTGACGCATACACCTTCTATTGCAGTCCCAATCAAATGTTCGTTTAACTACACTGCGGGCTATGCATTGAAAGGAGATCTATACATCAACGGAATCAGGCAATTTGGCTTCACTCAGTTTTCCGCTCAAGAAAAATGCGAACAGTTGATAGGTAGGCTAAGTAATGAATTGAAACTTACTGCTACTTCTTGCTTCCTTTTGACTTTTGAGCCATGTGTTTGGATTCAATGTGTAAGATTTGACACGATTTCAGTGATGGTTAAAAAAGAAAAAATTTCTGACGCAGAGGCTTTCGCAAAAGATGTTTATCACATTTTCACATAATGGAGACTTTGAATTATTTTTAAGGCATGTGGTGGTCAGATAAAAATAAAAGGAAAAACACATTCATTCATTTGTATATACAACAATTTGTAAATCGTTTTCAGTTCGTTATTGATTTGTTAGATTGTCGTTTCTAGCACTAGTTGCAACGTTCATCTGATGAGATTGAAAGTAAAAGCAACAATAAACAGGATGGATGAATCTCATCAGATGAACGTTGCAACTAGTGCTAAAAACGATAATTGTCCTGATGAACTCCCAAACTTTTCAGTATTTGTTAGATTGTTTTAGTCAAGCCATTTCAAACAGAATGCATTCCTCTTAATTGTAAGACATTTTTTTCGGTGACGTAATCCAGATTGAAGATGGTTAATATGGAATAAGTAAACTAGAAGGCAAGAAAGCCTATATTTTTGTTTACCTTAAAGTCTGTCATTGGTTATTTTGCCAAAGCAGTCGTTTGCTTTGGAAATGTTGAAGAAAGCTTCCACTCTAGATTCTTTCAAAAATGATTTTGTTTTATCTTTCTGTAACACCTGGGGCTTGAACCTCGTCTTAACCCTCCTTCATCTTGTGCAGGTTTGTGCAAGGGAATCACACGCACCTTTATGAACTCATTCTATTATTACTTCTTGAAAACAAGCGTGGTTTTGATTCCAGACAGTGAAAGTCAGTCAGTTACAATGGAGTGCCTAGGTATGGTGTATCCTTTCTCTTGGTGTTTATGTTTTCTAGTTTATGCTCTATTTATAACAAAAATCGCTGTATAAATGAAGAGATTAATTCTTCTGTAAACTCAGTTATACTTGTATAGCACATGTAATGTTAGTTTTTCACATTTTAGTACTTATGGAGTATTCCATAACATCTTTTTACTTTATTGATTTCTAAACTGGATTTATTAAAGGCGTCACCATACACATTTTTAATCTTTGACATAAGAACGAAACTAAAACAGCGTAGCAATGTATGTTGTATAATTGTATAAACGTCCAAATAATCTTAACCCTACAGAAGTAGGCTAACAACAGTTTGTCGAATTACTAGAATCTCCTGGTTGGGCCAAGTGGAGCACTTGGTTTTCATGCAGCGTCCCTTGTGGGGGTGGAACTCAGAAACGGAGTCGGTTTTGTGATGGGGCGCAGCCTGGGTCGGAAGCGTGTATAGGTGGCAGCAAAGAGTCGCAATCTTGCAACAGTGGAAAATGCCCCGCATGGTCTGAATGGTCGGGATGGGGCTCTTGCTCAGCATCTTGTGATGAAGGTGTCTCAAAGATGTTACATTTGGGTCGGATGCATCAACTACCAATATTAAAAGTCGCCGATTAAGCTAAAAACACAAAAATTGTTAATCCACTGATTACACTAGTTTCATTGGTGGATCAATAGTTGAAAACTTTAATCATCGGATAACAGTGCACAGTAATCCGCAGATTACAATGCTTAATCGGTAAATCATCTATTGTTGGTGCATCCAAGCCAAAATTTGGATTGATAATCTTAATTGTCATTCAATTACAACGCAAATTTGTTGAACTAAAAATTAAGTGAAAATGTAAAAAATGTACCAATGATTGTCGTAAGTGAGCGTAACGCTTTGTGTACATCTAGACCGAGGATAAAGATTCAAAAACCTAGTCAAAACTTAGAAGAAAATAACTCTTTGTTAAACTGCCGTCAGGTTGATCTCTTGTGGTGAAAATATAACTTACTTAAACTAAAGTTAGTGATAATAACTTGCTATAACTTTATGTTTGGGATGTTTTCGTTGTTGTTAGACAGATTTACTAGCAAATGTTTCAATAAAACTATGGCAACATATTAAGTTTCGCCAAGTAACAATAACTTTGTATTGTTTAATTTTCTGAATTGAATAATTTCATCAAAGTGTTATTTCGTTTTTTGCTTCTCAGGATTACACAACCGATCTAGAGTCTGCGAAACTGATTATCCAAAGCAATGCCAACAATTAACCGGACCAGCAACAGAGCAAAAAGTGTGTTCTTACGGCCTTTGTCCTGAATGGCTTAAATGGTCCAGGTGGACAAGTTGCACTGCCACCTGCGGAGCTGGAATGCAGGTAGACTGCGTAAGATTGCCATAAACAAAAATTTAAAGCAAAATGGAATCTTTGTTAAAGTTAATAAAACCAAAGAACACACAGTTGTTTTTTTGTTATTTCCACACACTGTGAAAAAAAAGACATAGTCAAGCTACTTTATTTTTCTGTTTTCAATGTAGCCTATACGTACAGTCCCACAAACTATTTATGCGAATTGCTACCTTAGCCAATTAGTAAAGCACCAGATCGATACTCAGAAGGGCGCTGGTTTGACATTTATCAAAAACAGTCGAGTATATTGTGGCAAGGCACTTGATGATATTCTTGACGACATATTTTCTCAATCGTTTTTCTATCCACTCAAAAAAGAAATTCGTCGCCCAGGTATAGCCTAAGCCTAGAAGAAATTACGACCGGATTTGATATGCAAATGTATATTGTTTTCCAGGAAAGAACGCGAAAATGCTCAGGAGATTTTGTCTGCTCCTTGGAGGATGGGATTGGCGATACAGAAGGACGAGAGTGCACAGTTGGTGTCTGTCCTTATTGGACCAGTTGGGGGGAGTGGTCAGGATGTGGAAAAAGTTGTGGTGAATCAACTCGCGCTAGATCTCGCCAGTGTTTGGGAGATTATTCCTCTAAAACAGGATGCCCGCTTCTTGGAGACGCAAGAGAAATCGAATCCTGCAACTTAGGAGAATGTCCTCATTGGAGCGACTGGAATACTTGGAGCAATTGCTCAGCAGCATGTGGAAACAGCACACGTATGAGAACACGCCAGTGTTTGGGAGACTTTCCTCTTTCTTTTTGTGAAGTGGTTGGAAATAAAATAGAAACGGAGGTCAGTAAACCCAAAATACGACCACAGAAATGTGTAGTAGTCACAGGACGTGTTTACTTGTCAATGTAACAGTTTACAATGGAAGCATTTGTACAACTGAAACAAACACCTAAGCATATTTGAGCAGCAAGAATCATTTCGGCAAAGTAATAACCAAATTATGAGGCGTAGCTAAGAAGCAGGTGCAACTACCAGTTTATAGAAACCGCCTTTCAACTTTCTAAAACAATTTTGTTGCAGGTGTGCAACTTGGGTGAGTGTGCCCAATTGGGTGACTGGCAATCGTGGGGTGAGTGCAGCGTTTCTTGTGGAGAAGGCGTTCAAACGAGAATAAGAGAATGTCAAGGAGATTTCCCTTGCTCTGAAGGCTATCCTCTTTCTGTTGAACAAATGTGTAGTCTGGGTGTCTGTCCAAGCTGGAGCAATTGGGGTCCATGGGGCCCTTGTACGAAAACGTGTGGTCTTGGTGGTAGTCGAACTCGCACTCGTCAGTGCCTTGGAGACTTTCCTCATCTTTGTGAATCTGAAGGATTTACAGAGTCATCAGTGTGTGAAGGATTGTCTGAGTGTCCGCGATGGAACAATTGGATGGAATGGGGCAGTTGTTCGGTGACTTGTAACTCTGGAGTTTCAACGAGAAGTCGCACGTGCAAAGCGGACATTTTCGAAACATGTGACGTTGGAGCTGAAGATATTGACGTCGACATTGACCCAGGCCGAAAAGTTACGGTCAGTAGCTTTGCGCAATGTTGGAGACATTTTTATTTTGTACGTTTGAAGCCAGTGCATACGTACTAATTGTAGTAAATTTAAAGCCATAGTAATAAATACACCAACGTCTGAGGATGTCATTTAGTCTAAACAATCTTTCTATTACAATACTAATGTACTTTACACAAAACCTGTTCACAGGTAGAAAAACTGTGCGGTTGGACCAGTAGGCTACGGTGATGACATACCTGCCTATTTACCAAAGACGCATACAGTTTGCTGGGCTATACGAATTTTTGTGGTTTTATTGCTGTGTTGATGAATAAATTTGATTTTTTATTTTCAGACCGAAAAAGATGTTTTTGGTCATTTTATTTGACGTAAACATTATGTAAATTTATGCTTTTGTACAGACAAAGAAAAACCTATTTGGTCACTTTGTGCAAACGGAATCTCGGAATTGTAGTGACGGTCTTTGCTCTTATTGGCTGAAATGGGTCACGTGGGGAACATGTTCAGCCACGTGTGACGAAGGATCGAGAACTCGTACAAGGGAATGCTTTGGCGACTTTCCCTTTATTTGTTTTTCATCGGGAAAATCAAGTGAGACCGAAACGTGCACTAGAGGGCGTTGTGGAACATGGGGAAAGTGGTCGTCATGGGGACGATGCAGTGCCACATGTGGTAATTATCCTTGCGCATTTTAATCCTTTATTTTGCTGTAGGCCTACTTCTTCTTCTTTTTCAATTATAGTTTTATCTTTATTAGTTCATTCGTTCACCGGGACGTCATCACTGAGTCGTCATCACTGAGTCGTCATCACTGATGTCATCGTCTTTCCTCATTTTACAAGCCGTGAAACATTCATCTTAGCATACACTTCTATTTTGTTGTAAGACGCTGAAAGTGACACTTATAGTTTCACACGTTTTTAGTCCAACTAAATAACACAGTGAGTTTTGTATTATTTTACGTACTTTGACAGAAGCTCAAAGTAGGCCTAGGTACATCGTATTTGCTAGTGATACGATGCTTTGCTCCTTTTTTTTGAGTTTGAAATTCAAACCTAATAAACTTAGTTACGGTATTAATAAATATTTTGCAGCTAAAAGTTGGTTTACTAGAAATTTTAAAACCTTTTTTTAACAAACCACTGTTGATGCTGTTTCAGGTGCTGGAATTTGGAATCGTTCACGAGAGTGCTTGGGTGACTTTGTGGATGCTTGCAAGGGGCCGGCTTTTGAAACTTCGGACTGTGACATCAACGATTGTGTGTCAGAATGCAAAACAAGACCATGCAATCACAATGGAAATTGTCGAGATAACAAACGTTTAACTCGCCGCTACCACTGCACTTGTTCACCGAAATGGATGGGAAGGCATTGTGACTACCGTAAGAAAACTAGCTAAATTTGATCTCGTGGGCTGGTAACATAACTATTCAGACCGCGAACCAAGGCTTGAGTTTTGAACAAGATTGTCTGCCAAGTGTCATCAAACTTATGGGGAAGCGGTTTAGCGAACGTATAGCTTCTCACAAAAACAAATGATGTTCTATTCTAAAGTTTCCGAAAACCCTTTCATCAAAGTTAAGTTTGTCACTCGGTCAAATGTTGCCACAAAAACAGTTATTAGCGTTCTGAAGAGTGATATGCTGAGAATAGCACCCAGGCTTTGTTATTTTTATAAATTCATTTTACATGAGAGACTTTTACATCTTTGTTCTGTACATAAAAATATCAGTTAAAATTGAATTTGAAAATATGTTTTCAAATTTTTTTGCAGCGGCACCGGATCTTGTTTGCGGATCAGATAACATCGTTATCTCGTTTAATCGTCAAATTGTTTCGGAGGAAGGCTTGATCACCAAAGATCCAAGTCTTGTCCGATTAGCTTCAGATGAGTCTATAAAGTGCACAGCCATGTTCGACCACTTCAATGCAACGGAATATTATCTTCTGGTTCTTCCTAGTCCTCTTGACTCCTCCTGTGGCTCCACAATGGAAGTAAGCTATTACGAAATAAACAAAGTATATTATGTGTGATAATAATCATAACCTTTTACTATGACAACAACAATTAGTTGTAGAATGTTAAATCAACCTGGGACATCTCTTCACAAACTATTGAGGTTCTGAGATATCCAGAAAGGGCTGAAAGGCCAAACATTTTCTATGGAAATGCACTTTTTAAAAAGCATCCGGTGTACAGCCTTTGCTTATTTGCTGTGTAGATTCAGACATTTATTCCATTGTGACTTGTGAGATCAAGAAAAAAAGTTGTTGGCCGATTTTATTAGCAGCTAAAGTGTTTTTTCTACTGTATATCCGACCTTATGTTGGCAAAATAATAATTGGTTGCACAATTGTACCAAGCTTTGGGGATTCGGTAATTACTGTTAAGGGGCATTGCTCTTGGTTTTATGAAATGAATTATGGAATATTTTGTAAAGAAATTTAACCATACATTTTTTCTATTTAATTGATTTTATGAGTTCACAAATAATCTACGGTGTTATCTTGAGCAATATCTCTTTACGAGTTGCTCTTCTCATGGAGCATTTTTTTCAATTATTTTTAAAAAGATGCTTTCAGAATTTCAACGTTTTTGTGAGCTAAAAGATCGTCTAAGTCATCATAATTATTGGGATTTTTGTCTAATTCATTGATACATAGATCAACAGTTACTAATGTCACACTCATAAAATAATTGATCGTATACTTTCTGGTTTTATTGGAGATGGTGCCAGGCATATGCAAGAAAATTATTACATAAATCATTTGTAAAACAACATAGTATCAACCAAAAAATATTTGATTTCTTCCACTGTGATTCTGACTTTAAATTTATTTCGCAACGTCTTTTGTTCCATTTAACCTTATGCATCCTCTTGTTATTCTTCATGGAGTCGAGTACCCAGCCTATATATTATTCACATTCTAGATAACTCCAACTTCTTACAACATTCGGAATAAAGTTATCTGGCAAATTGAAGACATTGGAATAAGATCAACAGTTATTTTGGTTGACTTCACCTGCAGTTACATGAGGAATGCCACAGTTCTCTCGAGCAATTCCACATTGGGAACATTGTCTGTCAAAGCTTTTAAAAGGTAAGTGCAGCTGTCTTACTGACAATGTTTCATTTGATATTTAGCATACAAGTAAACTAAAACCACTCAATTCAATATTTTCTAGATTAATTTAAAATTTCTGTTTTTCTTGGACAACAAAGATTAAAAATTTTGACAATATCAAACAAATTGTGGGAATGTAAAGCGTGCCGGAATTACTAATTAAAACAAAGAACAGAACAAAATGGAGGGAGTTTATAAAAGAGTTCACATCTGATCAAGCATGATCAATCTTTGTTGAGAAGGAGCGATCTTCCTGGCGTCAGCACTACCAGATCTAGAATATCGAGCATTGTGTTTCGCTAACCGTACCGGTGTAGCCTCCACACTAGCCATCAAGACTTTTCCCAAAAAACATGTGTTTCTCGGCAGTCTTACTACACTGGACTGCCGAGAAACACATGATCAATCTATTGAAGAAAAAGAATTACAAACTAACAATTAGCTAAAGCACAAGTCAAAAACCTAAATCAGGCTTTAGTAAATCAAGTATTTTTATATGCATTTTTAACCAGGCGAGTGGAACTGGCGACTTTCAACGGCTTGTTTGATGTGGACATTTCTCTTTTTCGGGATTCCTCCTTTGAAAGGGAAGTAAGGGTTGAAGAAGCCGTGTCACTTGTCAGTTTTGGAGAAGGCGAAGTTGTCTTTGTGTCTGTTGATCTTCGCTCTAAAGATCTTCTTCCATCCGGCGATGCAGTTCTAGTCATGGATACTTGCTTTGTGACATCATCACAAAGCAACCGAGAGCCACTAATTTATCTTCTACAAAGCAGGTAATTGATCTAGTCCCACTCCCCAAAAAGCAAATGGCTTTTACATTGTTGCACCGTCTACAGGCGTTGAATTTATTAATGTAAATAACGACTGGTTTGCTGTCTGGGTCATGATCGTGCTTAAAAAGGCCATACGGTACCGATAGAAACCGGACTAGTTGACACGATGAAATTTTAGGTTGCATGGATTGCTGCTGGTTATTAATCTCTGCATCCATTGTCTTCCGCTGAAAATAGAGCAGGTTTTCTAGCACTTTCTACACTGCATACACCAAAAGCATCAATTGCAATGCTATGCCGCCGCATGTGTTTTAAAATTTTAGTTCTAATAAACAATTTAAAAAAGGTAGGCCGTTAGTTTTGATCCCAATAGTGAGAATTTAAAAAAATTTACAGCACGGTTTTCACTCTTGCTCGGTATAATATCACAAGTTTAGTGATAAAACTGTAGATGTAATACTAAGTCAAAACAAAAAGCACTAGGGTCCCATTTAATCCAGTTTTTTCTTGTAGTTGTCCAACTAGCCTGCTGGTCACAGTAATTTCTAATGGAGAGTCCCGCTCGGGAAGGTTTTCTGTTCGAGTGTTTGGGTGGACTGGAAAGGATATCCGAGCTGAGAATGTTTACATGCATTGCACGGTAAGCTTGCTCCACTAAGAGTTTATTTAATATGTGTGTAATTTGTAGTTTATTTTCATGTTATTATGTTAAATGCCGTCTGGTTGTTAAGTTTTATTTGTCTATATTTATTATGTGAAATACACGATTAGTTTTCCATATATTCAATCGCTATCTCCTCTTGAAACAGATTGCACATCAACATGAGTTATCTGTTTCCATGAGTCTTTGATTTCAGGTTTTCAAACCTTCAACAAATAAGTCTTACCGTTCATGTAAATATATCTGTAGTAGGCTACAAAAAGAACAGCTAATTTAAAACATCTCTAGACCTATCTTAAAACAAACGCATTGACAATTTGATCATCGTTTCATACACTAGTTGAAACGTTTATCTGATGAAATTGAAAGTAAAAGCAACAACAAACAGATTGATTTATTGCTTCACTGACGTTTCGGCAACCATGATAATGCCCATCCACAGAGCGAATAACATACAAAATAAAACTTACAAAGTTATATACTGCAGTGCGGTTGAAGGCAAGAAAAAATGAAACACACTTTATTTTAAAGGTTAGCTAAGGATGTGTCATCGCATTGCAGTGCGTAACTTTGTAAATTTTATTTTGTATGTTATTCGCTCTGAGGATGCGCATTGTTATGGTGTGCGAAACGTCAGTGAAACAGTAAGTCAACCTATAATTATGTTGTTGCTTTTACTTTCACTTTCATAAGATGAAGTCATCAGATGAACGCTGCAACTGGTGCTAGAAACGATAATTGTCCCGATGAACACCCAAGGTTTTTAGTATTCATTTTTGATCATTTTAAGCGTCATTATGTTCTTGAGAAGCTAGTACTACTGGAAGTATAGACCGCAAACCAGAAAAAAAAACAAGTCGAAAAGCAAATAAAATAAAAACATTTTTAAGGTTTTTAGCTCGATGAAGAGCGCACAAGTAGATTGGCTGAAGTCAGATTGGTTTCAAAGTAGCCTACCAGTAAGAGAACTCCTGCCCTGACAGCAATGTCTTCCTTTCCTAATATCTCACAAAGATGAACAGTCATCGGTGCAGTCAAGCTGAGAACCACGACGTTTCAAATTTTCATTTGCTTTCAGATAAGTGTCTGCAATCAACGTGAAGACGATTGTATTCCACAATGCAATTCTTCCAGTCGGAAGAAAAGAAGTAGTGACACAAATAAAAGGGAGCATCGGACGCGTAAACTATCACTGGAAAAAACTTTTGAGACTTCTTTTCGTGGGAAACTTCGGGTAAACCAACTACACCGACAAGCTAAGCTGTAGCTTAATAGCTATAATAACAATTATGAACTTCTTTTTCCACACTAGAACAAAAGAGGCTTTGAAACACGGAAAGTAGGGATGACGTCATCAAGCGGTCGTCCCTACATGAGCATAACTCAAGTGGTTCCTCCATCCGCATCAGGGAAGGCAAGAATTGACTTATCACATTCCGCTTCAAAATTTGATCCGGAAAAGATGGTGTCGGTTGGACCTTTTGAGATCATTCTGGGAATAAGTGAGTACACAAAGATTTTTGTTATTTGAAACTGTGCTTTGAGGTTCGGCTTATCACACTTTTGGGGTAGAACGTTTCTTCTTTCACCATCCAAAAAAATATATTTTGATTGACATTGTCCGTCTAATCGTCTTTAGGTTTTCATTTTAAAAGTACTTTGCGTGTCGGAGTTTCATAAAATTTGAGTTAAGCTACTGAACGACAGGATGTTTTTCTGTGAACCGTTATAAAAATTGTAGGCCTACTCAAATCATAGCCTACAAGCTACAACGCTGTCGACATGGCTTGGTTTTTATATCTCCTAATTTACAGAGAACCTAGATGGTTTTTTTATAGCTATGATTAATATTTTCGGAATGAAAAACCTTTTTGGATGTTTTGTATGAAATTTGTTTTATTATGAAATTGCATTACCTGAGTTTGTGTAAATATAAAGTCCTATTGCGTTATTTGACTGCATGAGATTTTTTGTCACTCTGATGCATGTTTGCATTGTGCAATATTTTTCCTTTTGAAAGATAATTTGTTTTGATTTGCTCTTTACTGTAGTATCAATGAAAGGTTCGAAGTATTTTGGGGGTTCGAATGTTTTTCTTGAGTATTCACTTGGTGTGTCTTATATTTTCCCACCAGTCTGGTGACTCAGACCTCTTTGTTTATTGTGCAAGAGCTTATTATTCATTTTCGAATCTTTGTTTGTTTGCTACACTGAACTATATAGTTTTAAGTGAGGTTGTCTTATAGATGGTCAGATTAATCTGTGTCAAAGATTTCCTTAATTCAACGTAAACTGACGGTTGATAGCTTAGATATAACTTTTCCAGTGACATGGAAATATAATTGATATAGTTGCAGTTGCGTTGCAAGCAGGTTGTTAGAAACCCATGTAGCCTACAGTAATTGGTGGAGCCAAGATTGCGTTGTAAATTGAGGAGCTGTAATGATTATCTACCAAAATATTAAGTTGTTTTGATTTTCTTCATGTTTTTAATTTGACAGGATCTGATACGCTTGATGTGGCTACCATGCGGACGAAATAGTTTTGAAAAATAAATTGCTTCTAATATGTTCTTTCATGCTGTAAATTGTATGATGTTGTCTGTTGTTTAAGTCGGTTGCAACATTGCGTCTTCATTGCTTTGAATGCAATATGTCACTCATGCTCTCAGCGCACCGTCAAACCGGCGCAATCAAGTGCATGAATTCCCCTAAATCCTTCCTTAAGTACCAAGTGCAAAACAGAAACGGATTTAGTGCCATTTTTATAAAGTCTTTGATATGACTCGATGGGGTATAGAACCCACATCTACCGCTTCTGAGGCATGCATTCGAGCCACTACGCCACAGAATAGGTATAAACGTGTTTTTTGTTTTGCTTATCAAGAAAGTGAAATCATTCGGCAGCAATTATTTGTGATGGTGGTTTAACTGGGACTTCTGCCAAAATAACACAGCAACAGTAACTGATGAAATAAAACGTATGTCACTTTAAAAATACGCTTGATTACAAAAGCACCATTATCGCGTTTTTAAGATATTCTCAATTACCTGAAGTTCATGTTTACTTTTTCAAAATTACGTCTTTTTGTTAGGAATAAGATCTCGACTTGGTATGTCAGGAAAATTTAGCACATCTTTACCGAATACTACGTACACTAATGAACTATTCGTATTTTTTTTGTTTAGAACGAAGAAGTACTAGAGAGACAAAAGATGGTCAAAGTCTGCCAAATGTTCTGTTTAATTTTCAACCCCAGGACGCAAAGTTGATGCAAACCATAATACTTTCTGTATCGTTCTCGTTTGCACTGATCTTTTCAGCCAGATGCTTAAAATCGTGTGCAAATCAACTATACGTGTACTGATAACTTATAAAGCTAGTTATTGTACTTTGCTATTCAATATTTCGCTATTAAAACAAGACAATTATATGCAAGTGCCACGTGAAAGTTAGTGAACATTAGCCACAGATTAATATAACTTAGTGTAATTAGAACATGAAAGCAAAAGAGCCACTGCTGCCAGTAAACCGAATGCAGCAAGGAACAAAAACGAAGAACTGAACAGGTTTGCAGGTGTGGATGGCTCATTCATTGCAACGTTTCTAGTGTGTCGTTGATCTGAAAAACAAAAGATCATCAAAGATTAGAGTCATTTGTTTAATGTAGCGCAATCAGTCGTGCATTCAGAGGGTGAGTTACCTCTTGAGACGTCTGTGACATCACAATAATTAGATGAATAATAGCGTTATCGTTATTAATTTTAATATTATCGTGAGGTCACTTCAGGGGGTTGAAAATCGCAAACTACTCTTTGGTTAAAAGCTTTATGGAAATATTGGACTAGGGCTGCTTTAACAATTACGAAGGGGAAGGGGGGGAAGAATACGAAGAATTACGGGGGGGAAGAACAAGCACCTTCTCGTGGTCCCTCCCGTCAGTACCATATCTTTGAGGAAAGATATGCGAAACGAAGCTTGTCACACTCGAGCAAACCAGGCCCAGGTTCAGCCCAGGGTGGATAGGGAAACGCCCTTCTCAGGGCGCGGCAGCTCCTCTGTCGAAAAGTACCGACGACCCACCGTACTGCAGCTGAACACCGAGGGCATTACGGCCAGCAAGCTCAGCATCATCGAGTATCTGGCCACAAAACGTCAGGCCCTCGTTATTCTCCTCCAGGAGACCCATTGCACATCTGTGGATAAGTTGGTATTACCCAACTTCACACTCGCAGGCGCAACCATCAGCAGGAAACACGGCCTCGCCACGTTTGTCCATGAGCAACTGAGCTGGACGTCAATAGACCAATCCAGTGCCCAGTCGGAGATAGAGTGGTTATGCATAGACATATCAGGCTATCACATCATCAATGTCTATACGCCACCACCCTCACGCTTAACACCAACAGCCATCCCAGTGTTCCCCCAACCCAGCCTCTATGCTGGCGATTTTAATTGCCACCACGTTGATTGGGGCTACAACACCACCAACACCGACGGAGAAAGCCTGGCCTCATGGTCAGCCAATAACAACCTCACCCTACTGCACGATCCCAAGGGTGCAGCGAGCTTCTTCTCCGGACGCTGGAACACTGGTACAAACCCCGATCTGGCTTTCGCAAGTGATGACCCCGATAATTGCCAACCGGACAGACGTGTGCTAGAGAAGTTCCCCAGGTCCCAACATCGACCCTCGATTATCACGGCTCCAACGCTCATAATGCCTGTCCCGAGCAAGCCTGTTAATCGATGGAACTTCAGAATGGCTAACTGGGAGTACTATAGCCTCCTCACCAATGAAGCCACACAGTATCTCCCATCCCCTCACACCAACAACGTGGAAGAAGCCTACCAGGACTTTTGTGATGCAATAACATCAGCGGCAAAACAATCCATCCCCCGCGGCCGACGAAAGACCTACATACCGTGCTGGGATAAGGAGTGCGAAAGCCTCTACTCCGACTTCCTCCACGCCCCTCAGGGCAATGACACCAACAGCTCAGCCACAGCTCTGCTGGCAAGGCTGGACTTAAAGAGGAAGGAGCGCTGGACAGAAGCCGTTGAATCAATCGACTTCACGCACTCCAGCCGCATAGCATGGAGTACACTGAACAACCTAACTGGCAGATCACGTGCCTCTCGTCAACAATGTCCCGTTTCAGCAAACTCCATCGCCTCACAACTTGTGGAGAACGGGAAATACAAATCGAGAGACCGTGAATCTGATAGATCCGTCTTGCAAGAAATGACGGACCTCTGGAGGGTAACAACCCCAGACGGGGACAACATCTCGGGTGAGTTCACCCCGGAAGAGTTTTCCGCCGCCCTCCAGCACATAAAGCCAGGTAAAGCCCCGGGCCCTGACCACCTATGCCCGGAGTTAATACTCCATGCTGCTGCCTCCTTAAAGTCCTGGTTAAAAGACTTCCTTTCCTGCTGTTTGCGCCACCTGAGAATTCCCAGAATCTGGAGAAGAGCCCTTGTGGTTGCAGTCCCTAAGCCGAAGAAGCCCCCAGGGGACCCGAAGAGTTACCGTCCAATCTCACTGCTCTGCATCCCCTTCAAGATCTTCGAGAGACTCATCTACGCCCGTGTCGAACCAATAATAGATCCGCAGCTCCCCCGTGAACAAGCTGGTTTCCGACACGGACGATCAACCGTAGATCAGGTCACACTTATGACCCAAGACATTGAGGACAGCTTCTCGGCTAAGAAGAAGGCTGGCGCCGTGTTTGTTGATCTCACGGCTGCCTATGACACCGTATGGCATAGCGGCCTTACCTGCAAGTTACTCCGTCTGCTCCCTGACATACACATGGTCCATATGATGATGGAACTTGTGCAAAACCGCAGTTTTACCCTCACAACCGGTAGCGGTCGTCGAAGCAGACTACGCCGACTTAAAAACGGCGTCCCACAGGGCTCAGTCTTGGCTCCTCTCCTGTTCAACATATACACCTACGACTTGCCCCCCACCACCTCCAGGAAATATGCTTACGCAGACGACCTGGCACTCCTGCACTCAGCAGGAAACTGGCAGTCAGTGGAGAGGAACCTCAGCCAAGACATGCAAACACTATCAGCATACCTCCAGAAATGGAAGCTACAGCTCAGCAAGTCAAAGACAGTGTCGGCGGCCTTCCACCTTAACAACCGGGAGGCACAGCGTGAGATAAACATCAAGATTGATGGGGAACGCCTGCCCTACTGTGCCGAACCTACATACCTCGGCATAACCCTGGACAGGTCACTCACGTACCGCCGGCATTTGAAGTCACTGCGCAAAAAACTATCTACACGCGTCGCACTTTTGAGGCGATTGGCGGGTTCCGGCTGGGGAGCTGGTGCTAAAACTCTTCGTACAGCTACCCTAGCCCTTGTTCATTCCACCGCTGAGTACTGCGCGCCGGTCTGGTGTCGTAGTTCTCACACCCACCAGATTGATACCGCCATCAACGACGCACTGCGTACTGTGACTGGATGCCTGCGTCCCACTCCAACGGACTGCCTACCCATCCTAGCAGGCATCCAACCCGCTGAGCTACGCCGTAAAGGAGCCACGATTTTTCTCGCTCGCCGCGCTTTGGACCCCGACCATCTCCTCCATGCAACACCCAAGAGACCACCACCTATAAAGCAGCGGTTGAAATCAAGACGCCCCTTTGTGCCTGCCGCACAACAACTCCTTAAGAACGCCGAAGAACTTGGTTTAAGTGCGGCACACTGGACGAACCACATGTGGAACACGGAGTGGCAAAATCACACCTCCACGCTCCGTGACTTCATACCCGACGCCGATCCCCGTCCACCAGGGATGTCCCTCGCAAGGCTTGCGTGGGTCAGGCTTAACCGCCTACGAACTGGCGTCGGCCGCTTTCGTTCGGACATGCACAAGTGGGGCCTGGCTCCTTCATCAGAATGCGAGTGTGGTGCCACGGAACAGACCGCAGACCATGTCATCCACCACTGCCTAACCCACCGGCCTCCACACGGTGCGCATGGTCTGAGAATCCTGGACGACGAGACTGCTGAGTGGCTGAAGATTTCCTGCCCTCCAATCTAGCCTGGAAAGATCGCTCATACACCATCATCATCAACAATTACGAATGAACTTCGAGACAAACAGTGAATTAAAATAGGCTACTAAACCTTTATCTCGTCACTGAAAAGATTATGCGATCTAACAGTATTTTATGATTCTATGCAAACAATCAGCATTGCAAGGTCACATACATCACAGAAACAAGAGGATAAGATGCTGCGAGACATACATATATGTTTTCTCCTATTGTTAAGATCGAAAGAACAGGCTGTAATCAAGACAGTATTTTGCGTGGAAAACCAAACCAAAATGACGCTCAATACTGCGATATAACCATCTATTCTAAACGACAATCCATCAAATAATTTAAGAGTCTGGTCATGTATGGCAGTAGAGATAAATCATACAATTGAAAAAATAAGCTGAGGCTTTGCTTTTATTTACGTCAAAAACGCTGCATGAGCTTTAGCTTTGTGGTGATTAGGTATCATTTGGTTTGGTACAGAGAAGTTGGACCACTGCACAGAATCATATGCCAGTCTTATTCCACTTTTCTAGCAGTGTTCAACCGATAAATAGGGAAATTAAAGGTTAAAATATACTTTTGTCATTTGTTTAAATAAACACAATCATTGCAACCATTGTTAGAAAAAATTAATAATAAGGCTGACCAATAACCAGTTTCTTTTGTAGTCATAGTCATACACTTACTTATTTTCAAAACGATTTCAAAAGGTCCAACTGACACCATCTTTTCCGGATCAAATTTTGAAGCGGAATGTGATAAGTCGATCCTTGCCTTCCCGGATGCGGATGGAGGAACCACTTGAGTTATGCTCATGTAGGGATAACCGTTAAATGATCTTAATCCTACTTTGCTGGTTGTCGTTGTGTTTTGAGAGTTCTGTAGATTTCAAAAAATGCAGTTCACAATGAGGTTGGCCAAAATGCAGCCAATGCTTAAAAGCGTTAAGTGAGCTTGGCCTGAAACTAAGAAATGTTTACGACAAGCGCTGGTTCATCAGAGTGACTCTGTCGTATCCAGGCTTATGCCCGAGAGTTGAAAATTTAGATGAAGTGGACGGGAAGGCAAGGAAGCCAATCTTTGCGTCCACCTTCAGGCATGCCATTAAGTATCCCGCCAAAACCAGCTGCGGAGTCGAACCAGCGTCCTTTCGAGTGCCACCCCAGGGTTCTCACCACTTGGCTATGCAGACAACTGACCATGTGTAAGGCTACACACTTTAATCAGCCTGATGGTGATTTTTGAAAAAAGCTCATGCTGAAGTTTTGAAGCTTATGCTTTTCGTGAAACACAAAATGCCATTTTTCATGGAGGTGTTTAAGTCGAGAAGAAGTAAAATCACCGGATTTACGGCTAGACTGTCGTGCAGAAGCGTAACAAATTTTTCACTTTTGTGATGTCAATGGCGTAAAGAAGATTTAGGTCACGTTCTACGCAGGGCGGACCCAGTAAGTAGCCAAAGTGAGGGAGGGATTTCAACAAAACACAATGATGTGTAAGTCTACATTAATCCGATTTTGAAAATACACCATGAATAAAGTTACTTCTCTGTGTTTAGGGAGTGCGATCGCCCCAATCACTTTCCCTTGGATCAGGGGCGAGTTTAACTGATGGAGGGCATGGGCACTTTTAGAACGGAGTCTCGTGAAAAAAAATTGTCGCGCAAAAACCTTTACGAGGTAACTTGAAAGTCACCCACACCGTTGTTAATGCCTTTACGCCACGCTCAGTCGCAACCTTGTGACTGAAAATTAACCTTGAAAGAAAAAGGAGGCATTTTGCAGAAAGTTCAAAGGCTGAAAGAAAATTATAATATTAACACAAAATCACATTTTTCCACGTCGGGAGGCCATTCAAAAGGGGACCCCGGGGCAACTGCACCCTCTGCTTTTCCCTAAATCCGGGCTTGCCTTGGATTCGCTACTGGTTCTAAGATACTTAGAGTAATAACACATTTCTTGTAAGTTACATGAAATATGCTGCTAATTGTTGTATTTGAAGTTGTACAATACCTTAGCTTTCAATATCTTTGACTGCTGAATAACTTGCTGCTGCCTGTAAGAATTGTAGGATATTTGACCAGCATCCCCATAACTTCTTTTTCTTCTTGTGGTTCTGGAGTCGCATTTTGGAATGCAACTAGCATCTGCATTGTCACATACGCTAACCTGAAAAGTTAATTCTTCATAAATAGAATCAATGGGGCTGTTGAAAAGCTAGTTAGGCCCATGTACCAATGACATTTCCAGACCCCCAAAATAAGGCACCAAAAAAAACTAGACATCTCTTAAGAGATCCCAAATAAGAGGAATACTAATACAATCAACAAAAAAAAGTTAGTTTTTTCTCACAAAACAGGAGTTCTTTCCAAAATAAAGTGGAATACAACAAATAATTACACGGTGTTTTGGTTCACCAGTCGGACTCCATAAAAAAATGATTAGGTTGATTTAGTTTTGAATCTTTATCCTCGCACTGACAAAGCCTTAATAGGTTATTCTCGGTAGTTGCGCATACTTGTAGAAGCTTTTGATGCAGGGCCGGTTACCCAGATTAGCAAAGTAACGTTTCCGATTGTGCAAGTGCTGTTGCCGGGGAGTTAGCCTATTCCATTCATTAGGTGCCATTGAATGGAAAGCAGTCTTTAACGTGCGTTGCTCAAGCGCACACCGCGAGAGTCGAACTAGCGCTGCTTGATGTTGAAACTTCTTCGTTCACGAAGTTACGCGCTGACCAATTGAGCTATCCGGGCCGATTCCAGTCCTAAACTCTACCAACCAAGGCCAAGTCTAAAAGTAGTCTCTGGACCTGAAATCACTGCTCTACTACTAAGTTTATCTGGTCAACAGTGGTTGATGTTTTAAACTTTCAACCATAAGACACAATTTATTTTATATTTGGTAAAACGGCATGAAATGGTATAACAAGTTGCTTTTACCGTGCAATGGATGTAAGCACCCTGCACGGTTGTGTCGGTTCCCGTCCACCCAAATATTCGAACTGAAAATCTACCGAACCGGGATTCCCCGTTTGAAAGAATGGTCACAAATGGAGTGGATGGACAACTGAAGCAATCAAGAAGAATATGTTAAAACATAACGATATTGTGTGTTTTTACATAGTGTTCTATCCAGCGCAGATATGCTTTGTTTGGTTGGTTTTGAATCTTTATCCTCGGACTGATAAAGCCTTGATAGGTTATTCCTGGTAGTTTCGCATACTTGTAGAGGCTCTTGACCCAGGGCCGGTTACCGAGATTGACAGAGTGAAGTTTCCGATTGTTAAAGTGTTGTTGTCGGGAAATTATTTCATCTATTAGGTGTCGCTGAATGGAGAGCAGTCCTCCAGCGCAGCAGTTTCTCACCACTTTACAAATCAGACAGTGTCAGTGCAGCCGCATAGAGGCGCAGCTGAGTGCATTATTATCCTGAATCTATTTTTTGGCTGAGTACCAAGCAGAAACGAAAATCAGTAAATTTTTCACAAGTCTTTCAGTAACGCAAGCAACAGAACGCAGCAACCTTTATAAAAAGCAACTGCATTCAAACGTTATCAATCAAGTTTATTTCAGTAGCCTACACTTCTACACAGGCCCGGATTTAGGGGGGGGCAGAGGGGGCAGGTGCCCCGGGCCCCCCGACATTTGAAGGGCCCCCCTACGTGGAAAAAATGTGATTTTGTGTTATTTTTTTTTCCTTTCAGCCATTGAAGTTTCTCCAAAATGGTGTGCAGTGCTGGATCGATGCTACTGTGGACGCAGAGGTGGTTTTTTCGCGCCGAAGGCGCGAAAATTTTTTTTGCAGGGGGCCCCCCGATCTAAAAGTGCCCCAGGCCCCCCATCAGCTAAATCCGGCCCTGCTTCTACATTCGGTAGATTGTGCTGTGGCAGAAAGAGCTCAAAATATACCATATCACTTTTAGTCAAAAAAATATTAATAACACAACAAAAAAGTGCTCAATGCCAAGCAGAGCGGATTGCATCTAATGCAGTTAGTATTCAATAAAAACCTTCAGGCGGTTTCACCCTTATTCAATAAATTCTATTTGAATAAGAACCTTCTGATGATCCCAGTGAAGTTGAAACAGCCTGTTAAGGTTTTTAGTGAACAGTCCCTGTTTTTAATGTAATTCACTTTTAGTCATGTTGAAGCTACACCGTTGAGGCACCGAACAACAGGCAGTTATCTGCGACAAGGTGCCCCACATAGGATATTTTATTGTTCAGGGCGTAGGCAAAGACATTGGTTTTTGATTAGAACATCATTGAATTAATGCAGTTATTTATAACAATGAGTTTAGAACCAAAAAGTTCATTTAGTAAAATGTTAAGTAATTTTCAAGGTCAAATCACACGCACCTTTCTTGCACCAGGTAAACTATTGGTTGTCGGTTGCTTTGTGATGACGTCACAAAGCAAGTGTCCATGACGAGAACCGCGTTCCCAGATGGGAGGAGATCTCGGGAGCGGAGTTCGACAGAGACGAAAACAACTTCCCCTTCAGCTAAATCAACAAAGGGGGAGCCACCGCCGATCCTTATCTCGATGTTGAACAGAGGGTCGCGGTAGAGAGAAATATCAACCTCAAACAGGCCACTGGATGTCGCTACTTCTACTTGTCTGAAAGGAAATCGTGTTAAAAGCGTAAAACGTCCATTACCACTTGCAGTACTAATATTAAAGAGATACTAAAGGAAAAACCTGACTTGGCGATTTTCCACGTTCTTTGTGTTTAACTTGCTACCATAAAACAATTTTCAATAAAATTTTGCCCCATTGCGGTCTGACCATCATTGCGCGCGTGCTTTTGTCAGAGCTTTCAAAACCAGAATGGGCCTGAGCAGCGAAGCGTGCGACTATACAGTCTACGTAACAAAAGACGAGCAATCAGCTGATCACGCACCAGTTGTCACTGCCGGCGATTTAACTGTAGGCTATGTATGTATGTACATCAAAACATCAGATTTCAACGTCAAAACGTCAGACAGTTTGCTCAAAACCTCAGATCTGATGTTAAAACATCAGATGTTGTAACGTGGCTTTTGTTATTGCTGTTTTTTGTGACGTATTCTCGAGCTGTGTTTGCACTTTTTGGTCATTTTGAAAAAAAATGAAAATAAATGAAACGTTGGACTTTGGGCCTTGCCAGCGCCATTAAAAACAAATTTTTTTCGGTAATTTTTTTTGAAATGTATTCTTAAATGTTCAGTTTACGCATTTTAATGCTTAATTCCCGTTTGAAAATTTCATTTAATATGCCTTTAACACAATAATCGTGAATATAAATGTCGACTGATTCATTTTAAGTTTGTGCTAAGCCTACAAGTTGGATTTAAAACTGGAGATTATGGAATAAGATACAAAAGATTTAAACGTTTTCAGCCATAATTTTAAAAAACTGAAATTATGGCCTCAAATTATGGCCCATGAAATTATGGCCTCAAAAAACTGCAGAGTCGTTTGTAAAACAGATCCACATGCTTTTGAGCGGTGTCGAATACTAACCGTTTGTAAGACTCAACTGACAACGGTCCCAGAGAAGAATCGTCTGAAGAAGCTGTGGCATTTCTCAAATAGATGCAAGTAAAGTCAATCAAAATAACCGTAGATCGAATTCCCACGTCTTCAATTTGCCATGTTACTTGATTCCGAATTCGATACGATGTTGGTGTAATCTGAAACAAACATGTAACACTAACACCTTATACCTTTTAAGCAAATTTCGACATTAACTTTCACATTATGAAACAAAGTCAATTGTTTACAATTTACAAAGGACATGTAGCGAACTGCATGAAATAGGCTACTTGGCAACCCTTAAGATTTTATAACAAGCTATATGTCAACGCGCTTTGCTTTGAAGTAAACTTCTTTGCCTTGATTTTCAATAATTTTTTAGTAGTAGTTTTAGGTATTGGTTTTAGATAGCAGTTTTAAATATTATTTAGATAATTTCTTTGAATATTGTTTCGAAAAACTCTAACAAAAACAAAGGGGAAGACATGAAATTAAGCTCTGCAATAAGTTAGGTTACTACAATCAAAACGCCACTTAGACAATGCAGTGACGTAAGCAGAATTTAAGTTCAATTCCCTTTGTGAATCTTTCTTCACACGAACCTCCATTGTGGAGCCACATGCAGAGTCGATGGGACTTGGAGTAATTATGAGGTAGTAATTGGTTGCATTGTGCTGATCGAACAAAGCAGTGCATTCAAGGTCATCACGTGACTCTAATCCGACCAAAGTGGGGTCGTCAGTGAGCAATCCTTCATCAGATACAAGCTTCTCATTAAAGGATACGAGAATGTTATCAGATCCACAAAGAAGATCAGGACCAACTAGAAACAAAATATATTTAATCAAACTCAATGGACAAATTTGTTTGTTTCTCGGCAGCCGATTTGTAGCAAGAATTGACAGCGATAGACACCGTGTTTCGCCCATGAGGCTGGGCTCGTCAGTATCATATTGTTATATCATCTCGTCAGTAACATATTGTTGATTGGATGGTCTGAATGGCTAGCGTGGAAGCTACACCGTTATGGTTAGCGAATCGCAACTGCTCGCTGTACTAGTGACTGAGTGCTCAGCCTTGTGCTGATAGCCGGGAAGAACGCCCCTTTCTTCACGACAAATTTGTTTGTTAGAGTTATTAAACAATGACTTTTCTAACTGGGATCCTGAGAGTTTTGAGATATTACAAGGAATCTTGCAAAGATATTACAAGGTATGGATATTCTTGAGAGCGAGACTGCTCATTTTCTAACAATCTTCTTGCCTGGAGGAAGATTACTTCTTACATTGATTCCACGCTCCACTATCTTTATCATTCCCGAGTATGAGATATAATGACGATGGTTTGCTCTTGTAATGCCCATCAGAAGACATTAAAATATTAGTAGTAGTGATAATAAAAGTAGTATCATGACTATTAGTTGACGTATGATATTCAATGGAGCTACTGGTAGAATAAGTAGCATTGATTTTAATATTTGTTTTGACTATAGCAAAGACACTAAATCAAATTTACTTTGTAAAGAAACTATTAAAAAGGGGTAAGTAATATCAGTAGGTTAACAATAACGAGTAGCATAAATATTTTCTTACGGTAATCACAGTGTTTCCCTATCCATCCAGATGGACAGTTGCAATGATATAGCCTGTTCAAATGTACGTTTGCACGACAGTTTCCGCCATTGTTGCACGGACTTGGAGTGCACTGTTCTACACAGTCATTTATATCGCAGCTCGCAGTTTCATTAGCTTGACCAATACAAGTCTCTGCAAAATCTCCCAAGCACTGACGACTTCTTGTCCATACGCCGCCGCCTATTAAATTTTAAATTGTTAAAGTAACTTGCGTTCTTCTGGTGACTATAGGCTAATAAATTTTAAATTATTGATGGAATCTTTATCTTCGGACTGGGAAAGCTTCTTGCAGAGCTTAATCCTGGCGGCTTCGCATACTTGTAGAGGCTTTGAATCACTGACGCAGGCCCGGTCACCGAGATTGACAGAGCGAAGTTTCAGAGTGTTGATGTTGTTACCGAGGGAATTGTTCCATCCATTAAGTGCGGCTGAATGGAGAGCAATCCTCAGAATACGTTGCTCAAGTGCACACTCCGAGAGTCGAACCAGCGCTGCTTGATCTTGAAGCTTCTTTTGTGAGGCATTTGAAGGCATTCTTAAAATAAACGAAGTTACAGACAAGCTTACCACATGTGGCGCTGCATTGTCCCCATGACGACCACTTTCCCCATGTTCCACAACGCCCTCGAGTGCACGTTTCGGTCTCACTTGATTTTCCCGATGAAAAACAAATAAAAGGAAAGTCGCCAAAGCATTCCCTTGTACGAGTTCTCGATCCTTCGTCACACGTGGCTGAGCATACTCCCCACGTCATCCATTCTAGCCAATAAGAGCAAAGACCGTCACTGCAATTCCGAGACTCCGTTTGTACAAAGTGACCAAGTAAGTTTTGCTCGGTCTGTAAAAAAAGAGTAAATTTATCTAATTTTTATGCAAAATAATGTTTCGAGGTTGTTCACATGCAAATAAATGACACTCAGCTCCAGGTATTTAATCTGAAACATACAAAATTTGTTTCTCGGCAGACAATTGTAGCAAAAATTGTTGTTCTTATTTAGGAAAAATTACTACAACAGTGGTTCCAACTTTTCAAAGCACGTAATATTGCAAGAGTACGTTCGCTATCAAGAACCCCGATTTGCTAAAAAATCAAAAGCAACCGCCATATATACACCATCGGCTTTGTCGTGATATCCACATTTGGTGTTGTTGTTGTTGCACATACACAAGATAAGCATAAAAATGAACAAATTTCTAGAAAACGCTTGATAACAAAACAAATCAAAAACAATATGCTTGTTTTCTAAGCACTAAATGCTCAACATTAAAACATTTAACAATTGTGCTGAACATCTGCTGTAAAACTAGCATATAATAGGTAAATCATCTGCTTTGGAAAGATATTCTGTTCTTTTTTTATTTGTAAAATGTTATTGGCGATGGGTGCCAAACATAAAATAAGAAGACTTCGTAACAAGAATTTAAAAACCTTAACAACAAACACATTACAACAAAGCAAAAACATTATCTATTAAGCCGTTTACCAACGGTTGTTTGCCTTCAAATCAGTAATTGGAGGTTCGGCTTTAAGATTGCGCAAAGCTACTGACCGTAACTTTTCGGCCTGGTTCAATGTCGGCGTCAGTATCTTCAGCTCCAACGTCACAAGTTTCGAAAATATCCGCTTTGCACGTGCGACTTCTCGTTAAAACTCCAAAGTCACAAGTAACCGAGCAACTGCCCCATTCCATCCAATTGTTCCATCGCGGACACTCAGACAATCCTTCACACACTGATGACTCTGTAAATCCTTCAGAATCACAAAGATGAGGAAAGTCTCCAAGGCACTGACGAGTGCGAGTTCGACTACCACCAAGACCACATGTGTTCGTACAAGGGCCCCATGGACCCCAATTGCTCCAGCTTGGACAGACACCGAGGTTGCATCCTGTGTTGATGGTAATTGGTTGGCCTTCGGGGCAAAGGAAATCTCCTCGACATTCTCTTATTCTCGTTTGAATGCCTTCTCCACAAGAGGCGCTGCATTCACCCCACGATTGCCAGTCATCAAACAGGGCGCATTCTCCTAAATTGCACTCCTGCATAAAAAGTAAGTAAGTTTTTGCAAAAACTTGAATAAACACTTGATTTAAAGTCGATTTAAACCTGAATAAGAGATATATGAAGCTAAATTCAGTCAGTGTGCACATCTAGTTCTTATCATACTTCTGCTTCATCCGAACTTCCAAGATTCTCACAAAATTGAAGAGGAAAGTCTCCCAAGCACTGGCGAGTTCTCATTCGTGTACTGTTTCCACATGATGTTAAGCAACTGCTCCAAGTATTCCAGTCGCTCCAATGAGGACATTCTCCTAAGTTGCAGGATTCGATTTCTCTTGCGTCTCCAAGAAGCGGGCATCCTGTTTCAGAGGAATAATCTCCCAAACACTGGCGAGATCTAGCGCGAGTTGATTCACCACAACTTTCTCCACATCCTGACCACTTGCCCCAATTGGTCCAGTAAGGACAGACACCAACTGTGCACTCTCGTCCTTCTGTATCGCCAATCCCGTCCTCCAGGGGGCACACAAAATCTCCTGAGCATTTCCGTGTTCTTTCCTGGAAAACAAGATAGCTACATGTTACTTCTGACGTAGTTGCTCTGAGGCTTTTATGTGTTGGGTGATCAATTTCTAGAGGTTATGTTGATGGACTACAAACGTTTTCTGGTAGACAAACTAAATCTCGTGAGCATTTTCGTGTTCTTTCCTCTATAGTATCACGATAATTGTGATTAAATTTGTTTGTAAATCATACAAAAACACTTTTTAGACCACAGTATGATACCAAGATTACGGATAGCGCACAATTACCAATCTATGGGGCCTTATGATATGACCACGTGTTATTCTTGAGCGCTTTATTTCACTCTTATTTTTCTCTTATTTTCACTGGTATTGTTCTTGAGCACTCAATAGTACTACTGACGACATGGTGAGAGCCCTGGTATAACGTTCAAAAGAGCGCCAGTTCAACACAGCTCAAGAGCATGCGGTTTGGTGTTGGCCAGTACACTTAAAGATATGCCTGAAGGAGAGCATCGACTTTCTTGTCTTCCCGTCTGTTTAATCTAAATCTTTAATCACCGCACGTAAGCCTATATTCGACGAAACACTACACTGCCGTTATATCAATACCCCATTACACAATATCTTCCAATTGGTGTTTGTTTTAATTTTTTTTGGTCTACAAATGATTATTATCGAACCTGAAAACCATCTCCACACGTAACAGTGCAACCAGTCCACATGGTCCATGGACTCCACTGTGGACAGACCCCAAGAAAGCAAGTCCTTTGCTCTTCATTTGGACCTGATAGACTTTGACACTTTAAAGGAAAATCACCTGTGCACTTCCGAGACCTGCTTTGAGATCCTGCACAAAGATATTACACAATTGAGCACTCTGCTAGCAGACATCTTGCTGTTGCATTGTGCATAGCTCACCGCTTCGGTAGTTTGAGCACTCTGGTAAGGTGGGTGAAACTATCCAAATATGGTTCCTTACGTACCACAAATGGAAAAATCACAACGCTGAATGACTTATATAGTAATAAGGCGTTCAGGTCTGGTGTACGTTTACTGCACTGAAGAGACCTTAAGGTCGAAACAGTGACGTCCTGTCTGCGGATAGATAAAATTATATATTTTCATCATCATCACCTCTTTGTTTAGAATATTGAAAAAAATGGGTGGAATTACTACGCAACCACGAGCATAATCACTTGCAGGTCAAAGCCCAAACCGTTTTTCACCATCACTACTTGTAATCATCAACTGAGTAAAAATAAAAAACGAAAAAAATTGGGAGGATTCTCTTAACACTTATCCGAATCAAATAGAGAATTCAAAAGGATTGAGCTTAAAAGTCGATGAAACCAGTTTACATACAGTATACTGTAAATTAAAGAAGAAAACCCCCACTAGTAAACCGTAAAACAAACTACTCTTCATATTACCTCATCTAACAAGTGTAATGAACACACAAAATTAATAGCTGTATGTACGTGTTGCAAAACCGGATTTCATTTATTGAAGACTCATCAGTACAACTTAAATTTTCGTTTGTCTTGATCTTATTTGTTAAATGACTTTACTTAGTAAAAATACTATGAAAATGATGTTATTCTGAATACCCTGAAAAATTATGCTTGTCATTACCAGTAATACCATAACAATATTCTTATGCACTAGATTTCCTGCATGTTCTGAGCTTTTATTTGGAAGTGAAATGAAGATAAACAGCTTTCTTAGTGATTGCAATAAAATTTTTGTTTAGTTTTGAGTAATCACCTTCGTTGCATGATGCAGAACACGAGCTCCATTTTGACCAGGTAAACCATGCCGGGCAACTTCCAAGGTTACACAGCTGTGTCTCTTCAGTATTACCAAGACAAAGATCAGAGCCAACTTCTGCTCCATCACAATACCGAAGACGGTTTCTTTCTCCAGAACCGCAAGAAGTTGTACATGCGTACCACGAGCTCCACACGGACCATCCGGGAGTCTCTATGATGCACAAAGACAATTGTTTGATTAATGTTAACAAACAATGATGATCAGTAATATGGTATCTTGGTATACTAAAACTACATCGCCTGTTGCAATTAACACATAAATACATTACAGTATTTAAAAATTATATTTAATTAGGCTGGCGATGGCCCTTCCACATCAGAGGAATTCTTTCTATGGATAATGGATACAGCGGATCGAATACATAGAGTCTACGCGATTCTAGATGCAAGAGACAGACCTCGATTGGAAATTTGTAAGTTTGTTATTGAAACTTCATGTTTGGGTCTTTCAGTTATGACCAGTATTGTAAATGTTCCGGAACTTTTAAGACGCACTGGTTATTCGACAAAATTGTATTTCATCTTCTTCTTCTAGGTAGCCAACGCGATGCACGTTGTAGCGGTCACTTCTCTCCGACGCAGACGATCCCAGGCATGGTAAAAAAGTAGTTTGTAGACTTAATTTCAATCACTATTTTGATTGATTATATTCATGAAACTCAATCGTTGTCGACCTTTTTTCTGCATTCCTTCCATTCTTCCTTGCAGTACTTGGTATTCCAAACCTTCTTTACACAACACATGCCCTTAAAACCCAAAACCAATTGAATTGTCTCCTAGTGATGGTTGCGGATTCCTTACTTTTAGGTACAAATGTTTGAATGTAGTAAACAAAGTATTGACTGAAAAACCTTGGATCGTGCACTCTATTTGTTATCTGTTTCAAAATTAAGCAGCAAATTATTCTTTTAATGATGCAGTGCTATTGCTTTTTACAAATTGGGTGAGCTTTCCAGAAATAGGGAGCAGTCCACCAAGAATTTGAAGTCATGATATTTCAAACTGGGCAGGGTTTGACTTCAAAACTACAATTGAAAAATTATACAACAAAAAAATTGAAGTTTCATTGCCTTCGACCCTCGACAAGATCAAGAAACCGTGATGATGATGATGATCATATAATGATCATCATCATCATTATCATAAAAACATCATTATTATTATGACGTGTTGTGTAGGCCTACCATATTTTCATCGCCTAAAAAGAGGACACGCTTCGCCAGCAAGTAGAATTTTACGCTTGAAGAATCTTTTACATGTTTTTAGATCAATGCAGTAGGCCTATAGGCCTACGCAGCAAAAGTTATCAAAAAAACAAAACAAGAAAACAGATTGACAGAACGTTTAGGCTAACTTCTTTTTTCTCATTTTTAGTGCTTTCTTAAGACAACTAACGATTTTATATTTTTAACAGTGAGCAAAAAGTGAATAAAAGACCTAATTTTAAGATAGTTTCAGTCAAACAGCCATGATCGCAAAAATCTTCAAAATGTGACAAATCAGGCACGACCTCCAGGCAATGCCGGTCTTAGGGTATTTCGGGCCCTGTGCGGAATATGCTTTGCGGGCCCCAATCACAATGATCCAATTCAGTAGCGTAGCTAGGTATTTCCGAAGAAAAGGGTGGGTGGTTTGACGGTCGGCGGGCGAAGCCTGATGGCGTGTTTGCCGAAGGCGTCACCCAGCGGCGGGGTCTGGGGCCCCCCAGAAATTTTTTGAAAAATTACTTTGAATTTGGGGCATTCTGAGAGTATGTTCAACAAAAATTTGGGTATGAATATTACTGTAAAATGGTGCTGTCCGGTGGCATAGCAAAAGGATAAGATCATGTTTTCTTTGGCATTTTTCGGAAATAAAGCTATGTCTCGCTAATGCGTCGCTAATGCCAGTGTTGTACGTTGACGCCGTCAATTTGACGGTGTCATTTGACGGCGTCAACTTTTTGTTAACGCTGAGGCTAGCGCCGTCAATTTATTTTTCAGTTGACGGAAGTGATAGCGCCGTCAACTATTTTGCCGATTTTAAGCGTCAAGCGCTATGCGTCATTTTTTATTTTCATGGAAAAAAAATGAAAAATCTCGTTTCACAATTAGAGTTTCACCTATGGTTTCACAATGTATTCTGGTCAGCGCGACTCATCCGAATTACCGGCTTTTGCGTTGGTTGGAATGGCTCCCTGGAATACACTCGGAAGAAGTTCGCCAAATGGTGATCAGTCTAGGGCCATTTTTATTTTGACCTAAAAAAAAAATTTTTTGACTTTATTTTTATCAAATTTTCACTTTATTTTGACCTAACGAAATTGCTTATTTGTAAAGGTCACATTTCTTCCTTGAATTGATACCAGTTACCCAAACATAATATTTTGTCGATTTCAGACCCAAACGTAATATTTTGTCGAAAAGTCAAGGTTTTTATGGATTATAGGCCTAAAAAGTGCGTCGTGTTTTTCGGCGATAGAAAAATCTCCACAAATCTGTCCAACTTTTGCTGAAGACGATTTAGCTTGGCTATTCCTAAAATCCAAACTGTTGATTTTCGAAAAGACTACGTTTGTGAAGATGGAGCTTTTTATAAAAAATATTTAAATACGTAACAATGAATAAACAATGGGCAATTTGCGATAAAAGGTACTGCTGATCCGTCAGCATTGTGACATATTTCCTGCTTTTATAGGTTAATATGGTTTAATTGTGTCGCAGTTCCTGATTTACAATGCTTCCACGAGGATTTTGACAAAAATTACTTTCAAAAAACACAAAAAGTTTGTCAAAAGCCATAATTTGACAAATTTTGACTTTATTGAAAATTTTGACTTTATTGAAAATTTTGACTTTATTGTCAATTTTGACTTTATTTAACTTCTTAGAAACAGTCCCCTAGGTGCTAAAAATAACTTTATTCTTGGATTCGTGGATAGACGAGGTCCTTAAAAATTTTTGACTTTATTGACTTTTGCGGGCCCTAGTGATCACCCATGTATTGAGAACGAGAGATCAGAGACAGAAAGCGAAAAATCTATGATCGGCTTCGCGGAACGTTGAAGATACTTTATTTCAAGAGCTTTATGCCTCTGAAAAGAGCGATGTTGGTGCAGTGAACCTGGTTAAAAGATTTATACATGCTAAACTATCACAGCACGTTAGGAACAGTGATACCTTTCCGAGTAAACGTTTTCAATTTATTTTTGAAATACAATACACCAATACCAACCAGCGCTGCTGTGGAGCGCATGTTTTCACTTGGAAAGGACAATAGCCTAGGCTATGCGTCCCAAACGCAGCAAATTGTCAGACAAACGTTTTGAAATGCTTGCTTTTTCTGTAAGGAAATAACTAATAGGCTAAGCAGCTAATTACAATACAGTCTCAAAACATAATATCTGCTCTTTATTTTTAGCTATTGTTAGCCTAAACTTGGTTGAAATATTTCCGTTTTATGAGACGCTGGCAAAAAATAGCGCTAGAAATTAGCGCTGACGCTGACGCCGTCAATTTCTTTAAGAGCTTACGCAGTACTTTACGCCGTAAAGTTTTTAGGCAATTCGCGCTGACGCTGACGCTGTCAATTTATTTCAATGACGCGTACAACACTGGCTAATGCTAATGTCTCGCATAAAGTTATGTAAAGGTATGTTGAGTGTGGATGCAACCTATTTCGTCCCCTGAACAATTCGTACCTGAATTTCGTACCCTGAAACCGGGGTACGAAATAGGTTGAATCCTTAAACATTTCTAACCCTGACGTGATTGCATAGCACGAACAATCTTTGAGATTGAGAGAATATAAATTTCGGCGCATTCTAGGGCGCATCTAGAAAATGTTAATACTGTATCCCTTAGCTTCCATTTAAGCAGAAAAGCTTTGGATTTTTAGGTTGCTTCAACGATTGATAACATTGAATCAGCGTAATAACAGTGAATTTTTCGCTAAGAATGGATGGGAAGTCTTACATAACAAAAGTATGGCTTTGATCTCCGAGTAATATTGATAAGGCAAGGTTGGTTACAAAATTAAATTATACGAGTAGGCTAAGTTTTGGTATTACAGTAAGAAAGAAAAGACCCAGGGGAAATTCTATAAGTGAAAATGAATACGATGAACCTAGGCCTACTTGCTCTCCATCACTTTCGCTCACATGACAAGCAAAAATAAACCTAAGGATAATTTTTTTGCGAAAGTGTGAGCATGGCCGTTAAAATGTCGTTTATATCTTACAATGAACGTTCAACAACAGTTCCATAAAATGCGCCAATTTCTTGTAGAATTTATAAATCAGCAAGTTACATTGGTATACAAAATGTTTACAAAACAAATAGCTTACAAGCCGTCCCAGAAACGTCATCAAGCAATACAATCCCGTTGAAAATATATCATAGCCTAAGCATGAAAACCTAAACTGTCAAAAAAGAGGACATTTGAGCATTTTTTAGTGTCCTCTGAGGACAATTCAGTTTTCTTGAAAAAAGAGGACAAATCTTCTTAAAAGAGGACGTATGGTAGCCCTAGTGTTGTGCCATGTAAGGAAATGCTTTATTGTAACTTTCTGCTACGCTTAAAAGTTAAAAGTAAACGTATGTTATCAATTGAAGACCTGAGTTGAAGAACTACTTCCCAATACGAATTTCGAGAAAAAGCAAGTAAAAATTCTTTCATCGTTGTTTAGTCTTTATGTCTATGCAAACACCAGTATGCGTTATAGCGAAATTAAGCCGTTTTTCAAATCAACTTTTGTGCTGGGACAGGTAGTGATCATTATACAGCATATTTTTGTGGTAACTCAACTTCGACGAAGTTGTTCAACAATTAACATACCCCTGCATTGCATTACTCCAGATCGGCTGTCCGCGCGAGACTGAAGTACCGAGCTTGTTTTCAAAAAGTAAAATATATTGCCATTCCGGAGAGTCTGTGTGATCCCAGAGCATAGATCTAATCAGCAATAGGAAGAATAACAAGAAATCTGAGCAAAAATATAATAACATTTTCTATTTCTACAAATTAACATTTTTTGAAGTTAGCGAAAGCATTTACTACTACATTTGAATAACTGGTGTAGAGTCAGAATAGGAAACTCAACGAACGGTCTAGCAAAGGTTTTGAAAATCAACTATTTTTTATATTCAGTGCAACATTGCTTACCTCTTAATTCCTTACAACGATCCTCTGCTGATGATTGGGTAAACTCAAATAACTGAACTCCATTAATAATTAAACCGCCCTCCAGATCATGGTTGTCGGTGTAGTTAAAACTGCATGTCACTGGAACTGAATCGAAAAACTTGAAATCATTTAATTAACCCTATAGAGATCTCATGTTGGTATTCAAGATCGATGAAAATTGCAACCGAATGCCGTAGTTTGACCGCAGTATCAGTTTCTTTAGTCTAAGCTGCACATTGATCTTTCCCAAAGCAGGTAAATAGGCTACTAAGCCACAGTACTTAATTTGTAAAAATACAACTTCTGAAGAATTTGTTGGACTCAGATCTTGGGTGTTTAAAGTTAAGCATTTAGTTTGTTGTTTTAGCTACTTAAGTTTTGTGTCTCGAATTTACAGAGCAATGTCTTTGTGTCGGGATAGGGTAGGTTGAATAACACATTGGCATAAAAGGGTCAGAACTATTGGCATGCTTACGATAACTACAACAGAGTCTAACAATTAAACTTTTAAAAAGAAAAACAAAACAATCTGGTGTAGCCTAACGCCCAGAATTTAAGTAATACAGTTATGTGGAAAAACATTAATAAGAAAATGGAAAAGATTGTCATCAAGAATAACACATTTTGAAGTTATCATTTTATTTTATCCAGCTTTGCTCGTCCGGCAGCCCTGCTCCTATCTGACTACATACGCCAGGCAGCTACGTCAAAAACGCTGGTAACTCTTTTGTTTTGCGGAAACCACTCGTCTCCATATCGGTCATCTCAAAAGTTCCACTGGAGATTAACATCTAGGGTTAAGGTTAAAGCATTTTAAAGCAGTGCAGTTGCTTGATTCTGGCGATGTGCACTTGAGCAACACATTTCAAGGACTGCTCTCCATTCAGCGGCACTTAATGAATGGAATGATTCACACACAACAATCGGAAACTTCACTCTGTCAATACCGGTAACCAGCCTGCGTCAGTGGTTCAAAGCCTCTACAAATGTGCGAATTTGCCAAGATTAAGCTCTCAAAGAAGCTTTCCCGGTCCGAGGATAAATATTTCCACAATAATCAAACAAACTTACTTGTACAGTCATGGGTATTGCATAATTGTTGTTGTTCTCCGTCTCCCAATTCACAAGCACTTGTCAAACATGTTCGTCTTCTTGTGGTAATTCCACCACCACAACTTTGGCTGCAAAACGACCACCCGCTCCACAAGCTCCATCCTTGAAGGGAATATTCTTCATCTTCAGCTCCAACTATAAATAATGTAAATTTTGTGATAGAATTTTACCGGCTTGAGTAATGAGTATATGCTACGCAAGTATGGCTAACGAAATTTAAATGTTATAAAACATAATTTTTAGCTTTGTATTGACTTTTAAGTACGGTAGCCTAGTACTTCCGTTTTCTATAATACAAATCAAACATATTTTTTAATTTTTTTAAAAGTAAGAGACACCATTTATTTACGAATAAGCCATGAAGCACTACAAGAAACATACAAAACTCCCCGAAATGGGAGAGGCAAAGCGTGACCTTTAAAATTAACATGGGCTTAGAATAACAAATAGGCTAGGCTACGACTTTGACTTGGTTTGATAAATATTGGCTTTTTGTTTCCGTGAAGTTCAGTTTCGTGAAAATGAATATTCGTCACTGACAGTCAAGTTTTGTTCTTGCGCTCAACCAGCCTTGTAAACAGCAACGTAAGCAATTCATTTTTGGAGGTTCAAGGAAATAGGGCATCAGGCAATTTCTTCTTAAGCCCCTTTCAGTAGTTGTCTCTGCTTTTAACAGGCAGACAACAATATTGTCCTTCAAGCGTGTTGTGCACTCACCGTCGTACAACCAAATAGAACTGGAGGTGGGCGGGGCGTAGATCCAACCCACGTGACCGTTAGGTAAAGTTTTAAACGAATCATCGCGATTTCCCCACATGACGCAATGATGGCCACAAGGTGGCGCACCATCAAATAAAAAACTGGATACGCTGATTGGAGGCTAAAGTGTAGTTTTGGTTGTCACAAGAATGCTTTACAGATAAAATGAGACAAAAATGAGTGCGAAACAAAGTTTGAACAAAAATTATAGAATCAAAACACGTTTTGTAAAACTTTAATCGGAAAAAATGAGTGATGAACATACAAATACATCGAGAGATTGAAATAGGCTACAATATGCAAAAATACATGGATGACTGTTGCATAAAAACAATTTTTTTTCAAATTTTTTTTTATTTGTTAAAATATCGCGTCTCAAAAGACAAGGATAACAAAAAACGACTCATAACTATTTTACCATGTAATAACACTGGTGAACGTATAGTTGCTCAAACAAGAATGATCAAGAAAACGAAATCCCGTACTGCACTCTTATTAGGCTATTACCGTAGGCCTATTAGAGGAAGATCTTAAATTTCACGGTACCACTTTTACTTTGGTCAAGTCATTTATTTTTATGCTTTTCTCAACCAACCGAAACTAGTTTGCAGACGTTGAAGCAATGTTAAAAAGAATGATTTTAATAGTTAATTTACCAAGAAGTTACTTTAAGAGAAAGTGTGTAGGCCTACCTGTCTATACTTTCCAAATGTGTTTAGCACAACAACTTTATATTCTTCATCCTCTTCATCACGCCAACCCACTAGATATCTCTCCGGAGCTTCTTCCACAGTTCCACCTAACAAATGACGTAACATAGGCTACGTAAGAATTACGTAGTGATGACGTAGTTGTAGAGTATAGTGACATAATATGCGTTGCTTCAACACCAAAATACGTTGTATTTATGTGAATAAAGTTGTTTTCTTGGCTGTGGCTACAATTCGATCTTCTGCTGTAGATTTTCAAGTAGAGTATTTAAAAAAAGTTTGATAGTTTTAATTCTCTTGTGCCGTGCAAGAGATGCAATTCCAGAAAATATACCCTAAATTGGTAATAAGCTTATACAAAGCATACATAACAATCCAGTGTAATACCAGGCTAAGATAAATAAAACATTACGTGGGTCAACCTGATTAAGATAGGCTACCACGTAACCTTTACCGTCATAAAGATAAATTAGATCTAATCTTTAAAGTTAGACAAGACTTCGTAATTTTCTAAGTTTGAAGATCTGATAGATACTCAGTAAACTCATATTATTTGATTGGTTGGTTGCTTTTGAATCTTTATCCTCGGACTGACAAAGCCTTGATAGGTTATTCCTGGTAGTTTCGCATACTTGTAGAGGCTTTTGACACAGGGCCGGTTACCGAGATTGGCAGAGTGAAGTTTTCCGATTGTTGAAGTGTTGTTGCCAGGAAATTATTCCATTCACTAGGTGCCGCTGAATGGAGAGCAGTCCTGAAATTTTTGCTTTGAGGTAAGCAAGTTCGGTTGAGATTGCTGCTTTAGTCTCAACCGGTTTCAAAATATTTTTGTACGAAATAAGGAACAACCAAGTTATTACTTTATGCAAGTTTTTTTGCGGATTCGTTTTTGACTCACATGATAAAAATCGCGCAATAACAAAGTAAGCCATATAATAATAATTCTAAAAGAACACATACTTAGTATGATTCGTGCAATGACTGGGTCTCTTTCGGATTTTCCGGTGCTACTTTTATTCAACCAAACAACACGATCAAATTCCTGACCGCCCTTGAAATTATTTTCTTCGTTGTAAATTGAGATGAACCCTACTCCTTTAGCGGGACAACATTCCCTATGAAAACAAAAAGTAGATAAGACAACTTGTTTGTCGTCATTAAATATTGGTTGTGGTGGGCATGATTGTTGATGGTCTTAAGAGCAAATAGGCTGAAATTGTCATGCAAACATTTGTAGTAACGTGTTACTGTAGTTAATGATATTTCTTCCTGATCGTAATCCCATCGATTAATTATATTATAATTATTGATCCATAGATGAACTTTTCGTAAACTAATCCTCGATTGACTAATCAGACGATTATCTTAATCGGTCGCTTAAAAGATCCACCGTTGGTGCATCCAACTCTAAAGAAATTTGGTAAAAAGTATTTTTCTCATGTCATGAATAGCACCAGAGTAATTCCCTTTGTATTACGACCCGACTTACGCATCTTCAGCGTTGAATACTAGTTTGAAGCCGGAATCTGACTCCGCAATCTGGCCAAGTTGAGCGCTGGTGGATCCTTTCCCGTCAACATCTGCCCTACAGAAAATTTGTCAATAATAATGAAAATAAATAAATCATTTGGAGAACAAATAACTTAATTGTTGTCAATAAATCAATCAATCAGTCAATGGTTTATTTGTCAGCAACAGGAACAGTACGCCCACATGTTTGAAATATACAAATTGTATACAGCCTATTCTGCTGAAGTTTGACAATTTGACAATTAGGATAAACTGCCTCCTGAAAAACTAAATCTGAAAATTAGGTCTCCACTCAATAAATCAATCAGTCAATGGTATATTTGTCAGTAACAGCAACAGTACGCCCACATGTTTGAAGTATGCAAATTGCCTACAGCCAGAGATGGGCGTGATCTTGATCTTGAAGATCACAAGTGATCTTGAAGATCAAGATCGTGATCTTAATCTTGATCTTCAAGATCACTTTTTTTTTGGTGATCTTGATCTTGATCTAAGATCACTTTTTTTTGTGTGATCTTGATCTTGAAGAATAATAAGATCAAGATCACTTTAAATAGAAGTTTACTTACTAGATAGAGGCATTTTTTTAGAACTCGTACTGTACAAAGTAGTTAGTGGCAATTACTAACATTAAGTCACTGTTAATATGATATGTGTCCAACAAAAGACGATTTAAAGTCTCCATCTAATCTGGTCAGTGTTGCCATTTCAAAATTGAAAAAGTTTTCTGTGTTGGTCATAATAAAGAAGTCAACTTCCGTGTACTTTATGTTGACGTATAATAAAAATGATTTCACTTTGTTCACAATTTCCATGTGTAAATTTTAAAGAAATGTTTGCTTTCATTAACTCAATTTTAGATGTTTCAAAAGTCTAGAATGGCGGTGTTAAAAAATCTGGACTCTAGCCGACTTTGGTCATGTAAAGTGGTTTATTGCAGCAAATCAACCAGACCAAGACTTGTTTAAGGTCTGAGTATGGAGCGGTTTGTCTGACCGCAAACCTCTGAACTTAGTATCTAGGTTGCCAGATGGGTAAATGATGCAATAAACATTGACATAATATAGTGAAAGTTAAAACTACTTAGTAACACGAAAAAAAACTCCCACATAAACCAGACAAAAATTTGGTAATAAATGATGCAGTTCAAAGTTTATTTTTATTTATTTATTATAAATAAAAAGTATAAAACTAATTGCAAATTTTGCGACTTTTTCAGTAGCCTACTACTGTAATTAACCTCGGCCTTGGGTGTGACGTTGCGGTTCTACGCAAACTACGTCAGCAATCGATAAGCCCAATAGCAACAGTCACTAAATTATTACAATTCTTAGGCCAGTGATCGAGTAGTTAAAAGTAAAAGTTAGCAATACCAACTATATACCTTTACCCAGGTTACTTATAGTAATTATTTTTTGCAACATCATTGATCAAAAACTTCATTTTTTTTTCACGTACACAAAAAGTGATCTTGAAAGTGATCTTGATCTTCAAGATCACGATCTTGATCTTGATCTTCAAGATCACATAGTTTGGTGATCTTGATCTTGATCTTCAAGATCACCTATTCTTGGTGATCTTGATCTTGATCTTCAAGATCACCAATACTGGTGATCTTGCCCATCTCTGCCTACAGCCTACTCTACTAAAGTTACACAAGCTCCAACACTGACAGGAAGACAACGGGACGATCATATGGTCTACTAGTCAATTGCCACCAGTCAATAACTCAATACATCATCGCCGCGAGTCAGTCAATATAATAATTAATTCAACTACTTTTGGCTGCCTGTGACCAAGTGGTGAAAGCACCACCTATTATTGATAGATAAGTGGAGCTCCGTTTCTTATATTAGAATGTCTCCAAAACGGTTTCAAATATTTTATCGGCTTACTTAAAAACCAGTGTTCCGGCTGTACTGTCACCCAAAGAAATTCCTTCAGGAAATTTGTCAGCAGAGCAAACGGTGACAAATTGGCCGTCCTTAGAATGGTAGGAAACTAATTGGCCTAATCCATTTGCGCAAACCCAAGCATCACCTGAATCGAAAAGATTAGTCATAAAGGTTATTTAATTTTCGACAAATTTTGAAAATTAATTAATTGAAACCCGTGATGATGCAGGCTTGAACTGAAAAAACGTCAAGTTTTCATACTCACTTTTTACACAGTGAAGTCAATAAAGGAAATAATCAAACATAGCATAAGTCTATACTTTTATAAAGGACTCCAGACTTACAAAAGGAAGAATAAACTGCCTCCTGAAAAACCAAATCTGAAAATTAGGTCTCCACTTAGTCGATCTTTAATGTCAAAACATACGAAGCATAACAATGCAGTCATTAGACCCACCTTAGTCACAGAAACCTATGTGGCCTTTTGGAACAAGATTTTAACTTACTTCATCATTGCACTTGATTCGAAGCAAATTAAATCTAAATTTTGTTTCGCTTGCGCGACATTCGAAAGGACGTGGGTTCGACACCGCTCCAAGGTACGCAGCTGTGTTTCGGCAAAACACTTAATGACATGCCAAAATAAGGGGAGCAGCTGGCTCAAAGACTATTATGACTCTTCGCTGCTTCCTGTCGTCTGTTGTATTGCATATGTGGTCGCAGTGGATTGTATGTTGTAGCAAGGGGTGTAAAATGAAACATGATCATTGTAATTATTCTATAGCAAATTCGATACTGACCAGAATGAACAAAATTTTGTCCTGGAATCGAAAACGAGGTTGATTGTAGTTTTCCTTGCTCATTGACAAAGCTAAGTTGTTCCCCATGTACTCCCTCTGCAAAGTTGGACACTCCAAACACACTGAAGTAAGTGATGAAATATCCACTCCCGTATGACAGGCGAAAGTCACCAACGTTACGTTCCTAATACGAACAAAGAATGTTTATGAACTTTCACTGATCATTTTAACCCCGACTGCAAATGAGAGTAGGCTATGTGTCAAAATTTAGGTTGTTTTGGATGAGGGGGTAAAAAAACAATTTCACTTAGTTTGATTGAATTGATGTCTACAAAAAGTTTCAAATAAAATCAGAATTTAAAAACAAATGTAACGTAAAAAAACGAAATTTTATCTTCTTTCAAAAGAGTTTGTGTATACATGTAATTGCACGCATATTGCACATCCTGTTGGCCGTTAGCATCATTACATCAATCAATGTTGTTCTATTTCCTAACGTTTTACAATAATAAGATAGTTTAAAAGTTGAAAGCCCTCTGAATTAATTCAGTTGCTGCACTGTATTTTACGACAAGTTTAGCATACATACTGGGACAGAAATCGGTGAATTAAGCAAAGTAGTCCATTCAATTGTCAGATCTGATCGGTAATATCGTAGATAAAGTTTCCTATCTTGGATAGTTGTTGAATTGACCTGTAGTTGAAACATGAGTTAAAACAGTTGACTACAATTTGTGTTTGAATCTTTATCCTCGGACTGAAAAACCTTTCATAGGTTATTCCTCGCAGTTTCACATACTTTTAAACTCTTGTAAAGGATTTGACCCGCTGACGCAGAGCTGGTTACCAAGATTTCCAAAGTGAAGTTTCTGATGGTTGTTATTAGTGTTGTTGCCGGAAAAAATTCCTACACTTGGTGCCGCTGAATGGAGAGCAATTCTGAAATGCGTTGCTCAAGCGCACACCCCGAGAGTCAAACCAGCGCCGGTTGATCTTGCCTTGCTTGTTTGTTCCATCTTGAATCGGACGCTTGACCACTGAGCAAATGACTTTTATGCATTTAGGATAAGCTTATCTCTAAAAACAGTAACACTAAGGGAACGTTCAAATATTACGTAACGCTTTTTTCCGAATTTTTGACCCCCCCCTGCCCCATGTAACGCCAACGTAACGCTTTTTTCAATCTCCCCCTCCCCCATGTAACGCTTTTCACTACGAATTCAGCACAAAAAACTACCATTCCGTACTCGAAAGCGTTACGTAACGTTTTGTTTGAACCCCCCCCCCCGATGTGACGCTAACGTAACGCTTTGCATAAACCCCCCTCTCCCCCTCGAAGGCGTTACGTAATATTTGAACGTTCCCTAACGTTTAATTTTACATTGAAACTTTGGCTTAAAGTAAGTTACACTAACTTACAAATAATGAGACCGCAAAACTTTTGTCGTGAAATCCATAAACACCAGCAATGATAGCTGGACTTCCTTCCACCGTCGTTACAATTTGTTGGTAAGGACTTTTGTCTTGGCCAAGTATAAATATGTTCCCCATGCCTTTCTTATCGGAGAAACCAACCAATGAATAGTCTTCGGTTACAGGCTATATATCCGTAAAAAAAGGTTAAACATATTAAATACTGATTATTATACTATATTTATGTTTGACCTCATCATCATCATCATCATCATCATCATCATAATCCATCGTCGGTTTGTTCCCCACTGGTGGGGGTCCTTTAACTCTTTAAGGTCAAAGTTATATTGATAGGAAGGGTCTTCATTATTGCAAACTTTTTTTCAACATTAAAAGCATATGTCTAAAACTCTAATTCTATTTTTTATCCTATTCGAACTTTTACTTTTATTATACCTTTTACGATTTTTATTCATGGTCGAAAAAGTAAGGAAGCGAATGCTTGTGTCCACCTTCGAGAATGGTATCTTGTGTTACAAAAAAGACCTGCTGTTATTAGATGTCGAACCAATCATCCTTGAACCAATATCACTTGACTCTCTCATTGCTCTGATAAGCAGTCGACAACACCAGCGATGGGTTACAACCAGTGTTGGGCGCGATAACTCATTTTTCAGTTAAGCGATAACGATAATCGATAAACGAAAAATGCCTAAAGCGATAACGATAAACGATAAATAAAAAAAAGTTAAGCGATAACGATAAACGATAAATTATCGCCGATAATGTCCGATAACGATAATTTTTTTTTGATTAGCGCTGCCCTATCCCATGCAGCACGAACTGTTTTCATCAACATGACGAAAAATCGAACATAATATACTGTAAAGGGACAAAACTTTTTGTAAGTTATGCATGAATAGAATCGCAACAGCGGCAGTAGGTATCGAATCTTCAACCTCTTGATCCAGAATCAAACCACTGAGGTAACCGCCGTGCTTATAATTATACCTTCAGATACCAGTTGGATGCTTTTATCAATTGTGTTACACTGCCGCTTACGTGCAGTAGGCAAAATAATTAAATCAAATAAAAATACCATAAAAAATTCCAAACTTTGTATTTTGCTTTCTACGGGCTGTTTACAGCAAAGTCAGCAATAATTGAAAAAATTCCAAAAAACGCAAAATGCTTGAAAATTTATCAGTAATCTTAAGCGTTATTGGTAGTAAAAATGTGCATACTGTGAAATCCATCAAGCTTGTCAAATTAGTCGTGTTTGTTCAAGAACAATAACATAATTATCGTAATTTACTGATAATTTCAGATAAATTTTTTTCTGTTTTCTTTGTGAACACCATCATTAAAGCAATGGCAGAATGCCGAGTTGTTGAGATAAGAATTACAATATAAGCACTGTATTATTAGTGGGAATAAAGATATTTGATTGAGCGTTGACTATGTCGCATAGGTAAATCGTCGTCGTATCCAGGCTTACGCCCGGTGGTTGAAGATTTAGATTAAGTAGACGGGAAGGCAAGGAAGCCAATCTTCTTGTCCACCTTCAGGCATGCCTTTAAGTGTCCTGCGAAAGACAGTGTCCTGCCCTTTCGATTGCCGTTCCAGCGCTCTCACCACTCGGCTATGCAGCATAGGTAAATGAGCAGTGATGGGCATTATCGGCGATAATTTATCGGCGATAATTATCGGCGATAAATTTTTATCGCTTATCGTTATCGCTTAATTATTTTTTCAGTTATCGTTTATCGTTATCGCCAAAGGCAATATTTGATTATCGCCGATAAATTTTATTTCGGATCAACACAAGTGGAAAGACCATGAAAAGTAATATTTTTACTAGCCACCTAATTCATGCAACTAAAATTAAAACCAGTTCTTCTTCAGTGCCTGAAGTGTGTGTGCACAGGTCGTTGTCATGGGAGGGGCACGCCCCGTGTAGCGACGGCCCTGACAATACAATAATTTTTAGAGTTGCAAATTGCAATGCAATGAAATGCATGCAACAAGTCTCTTGTTGTTTTGCTGCAATCGGCAATCGCGAGTGAGTTTTACAATTAAAATGTAAGCGCACAGGCGGTACAGATTCCTTTGAAGCGAAGCGAAGGAAATTGGCAAGTGGTTTATGAAAGCGTCGCAATACGACTCCGCTTTTACATCGGAAACATGGTCTTTCGCGCCACCATCACTGAAACAAGTCATTGCAAAATATGATATTGCTTGAAGCATTTGACATGCAGACCGACATCACACTTTTTTGCATCTTGTAGTAGTTTTTGCATGACAACAGGCGCATCGAGTTGCGTGGTAAAATTATGCTAAATACAGTATAACCTTTCTCATTTACCTATACTGTATAGCCGAGTGGTGAGAGCTCTTGAACGGTAATCGAAAGGGCGCCGGTTCGACACCGCTCATGAGCATACAGCTGTGTCTTTAGCAGGACACTTAAAGGCATACCTGAAGGTGGACATGAAGATTGGCTTCCTTGCCTTCCTGTCCACTTAATCTAAATCTTCAACCACCGGGCGTAAGCCTGGATACGACGACGATTTACCTATGCGACATAGCCTACCTCAATCAAATATTTTTATTCCCACTAATAATACAGTGCCTATATTGTAATTCTTATCTCAACAACTCAGCGTTCTGCAATTGCTTTAATGATGGTGTTCACAAAGAAAACAGAAAAAAATTTATCTGAAATTATCAGTAAATTACGATAATTATGTTATTGTTCTTAAACAAACACGACTAATTTGACAAGCTTGATGGATTTCACAGTATGCACATTTTTACTACCAATATCGCTTAAGATTACTGATAAATTTTCAAGCATTTTGCGTTTTTTGGAATTTTTTCAATTATTGCTGACTTTGCTGTAAACAGCCCGCAGAAAGCAAAATACAAAGTTTGGAATTTTTTATGGTATTTTCATTTGATTTAATTATTTTGCCTACTGCACGTAAGCGATAAGCACGGCGGTTACCTCAGTGGTTTGATTCTGGATCAAGAGGTTGAAGATTCGATACCTACTGCCGCTGTTGCGATTCTATTCATGCATAACTTACAAAAAGTTTTGTCCCTTTACAGTATATTATGTTCGATTTTTCGTCATGTTGAGGAAAACAGTTCGTGCTGCATGGGATAGGGCAGGCTAATCAAGAAAAAAAATTATCGTTATCGGACATTATCGGCGATAATTTATCGTTTATCGTTATCGCTTAACTTTTTTTTGATTTATCGTTTATCGTTATCGCTTTAGGCATTTTTCGTTTATCGATTATCGTTATCGCTTAACTGAAAAATGAGTTATCGCGCCCAACACTGTAAATGAGAAAGGTTATACTGTATTTAGCATAATTTTACCACGCAACTCGATGCGCCTATTGTCATGCAAAAACTACTACAAGATGCAAAAAGTGTGATGTCGGTCTGCATGTCAAATGTTTGAAGCAATATCATATTCTGCAATGACTTGTTTCAGTGATGGTAGCGCGAAAGACCATGTTTCCGATGTAAAAGCGGCCTCGTATTGCGACAGTTTCATAAACCACTTGCCAATTTCTTTCGCTTCGCTACCGCCTGTGCGCTTACATTTTTAATTATAAAATTCACTCGCGATTGCCGATTGCAGCAAAACAACAAGAGACTTGTTGCATGCATTTTATTGCATTGCAATTTGCAACTCTGAAAATTATTGTGTTGTCAGGGCCGTCGCTGCACGGGGCGTGCCCCTCCCATGACAACGACCTGTGCACACACACTTCAGGCACTGAAGAAGAACTGGTTTTAATTTTAGTTTCATGAACTAGGTGGCTAGTAAAAATATTACTTTTCATGGTCTTTCCACTTTTCCACTTGAAATTTATCGGCGATTAATTATCGGCGATAATCAAATATTGCCTTTGGCGATAACGATAAACGATAACTGAAAAAATAATTAAGCGATAACGATAAGCGATAAAAATTTATCGCCGATAATTATCGCCGATAATGCCCATTACTGGTTACAACTAGGCTAGCAATATGCGCACAGTGCTGTCAACAAATATAATCGGTTTGGTGCACCAACATCGGGTCTTTTGAGAGGGCGATTAAGCTAACTGTTGATTTGTTAACAGAGGATTAGTCTGCGCAAGATCAGGTTGCGCTGGTTCAAACAGCAGGTTACAATTGGTACATGAGGGCTGAAGAATCCATGGATTAACTTGGCTAATCGAACGATTTTCTCAATGGGTAGGGAATCTACTATCAGTGCACTCAACCATAAATGTTCGTATCATGGCGAATCGCAGCGAATTAAAATCCCGAAAAAGTTTTATGAGAAAAAAATAATGTTAAGAAATCTACTTCACAATATAAGCTGAGACTAATTGGAGAAAACCTGTGTGCATTGTACATACGTGAAAATACGTTCTTGGCGACAACAAACATGTTCCTTTCGTACAAATGCTTTCAAGAAGACTCTCAGTGTAAAGATTATTTGGAAGAGGAAGTTCTTTGATGGATAATTTGAACCCACTGTTCCTTGCCATTAAACTGTGAACTTCGCCGGTAACTGGCAAACCAATTGATGACGCTGGTGCTGACTGCATCTTTGTGTCATCTCTGAGAGCGACGATAGACGATACCGCTGTTTCTATAAACAGGGGATTATTAATAATGATACACAAAGCGCTCCATTTGCAAGTACTTCCATTTTCTATATTTATTGTTTCTCAAAACTATGTCCCTTTAAATTGAAAACGCTGAAACAAATGATGTAATAAAAAAGATTGTTTCCATCTGTCACAATCAATGTGCAAGGCCTCGCGATGGACTGCTTTGTGTTTTCAACGAGCGTGTTGTTTTGATTGTAAAATTCTGGTGCGATGTGTTATTATCGGTTATGACCTGAAGTAACCTTTGATCGCGAATCGTTGTTATGTAACGTAGTTCTGGGACATTCTGTTGTTTTCACAATTGCCAATATCGTTTGTCATGATGTCACAAGGATGTTTACCAATGGATCTCTGATTGCAAAATCATTATTATGCAATGTATTTTCTAGAATCATTTTTCCCTACGTGACAATTTATAGGCTTCGGCTTGTTTACGATTTAATGCAACTTGAAAGAACCATGAGTCCTATGATGTAACATTACGTAACCTTCTCGAAGTTACTAGACCGAACAAATCTTCTATAAATAGTGGTGTAATTTGTGGAATCTTATTATTAGGGGAGTTGTATTATGATGAGTTGATTATTATGATGAGTTGGTGATGAGAGATCATTGTTGTAGTAGTAGCAGTTGTTAAAAGACGCAAAGATTATTGTTGATCGAGAGTTGAAGTATTGAATACGAGTAAAGCAAAATTAATGCTAATATACTTTCTGATTGAAATTAGAATCGTATGAGAAGCTGTGAGTGGATCACGTTTACTGTTACTTTATTAATTGCTGGAAGTGGTGAACCATTCGTTGGAGTCCTTCAAGCGTTTTCATATATATCATTTCACTAGTAGAACTATTCGACATTTAATTAACTGCTTTTCGGTTTAACCCATTAAACTACGTCATTGAACCTTTCCAAGTCTTTTTCCTGGTAAGAGATAGAAAGAAATCGTAACACCATCTTTTTACAGAACAATTATGGCCAGCAAAGCTCAAAAACAAATTAACGTGTTCAATATAAACTAATAAGTTAATAATAATAGCTTCTACTTTTTCAGAGACATCCGCTTTCTAATACCTTACCAGTAGGGCAAGCAAAGTCAATTAAGCAAAGTTTTTTTCTTGTAAGTTATTGCGGTGTGGTTGTAAGTAAGAGTTCTGGATACAAGGAGTAGATTTCAACATCTTAATTTAATAGGTCATTAAAAAGTCAATTTTTTATTCTTTGATCAAATTTTCGTTTCAGGTCAATAAAGTCAATGTTATTTATTGACACGTCCAGTCCAAATGCTTGAGAAAAAAACACGATACTTTAACAAATTTTTGTTCATGTTGTGCTTCATTCAGCTTCTTAACATTAAAAACACTGCAAAACAATGACGACATTTCTAGAACGATGAAGATTGAATGATCAGAAAGTTAATGAAGCGCCGGTTCGACACCGCTCAAGAGCATGTCTTTGGCAAGATACTGAAAAGCGTGCCATGGATTGCGCAGTGGCGCTCCTTCGACAATAGTTCTTGATTTCGTTCTTGATTATGAACAGTATAACCTGCTCTTGGGAGAAATGACCCTAATATATTATGTTAAAGATGTCAATATTTTTGTTGTTGATTTATTTTTGTTGTTGTTGCTGCAGCCTTATTTTAAATATAAAATACAAGAAACAATGGTTCATTCAGTTAATTTTTGTTAAATCAATAAATTCAATTTTTTTAATTTTTAGGTCAATAAAAACTTGCCCTACTTATAAGTTAAACATACAGTGCAGGACAAGCTAATATTTATCTTAGAATCCCATAACTCCACCTTGTTCTATAGGCTCAAAATACCCCTCGCCATTGGGAATGTCGATGAGTTTAAAGTTTTGGGTTTGTCCACACATCTTCATCCAAACTTTGCAAGTTGCATTTGCATCGTAGCCCAAGGAATGGTCATAGTTTCGACTGTAGTAAAATTTAATTCCTTGATGTCCAATTTGAGAAATCGCCTAAAAAAAATTTGACATAAAACCAGTCAAAAAAAAGATAAATACAAAATGCGGAGATCCGACACAACCTAAATTCATAAAAAAAAATCTTGAGGTATTTCAGGCAGAATTGGGTGTTGAAACAAGTCAACATTGACACCTGCTTTCAATTGTTATCAAGACAAAGATTAGCGTTCTCATGTAAAGTTGGTCCGAAAACCTTCCCGACATTCACACTCTCATTAGTCAGCGATCATTCCTTTTTCACACTGATTCAACGTCCACAGTTGTTGAACCAATAAAAAAAAGGATTTTTGGCTGGGATGCACCAAAATGACAGATAGACTATTAACACAAGCAAGCCCAACGTTGTCGAAAGTAAATTTACGACACTATTTGACTTTTAAAATTAATTGTTAAATTCTTAGTCTACTGTGCTCAAACAAACATCAACAAATATTATTTGATCTGTATCATTGAAGTACAGCTGTACACAGAGATGGGCAAGATCACCAGTATTGGTGATCTTGAAGATCAAGATCAAGATCACCAAAAATAGGTGATCTTGAAGATCAAGATCAAGATCACCAAACTATGTGATCTTGAAGATCAAGATTAAGATCGTGATCTTGAAGATCAAGATCACTTTCAAGATCACATTTTGTGTACTTGAAAAATAATGAAGTTTTTGATCAATGATGTTGCAAAAAATAATTACTATAAGCAACCTGGGTAAAGGTATATAGTTGGTATTGCTAACTTTTACTTTTAACTACTCGATCGCTGGCCTAAGAATTGTAATAAGTTAGTGACTGTTGCTATTAGGCCTATCAATTGTTGACGTAGTTTGCCTAGAATCGCAACGTCACACCCAAGGCCGAGGTTAATTACAGTGGTTTTGAAAAAGTCGCAAAATTTGCAATTAGTTTTATACTTTTTATTTATAATAAATAAATAAAAATAAACTTTGAACTGCACCATTTTTTACCAAATTTTAGTTTGGTTCATGTGGGAGTTTTTATTCGTGTTACTAAGCAGTTTCAACTTTCACTGTATTATGTCAATGTTTAATGCACCATTTACCCATCTGGCAACCTTGATACTGTTGTCTGCTATCAAAAAGTTCAGAGGTTTGCGGTCAGACAAACCGCTCCATACTCAGACCGTAAACAAGTCTTGGTCTGGTTGATTTGGTGCAATAAACCACTTTACATGACCAAAGTCGGCTAGAGTCCAGATTTTTTAACACCGACATTCTAGACTTTTGAAACATCTAAAATTGGGTCAAAGAAAGAAAACATTTCTTTAAAATTCACACATGAAAATTGTGAACAAAATTAAATCATTTTTTATTATACGTCAACATAAAGTACACGCAGAGATGGGCAAGATCTCCAGTATTGGTGATCTTAAAGATCAAGATCAAGATCACCAAGAATAGGTGATCTTGAAGATCAAGATCAAGATCACCAAACTATGTGATCTTGAAGATCAAGATCAAGATCGTGATCTTGAAGATCAAGATCACTTTCAAGATCACTTTTTGTGTACTTGAAAAAAAAATGAAGTTTTTAATCAGTGATGTTGCAAAAAATAATTACTATAAGCAAGCTGGGTAAAGATATATAGTTGGTATTGCTAACTTTTACTTTTAACTACTCGATCGCTGGCCTAAGAATTGTGATAAGTTAGTGACTGTTGCTATTAGGCCTATCAATTGTTGATGTAGTTTGCGTAGAATCGCAACGTCACACCCAAGGCCGAGGTTAATTACAGTAGTTCTGAAAAAGTCGCAAAACTTGCAATTAGTTTTATACTTTTTATTTATAATAAATAAATAAAAATAAACTTTGAACTGCACCATTTTTTACCAAATTTTTGTCTCGTTCATGTGGGAGTTTTTATTCGTGTTACTATGCAGTTTTAACTTTCACTGTATTATGTCAATGTTTATTGCACCATTTACCTATCTGGCAACCTTGATGCTGTTGTCTGCTATCAAAAAAGTTCAGAGGCCTGCGGTCAGACAAACCGCTCCATACTCAGACCCTAAACTGGCTAAACAAGTCTTGGTCTGGTTGATTTGCTGCAATAAACCACTTTACGTGACCAAAGTCGGCTAGAGTCCAGATTTTTTAACGCCGCCATTCTAGAGTTTTGAAACATCTAAAATTGGGTCAAAGAAAGAAAACATTTTTTTTAAATTCACACATGGAAATTGTGAACAAAGTTAAATAATTTTTTATTATACGTAAACATAAAGTACACGGTAGTTGACTTCTTTATTACGATCAACACAGAAAACTTTTTCAATTTTGAAATGGCAACACTGACCAGATTAGACGGAGACTATCGTCTTTTGTTGGACACATATTATATTAACAGTGGCTTAATGTTAGTAGTTGCCACTAACTGCTTTGTACAGTACGAGTTCTAAAAAAATGCCTTTATTTAGGAAGTAAAATTCAATTTTAAAGTGATCTTGATCTTATTGTTCTTCAAGATCAAGATCACACAAAAAAAGTGATCTTAGATCAAGATCAAGATCACCAAAAAAAAGTGATCTTCAAGATCAAGATCACGCCCATCTCTGAGTACACGGAAGTTGACTTCTTTATTATGACCAACACAGAAAACTTTTTCAATTTTGAAATGGCAACACTGACCAGATTAGATGGAGACTTTAAATCGTTTTTTGTTGGACACATATCATATTAACAGTGACTTAATGTTCGTAGTTGTCACTAACCAGTAGCGCACCCAGAAAAAAAGTTAGGGGGGGGCTAATTCAGAAATGTCGGCCGAGTGATTTGTGACAATAGACCAATGCCCATTCCTTTGATTAATATTTAAAGGCACTCATAGCCCACAACCCACCGGTTGCCGATACATCAAGATTCGTTTTCTCAATCAGATTAGAAGTTGGCCTAGTGAACCCATGCTACTAGCATCATTAGCATCCTCATCCCTACGTCCACTCTTGCAATCTTCTATAGATTTCGACTTTTTCGTCATGTAGGCTAGCCTATGACAAAATAGAATTAACTTTCCGTTTGCCAACACAAATAAGTGCGAAAACAAACAGTTTGAAACAAAACACTAATTTTGTAAACAATGGATTTGATGTGGACGTTTTTCCTACTTACAAAACATTCAAATTTAGTTCGTTTTTTCAACTAAAGTCCCAGACGCCTTCGTCTCTCTGCTCAAATATCGTATACAGTTTTACATGTCCATGTGATTCGGCATTGACGTACGGTAGCCTACATCGGTATGTCCAACAGACATTTGACCACGAGAGATCTGGAGCATCTGAACTTTAGAGAGTTAAAGAAAAGTGCCATCAAAGACCACATCATAAAGTGTTCTTTTTGCTCTGATCGAAAATTCTTTGCCGACTCATTTAAAATTTTACGCAAAGGCAAAACTCAATTTGACACCAAAATTTAGGAAGCACTGTCAATGAAGGAGCGATAGAGAGCTTCACACTCAGAGTCCCAGCATGGTGTATAACTGGTTCGATGGCCACGTGGTATTGTGTCCTTTGCCGCAGTTATTATGGCATTGCAGAAGTCCTAGTATGCCTCGTCTGCGTTGCATGTTTCAGTCGATGGTAACTTTGCAGCAGACTCATTGGTCAGGAGGCTGTATTGATTCCAATCGGCTTTTTTGAAGTTCCATCGGGACAGGAGCCACAAGTTTTGTGGCGATGATGAGGTACGGCCGGTGTTGGGACCGCGGAAACTTCTCAAGCACACGTCTGTCTGGAAGAGAGCTGTCGACACTCGCGAAGGCCAAGTCAGGGTTTGTCCCTGTTCCCAAGCGGCCGGAGAGGAAGCTGGCTGGTTCCTTTGGATTGAATAGGAGGGCAAGATGGTTTGTAGAGGCCCAGTCAGCCAGCAATTCTCCGTCGCTGCTTGTGTTGCTGTAGCCCCAGTCGATGTGCTGGCAGTTGAAATCGCCAGCGTAACGACTGGGGAAGGGGAACGTTGGAAGGGATGGTGGCAACATTTGCGAGGGTGGGGGCTTGTAGATGTTGACGATGTTGTAGTCTGAGATACAAATGCACACCCACTCAATCTCGGCATCAGTTGGAAATTAGTCGACAAAGGTCAACTTCAGGCTCTCATGCACAAACATGTGTAGTTGGAAATAGCTAGCCTATCTGCAGAGGTGCAGTAGATCTCTTGGAGGAGGATGACGAGTGCCTAGTTGGTATGGGCATTGGGCAAGCTGCTCCATAACTTTGATCTTGCTTGTTGTGTAGCCTTCCATGTTGAGCTGCAGAATGGTGGGGCGTCTGAACTTGTCCATTGCCCTTTGCAGCTGTGCCCTCCGGGTGGAGGCTCTTGGTTGACAAGTTTCGTTTGGCATCTGCTTGGGTACAGATGGTAGGCTACTCACAGGATGGGGCACGAGGAGCAAATGCTATAACTCAAATTTAAACAAACAATTATTTGCTGGAGGTGCGTCCATTCTCCTGAACATTTAGGCTACTTGATGTATCACGTTCTCTGTGGTGCAAATTGTTTCGAAGCTATTTATGTAGTTGTCTTTTCCTAATGTAATTTTACCTTCAAGAAGTTGAAGTTCATTGCATTTTTAGAAATATTTTCAGATTCCTGATGAGGGCTTAAGTTAAATCGAAAACATTCGACCGTTAAAACTATTTGTAAATATGTAAAGTATATTGTTATAATGCTCAGCCCTGTTGTATTGTTGTGTCTTATTCATACCTAACCTGTAAGCAAAATGTATAAATAAGGATAATACAAAAACTTCTTTGTTTAGTGGCGGGTTTGGGGGGGGCTTGAGCCCCCTTAGCCCCATGCTGGGTGCGCTACAGTCACTAACTACTTTGTACAGTACGAGTTCTAAAAAAATGACTCTATCTAGTAAGTAAACTTCAATTTTAAAGTGATCTTGATCTTATTGTTCTTCAAGATCAAGATCACTCAAAAAAAAAGTGATCTTAGATCAAGATCAAGATCACCAAAAAAAAGTGATCTTGAAGATCAAGATCACTTGTGATCTTCAAAATCAAGATCACGCCCATCTCTGGCTGTACAGTAGATAGGAAACCGTACTTTGCACAAAGCGCTCATGTCGCATTGCTTGCAGGCCACTGAAGAGTTGTGAATTCTCGTCTTGTGAAGCAATGAATTAGGCGATGTTCTCAGCACAGCATTGTGAAATTCCTTGTATTCACAATCATCTGAAACGAGGTTTAAATGCTGTTGCAATAGCTGTCAATCAAATCATGTTTTTTTCTCACATGTCCGAAATGAAAGACACGAGGTTGCCGACGTCGCTATAGTGTTAAAATTGCAAGAATGGCAATCCTGTGCATCATCTTGGGCGGCAGCATTTGATTTCCAGTCTAGATGCCATTGTAGCGACGTCCACGCATGAAGCTACCAGCTACAATTTGCAATACACTAAGCATGCTTCTGTTTTGTCCCTTTTGTCTTATTTTAGACCTCTGCTATGGTTGGTTGGTTTTTGAATATTTATCCTCGGACTGACAAAGCCTTGATTGGTTATTCCTGGTAGTTTCGCATAGGCTACTTGTAGACTAGAGGCTTTTGGCACAGGGCTGGTTACCCAGATTGGCAGATTAAAGTTTTCCGATTGTTGAAGTGTTGTTGCCTGAAAATTATTCCATTCACTCGGTGCCGATGAATGGAAAGCAGTTCTGAAATGCGTTGCTCAAGCGCACACCTCGAGAGTCTAACCAACGCCGTGGGATCTTGAGCCGGACGCGTAACCACTGAGCTAACGGAGCGGACCATGTAATATCAACTGCAATTATTTTTGCTTTTATAGCCAGAAATGAAAGTGCGCTCTTGTCAATGTGATCAAAGATTTACAACCCGCTCCTGATGACAGCATCAAGAGGGCAGTGAATTTTGACGAAAGAAACAATTCCATACCGGTAGTGAAAAAATTAAAAAAAAATCTTGTTTCGCAGGCTGAAATGTCATTTCTATTAAAGAAACGTTTACAAAATACACTTAATCTTCCAAATTAAAGATTTAACTATTCATAACGCTGGGGATAAATAGGAGTAGGCTGCTACATTTGCTTATGTCCTTGCACATAGGCTAATCTAGTCTTTATGTTGCTTTGTTATTTCACTGTGTTATAGGCCGTTTAAATACCGGTATTTTGTTCCTTAATTTTTGTATTTTGCTTATATGTTCAGGTGGCAGCGGAGTTTGGTGACCTTTTGTCTTTCGCTGCCTTCCTTGCTGTGCAAATTATTTTTGTTTATTGTGCTGTGTATATTTTTGTTTATTCAGCAGCAGAAAAAATAAATAAATTGAAACGTAGGCTACTGTTGAATTTAATGGACTTACTCGAAGCAGCGGCCATTCCAAGGATTGCAACACAATAATATGCCAACAGCATCTCGTAGCCTTGAAATAACCTCTGTCGCTTTTTAAGCAATTTCGTGTAAGATTACCCTGACCCTATGGTTTTTAATTTACACTTCATTGATTTGCATCAAAATTAGTTTACTGTACAGTTTAAAGGTTAATTTTTGTGACAAATACAAACTAGATATAAATTTATACTATTTTGTAATATCGCGAGTAGATTTTAGTGCATAGTCTGTGCAAAATCTGCTATCCTTCTTAGACTTTTCTCCACAAGTCAGTCCAAAAAATGTTGCCTGGCTAAACATGAACTCAAAATCTGTTCCTGTATGGGAACGTTCAAATATTACGTAACGCTTTTTTTCCGAATTTTTGACCCCCCCCCTCCCCCATGTAACGCCAACGTAACGCTTTTTTCAATCCCCCCCTCCCCCATGTAACGCTTTTTCACTACAAATTCAGCACAAAAAACTACCATTCCGTACTCGAAAGCGTTACGTAACGTTTTGCTTGAACCCCCTCCCCCCCGATGTGACGCTAACGTAACGCTTTGCATAAACCCCCCCCTCCCCCTCGAAGGCGTTACGTAATATTTGAACGTTCCCTATGCTGTCAATACACATTGTGATGTTAGTCGGTTAAAAATGCTACAAACTTGCTTGACAATTTCCTCACGCTTTCAAAGGCAAAAAACTTGCTGCTCCTTCCTAACTGCATCTACAGTGCGAACAACAAATTGCGTTTTTTTAACAAAGTTAAAATTGTAAGAAATTAACTCATGTAAATTAGAAACAACCCTTTTACAACAGTAGTTTACATGAATTTTGCTTCGAGATTCACAAACTGAAGTTTTGTTTTCACTTCGGTATCATCTTCATCAATGCTTCAAAATTTTCAAATAACCTTTGGCGTTGGATCAAGTTGCACTGATTAGGATCGACAAAGATTTGTCACCGCGTTTTGAACACAAGCTAACATTCTTAGCAGAGATTTTCAAATTCAGAATGTTGTAACAACTTGTTCCACTGGTTTTTGGGTGAGGAATTTTTCAAGACGGTTTTATTTACTACTTATAACTGCAGTAAGAGAAAGCAATAACCACATAATGAAGTAGGCATCGAAGTGACATATAATCGTTTATAGCCTAATGTTATAAGCATACCTACAGTGTCGAATGTAGCAGGGACGCATTGCCACGCAAACTACACGGATAAAATGTACATCGGTCTCATTCAACAGAGAAATGTCGCTCGCTAATTCCTGTGGTGCATGTTTGACTCTTTATGCAAACGAAGCGCCATCGAAATCTACCACTTTACGAAGTATCAATGTGGTAACTTCAATCAAGGGCCAAATGGCTTCTTTTAAAGCTTAATTACGTTAGCTTCACAAAGTTGAAGAGTGTTTAAATGGCTGCCGCAGACTCGTTTTTGCATCCAGGCAGACACCTGCTGTTTTGAAGATTTAGATACTCGATGGGAAAGCCAATTGTCGTGTCCACCTTCTTGTTAAAGACGCAGCCACAAGGCCTTGAACGGTGTCGAACCGGCGCCCTTTCGAATGTCGCTTCAAAGTTCTTCACTCGATTATGCAAGCGGACTGGTCCAGTCATCGAAATTGAAAAGGTGTAGTTTACGCTTGCTGATGGGTGTAAATTAATCCATCCACTCGGTTCTGCTAAATAGATAACTACATTCGAACCAGCGTTAGCCTACGGTACGGTACTTTATCTTTTCGTTTCATTGTTCGCAAGTGGGAAGGTTATCGACTAAGCTAATTATTGGTAACCACGCAAATAAATATTCCTGACGAAACTCAAGCACAGACGAACTCAAGGTCAAAACCGAACCAACAGAGGTTTTCCATTTTATAACGAACGATGTAAAAAGCGATGTATAATATGCTTGCTGGGATGCAATTGTTCTTCATGCTCATCGTGGAAGAAGCGATTTCAAAAGATTAACGTTACAAATAGCGTCACAAACTTACCCCCAAGGCAAATGCAGGAAGAAATTGGAGAAGATGATCGACCTTATGTGGCAAGAAACCTCAACAAAAATATTTGAGTCTTTCTTAAGCTTTGTTTCAGTTGAAGTAATGTGATAGGAATATAAACGACGACAATGTCATACCACACCGAAGATTCCTATCTGCTCTATGTAGCCTAATGGTCAAATCGCAGCCGCCGTTTAACTTTGTATTTGGTCAAATATTGTAAGTGGACTTAGGTCCGTTAAGCGTATGGATAGGCCCAGCGACAAGCTGTGGAGGAGGGTTCAACAAACACAATAATGTAAAGGTCTACATTAATCCGACATTGCAAAAACACAGTTAGTTTTCAGTGTTGTTGGGAGGAGGGGGGTAATCGCTTCTCCTGAGTACTAGGTTGCCACTGGTTGAGTGCTAGGTTTCCAAAGTTTCTTGCAAACAGTGGAAGATAATAGCCCAACCAGAAGACACGACACATTAATTAAAAAAAATAACATTTGCAGGATAGAAACCTAAGATCAATGTCTTCATGACGAGATGTTTTTCAGTGACACAAAAATCACAATGCTTGATTAAAAAATTTAATGTAAAAAAAGAAAAAAGTTTAACGATATGATAAACGACCCACGTCCTTCGATAACACAAACAGGTCATATAGAAAATGTTAAATCGTGGTGAATTAACGTCGAAAAAATATCATTAAATGTGGAATCCTTCTCCAATAGACTGAAACACTTATGCAGGAAAATAGCTGACGCTTTGGGGCTAAACGTACGGTAGCCATAACTTACTTGCTAAGTTTTTTTTTGCGTTTAATCAGCAAAAGAATCAGTAAAAGACAGTCGAGAACCTAACAAACCAACAAAGTATAGCAGAGAAAACTGCACTCGGCAAAGTTCCAAGTTACCACAGGCTTAGTCGTATCCTGTTCTTACGCTTGTAAAGGTTCCAAAGGTGACACACAAAGACAATTCATCCATGATAGAAATATCGGTTGTTGAAGTTACGAGTTGAGCGCTTTAAGGTCAATAAATTTACTTTTTGTTGTTGTAGCAAATCAAAACAAATGCTGTGACACTGCGACTAATACTAACGAAGTTACAAGGCAACCTCTTGTGCTTAACGATTAACTTGTATTTGTTAAAACATATATTTCTGCATGTCAGTAAGTGTAGTTTCCTATTTGCGGCATTTCTTTTGACTTTATCAAATACTGATCTTGTTGCATGACAGGCTTCCACATTGCCAACTAACAGCAGCTTCGGTAGAGAATGGAGTTTCAAAGCTGTGTAAAAACTACGATTTCCTGCAAAAGATGGTGAGGAAATAACATGTGTGCGCAATTTAAGCACCAATTGAACAAACTTTGGGTCGTTTTGATGAATTTATTCTGTCAATAAATTTAGTTTAAAGGAGGTAAAAGGACGTTTCAAGTTTTTACCACGCTGGCCTTGTAATGAGGTTTGAACTGAACAAACACTTTCGAAGCAGTTTAATTAAAAAATAGAGAAGTTTAATGAAATAACAAAACGATTCAACGATTTGATACAAAAACTAATTTCACTAGATTTGTGGTCTACAGTGGAAGTTTGAATCATAAGCTAATATTTTGAATTAATTTATTGGCCGGCCAAGAAACAATCACTATCTCAACTATTCTTTTTTGCATTGAGTCAACGTCTCAAAACGTTAAATCAATGCAAAAAAATGGTTTGCTAGCTTGGATGAATGGTAATCCGCAGCAAAGTTGATTCGTAGTAGAACAAAACTAAGCGGATTAGCCAGCATTCCCTGGTAACAGCGTGGTGCTTTCAAAGCCATGAATTAGGGGATTTTTATACCGTTTGAGTGTATAAGTCAATGAAAAAATGAGATTTGTCTTTCCGAGTCGCGTTCATTGCTAAACAACCTGTTTCCGGAAAACGGTGGTCCAAAAAGCACAAATCAATGGTCAAAGGTCTTTAATTAATCCAAAATTGTAAGAAACTTTAAGAATTTGTACTATTTTAACTTTCGTGCTGTTAAAAAACTTAACCCGATAGCACTTCTTGGAGGCACAATGGGAGCTTCTCCACAGTCCGAGATAGAAGGAGAGGCAAAAAGCTCCTCCAGAACTGAAAGAGGTGGACTTTATTGCACAGCTTCCCAGAATGACAAAAATTGCCTTATTTTGAAGAGGGCAACTTTTGACTGATGAGCAAGCACTTATTGATTTCAGCAAATATTTATGGCAGTCAGTGTAGAATTTCCGATATTTGACACAAGTTCTATGCCATGCAACGTTGAATCAATAAAAAGTGAGAAGTAATCGATCCGCAACGAGAAATCATCAAAACAACAAAGAAAATAAAAATTAATGAAAATATTACTAAAGTGCATCATAACACACAATCAACTTGTCCATGACGGAAACAAAATCAAAAATTCACGATTCTTTTTAATAAAAAATTATAATTTGCTAAATCTGATGCGGCGTTCATTCTCGATCGCTTTTAGGATTTCACAAAACTTGACTATTTCCATGATCGTGGTCACAAGTCAACCAACTCCACAGTTTGGATACCAGAAGACATTGAAAAGCAGAGTAAATACAATACTTGATTTAGGGAATAAGATATGTGCGGAGAAAAAAATTTGATATCTTAAGTAAATGATTCTATTTTCTTTCTCTAATTGATCTAGCATTGCATTGTGCGTTATGAAGAACGAGATACAGTCGCTCTATTTGCCTACTTTTAGGCCTGTCGTTGGCATAACACATTTAAAGCGGTTAATTAATTAAAAAGACGACTTTCATACAAGCGTTCCCGCTTGATTGTCGCTATTTTCCGTCCACAAAAGATCTTCCGCCGACGCGGATAACTTTTCACGGCCCACCGTCGGAGTTCGGTTGTAATAAGTTCTCTTTTGTTCGCTGCTGTACCGCGAGGGATGAGGATTGGACTCTCGGTCGGAAATAGCTTGAAACCTCCCTGAACCGTCGAAGCTGATTGGTTGAGGAGTGGCACGTGATGATTGAATTTCCTGCCCTTTCCAGGCTTCAGATTTTGACCTAACAGAAACAACAAAAAATGAGTGAAATTTCAGCCGAGGTGGAACATTTTTTTCTTCGGCCTAAGCGTCTTGGCATCAAGCGTGACTCAAGTAATTGCCCAAGGTGTTAGATAAGTCCAGACGGAAGCAACTGCCATAACTGATCATAAAATGCACTAACCATTTAAAGTATAAGTTTAATGAATGACAAATGTTGTTAAAGTTCAAAACAAGCAATGATTGAGGAATATGAAGATAATTGAAAAAGCTGTTAGTAGCTGGGAAATAAACAAAGGCAGAATTTTATTTTAAGGAAAACAGCACCAAGAGACTAATCAGTGAAGACTACACATCGACCTCTCCGGCAGACAAAAGGGTGAAGGGCGACATCCGCCTAAGGGACATCACCTACTGATATGCGGTAACTAACAATACTTCTTGATCAATGTGCACGTCGACTGAGTGGCCAAATAAAGAGAACTCCTGCATGATACTCTAAGGGTGGTCGGTTCGACGCCCACCGAGAGCACTCGGCTGCCTGTGACAGGACACCTAAAGATCTGCCTGAAGGTGGACAAGGATTGGCTTTTTTGCCTTCCAATCCACTTGATTCAACTTGACGTATCTTAGACAGCAAAATCCGTCATTTTCACATTGTTTCAACGTATGCAACAGACGTTGAATCGATGTAAAAATGACGGATTTTGCTGTCTGGTATATGCTTTGATATGACAAAGCGTAAAATGCTAAATATATTTGAACTTGGCCTATACAAGTATATACGTTTCCAAACATCACAATAGCTACAAGTCAGAATGTTCTAATTTAGCAGTAAGGGGGTGTGGTTTTTAATAAGTTCTCATAGAAAGTATCGTGAGAGGAAGACTTCTAAACTGCTTGCTGACAATGTCAAACCTGATCACAAAAGTTGCTTCCTTTGCATCTATTGAACGTTACCGGATGTAAATTACGCACACAACATGCAAAATATACTTCTTGTGTGCAGTGTCTTCATTAATTCGTTTTGTTCCAACATAGAACATACAAGTAAATGTGCAGCTTATACTAAGCCAGCCAACAATTTTGCACATCTGTTATTAAGCGATAACAGTGACTGTGCTTATGATGACGTGCACTGACGTGTAGAAATGACAACTGTGTTTATTGTTTATGGGAAAGCGTGACTGTGACATCACCAGGTCTGCTACTACGTAGAACACGTCCGGTCTTTAGCGAAATTATGTGAAAGGAAGGCGACAGTTAAATTACGTAGATGCAACACAAAAACAAAAGATCTAAGAAAGCGATTAGCAACAAAAAGTGCTTTTAAAACTGTAGCTCGCCCAGCAACCAAGTCAGTCCTTGTTGCATTGATTTAACATCGACAGGTGTTGAAACAGGACTGATTTGCCCTGGCGCTCCTAATCTGAAGCAAACGCCCGACAGCAAATCAGTCTGGGACGTAGAGACGTGTACGTTTCCTCAAGGGTCGTAAACGTGAGAATCCTCAAATGCGGAGATTGTTTTCAAAGAAATTTCAGTTCATATGTTAGATGGCTAGTATCTATCTTTGAATTATATACTGAATACAGTGCAGTGGACAACAGGATAGCTGAAAACAGTGGGAGAATTCATGTAAAATTAAAGAAAAGTTGTTAGTTTAATCAAATTATGAGCGATCATTCTATAGACTTTCCTGCCAATATTCGATTGTTTGCCAATGCAAATTGAACAGCCAAAGCATCTTGTGAGGGCAGTGATTATATGCAAGTAAAAAAATTAACGTTAACGTCACAAAAACCACTAAACTGCATTTCTCTCTGTAGTTCAAATTTCAAGAAAAACTCTGAACACATGCAACGGAGCTAAATGTACAAGCCGAAGCTACATCATAAAATCAGCGGCTGGAAGGTCAAAAGCGCCACCAAGCGATGTTACTAATACCTGAGTTGAGCTTGGGACCTTAGGACAGGAGTTCCACTATTATACGTTGGAGGCAGGTTTCTAGGGGCCATTTTTGGGGCAGGAAAGCCCACAGTTGAGTTACTATGGGCCTGATACCCGACAACGGAATTCCTATTCACAATCGAAAAAAAACAAACAAATTTCATGATTGTCAAAAGAAACAAAATTGTTGTATAAATAACAAACCTCCACAACCAACAAATATTTAAGCGGACAAACGTAATAACCTCACTAGGTATGACACCAACTCTTGGCACCAAATTTCACCAAGAAAAACGCTGCTCGCACGTTGAAATAGCGAAGACGATCTTGAAGAATCACTATTGTCTTGCAACAAAAATCTTCTCACTTTTTATCAACTGACTTTATGACGTCAGAAATCATGAGTACATAAACTGTAAATTTTCCTCTACAAACCTACCTTCTGTAGTCACGATCGCGTTTCTGTCCTTCGGGGTGAGCGCTCGGTGGTGTGGCAGGTAGAGGGGGAGGGGAGTTGTCGACTCGGTCGAGCCTGCGCCGAGACTTGGAGACCCTCGGCAAAGTCCCAGAATGCATCTGGGACACTGTTGGCGAGCTGGTGGACTTGCGGAGCTTGGATTCAAGATCGAACGTTTTGCGGGAAGGAATTGGGGTGGAACGATTGGGGGAGTACGCAGGGGGTGGTGGCTTCAATTTATCGCCCTCGTTGGGGGCTGGCGTCCCCTTACTACTGCCCTGTTCGAACATGGCCTTGGCTGCTCTTACAGATAGTCCTGGGTTGGAGCGATTTTTTATTTCAGCGTCATTCGACTTGGATCGGATCGGAGTTTGTTTTGTTCTTGGAGGAGGTGGTGGTGGTAGATGATCAAGTGCGGTCATGTTTGTCTTCAAGCCTTCACTTTGATGCTTAACTGAAGAGGCGGGGGGTTGGAAGTTACGTGGTAGAGGGGGGTCGGAAAACTGTCGATGTGTCATATTCTGGTTTCTCCTCTCCTGGTTGAAATCACTGTTTCCAGGTTTTTCCACTGGTTGGAATCTTGTTTTAAAACTTGGTGTGTGAACAATGATGCCAGGTGGTTTGTGAGGAGATTGAATCTTCTCCTGATCCTCCCGAGGAGAATGGAGCAAATCATCTGCGCTTGGTCGTCTGTATCCGATTTCTGGTTGCCTTTTAATGGTTCCTTTGGATGCATCTTCGTAGTAATCCTCATCATCAGAAGACGACGACGAAAGAGGAAAGAACGATGGGCCACAACCTCGTTTGGGTAAGGGAGTGTTTGGGGCACTTTTCGTCACGGTGAACATACTGACGTCATGACCTTCCGGACTCTTGGTGAGAGCCTGGATTACTACAGGACCAGGAGGATCCTTCATCCTGTTCTTCTTCTCACTTTGTGCCGGTTGTGGATTTTGGTGAGCTCCAGAACTAAAGAAAAGGTGGTGGCTTCAGTGGCAAATACCCATCCGATATTCTTTTAATCCATGCTCGCATTCAAAGACCATGCAGAACGTGCAAATAAGGAAGTCACCAGTTATTAGTATAGCAGAAGGTAAGCAGGGTCACCGAATAGCTTTACGAGAAAGTAAACGACAATAATTAAAGTTCAACTGCAGCTTGCCTGACAAGACCAAACTGCATGGAAAACATCGAGCATGAAGAAATCGAAGACAGCAAATGCAAAAACGTAAGAATTTCATGCCGGATACCAACATTATTCTATCGTCGTTAGACGTTACAATAATAGTAAGTATACATTACTGATAGAATACAGATGCAAGAAAAACAGGCCAAGTACTGAAGTTAGCCAATATCGGCACACGTAGCCCTAGCGTCGCTTAAGTTTTTGCCAGCCATAAGAAACGCGCTGGTCATATTCTGACACAAATGCTGCAGTTTTGAAAAAACAAAGAATAGGAAGTGCAGGTTTGTAAACTTGGTTAACCGGGGTTATGGGGGCCCATCAGCTCTACCCCTATCCTGTATGCTTCTTACTTCAGATACAGCCCTGTCATTTGCACAAAGCAAGCTGGTAGAAAGCTCGCAAAAAAGACCGGTCGGTCAAGTTATCACCAATTCTATCAATTTAACGTACTTTGACGTCAATAGAATATAACTTATAACACAATGAAAATAGATCAACTAACGCCACCACTCATGCTACGAAGAACCTAGCCAGCAGAAGTTGTGTTTTTTCACATCGATTCAAACCACACCGTCAATGGATTAAAATGACAGCACAAACTCCAACATCAACCAAAAGCAAGCCCAACTCATTCAACATGGCTATTCTTCGTATTTGAGGATGATGGTCTCCTTACTGATGTTAACTGTGCGACCTTGTGTGTCTAGTCCTAGCCAATAAGTTGTCTTTTCACAAACGACTCCAGCTGGTTGGGATAAGCAACTCCAGCTGGTTGGGAAGAGACCGAAAGTAATCGTTCGTAGGCCTTTAGAATGAGGGATTGATCAACTTGGCATTACCATGCATATAGCTTCCATTTATGTAGCAAGAAACAATTTGCAAAACAACGTCATACATTCTGCGAGCTAATTTGCCATACGACAATACACTAACCACACATTTCAAGCAGAAGAGATAGTATTTACACAAGCAGTTTGAACCGTTGGGATTTAGTAATATTTGAATACTGGAGGTGTTTAAATTACCATTAGCATGCATATGAAGTTCAGAAATAGAAGGTAATGCCATCATCATCATAATCCATTGTCGGTTTGTTCCCCACTAGTGGGGGTGGCCGATGCCACCGCTTATTAATTTTGCCACTAAATATGCGAGCTCCCAGACAGCAAATCAACAGCTTTTTACATTGATTTAACGTTAAATCAATGTAAAAAACGGTTGATTTGTTGTCTGGGCTAAGCTTCATAACCCCTTGTGTTAATTGTGAGGTCCGAATGCTGTTAGGTAAAAACGGGTTAAACTGGCTTGCACAGGACAAGTACCAGCGGCTGAGAAAATTAGTTTGGAAAACAGAAAAGTTTGCCAAGATAACCCGACAACAAATCAGCACCTTTTAACACTGAGTTAACGTCTGTAGACGTTGAATCAATGAGAAAAAGGCATGATCTGTTGGCTGGATAGTTTTCTCGCGACGTTTGTTCAACGTATGGGACGGTTTAGCGTTGCCATAGAAGCTGAGAAAGTAGCTACGACCAAATATTGTGTTAATTCCATAAGTTATGCCTTGCAACAATAAAACTCATAGGCTAGGCACAAGGAACACTAGTGGCTCTCAACCTGTGTGGAATGCATGTGGGGGCGGGGAGAAATGAAAATAAATTTTGAGTAAGAATAAGAAATAAAACAAGTGTCCGTGTTTCCTTATTATTAAGGCGGCAAACAGCCTAGTCACTATGTAGCCTAACGGCCATTTCATATGTGGGGTGTGTCGTTTTTCTCGAAAGGTCAGTTTTCTTCTCTGATGCTTTATTATATCAGGGTAAAAAGAAATACGTAGATGATATGTTCATCACACTTGAACAGAAGACTCGTTAATTTACCAAGAAGGTGGCCTAATTAGCTAAGCAGATGTTGCAGAAATGCAGTTTCGGTTTCAATGCAGTCTGCGGTTTCGGTTTTTTAACCATGACGGTCGCATGGGTCATAAAATACGATTCTATGACAGTTGAGAGCCACTGAGCTTAGTCAATCATGGTTGTACACAAAGTACAGTAGACTCACCCGTGCTTTGGACTGTGGGCGGTCGGGTTCGTTAAATATCGTTCATCTTGCTTTGATCCGCTCGATTGCGACACCCAGTGCGGCGACGTTTGGCGATACTGTTGTCCGTCTGATGGCGCTATTGAGACAGGATAAAACCGTTGATCATTCTGAAGTCCGTGATCAACATGATCTTGCCGCTGGAGCTCGGGATGCTGTTTCTGCTCGTGACGGCTTTTCACGGCATGCACGTGATCAAGCGGATCGCTCATATGATCGTGATGCCGGTAGTGTTCCAGCAAGAGGCGCTGTTTCAGTTCATGGTTGCCATGCCAACCGTGCATCTGGTTAGTCGGGTTAGTTGTTCCAGAGTGATGAACAGTGTTATAAATATGTTGCTGCTGCTGCTGTTGTTGCGTCGACGAAGAGACAGCTGAACGATTAAAGGATACTAGTGGTTAGTTGACAAGCAAGAAGGTTCCTTGAAGTTATGTTACCTTCCCCAGACAGCCAATCAATCCGTTTTTACATTGATTCAACGTCTGCAAACGTTAAATGAGCAACCCGTCTGCAGAAGTTAAATCAATGCAAAAACGGACTGCTTTGCTGTCTCGATAATTGGCACAAGAAAAACACGAAGAAGACAAGTGCGTGTTCAACCAGGTGCGACAACGCCATACTCTGTTAGTGGTTTCACCATAAGCAGCAAACAACATTAGAATACGTTAAGGAGTTATTCTTTGGTTGAAAAGATCAACCATTTAACTTCATTCTTTTCGGTACTGTGGTCCCCAGCCTTGCAAAGATGCAGACCTCTTCTAAAATTATAAGTTTGCGGACCCGAAAACTTCTGAAGCGAAGATAAGTATACATTTTGCAACACTGCTCATGAATCGTAGTGAATTTTCTTAAAATCAATGCATTCACAGACTCCCTTAAAATTCTTCACGGATTCGTAAGGGGTCCATGAATCGCAGGTTGTGAACCAATGTTCTAGCATTAAGTAAGCTCTCGGTTAAGTCAGTTCAATAGTGAGTTCCAGTTAAAATTCTCTTTTGTTGAACAGAATGTTAATAAAAAATGATCAAGCTCAAAGGATTCGTTAGTAGCTCCAGGTGTTTGAAGGTTTGACGTCGCTTTGACGCAATAAAACATAGAACAGTTGTAACTTCTACGACATGCAGTTGCCTGTCGAGAACATGCAAACATCCCAGACAGCGAGTCAGTCGTTTTTTACATTGATTCAACGTCTGCAAACGTTGAATACAACCAAAAGAAAATGTAACTTTATGTTTAAGCAAAGGAAAACCAATTTGCATGATATTCAAAAAATGTTCTATAAAAATCCAAAATTCAGGGACGCTTGATCATTGCAGCATTGCTCAAATGAGGGAACTTCATTTCTTTAAGAAAATTTTAGAATTTTAAAAAATCTAAAAAGTGCAAACAAGCTAAAACGCTCTTTATAAGCTTTCAGTTGGTGCTACTTTCTACAATTTTACGTTATTTTCACAACGGTTGTCCGAACAAGTTGCACAAGTAAACGCTCCACGTGTGAAGTGAATCTTACCACTGCCAATGTTAGTTGCACCAAGCAGAAGTTCAAACATGGCTTACAACAACGCAGAACAGCGCATTTCGTATGCGATGTGGCAAGCCTCATGTTGACCGAATTTACTCGGTGCAGGTAAACTGCTCAGCGAGCAAAGTTATAATAATTTAACATCTGTTATACGTTGCATTAATGTAAAACAGGATACTTTCTGCCAAATGGTTCGTAGCAAAATAAACAAACGAAACTTTATGTTGAAAACAATGGGCTACGTTTGCATGTTTTACATCTTTTTAACGTCAAACTACATAAATTTAAAATCGTACTTGACTTGTGCTGGGGGACTCTGGGTTGTCTTTGCGTCTTATACAGAAGTGGCGGCTCTTTTGGAGAAGGAGGTGGTTTATGGTGGAAGAGGTTGGTACGAGACGGTGGATTGTTCTCATTCGGAACAGAACTAGATCGGTTTTGGGAGGAAGATCTGTTTGCAGTAAAATCGTAACTACTTCTAGGGTTTGCAATCGATGCTCTGCTCATTGAAACAACTATCGATTAACAAATATTTGTATTCTGGTTGCTCAGTTGCTTGCGGCACCAATGCAGCAGTCTCTTCAAAGAGCAAACAAAAGGCTGTGGCATTCAAGATTGAGGTTTAGTTCAAGATCGCTTTTCTTCAAATTAATACACTGATGGTCTTGATACCGGTATGCATAACACCAATCGGATGTGACAGTGGCAATATAACATCAAGAATCTATTTCACCTTGACCATGTTCAAAGATTGATCTGATAAAATTACGTAAAAATTGGAAAGGAGAAGATTCGCACGAGTTTTACAATAGATAATAAAAAAAAGTTTATAAAAACATTTCGGTCAGCCCAACCAATTTCAGAGCGAAATTGTTGAATAGTTACACCTGCGTAGTTACACCTGCGTAGTTACACTTAACCAAACATTCAAAAGTCAAAACTAATGATACTTATAAAAAAAGTAAAACTGATACCAGAACTAAAACGTTTTCTCTGGTTCTGTCAGTCAAATGGTTGATAGAAATTACAAAGAAACCATAAAGCATCATTAGTTCGTCATGAAAAAGCTATTGTCATCTGTTCACAAAGACAGTTGTGTCGGCAACAATCTTTATTATTATGTCGCAGCCAAACAAACTCACATGCTGCGACCTTGCGCGTCACCGACGGCGTAAGCAGGTTGCTTCTGGTAATCGGCCCATGTTTTGTCACGTGACTGGTTCTGTCAACAAACAAATGGGTTTAAGCACGTCACAGAATTAGAACCATCTTGCTAATTGACGAGCTACGTACTACTATGTAGCCAAAGCATGCTAATTGCTAATGCAAGGATAACCTAGAAGTGTTTGAAGAAAACCACTTTCATTGATAATAATGTGTGTCCTCATATAGCGCCGTATCCATCACAGGTCAATTCATTGCGTAAAACCAATAACATCATTGAGAAACCTATTTCGAAACGAAACTCAAACTAAAAATTCTACGTCTACAAGAGTCTCGTTTCGAAAAGCGTTTCGAAGTCCTGGGTTATTTTTCGGTCATTTATCGGTCATTGACTGATTTTTTAGCAAAATGTCCGAAAAATATATAGTCAATTCGGTCAAAATGTCCGAAAAAAACAATGTTTCTCAGCGAAACTTAATGTTGTAGCTAGTCAGGAATTGCAAATTTTGGTTTGTATCAGCTACTTGAAAGGAAATATTTTCCTCAGAAAAAAAAAATGACCGAAATAAATAAAAAATGACCGAATTTTTTTAAGTCATTTCGGACAAATGACCGAAAAGTCTCAGCGAAAAAAAAAAAACAGTTTCGAACACCTAACAAATAACCAGTAAGATTTCGACTGACAAAGTATCCACACGTTCAATGTTACGGAAATATTTGTGTTTCAAGATTCTAGTGCGTTTTCATTAATTGAATAAACGATGAAATGAAATCACTTGAATTTGAAATCGAAACCAAAAAAATCAACTCTACATCAAAGCAAAACTTCAATCCGTATTGGGCAGCAACGAACCGGCTGGTTTGGATGGGAATACAGTCGCTGGAAGGCGAGGTATTGTTCCCGCATGCGCCGCTGTTTCGCGTAGTGGTTCTTGTCACTCATCTGTGAGCTGGACACCGACGGAGTCCTCTTCTCAGCGATATGGTCAACAAGAACTCGTAGTATATCCTGCAACAAGATGGTTGTAGTTTACAAATATAACCTATGTACATGCAAAGCGATCGCTTTTAAACAAGATTTCAAGGCGTTTGGAAGATGGAGATATTAATTTTGACTGCAATGCGACCATGTTGGTTAGAAATCAGACACAAAACGATACTTTCTTAAATCTTTCGACCACTTACGGCCAGCTTCTTTATGGCGAAAGAGAACAGCAAAATACGAGTGAAAGGGTTACAGTTCTTTTTAACAATTACATCTCACCACAAGTTGATCTTACCTCTTTTTTCGACTGGGCACTTGCGCTTTCGCAGACACTTGCTCTGCTGCTGTACTCGTGTATAGAAGGCACCCATCCCATGCCAATGTCCTGGTACACTTCGTTGTTCAACATGTCCCTTTGTGCTAAGGTCATTGGGCCTGGAGCGAATGGATCTTGGTATCCCTGAGTGTACATTTGATGTTGGGGATAATAATGCGGGTGGTAGGCTTGATTGGCGTACGGGTCACCGTAAGCCTGAGGGGGTACAGCCGTGCTGTAGTATCCGCTTCCTGCAACAGAGCCCGGGAAATATTGCAACGATTGGCCGGAGTTCGATGCGGTGTAAGCGGCACGAGCGGAAGTTGGCTCCGATTTCATCTCGTGTTCTAACACGCCTGGCTGTGAGTACCTGGTGCCGGGTACATTTTGACTCCACGACGCGCCAGTAATAGGCGCGGCGTAAGACAGATGGCCGTTACTTCTGTTCAAATACTGCATTCTGATGTTGACATTTGTGTCAAATATTGGCGGCTTGAGTTCGTTTGAACTTCTGCTTTTCGTAATTCCACCAGAAGCCTCGTTCTCTTGCTGCGCCCTCGTTGCAAACGCTTGCTGGACATTGTAAGTGTCCAGTTGCGGCGAAGGAATGTATTGTGGCTGGTAGCTCGATTTTAAAGTACCGGTTTTGCTCTTATAAGCGCTTCTGTGGGGCGGAGGTGGCATATGTCGACTTGGAGTTTCCGTGAAACTTGAACTGCGCTTTCTCAAGCTGTCCTTCGGAGGATTTTCTAATATTTTAGGCAGGTTTTCTGAAGGAGCGCCATCTTTTTCGACGACATGTGGTGCGCCAGGTAGGACAATTGGATTGCTTTTGACAGACAACTCTGACAGAGCACTATCACTTACCTGTAATAAACGATAATATGGTAATTTTGTTTAAAAGCCGATTTAATTTGTGACATAATGAGATACTTATTATTTTTTGTCAATTTTTTCACGTGCTGTTTAGGAGGTAATTTGTCGCAGCATTAAACCTTTCGGAACAACGTATGAATTAAATTGACAGAATAGTTTTGAAACCGCAAATCCAGCTACCAAAAATTACCTTTTTACATCGTTTCAACTTCTGGTGACATTAAAACAATGTAAAAAAGGAAAGCTGTTGAGTTATAAAAGTATGAACGATCCCGAGCTAAAGAAAAAAAAAACGAAAATAAAGTATCTCAGCCAAACGTTATAGCTTTTATATCGTTCCAACGTTACTAGACGTTGAAACTATGTAAAAATGGCAAATTGTGGTGGTTCGACCATCAAGTGCACTCACATCTCGTTTGAGCTTGGACATGTTGTAGACATCCCTGCTGTTCTTGGAAGCTGCAACAATTTCGTTGTGATTGTTCTGATTGCTGTTGGCGCTTGGTGGACGGTCCAGTTGTTGACTGCCGGAGGTTTTCCGCTTTTGCAGCCGCGGCTCGGAAACGTGTCCCTCTAATGGTCGGATATTTTCCGCATGGATGTTCTAGAAATGACAAAAAGAAAGTCCGTAAAGATCAAAGATAACGCAGGAACACAATTGCACATATTTGTACCAGAGAAGTTCACTACACAATGTAAAACGCTTCAAAATGACGCTCACAATAAAACAGTCATCATTGCTCAGTAAATGAGCGCTAAACAGTTAAGTATGCCTCCAACAAGCCTTTTGGTCAAAACTTAATGTAGAAGTCTTCGCGAGATAATCAATCTTTTTAATGTCAAAGTTCTTTCCAGTTTGCGATTAACCGGATTAATCTTGACGAAACTGGTCTTCAGTCATTGACATAAGAAAAGAACCAATGTCATTCACGCACGTTTGCATTCCTGTTCGAATACTCCAGGTCATGCTGCTCTGCGGATCGAGCGTCTTCGCTCTGCCGGCTAGCAGACGACATGGTATCGAGGCTGTCCAACGATGACTCGTGCCAACCGCGAGTCGGCTTCGACCTGAAGATGAACAACTGAACATTAACAACTGAAGATTAACAACTGAAGATTAACAACTGAAGATTAACAACTGAAGATTAACAACTGAAGAATAACAACTAAAGATGAACAACTGAAGATGAACAACTGAAGATGAACAACTGAAGATGAACAACTGAAGATGAACAACTGAAGATTAAGATCCAACTTTTGACTTCAGCGCACACCACAAAGCAGACACGCTGTGTTCGAAATGAAAAATGTTCACAGTAAGCCTGCGCGGTACAACAACGAAAAATGATAACTTCAAAAACAAAGCCAATTTCTTAGTCCAAATTTCTTAGGAGTGAATATTGAAATTATTTGTTTTAAACACAAAGTGATGTTAAGTATTGAAAAATAAATCAATTGATGAAGTTCACTGCAAATCAGAACCCTGTGGTGGATTGGTTGAAAAATCATGCAACAATCCAGTAAAACAACCAAGACAGAAAATCAGTCGTTCTTTACAGTTACTCAACGTATGAAAACGTTCTTCTTCTACGTAAATACTTCACAGTGTAGATATTAACAACCTGTTTAAGCCTGATGCTGCGAGTTCGCTGTGGTAATAGCTTTCGGAACACAGTTCCCCAGTCATGTGCTATGACGAACGAAATTCTATGTAAATGTAAACAACGGCTGATTTGCTGTCTGGGAATTCTACAATGATCGTTTTCTTCTTTTACTGTAGGAATACTATGAGTGGAAAACACGTCCCCTCCGCTACTCAGAGATGTGTCACGTCGTTCACATATTTTACAAATAAAATACCGCATCAAAAAGTTATAGAGAAAAATCTTAGGAATTGCTACCCAGACAGTAAAATTCTTTTTTTATGTTGATTCCGTTGAATCAACATTGAAAAAAAAACAAAAAAAAACGTAAAAACGACGGAGTTTGCTGTCTGGGTATGAACTCGGATTAGACTCAAACCTTGGCACTTCCCACTTTTGTGAGATCCAATTCCTGGTGACGTGGTTAGAAGAATCGGATTTATTCGAATCCATGGAGAAAACCCCCGATGAAGAGCGAGGGGAGGGAATGAGGGGGTACTGACCTCCATTACTCTTCAGTACTTCCGTGGAAGAGTTAATCCTAGGACGTTCAAACGATGGAGGAGGAGTAAGTGACCTGGAGGAGGAAAAGATTTCAGATTTTAAGATCTGTTGATATCCAAGAGGCACGTTTCATGCAAGACACCCACTTGAAGGCTGTGGTCAATATAATATTCATTTATCAACAACATTAATTATTATTCAACATGCACACATGGGAAATGGCTCCACCCGCGACCTGTGAGAGTGGCGAAGAGGATAAAAACCGCAGATCACACCATCTGCAACTATGCCATCTATCATGCACCGTGGCCTGCGCGAACTGGATTCAATTCAGTAGCTGATCGACACCTGCCCAAATAGGCAGCCCGAGTCGCCGCCACTGCTCAAGGGTGATATAAGGCAGAGTCCCTCGGCCCTTGGAGTGGGGAAGAAGATAAAGGTTCATACAAAAAAGAACAATACTATTTATCAACGCTCAACTCTTCTACGATGGGAGTAATGTGGAGCAATTTACCTCCCTACGAAGGACAACCACTACCACCAGACACAATCCCACAAAATGCGGATTTCTTCCATTTTATTAAAAGAAACAGGTCAAACATTTGAACTAAAACGCTTTTTACGCTCTATTTTTTGGCGGGTGAAATAGGAGCACTGGAGCAGTTCAAAAAAGCGATGTCACAAATACCTCTAAACTGTATCCAGACGAAGACAGAAAATGCTTATATTCAAATGAAAGAGTTCATCCACAATTGTAAATCTATTCTTAAATCGTGACAAACAGGCTCTAAACTGAACAAAATCTTTATTGAATGGAAAAGTTTCACTCACCTTTTGTGGAGATCAGAGATATCAACATCACAAGGAGCTATATTCTTCCTGCTCATCACAGCTGATCCCACATGGGAGTGTGCTTGGCTGAGGACTGCAGGAGTACTATGAGTGGAAAGGACGTCTCCTCCGCTACTCAAAGATGTGTCATCGTCCAGCAACATCCCTGAAAACATCAATGCTCTTCCGTTGAAAAAGTAACGCAATAAAGAAATGACAAAACATAATTCTCCAGACAATTAATCCGTCATTTTTACATTGATTCAACGTCTGCAGACGGTTGAACGTCAGCACACGGTTGAACGTTTGCAGACGTTGAATCAATGTAAAAATGACGGATTTTGCTGTCTGGGTCGGTTTCCAATAGTACGAAAGATGAGGAATGATAAATCGAAGACCACGTTTCAAATTGTACTCCAACACCCGCTTCAAGGAAAAGAGCAGCAAGTATTGTACTTTGCAGAAATCTTCAAACTCAAAGTTTTGTAGCTCAGGGCTTCTACCGCATCTCTTTCAGCCTCACTTCACACAAGATTAAAATGCAAGAAAACTTTGCGAGATTGAGCCATTACGTAGTTGATCACTTAAAAGTCTCAAGCCAATGCATGGAAAATAAGCTTCAAATATTGAAAAGCAAAAGGACTGTTCACCATCGGAGACTGAACTTCTTTCTGACTCAGTTCCTCCACCAAGACTTGTAGCTCCATCTTCAAACATGAGATCATCTTCAGTTATGAGCATGGACACTCTCACGGTAGGTCTCTGTCCACTTTTTTTTCGAAGAACGTTGATTTTTTCCTCAACGACCTGAAAAAGTGGAGATACGTGAAGCTAGGGCGACCATGTTGGGAGGAAAAAACATAAATACTGCAGGAAGGTGAAAACCAGAAGAGTAACAGCTGGGACAAGTAGAGATTGTAGCGTCCCTATAACAAAGTAAATCAAGCCTACTACAATACTAGCGCTTTATTTATGGGATAATTATCTTTCTTTGACACTTTTCAATTAATAAACGCAAGATGAGAAACAATTTTGCTGTTGCATAAAATATTCTATTAATAACGAAGTAATCACTAACTAGTCTGCCTAGTCATAATCAATTCAAATAATCCTTGCATCGGAACACCATTATTCAAACGTTTTTGGCGCAGCACTGTGAGCCGTTATCAAAAATCTCTGTCACAAACAAAAAACTTCTGGGGTTATGTTATTACCAGTTATTATAATCAGCTATGGGATGTGAATGTTTGTATGTTGCCGCAGTAAAAAACACAATCGACGCAAACGAAAACTTTCATTAACAAGAAGATGCAATTGAAGATTTTCAAACAGCTTCTCATTCTGTTGTGACTGTGATCAAAACACACTACCATAGTCATGATCCCATCAAATTCAAACATTTCTACACTGATTTAACGTCTGCCGACGTTGATATCATAAATTTTTTTGAGTGAAATAAACACATTAGTTGCACTGATGCAAACAGCTAATCCAACCACAAACACACAATCGCGCATGATATCAAACTAAGCAGACGGAGTCTAATTGCTATCCACAATTGAATGCGACGCAGAAAGCCTGGAGGCCACTACATTAGTTAATTGCGTCCACAACTTCTTGAATGCCGCCTGACTCAAATTGATCGAACGGTCAAACTTTGTGGTAAATAAGTCGTCAACTAGCAACGAAACGATAGCCACAATGCAATCTTGCGCACAACAGTTTCACGACGTAATGCAACAAGAAGTTGACTGTTAGCGAAGATAAGTTGCCATTGTTATATCTTATCAACAACATCTGACGACAATGAAACGATGCAGGTCAGAAACCATCCACCGCATTTAAATAACGAAACTTTCCAACGAACGCAAATTCAACAATTTTTGATTCCACGAACAATTGTTTAAATAAGGTAAACGATAAGAAAACAGAACAAAAGTTGTAACTTTCCCAGACAGCAAATCAACCGTTTTTTACATTGATTCAACGTCTGCAGACGTTTGATTAGCTGTCTGGATTTCTAATGGAGTTTCCAGACACAAATCATGCCAACATTGGAAAAGCAGCAGGTCGGAAAGGCTTCAACATAATCGACAACAATTCAATGACATTACGAAGTTTTGTTCCTTTGATGAAACGTATTTTTTGAACTTGAAGGTCAAGCCGAACAAAGGTAGAACACCCAGTCCTGATGCATGAACATGACGCTCACAATGACGTTTGCGGAGGTGGCAATCATGTTATGAGTCCTGATAAGTGACTAATAAACACACAGCGGAGTGACCAACAGAGAAACTGACTTAAATCAAAAAGCTGTGAAACGAGCAAAACGTTCGTACCTGCAATTTGTCGACAGCCTTCTTGTAAGAATTAACGCGCCTGGATCGCGTTCTGCCTTTGGCGTGGGAGTCAGACGCTAGTTTCTTGGCCGCGTTTGCTATTTGCGTTAAAATTTCAAACTCTTGCTCCAGATGGGACAGCTCATCCGAGAAATCGGTTGCTTCAGAGCAGAAACCGGAAGATGAAGAAGAAGCAGCGGTTACGGAAGTCGGATAATCCCGGTCCTGGAGAGAGAAATGAAAATGGTGTTTACTGTTTATCTGTTCGTGCTACAGGTTCAGGTGAAGGTTGTCCCATATTTAGTTACTGAGCTTTGGAGGAATGAGAAGATAATGTCCTCACTATACTAATAAACTAAGCCTTCGGCACCAATAAGAGTAGGGTGGCCAGCTTTCTCTCGGCCGCCATTCCTTCAACAACTACGCCTACCCAGTTTATTGCAAACAACCAGCTTATGCCGGGTGTCGAACCCGGTTTGCATTATTGGAAAGTCATCGCCTTACTCATTGCGCCATCCTCTCGCCACTTCTTGCAAGTTTAAGAAAATGTTTAAAAATCGACATTAGGAAATAGTTGCAATAATTACAAGACTAGTTGGAATATCGTAACCTAGCTAGCAAGATCCTTGCTTTTACATTGATTCAAAGTCTGCAGACCGTGGAAAAGACGGATTTGCTACATGGATAATAATGTTACTATTATGAGTATGAGGTACAAACTTCAAACTAAAGTAGATTACAAGATGCCAAAAAATCAAACACTTATCCAAATAAACCTATTTTTGAGAAGCAAGAGTTGAAAACTACAACTTGGAAAATAAAAAACCGACAAATGAAAAGCGAATTTAAAATACAAAATATCTAAGCTTTTAAAAACAAGAAATACTACAATTCACAACACGTACATTGGCAGGCTTATTACGAAGCTTGACTTTAAACTCAGCTCCGACTCTCTTCTTGATCTTGGGCGGTTTCTCGTTTAAATCCATGTATCGGACATACTCCGGTGGAAGTTTTCCAATGATTTCCTAAAGAAAAACCTTTGAATGTTTTGATACAGAAGTTACAAGCCAGATGCGCACTGTGTGCTATGACGCTACATAACTTAAATAAACAAACAACCAAAAAGGTGATTACGATTGAAGCAATCACGGTCGCCAACAGTACCATAAAGACTACTGGAGGAATTGAACTTAATGACAAGTAGTAGTGAAGCCATTTTCTTTTCATAACTTTCTCACCGATTCTTCAAGACATAACTTTTTCAGTTCCTGGACTTTGTCGTAAAGTCTATCTTCCAATTCAGTCCGTCGGACTCTGAGAGCTTCCGTCATTTCACGCTTCGCTGCTCTCACCTCCGGGGTTTCATCTTTGCTTCCTACGTCACATGAAATATCACATCACATGAAATCCTACGTCACATGAAATCTCACATCACATGATATCTCACGTCACATGATATCTCACATCACATGAAATCTCACGTCACATGAAATCTCACGTCACATGAAATCTCACGTCACATGAAATCTCACGTCACACTTATCCACAAGAATAAACCAAAAGCAATATTTCAGTGAGCAATTGATTCCAAGAATTGGTTGGTGGTGCAGAATTTGAAGATGATCGAGAAGGTGGTTCATTATCTGACGACAAGCTCCTGACAAGAGTCAGACAAAACGTACTTCGATCAATGCACCACCTTCTTCACAGCTAACACCTAATTCATGAAAAGATGACAAGTGCTTTCAACCAGCGTCTGAACCGTTTGTTTGTTTGTCGTATCCAGGCTTACTCCTGGTGATTGAAGATTTAGATTAAGTGGACGGAAAGGAAGCCAATCTTCATGTCCACCTTCAGGCATGCCTTTAAGTGTCCTGCCAGAGACACAGCCGCATGCTCTTGAGAGGTGTCGAACCGGCGCACTTTCGATTGCCGTTCCAGGGTTCTCACCACTCTGAACCGTGACAGCAATAGATGGAATCCAGTGGGTGGGTGAACAACACAAGAAAACTTACATCAGTTCTCTTCAAAGATTTGACACAAAATGCTTGAAAATATCATAACTTCACCAAAAAGGCACTACAAGTTGATGGGCGCTAGTCAAACCTTTCATTTAAAATATTCTAGGGGAAATTGTAAAGCAATCGAAACGGTTTCAAAACTAAAAGCGATATGACAAAGAAATAAACGATAAAAACAACAACAAACATGAACTAATTACTTCAAATTATCACCTTTTTTAACAGTTACATCGACATCTTTGATTTGCTTTTGTGTCATCACAGGTGTATCCTTTTTTGTGGTGATCAGAGAGTGATTGTTACTGGTCAGGTCGTTGCTTAAACTGGATAAACTGCCGACGCCTTTCAATTTTGACTATAAAACACAAATACCTTGCAGAAAACGGTTATAAAAAACTGCCCAAACCTTCACTTAAATATCACCACACTTGTCCAAGCGGTGAAGCAGAACGGAGTATGTTAAGGAAATATAAGATCGTAGCATTGTGTAAAATTATGATATTGATGTCGGAAGAAATTTGGTTATGAGCGGTAGCCGTAAAATTGGGGTCGTTTTTTCTTTTACGAATTCAACAGATGTTGAACCAATAAAAAAACTGACTTGCTGGCTGGGCAGTAGTTGTGCCACATAGCCAGCAAAAGTTCGTTTTACATAGTTTCAACGTTGGTAGATGTTGTAACAACGTTTTTAGGATGCGAAAATTGCAAATTTTGCTCGGTGGGAAGACGTTTTTCGAAAAAGCATTTTACTGTACTGTGAACAAAATACACAACCAGAGGCTTAGAACAACATTGCAATTACCTTGCTTTGCTTCCTGTCTAAGTAGTAGTGATGCTGGGCAATGGACATTATCCAGATGGACTTGATGAGGCCAGGGCTGCCATACCACGCGTATACTTTTACTTCTTCCGCTGGTTTCTTGCGTGGCTCTACAGACAATGTAGCTTTGGAGCCAGCGCTTGACCGTCGCTGAATTCTTTCGCAAACTTCTATTGAGAATTTCTTCTCCCGGAAGTACAAGTTTTCAAGCTGACGCCAGTGGTAAGTCTAAAAATTTGAAAATAGACCTTAAAATCATGCGATATAAGCTACTCTTAACAGAGACACTGCTAATAATACAATAACCTTCTCACATAAATGAATATTCAATTATTTATATTATTATATCAATTTAATCAACCCTAAGACAAGGTCATAAAAGTTCTTTAAAAACTTCGAAAGATCAAAGTGCCAAAGCTACTCCACCATTTAATAAAAATGAATAACGACGCAAGTAGGAAGACAAGAACATATAGAAGGGTTGGTATGACTGTTCAGGACTCACTAACCAAGTCCTACATAACCCACGTACCAGGAAAATTATGCCTCATTGGATAACCAATAACCCCTCCCTCAGACAGCAAGTCAGTCGCTTTTTACATTGTTTCAATGTCTGCAGACGTTGAAAGTTGAAACAATGTAAAAAACGACTGATTTGCTGTATGGGGCCCTTCAACTCGGAATGGCCCGTTTCGGTGAGTCCGATTCGGTGAGTCAGATCCCTTAACGGGGGATTTTTTAATTTTTTTTTAAATTATTGGGTACCGTAGCCTAATTATCATTGCCGTTTTAGGGTTAGGGGTTAAGGTTAGAGGTTAGAAGTTAGGAACTCACCGAATCAGACTCACCGAATCGGACTCACCGAATCGGACTCACCGAATAGTAGCAGACCCCTTCAACTAAATACTACATTAATTGCTTTTGCCAATGCAATAATCATCATAAGGCAAACAATTGAACAAGGAAACGATTGCTATGATCTCAGTCGTTTTGAAGTCAGAATAACAAAAGAAAAACACTCTGATCGCTTTTGTGAATCGGAAATCCAACGCGAATGAAACGCTTTGAGAATGAATGCTTTTCTCACCCATTGTTCGACTTCACAAAGCATTCTAATACTGCAAAATAACACTATTCTGGACTATTATCTATTACTATATTAACTATATAACTAGACTATATTAACTTACGGATGCGAAACATGGACAATGAACAAAACAGACAGAAGAAAGATTGACGCATTTGAATTGTGGTATTGGGGAAGGTTACTGCGTGTTCCTTGGACAGCCAAAATAACAAACGAGAAAATTCTTGAACAAATTAAACCGGACATATCCCTAGAAGCTAGAATCGTCAGGCAGAAACTTTCATATTTTGGCCACATAATGAGAAGCAAATCAATGGAAAAAGACATCATGCTTGGTTTGGTGAGCGGAGGAAGAGGAAGGGGGCGCCCGAAAACAAGATGGCTTGACACGATTGTAAATGACAGTGGCATGGGAGTGCATGAATTGAAGGAGGCTGCGTGGGATCGAGAGATGTGGAGAAAGATGACGTATAGACTATAGAGTGACCGAGAGTCGTAAACGACTGAACGGATGATGATGGACTATTATCAGTACTCAAATAGAAATACCTCTACCATCTTAGCAGTTTAATTGCATCTGATATTGTAGTTCACAACCACAACTACGCCTCGATAGCAAATTCAGAAAATGTACATCAGGCGCAGTTCATCAATAAGATTTAAAATTAGAGAAACAATGAGCAATTTACAGCAAACGAATCTTGAAGTGAATGTCAAGACACATTAAGTTTATGACTATTCAAGTGTTTTTTATTGGCTATTGTTTAGTACAGTAGTCCCCGCTTATTAAGCCCACGATTAACAGGCCTCGCCGCTTATTATGCCCAATTTGGTCTGGTCCGGAATTACTGAATGTTTAGGAGTGGCACAAAGAATCGTCCTCCACTTGATAGGCCCACCCGCTTAATAAGCCCAAAAGTTACCCGGTCCCAAGGTGGGCTTAATGATTCGCCAAGCGTTGGATTGTTCACCATTTTGACTGAGGATGTGCCTTGCCAGTTGCCAGACCCCGTCCTACCTTGATTCTAGAAATGAGACGTAAAACAGGAAGAAGAAGAAGGACTACTGTATTTCATATCCATGTGAGATGATGATGATTCATGTACAAATGGGGTGGCATTGCGTCACTGCTGTGACAAGTAGCGTCAGTACAAAAGATGGAGATAACGTAGTTGCAAGTTGATCAAATGTGATTCAAGTTGATCAAGTCAGATCAAGTCAAGTTGATCAAGTCAGATAGATTGCATTAAAACGTAGAAGGGCGAACAACCATGACAGTCAAGTAAAAGCATTCAACAAACATAGAATAGCTAACACCGCAGAAACATCCAAATGTCTAGCACAGGGCCAGACAGGATGCCAGCACATGGCAACGACGAACTCATTCCCTACAAACTCAATGCTTACATTCTGTAAATAACATCTGATTTACGTTTGCGAGATCATAATGCAAAAGCAAGATTTGTAATAGCCAACAAAGTCGCAGCAAGAGCATTCCATTACTTCGGACATTCCAAACTTTGAAGGAAAAGATCATAAAAAGATAGAGCCGCACAACGGGTAGCTTCTGAGCCAGAAGCCACATTGCACGTTTGTGTTGTTTAGATGTCAAAAAACAATCTAAAAACTTGTCACTTCCAGGAAGAAAAGTACAATAGAAGAAGATAACAGGACTGAGACAACTACTGAAATAGCAAAATCCGAACAATGTTGATAGCCATCCGGACAAAAAAAAACCGTCATTTCTACATCGATTCCACGTCTGCAGTATGTTAAATCAATGTAAAACGACGTATTTTGCTGTCTGGGCAGTTTGCGGACTCCTCATGTCAATCATTTGATTTGTCATCAATATAACATTGCGGTCAACTGCCAACCAAATAACACATACCCACCATCACCACTTTATGGTTTGTGGGTTTGTCTATGGATAGAGACAATAAACCAAAGACTCCATAGCAGTCATGCATCATTGCACACGTACAGGTCGACCCAACAACTCCGCAACAAAGACCGCAGACGTTGAATCAATGTAAAAAACGGTTTATTTGCTGTCTGGGATACACAGTAGAAGTGTAACACTGCAGCCGCACAACAGGTATTGCTACTAAAAATGTTGCAATTGAAATTAAACCCATGAACTCATTAAACGAATAATGTTTAACCGATCTCTGAAGGTTTAGAATATTGCAATAAAATAAGTTACTGAAAGACTGAATCAAGGCAAAAGTTTCAAAGTGCCAGCTCACAAATGTTGCACATTAGAGTTAGATTAATAGAAAGTTTTGCTAGCTGGGTAAAGCAGTTCGAAAAAGATTGTCAGACATCGCTAAGCTGCGATAGGTTTATTCGACAGAGATATACTGAAAACATTTTAACTAATTGATTCAACCAAATAACCAATTATAACCTAATTTAATTCAACCCGATTGTACAAAGTAAAGTATAATCTGCCGCCGCCGCCATACATTGCCTGAAACACACAAAGCAAACTTACCTTGGCTGGGTTGCGTCGGTCGTGAAAGTCAAATTGAAATATTCCCTTAAAATTTAAGCCAAGCCACCAGGGAATTCCACTTTTATCCTAAACAAATGAATCTAGTTATTCATCAGTTTAGACTTTTTCGATCAAGAAACAAACTTAAAAAATAGAAATTAAGAGGGGTTAACAATATTACAAATCTTTACAACCTGTTTGTATAATATCTATGAATGAACGGCAGTGACAATAAACATGTTTACACCACTGGTCTACATATCTAAACAAACTAGAAAGCAAAAGGCTGAGCATTGGCCGATCTGTGGTGATAATTGTAAGCAATAATTTTTTTAATAAAGCTCTTATAAATAAAGTAAAAGAAAGCAACTGGCAACATGGCTGACAACTGCAAGCTAGAGCTGTACTAATTTACTCATCATTTTACATTAAGAAAAAATGTCTCACATCTACAGTATTTGAATTTTCTTTAAAACTATAGCTGATCAAAATTAATGATTTCTTTTTCATGTAAGGTATTAATCTGATAAACTAAACGACTAAACACGAAACAGATTAAGTGTAACAGGACACAGACAAAAAGTGCAACAGTAGTTCCTTTGCCTCTAGTCTAAGCAAACTGAACGATGGAAACTTAAGACGGTTTTTCAGTGTTTACTTGGGCTAGTTAAAGTTTAACCAGCTTATGTCAGGTCAACATATTGATGGACTACATTTTCTAACTAGTTTGTTTCTCCATTGAGCAACAAATGAATGTTAATTATGAAAACACACTTAGTCCATCTAGAAGACGTAGATTTCATCTTCTGTAAGTGAAATGAATAACACCTTGTCATCATGTCACATATTAAGCCTACCTGCAGCTAACAATATTCTACCGAGACATTGCCTGTGTTAGCCCTGGTTGACACAAGCACACTTCACATTCATACGAATTCACATGAAAGCTCAAGACGTTGGGTATCGGATTTACGACAAACATGTCAAACCATACGTCACAGAGTACGAAACAATTTAATGTCGCTCGCATTTCTAGACTTCAGAACCGTAAAAGTGAATTTCTAAATTGCTACACATGCATAACATAGCACAACCACGACCTTACGAAGTAGTCTTTCCTATAAGCTTATTACAAAACTAAACTCTGTAGAGCTGCGTAAAAAACCACACTCCAACAGACCAAAACGTGCAAAACAAACATAAGTTGAACAACTGAGCTGCTTGGTACATTTAATGGGCGAAGGTATTTCAAAAGTAGCTAGTAAAGCTTTGATGATATATCAATGCCTGAAGGTGGACATGAAGATTGGCTTCCTTGCCTCCCGTCCACTTAATATAAATCTTCAACTACCAGGTGTAAGCCTGGATACCACACACAAACAACAACGCACTAACGTCTGTATGAAGACCAACTCTAAAAGCTGTGGAGTTGAGAGGGAGAGAAAACTTTTATTTTGTGTGTTTCGAGAATAGTGCGGTACAATTATACACAATACGAATAAAATAGCACCATAGCAATCTAGATTCCACATTCAACAGACAGGAAGCAGGGAAAGACTATAACAGGCATTGAGTCAGCTGCTTCCCCCTTCTTAATGTGACAAATGTCAAGCATCGGCAATACACGTTTAACTTAAAGATGTTTAGTAAAGATTAAATAAAAAATAAAAAACAATACAAATAACCTACATCGTCAAATGCTCTTAATGCAACACAAACAAAAAGCCAGATGCTTTTTCGTGTTACAAAGAAAATTCAGCAATATGCTGGAGTAAACACGAGAGAGCAAGTTTGCTTCAAAACAAATTCCAATGCGCCCCGCACAAAACAACGAAAGCAAAATACACAAAAACAGCCACTCCAGGGTTGCTTTATATGCATAGTTGCCACATATGTACGCATACCACAACAATGATAAAATTTTGAATACCCAGTCACCAAACCAGTTCTTTTCTCATTGAAGAAATGTTTTCAAATGTTGATTCAACGTAAATAAGGACAGACCTGCTGGCTGAACAGTTCCACCACGGCAAGCAGGAAACCTGCACATCCATTTGTGTGAGAGTAGAAATTAATGTATAAAATTTAGAAAAACACCACCTCAACCGCATATAGCTGAACAACATGACGGCAGACCTCAAACACAATCATCAGCAAGAGAAAGCAATCGCAAAAGGAAATATATAGTAGAATATTTTGCTTGTTGATACCAATCAACGCTTTGTTGGGGTGCACCATGGCCATCTCCAGGTGGCCATGGGTGCACCAATTTTTTTTTATTTTAAAAGCCGATTTTAACCTCAAGACAAACATTTAGAAGTGTAATTGTGACAAAATAGTGTGAAAACGACATCACAACCAGGCGGGGCGCAATTGTGCTGTTGCCGCATTTAACTTACCACAGACTATTAATCGGCCCTATAACGGAAATAATCGAGAGAGAAATCGGCTTCCTGTATGGCTTTGTTAATGTGCGATTCGCTTTCCTTGGAGTTGGATGCTCTTTGGTGACACCTCAATTTTTCAAAATTGCCTCTTGAAGAAGAGTTTGAATCAAACACGCCTCATTAAATCTGAATGTCACAACAGGATAAAACTGGTAATCATACTCAAAATGCCATTACAATGACTCAGGACAGGCAAGAAAACATGGGTTCAGTTGTTTTCTTACAAAAAGAAAATATTGAACTTTTGTACAAAAAATACGTTGCGGGGCAACAGCAGAAGACATAGTACGCAGTTCGACAAGACTTTGACGTTGTGTCGACTGAAAGCGACTAGAGAAATTGATAAAACTTTGTGAATGTGGTTTAACCGTGCTGGATATGAACGCTGTGGGCCAAGACAAGAGACAACACCACAGCATGAGCACCAGAAAAGCAGTTTCATTGAATTTTACAGAAATCGCAATAAGTCAATTGACTAGCAGCGGATCGCTTTTATACGCACATAGGAACAAAAAAGACACAATGAAAATCAATCCACAAAAGACCACCAAAGGGTTATTAACTTTATTAACAAATACGCCATCATAAAGATTGACAAAACTCCAATCCGAAACTAACTGCGATAAAGTCCATGTTTTTCTGGGCATGTGACCAAATGTGTGTTCACAACTTTCTGTATATTGACTGACACAACAAAATCCAGAGTTTAAAAACGAAACAAGGAACCGATGAGAGGAGCAAAGTAACCGCACACAGCTGCTGCAGCGTACCTAATGTACATAACCTCTGCTTATCAAACAATCATTTACTAAACGTTGCAATACAGGTCTAATGACGTTCAAGAAGTGCAAAAATACCTTCTGTGGAAAGCAAAATAGCAGTTTTCTAAAGGCTACAGCTTGACTTCCATGCAATTGTGGTAGGTTACAGGCACAATAATGTATCACAGCAAGAATATAATTCGTTAAAATGCCAAAAATACTTCAGCACAGCATGAAGATCTTGTCCCAACTGCAGCCAGCTTTTGTGCAATAACTTCTTCATAGTTCAAAGTATTGTATGTTGGTAAAACCAAAACAAATCGTTATTCATTGCAAGTGCACCGCTGCTCTCATCAGACACGTATTTACCAGCCAACTGTGGAAAAACCTCCCTTTGGCTCAACAAAACAATTCATAAAGTTTTATTTCATGAGCATACTGCTCGATTTTAAGCAAGCTTTAAAAGAACACATTTTGTTCCAACTGCTTGTTTATTCTAACTCGCATTTCAAGTTGACGGTTGATATAGACCTGACATCACAACAACTTCTCTGTTGCCCTGCTTCGTTTTAACTACACTGGCTCGTTATAACTTTTGTGACTGGAACTGAGTTGAAACTCTCGTTAATTTAACATTGCAAGACATTGCATAAACAATTAACTTCACGAGAAAGTAAAATCTCAACAAAACGACAAGTTAAACCGTTTCTTTGAGTATGACAAGAGAAAATCGGCTATATTTCAGTTCATATGCCCCAGAGCGAACTAGCGGCTTTGATAGGTTCGTACTTCTTCACAAAATATAGTGTTGAAAGTCAATCAAGCGGAGCGAGTGCTGTGGTTGTGTCACGCGTGACTGGGCAGCCCCACTAGCTGTGAAGGACAAAGACTCTCGATCGGCTATCTTCATTTCCAAAATACGCGACAATGCTGCTATAACAATATTTGCACTGGGACTGAGTTATTTTTCGCTTTCCAAGCTCAATGATGCAGAGGTTAATTTGGTGGATAGTGAAGACATTAAGCTGCTTCGTTGGTAAATCCAATATGGTTTTGTTCATATTACCATTTGAAGCAAGATAAGTTTCATCGCTAGCTTCTCTCCCTTAACGGTCTGCTTTCGACTAACTAATGCTTACCCAATTTATTAACCCCACTAAAGTCAAACCATGTTCTTGAACGTCCTATTTACAAGGCGCCAAATGGAACGAATGACATAGCAAAAATGGACGAAGCGACGCTCACCTGACTTTCCATCACCATCACCTGCCCTGAAATCAGAACAATTCTGTCTCATACGAAAGAAAAAGTCAAACAAAGATAGGCTAACAACTTTTGATGTCTGGATTATGAATATAAGTAAGCGCAGTTTCTGTAATTCAGAAGTAGCAGTCGAACTTCGAAGGCCAAGGGCAACTTAGCTAGAAGAATCCACTGCTCAACGCATTGCAAAAGTACTTTTGGTGCAATATTAGCAAGTACCGGTATCAGTATTCACGTTTAGTAAGCTTAACCTCATAATTGGAATTTAAGCTCCTGACCTGCTGTGCCTTTCCAAAGCTGAGCAATGGAGTGAGCCTACGTTCTGTATATCTTTGTGCAATGCCTGTATTGAAGGCTACCATGGTCAACATAGGTGATTCTACAAAAGACCTTTCAGTTTTTTGTCCTGCGGCTTGCAAAACCCAAACAATAATAGAATAAAAAATCACGGTCTGCTCTTGGTGCAAAGCTACATGTGCCAACTCATCAAACAACATAAGTCTCCAGGTCCACTGTATAGTAAATGCAAAAAAGAATGATTCATTTGACTTCCCAATGAGCCCGCTAAGAATAGACTCACAGATTTACTGACATAAAATAAATTTTACTTTGTAAACACTTGCAGTACTGAATTATGACGAAAAATTCCGAAACCCATATTCACTGATTCAGTCACGTTTGGACATTGAAGTTTTTGTTCTGATGGGTAAGTTTCGATCTCTCGTTGCTGCATACCATCGTATTGCCTGATAACTCCGTGAACATCTGGTCATTGCAACCCGTTTGATCAACGTAAGGGAACATTTCAAATGGCCATCAAGCCGTCAATTAATTTTTTACATTGATTTAACGTCGGCATTGCACCAAAAACACTGATTTGCTGACTAGGTGACCCAATCCACCAACAAAACCACTATTCTAAGTTGATTTTGGCGGTTAATTTCTTTCTCAGATACTGGAGAAGCAAATTCTATCTTTCCAATTTACAATCGACTAATTATATAAGTTACTAATCTGAAGGATTTCATTTGTTCACACCTAACACACGTTGGCCTTCATATATCTCGATTTAACGCAATAAACCAGAACAATTTTGTCGGCTACACCAACTTCACTGCCTTCTTTCAAACGCACAACAATGCCGTTCTGTTTGGTAATGCACTCAGAGTTCAGAGAATGAAAAAGGAAAAAAATTGAAGATCAATTTACTGTCAATAATAATATATAGCACATTCCAACGGTTTGAAGGTTGAAAGCTTGAGAGATCAACAAGCAAAAGTTGCCTTTTTACAGCGTATAGACGTTACAATGGCAATTTTTATGGGTAGGCAGCCTTTAAGTCAACGTAGTTCAGAAAGTCCATACGCTTGAGTTCAGAATATTGCAGTGAGTAAACGCCTCTGCATAATTGTCATACCTAGGAATATACATCGCGAATTCCTCAATAAAAATTCTGTTGGTGTGGGTGTCAACCCAGACAGCAATCAGTCGTTTTTTACATTGATTTAACGTCTGCAAACCGATTTTCTGTCTGGAAAGTGATGAAATGACAACCAATAACTTCTATCAAATTTCAATAAAATTCATCTCGCTTAAAGTGATGTGGTATATCTGCAACCATATGACAATGGCCAACGGAAAATTGACATCAGCCGGTGAGCACTGATATAAAAATGTTCAAAAAAATAAAAAAAAATTCGTTGAGCGTTGGAAATAGTTAAAAGTTTTAGATAACACAGACAGCTCCGAGATAGACCAACTTAAAATCTCTTTCTAGCCACATACCAACTCAGTGACGCAATGAAAAGTTTTTAACATAGCCTAACCGATTTTACCGAGAAATCCTCGACTGTCCAAGCATAAACAACGTCTGTGGATAAAAATTAAATAAAATTGCTCAAACATTGATCATGGCTCGCAAAATCAGTTCTTTTTACGTTGACGCAACGTCTGCAAACATAATTTCGTCAGATAGAAGAGCGCCGTCCCCAGCAATTCATGGTTGATATTTTTGCATCATATCAACGTCGTTACCATGTAAAAAATAAACTTTTGCTGGACGAGTTGTCGGGTATTAGGTTTAATCCTCTCACAAACATGAGTTCAAGTCATACTGGTAACTGATAAGTACACAATTCGTCGCAGGAAGAACCCATTTCGTTACTACAACATTCTCTCACATTTTCTCTTCATAATAACCTGTAGCATGAGGTATGACAACCTCTTCCATAATGCATCCACCAAACCTCCAATCACAGAGCAAAGTAAGTTAGTTCAGTAAAAAAAAATCTTTTCAAAACTGAGTCAGTGCTTTCACTGATTCATTACGTCGAATATCAATGACGTAATAGATGGATCAGTGCGCCGTTGAAACGCCCACGCCCGCTATCCTTGTTCGAAATAAATTATATAGTTCTGGTCAGTCTACAGACTCTATTGTACTCAACTGATCAAAATAAATTAGAATCTCAAAATCACTGTGCGTGCGCGTAACAACTTTGTATTTTCTTTTATGGAATGTTACAAATGAAGATTTCGTAAGGATTATAAAACGTTGGAAAAACGTTCAATTTCGCAAACAAACCATTTAAGAACGGGCAGTCAGTCGAGAAATGACCAACATTTGAATATCACTCCACAATGAGATAACAACATGTAATTTCTTGTGATGAAGTTTAATCATCCATTCATAAGACATATCATATGGCGGGCATTTTAACATGAAATACATCAAATATAGTTATTACTTTCTAAAACCTCTACAGCCTGTTTCACCCTAAGTAAAAGGGAGATCATCAGAAGGACCTTATTCAAATTTAATTCTATTTGAATAAGGTCCTTCTGATGATCCTCCTTTTAGGGTGAAACAGGCTGTCAAGGGTTTAGAGAGTAATGTATTTTGCTCTGCTTGGCTTTTTGCTTGGTATTGAGCACTTTTTGTAGTATTAATAATATTTATTGCTTAACATGGAATAAGTATTTTGTGTCAAATATTCACATAATGCTTCTCGCCTTGGCTTACCTTGATGTTCATTTTTGGAAAACAAACGTATTTCTAACGTCATTTAATCATTTACTTAAAAATTAGCCTACGAAGCCGACTATGATATAATCGTGAGTCGTGATGATAAAGGTTGTATATAAAAAATTAAAACAATGTAGGCACAGGGCAGGAATCGAACTCACGACTACATGTCGCAAAAACTCTTGAACTTTATGAAATGATGAATTTTCATTTCGTAATCACCTGCGCAACAGATGCAAAAATGGAACATAAAACGCAAAGCTAGAAACCTTTCAACACAGGAGCAGATCTAGCAAGTAGCTTTAGGGGGGATGGGGGTTATGGGGGTGACTTCAACAAAAGACAATGATGTGTAGGTCGAATACAAATACACCGTGAATAAAGTTCCTTTTCCTCTTAGGGCAGCGTTTCTTAACCTTTTCTGACTCTAGCACCCCTGTAAACAGGCGTGAACAGTCTAGCACCCCCTAACTATCGTTGACATACGACTACTATAGTACCGACAAAAAGTTTACTAGAGGCCGAAATTTTGACATGCCTTCAGATAGCTGGCAATATATTTTGTAATGAAGTGAATTGAAGTCTCTTGTTGTTTAACAAACTGTGCAGTTGTTTTAACGAATTTGATTCAAGATTTGGTATTTTACTTTCATTCACCAACAGAAATTCAATTATAACCATATGCAAGCAAATCAACTCTCTTAAAACAACAGCACAGTTTGTTAGGCGACAAAAAAATACAAAATATACCGCCAGTGATAAAAAGCATGTCAAAATTTCAGCGCCGCCATTAAACTTTGGCCTGCACTATTGAAAGGAAAGCGATGTACAAATTGACCATTTTGTTTATTCTTCAAAACTACTGTTGTCATTGGTGATAAAAGAAGTAGGAAAACCAGAGAATAGTGAAATAACATGGAAAAACTTAAGCATACTTAAGTTACTCAGCTGGGTAACTAGTTACACATGAATCAATGTGATTTCTGTTGTTGCTTATATGTGACCAATGTCTCTATTCGAGGCTTCGTGTTGGTCAAAGCCACTCTCATATCGTGGAGCAACCCATGTTGAAGGCGGTTCCGGCCAATTGTTTTGATTTGGTGCATGGTGGAGAACGCCTTTTCACACAGGCAGGTAGTCGGAAATGGAACGATCAATTCCAATGCTGCCCGTGCCAATGCAGGATATGCTGTCAACTGATTACACCAGAAATCAGCAAGCGGAAGGACGAAATTTTGTCCGACAACTCTGATTCACCTGGATGTCAATCAGCTCCTCCTTTAATATATTATCATCACTCGCATGGAATGACCCTCGCAAGACTTTCGTGGGTCCGACTTAACCGCCTACGAACCGGCGTCGTCGCTTTCGTTCAGACATGTGCAGATGGGGCCTGGCTCCCTCACCGGGATGCGGGTGTGGTGTCACAGACCAGACAGTAGACCATGTCGTCCATGACTTCTCAATCCATCAACCACCACATGGAACGGTTGGACTGAAGGCCCTGGATGATGAGACTGTCGAGTGGCTGATGACCTCATGCCCAAACATATAGTCCGGAAGAAAGCTCATACGACGAAGAAGATCACTCATGTCTGCCAAGAAGGGCTGCTGTATCCACTCTGAATAGTGGATATGAGTGATTTGTGGGAACGTATTTTGCCATGGTGGTTTCTAGAAGCGAGAGGTGAGCAACAATATTACAACAAAGCACCCACCAGTCGCACAAACTAGTCACGATCAATTTGCGTACTTGACTGGGAGATGACTAGTGACTACAATAACAGCAAATCATGTAGGCTACTTCGAAACAGCAACCATTGATATGACAACTGCTGATACTGGCAGAAAGACAAAAAAATGCAGAAAAGTAAAATGGCATTTTTGATATTATACTGCATGCAGTTAGCACCCCCTACAGACTATTCCAGCACCCCCAAGGGGTGCTAGCACCCCCGGTTAAGAAACGCTGTCTTAGGGGGAGGGCCAACCGTCCTACCTCCTGGACATGTCACTGCTACAACGGGTGAGTTCCTTATTTGACATCACTAAAGTTGTTCAGCTATTCATCGTTGTCCTTGTAATTGTCGCTATCTAGTAAATTAACGCATGACAAACAAACAGTATCGTTAAAGCAAGAACGTTATTGTGGTAGAAAAGTTAAAAACAGATCATTTTCTATCACTGTCTGACTGAAAAATCTTCGCTTGGAACCTACGACCAATGCTTGAATTTCATAAAGAACAAATAGAAAATCATTTGACCTTCATTTTGCAGTTACAAAACACACTTTACACTCTTTCTGCAGCAACATTGCAACAGTTATTACTTTTTTTGTTCATCAATTGAAGCCACTAAACACATGTGAAAAAGCAGCTTAACGCCAGCGAAACACTCAGCAACCTACACACACGTTGTTTAACCTGGGCTCGTAGTGTAAGTTAACGTTTCACTGGAAAGGCAAGGGGTGTAATGTGACACCATGTTTGTCGAAATATTTCCTTGAAACAAACAATGAAAAAAGAACGACCGGCCTTGGTTAAGCAATATACTATTACAAAGTTGTTCAAAACTGAAATGGCTGGCTTCAATCAGCGCGCTACATTTGTAACATGAGACAAAGTGTTGATCGAGTAACAGAAAGTGTCAACAATCAATCGCAGCATCAGGTCAAGTAAAGCACATTTTCTTACTTCATTAGATTCTATTTGAATACGCTGAAGACGCTAGTATTGTAGAAAATTCAGTTCTTTATTATAATAAGCGATTACATTGTACAAATGCAAGCATTCGATACATGGAAATCACTAATGTCAGTTAGAACTACATTTAATTCAGATGTCAACCCAGCTAACAAAACCTGTCCGTTTTACATTGATGCAATGTCTGAAGACGTTAAGTAAATGTAAAAGGACGGATTTTGCTAAGAAGGGATTTACTTAGGACTTTTTGCTGAGGTCGGGCAAAAAAGTACGGATTTTAATTTGACGTCTTTTGACGTGAAAAGAACGGATTTTAATTTGACGTCTTTTGACGTGAAAAGAACGGATTTTGCTACCTGGGAATACTAAAACCAACCAAAGCAGCAATATGCGTCAAAGTGTGGACAAATAAACTCACCCCTGGAGGCAACCTCTCAGACTGCAAATCAGTCTGGATTATTACGTGACTTGGATTTTATGCAGAAAGACAAGTTGATAGACAAGCGTATACTTCATAAAAATTACAAATTTCATAACATTAAATTTATCGGACTGCCTATCTTTGCCAGAGTATCGCACCTAAGCAGATTTGACACTGGTTAGACATCTCATCGTATCATATTGTATACTAGCACAATTCTGCTTTGCAAAGCGATGAGAGCAACGCATGTGATGGATACAACCCTATATAAAAACAAACATCATGATAATATACTATTATTATTAAAAACGTAAAAAACCCCAAAACAAACTCAGTAGAATTCCTTCTAATTTGTTATCATTTAATTCGTCAGTTCGCCTTGTTCGTCACATTTTTCTCGGTCTCTGCAGAAGTCGTTATAGTTTTGATCTGTTTGCACAATTCGTCAGCTCGCCTAATTCGTCACCTTTTTTAGTCCCCTAATGGTGACGAATTAGGCGAATTCTACTGTAATGGAATTCGTACTAGTGACACAAACACACCAAAAGTACCGACAGCAAGTAGAAGCCCTCCAACTAACCTTAACTTTGTAGTAGTGTATTCCATAGGTAGGTAATGACTCGGCACAGATCATGTAACTGAAAGAAAAGCACCGGTATAAAGGATGTTTAAACAGGAAGACGTTTAACATACAAAATAGAGAGCATATTACAGGCAACATTCATGCACTTATAAGAAGGATTCACAGCGATCCAACATTCCCAGACAACAAATCAGTCATGTTACATTGATTCAACGTCTATATTTGTTGGCCGATTTGTTACGTGATTAGCAACGACACTTGTTTGTTGGTTTTTTAAGGCACATTAAAACACACGCCCCAATAGCTCAGTTGGTTAGCGGGTGACTTCGTGAATGAAGAAGTTTCAAGATCAAGCGGCGCTAGTTCGACTCTTGGGGTGTGCGCTTGAGCAACGCATTTTACAGGGTGAACAGAATGTCCTTGGATCAACTTATAAACAACTTATTATTAGAAAATAAATAAAATTTCATCAAAAAAATATCCCAAAGAGAGCTTACAATATGTACTAAAAATAAATTTCTTTATTTTCAATGTGACCGCCCTTCACTTAGATAATTCTCTCAATTCTTTGTTGGAAGTTTTCGTCCGAAGCACGTAGCTCTTCCTGGGTATTTTGGGCCATTCCGCAGGAGTGATTGCTTCAGAGCATCAACACTTGGCTGAGCAACGAAACAGGCCTTTGCCTCCAATAACGACCACACACAAAAGTCCATGAGATTCAAATCATGCGATGAGGGAGGCCACATTTCCTTGCTCCAGAATCATGGAATTTGGCGTGAGCACCAGTCCGGAGTCTTTCTTGAGGTGTGGAATGGTGCACCATCTTGTTGGAATGTGAAGAGCTGATCTTCGTAGTGTTTCTTCATCTCTTCAAGCGCTGGAACTAAAACATCGTTGACGTAGCGATCTGAATTGATTTTAACCCCTTGTTTCACGATAATCAGAAGAAACTTCCAAGTTTTGGAGATGGCGGTTCACACCATGACAGAAGACGGTTTTTGACGGCGGTAAACTGTTCTCACAAAATCCTCAATATCTGCTGAAGTGAAGACTTTGCATAGAGTTTTTCGTCTGAAAAAATGATCTCTTGCTCTGCGATGCCTGCCTTTAGTTCTCTGAGAAGAATGTGTGCTCTTTCAAGTCTCTTTTGCTTTTGGAGAGGTGTAAGGAACTGCCGTTTTCTTATCTTGTAAGGAGACAACTGAAGATCCTTATCCACAATAGTTCTCATTGAAGTGTTGCTCACATTCATGTCTTTGGCCATTTAACAGATGAATCTGTTTGGTACACCCTTTTATGGACAACCTTAACCACGTTCTTTGTTTGAGCAGTGTGAGGTCTTCCACTCCTACGACGATCTTCAGATGCACCAAGTTCCTTAAATCTATTCACAACATGGTAATCGGTGGATTTGGCAACTTTTAAGAGCTTAATGATCTCAGAGTTGGTTTTCTACGCGCCATCAGTCAGCACGATGGAGCTAATGGTGGCTTCTCTTTAGCCCATTTTAGACCTTACAATAATAATGCTTACAGTTAGACCTAAATTTTAGAGAGCTTAGCAAGATGTTTAGCATACTAAAAGGCATGACATTCAATACGTTTAATTATAAAATGAACCAAGTCCAAGGATTTTCTGTTAACCCTGTAAGGACTGCTCTCCATTCAGCGGCATCTAATGGATGGAATAGTTCCCCGGCAACAACACTTCAACAATCGGAAATGTCACTCTGTCAATCTCCATCTTCTTCATCGTGTGTCACATGGCTGTAGCCCAGAGCATCACGCAACCTACTGCTCTATCGTTGAACTCGGCCAAACCCTGTGCAGAGCACCTTACTTTTAGAACAGGGCAATCGAGGAGATGTTGCACCGTTTGCTCCTGTCCACATTTACAACTTGTGCTTCCCAAAGAATATCCCCAGTGTCGCATCAACGTCTTACACCTTCCAATACCAGTTCTTAAGCGGTTGAGGCATCGCCAATACTTCCAGGGTTCACGCTGTCAATCTCGGTAACCGAGCCTGCGTCAGTGATTCAAAGTCTCTACAAGTATGCGAAACTGCCAGGATTAAGCTCTGCAAGACGGTTTCCCAGTCCGAGTATATTAAAATTCAATCAATCAAACTAAACCGAACATCTTAGCTTTTACAAGTCCTCATAAGACAGTGGTTGAATTTGCATAGCCGGCTTGCGGCGCTAATAGGATTTGCAAGCATGAGTGATTTCGATGCGGTGTTTGCATTTGCAGTGTTTTGCTCATGGCCGTTCACCGCAACTGACAAACAATTTGCTAAATAACTTTGATTGATATATAAAAAAACAAATTTTGAAATATAAGTTGCCATCTTAATTGGTAATACATCAATACATCATTGCCAAGATTCAGATGCTAGCAAAGCATAAAACATTTTTTTTTCCGATCTGAGTAGAATCGACCAACCAGGAACGACCCAAAGTACGTAATGGAAACGTTGTCATCTATTTCGAGCATGCATCTTCATCATGACGAGAATAAATTAGACGACGTTGAAACCATATGAAATAGATGACTTTTGCTGCCTTGAGTCACAATGCTTGGTAGGAAGATCAGCAATATCCCAGACGACACAATCCGTCATTTTTAAGTCTGCAGACGTTGGATCGATAAAATGATAAAGTCTGCTGTCTGGTAGCATTAACGGTGTTTTCTGACCAACTGTCACATTTCATCATAAGCACTTACTTTAAAATGCACTTTCCTTTGCTCTTTCCTTTCAACTCTTTGTACAGCGCCATCACACTGGTTTCGCTGCAACGAAATGAAGACAGGTTTATGATTGACTTGGGCAACCAATGAAAACTGAGTGCAAGATTGACAGCAATTTATTCTGATTTGATATCTAACCTCGGTGACATGGAGTTGCTATGTATGGCTGTTCAAATTAAAAATATTTTGGTATTCCAAAACATTTCGACTTAGTTCTAAGTAATTTCATTGCGAAAAAGTTCTTGACGACTGTATAAACAGCCCTACTACGATGATATGAGGTCTTATTTGATCTTACATGCTTTGTTTAATTGGGTTTAAGATTTTTGTCCATAAACCCTAACAATATAAACTTTAACCTTCCAACGTGCAAACCATGAAACGTCATTGAATCATAAAAACATGAAAAGATTTTTTTCCATATTTACAACATAGACAGAAAGGCGAAGAAGTCAATCTAACCCATGTCACTTAGCGTCCACCCACAGACAAGGTCGCGTGCTAGGTTTCGGTAAGCGTCGAACCGGCGCCCTTCCGGGCGCTTTGTCGATGCTCTCACCGCTTAAGGTCGTATAACAACTTCCATCGAATCTTTTGAAATCCAACCATTACTGAAAATACCCATTGTACCAAACTGAATGGTCCATTTCATGACCAGCCTTCAAGTACTTAAACTTGTCATGAGCTACTAGAAATAAAAAAAATGGACTAACCAGTTCTTGGAGGAGTGTTCCTGTAAAACTTTGTTTGGTAGAACTGGTAACTTTCGAAGATGCTGCGCAGCTGTATCGTCACTGGAAGGGCAAAAATGTTTATAACAAGAATCGAATCTGGAGAATGAACTGATTAATCGAAAACAAAAACAATCCAATAAGGATTTTAATTGTACAAAATTATGCTAATGTTCAACTATGGTTCAAACTCAAATATATGAAAGTAGAGAATATTGACAATAATTAAGTAACGTCGTCTGGGCAACACAGTACACACACAGTAAATGTGTTTGTAAACAGTTTAACTACGTTCAGCCCTCACTTGGGAACGTTTTCACAAAAGTTGAGTAAACAAGAAATTATAAAGTTTGGTCAATGGACAAATTATATTAAAGTTTTTGCAATTAATCTACACACTTAGCATCCGAGATGACGGACTCAATAGAAATTCAGTTAACTACCGCTGTCCATAACCCTAACATCTAAACAACGTTAAAGCTGGGATCGACAAACAGCTAACAGTGGTTACTCTGCTGCTGGCATAAATCCCCAGGAAGTGCAAAGCAGATTAGCGAGCAATCAATACCAGGCCGCCAATCGTGATAAGCATATTGATTTTAAGATGAACGGTTGAAATACTTGAACACAAATTTCGCAAAAAGCAAACTTTGGTGGCTGCTCGACTAGAAGACCTTCCAGGTCACTTCGCAGCCACCCGTTACAGTATCCATACATACTACGTTATCGTTTGTTTTATCTGACTCTGCTGAATATGTGTATACTCGCAACAAAATAAATGTCAATCAATCAAAGGGAAAAAAATGGTAAAAAGATCTATAATTTCATATGGAATTAAATTTTACTGGTATAAATATATCATTCAATAAAACAAACATAGGAAGCCAGTGCGAAGTTTGCCACCCCGGTGAAACTTCATGAAAAAACTGCAAGTTAGTCCGTGACAACAGCGGCAACCGTCAACTTAAAATTTGGCAAAACTTGTAAACGCAAACCACGAGTTCGCAACCGGGTGTCATTCACCTAAAAGGGGGTAAATAGATCGAGCAAAAATGACAGAATACATAGAATACGTGATTAACCCAATTTTAGCTAAAATAACTGGTGTGGGGTAAAGTTATTATATTTAAAAAGTAGGTAAGGAGTAAACAAGATTTAGAAGGTTGAGATCTAAGAACATTTGATCCGCACAATAATGACTCACTCTGTGTAATCGCCGTAGGTAATCTGAAAAAAAAACATCAAATGAAACTTTTTGCAAGAGCTGGTGTAGATCTAACGACAATCCCATGTGGAAGCGAGCCACAGCAAACGGAGAGTTCTAATAAAAGGCAATAGCCGTAAAACTTTCTTATAGGTTTACTTGGTTATGATAGCAAGGGTGAAACTTACATGGAACATTCAGCAAACGTTTAATTTGTAACGATTTATATTGCCTTAGAATGCACGTTTTATGAAGCGTTGTATTAACGTAAATAGATGCAATATTGACGCAAATGCTAGTGAGGCCGTGTCTGCTCTATTGGCACGTGAAGTTTGGCTGTGGCCAACCTGTGTCTCGTCGTCGTGTGAGCCTCTGGGGCCGAGGATCAATCCTTTCACCACCCCGGATCACAATGTTTCCGGACTACACTGGAAGGCAACTAGAGAGCAGCCAGTCTGGTTTTATTATCCAAGACACGCAGACCTTCCACTCCATTAGGTGGCTTGAAGATGATACAATCGTTGATGATGTGGTCTGCCGTCTGTTCCTCGGCACCACATTCACTGGAAGAGGCCATTTCCCATTGGTGCATGGTTGAGCGGAAAAACCCTATGCCCATACGTAGATGGCTGAGGCGCACCCACGCGTGTCTAACAATAAGCAGCAAGAAAAAACACACTTTTTTTCCACACAGCTTATAATATTGATGATGTACGTTGTACAATGTACAGTCATTGATGATGTGGTCAGAGGAGGAGGAAGAGGCCATTAGGACAAGTTGATGTGCATTAGGCCACCCAGTGGCTGATGCACATCAATGTCAAACATAGCTATAGAGAGCCTCCTAGTGGTCTGGAGATACACAGAGGGGTGTACGGAAAAACATAACTTCGCTTTAGTTTAACAGATGCTCGTTTTACATTGTTTCAATAACGCGAGAAGCAGCCACAATGCTAAAGTGCAGCTATATAAGCTTGGTCTTCCGTACCTGCAAAGGAGCAGTAACTGATGCAGAACAACAAGGAATTACATAATTTTCATACAGCGGACAACCACACATATCGGTTCAACACAAACCTATCTCATGAGCAAGAGCCAACAAAAAAAACTATTGGACTTTAAATCAGATGAACCGAACTAAAGAACAAGCCGGAATGCAATATCTATGAGTATTGGTTGGATCATCACTGGATCTCATTTCGTTTTAGTCACTTTTCTTTGTTTGAGCATCAACTGCTGAACTCTGAAGCCTAAGATGTATCCATGCAACATCCCCGGAGCAAAGGCGTTTGAAGACAACCTGCGAGGCTTCAAATTCGTCTAAACTTGAAATACGATTCTTCAACCGTGGACGTGCTATTACACTATTACAGCGACGTCCACGCTTCAATAAACTAAAAATCTTTAAAAAATTGATTACCTGCATCACATAAGCTGCTAGTTTGAAGACAATGTTGCTTTCAACTTCGAATTGTCCCTGAAAACATCAACATTCTCAATACAGCTGAACATGGAAGTGACATGAAATGAGCCTCAGGTCTCCATTTGCAAGTCATGCAAGAAGGAAGGTGGACGTTTTCAACACATATCAGTATAGTTTGAACGTGCTGTAAATAGGGGTGTTCAATTTCGATTTTCGATTCGATTTCGATTAAGGTGATATTCGAAATTCGTTTTTCGTATCGGACATATTCGAAATTATAGCCGCCCTTTTGGCTGAACGCGGTTGAAAGTAACGCGAGTGGCGCGAAATCTGTCTTGTCGCATTTTGCAAACGAAAAAGACTTCGACGCATGCGCATCGTCGATCACGTGACTATCACACGCTCTCGCTGGTCCAACGGCCAGTCGTGCACCAGGGATGCCAGGTTGGCATTTTTAATGCCAAATTTCACAAATTTCTCAAGAATGAAGATAGCTAGGTTGTGCAATAGCAGAAAGTGTAGGGTGAGCTTTGTCGCAGTTTTATCCATTTTTTACCGAATCCATAGGCGCCTAAGCCGTGGGGGCAGGGCCGTAGCCAGACCGCAGAGCAAGGGGGGGCAACTTTTTTTTAGGGGGGCCCGAAAAAATTTAAAGGGGCAAAATCATTATAATTGCAGCTGTTGCTCGAGAATGTTGAGACTTTGCCAAGGGGGGGCGACATTTTTTTCAAGGGGTGAGAGGCCCCCTTGGCTGCGGGCCTGCGTGGGGGCAACTTTTTATGCTGTATTGATACATAAAACAATAGATGAACTAGCGATCGGCAGCAGGAAAACACTTTTTGAATGCAAACCGCAACAGCTTCGCGATAAATAATCTCTAGAACGAGTTGCGATGCTACAATCCAACACCAGACAACAAAATCTGTCATTTTTACATTGATTTAATATCTGCAGACTTTGAAGCAATCTAAAAATGACTGATTTGCTGCCTGGGACATAGCAAAAATCTACCATTTTTTGTCGATTCAATGTCATCAGATGTTGAATGCACCCAAAAACAACATAATTTGCTACGTAGACGGAGCGTGCGTTTAGCTTAATGCGCTTGCAAACATACTCGATGTCGCTTTCGGGTCGAAACCTCTGCACTCTGCAGTGAAATGTCGCGGCAGTGAATCGCTCGCTGTGAAAATGAACTTGAAGTGTTTGGGATCCCAGCGACCTCGGCTCCAGCGGAGCGATCGTTTTCAAAAGCTGGCCTGACCGTCACGAAACTGAGATCCGACTGACGGGTGACCATGTCGATCAGCTTGTGTTCATAAACACCAACATGGGCCTGGAGCTGTAGACGTTATTTTGTGTTCTTTTTTCGCAAATTTTCATGTCTTTTTTTCGCGTTTTCTAGCGAATTTTCATGTCGTTTCTTTCAATAAAATCACATTTTGCAATTTGGTGAATAGTTGTGATATTCGAAATCGAAATTCGAAAATAAATTGAATTTCGAATTTCGAATATTCAAATAATCGAAATTGAACACCCCTAGCTGTAAATTAGTTAGGGATCGCTTGAATTGATTAAGCAAAGTTACAACTCCACGACCAGCTTGCCGACTGATCAGATTTATTTAGGCCCTTTTTAATTGGTACTTTAATCAAAAAGATTCCGGACAGAAGCCGAACATGTCATGTCGTTTCAGAAAGAAAGTTGCAAACCTTTCCATAGCTGCGAAGGTAATGTGCCACAACCTGACACCACAAGAGCGATGCGGCAACGAAGTAAATATCATAAAAAATTTGACACAAGAAACTTGTGAAGTGTTGGAAATTACAAGTTTAACTTCCGGTGTTTCATTGTATGCAATCAATTGTAGCGTAATCATGCATGAAAATCAAAATGTAATTTTTCTTGATGAGGAATCGCGTCCAAGCTAATATTTAGAAAAAGGAAGCGTTCATTTGTTGCGTTTTTTTTCAATAACCACTGAACAAAATGACCTTACGCTCTTGGACCAAACAAACTTCAAGACAATGGGAGCTTCCTGGTGGACAACGTGAGTTGTGAAGCAAAATTGTACCAAGTTTATGCAACCCATAAGCTGCATTATCGCTATGCAAGGTGACTGATTTGACTAATGTTCTTCCACGCACTACCAGTTTCTTTTATCCCTTAATCTTCAGTGCAAAGTCAAGGGGTTGAAAAAAACGCTTTGTTTTCGTTGAAATAACGTTCCGAAAAGTTAAATGAATGCAAATCTCGTCAAAATACACGCCTGCCCATTGTGGCGAAAGTGGCGACCTTTCCGTTTAACCTCTAAGCACGAAGATAACATGTGTTAACCAGACAGCAAAATCCGTCATTTTTACATTGATTCAACGTCTGCAGCCGTTGAATCAATGTATAAATGACGGATTTTGTTGTCTGGGGGAGATTTCGTTGGGTAATGGCATTGGCGAATTAATTCACATCAGACCACAACATTTTCATGTTTCTTCTGAATCACATAACATTTTTAACGATATGTGATGTAATTAACAGCGTGCAAGGCAGTTAGAATGTATTGTGTTGTGAAGAAAGTAAACATGGTCCAAAAATGATTCAACGTCTTGGTAATAAAAAGTATATGTCACTTTCAAATTAAATTTTCAAAAAAAAGGTAAACGCGATTAAATTGATTAAAGAAAATCAAAAGTTTAATATACATAGATTATAATATTAGTTTAATATATTTAATATAGATTCTACTAGAATAAGGACCTTCTGATGATCCTCATTTAGGTGAAACAGGCTGTCAAGGGTTTAGATAGTAGTTACTATATTTGATTTAATTCGCTTTGCTTTGCTTTCTGCTTGGCATTAAGCACTTTTTGTAGTATTAATAGTTTTCATTTAATATAGATTTGTAGATATTTAGATCACAAGCAATATGTATTCATTATTTTGAAAACGAAATTCTAGTAGTATTCCTACTCTCACTTACTTTGTATATGAGAGATTTTACTTGAAGAAAAAACAACTCAATTGTCAAACTCTGTTTCAATTGTGCAACACTCTCCACATAAAACCTGGAAAAAAACAGAAATTATATTTTAGTTTGTACTTGTATCAAATCAAATTGTTTCAAATACCTTTACCGCATTGATATGTGTCAAAGCATTAATTACACAACCTTTATATTGAAAAATGTCTATCAGGTATGTTGTGGCAAAATTATGTTCTGTGAGCGAAGAAAGCAGTGACTAAAATTGCCGGGAGCGTTCCCGATACGTAACAGCGGCCGTTAAACCATAAAATTGATTAAGTCAGGGCTTTTCCCAGCTGTCATAGTGCTAAATAAATGACCTGCATCACATGAAAATCAATTGAATCACGCGTACTATTGATCTGCAGCCACATTTCGATGCAGCGGGCGTTGCAATCATCCAAAAAATAATTCCGAAATAGAATGTTTAAAAAAATGTACCATTACAAAAAATAATACAGCTTATACAAAAATAAGCTGACCAACAGCTTCTATTTTGTTCTTTTATTTATATAACACATGCATCCACATCAAGGCTTGTTGTCTGTATCTGGATAAGCATTTAAATGAAACTACAAAAAAGTAAAAAAGATTAGAGTGTTTTACTTGACTGAAAATTGAAATTCAAGTTTGTAATTTGACTTCTTGATGACGTCATGTTCCAGAATTCGTTTGTCATCTTGAAGCCACAGATGATGCCCTCTGCAAAGCAAAGTGTATCAACTCGTTCAGACTGTGCATCAAGACAAAGACTTCGTTGATTATCCTAAAAAAATCTTGTCTAGCAAAAACCAGAAATGGTCCACTTTAATAGGGAAAAATAAACATTTGCGTGATTTCAGCTGACAAAATTGCTCCTTTCTACATTGATTCAACGTCTGCAGACGTTGAATCAATGTAGAATAGAGCAATTTTCCAATAGGCATAAGTTCAATAACAACGGTTCCATACTTCTAACAAAAACCGAACAACATTTCCAAACAAAAGGTTCAGGCAGAAAACACCAGACTGGCACTTAAGATTCAAGTGGGAAGACCAAAATACACGGTCGACTTGTTTAGCAAACAACGTGAACACTCGCCCGTCGCTTTTGTAAGAGATTCCGAAATAGTCTTTTTCTTTCAGCTTGAAATGGGCGGCAACAATATCCAACAAATCCCTTCCCAGTAGCTTGGGCTAAAAAGAATAAAAAGCTGATTAGTTCAGGCTATCTTAAAGAACGGTTATTATCACAAATAACGGCAAGACACAAGAAAAGACCACCCCTGTAACGTGAATTTGAATATGATATATTTGTAAACTACACATGAAGATCAAGGCTAGAGAAATAAAAGAGCTTTAATGTCAAATTTCACAGAAGTTCCATGCTTGATAGGACATTTAATCACTTTGAGGAGATGTTTTTAAATGTTGCAACAGATTACCTCCCTTAGGTTCTGCTTCAGTGAACGCAAACATGGAAAATCATTGAGCTCAAGGTCACACGGTCATGGTTGAATGAATAAACGTATACAAATAAAAAAAAATCCCCAACATTGTTAAATATTTGTAATTGAATGGGAGAGGGTTCGACAGAAAAGACTTAATCGGGGAAAAATCAATTTAAGCACCTCAGCAATCTGACCTACTCTCACACTTGATCATGAAAAATGTAGGCCTTAGTATCATATAAACGTATTAGGCCTTAAAGTTTTTAATTTGGAAATCAAAACGCATACCCCTTCCTCAGACGGCATATAAATTTTCAAAATTTACGTGAGTGAAACCAATCATTAGAAAACGTGTAGCTTATCGCCAGGGGCAACGTTGAGAAATTCGTTCTGTGATCGCCTTGATTACCTCTTCATCTTAACCACAACTTTATAAATCATTAAGTCCGTTTAGGGTAAGCCATCTTTACTTCACTTCAAAGACATGAAATCTCGTTGCATGTATTGTGCGTAGCTTATAAGCCATAGCATGTCTCATATGACACGCATACTCCTTGTAAAGTAGGTAGCTGGCATTATATACGCAGAGAATATGTCAGAAGAAAATCTCGAAATGTTGCTAGAATGCAGATTATGGCACAAATACCCAGCCCATGCATATTTAATAGATATTAAAGGAGGAGTTTTGAAAAATTGTAAGTTTGTAAGCTATTGATGAATTCTTGCATTGGCATCAAAGTACTTTGTGATGCACTGACCATTGACATTGTGTAGCAATTGTGTGTAGGAAATATATGAATCAAATCCTGTGTGACGGAACAACCAATTGCATTAAATACGTTCAAACATTTTGATTATTCAAAGCACTGACTTTCCAGACGGCAAAATCTTTCATTTTTACATTGATTCAACGTCTGAATGTAAAAATTACGGATTTTTCTGTCTGGGCACTGATTTGGTCCATCAGCTGCGTGAGCAAAGGGAACGTTTTCAAGAAACGGCAATTTCTTCGTTCTTAGCGAGACAATGACTCAATAATAAACAGTCTCCTAATTCAAGGTCATTGAAACGGTGAAACAGGGTAAAGAAATTGCTTTGCAGTCCAAACCTCGATTTCACAAACAACAGCGCACTGTTACATCAAAGCAACGTACATACACGTAAAAATCAAGCAAATTTTCTGTGATGCAGTGACGTTTTAATCAGAAACAAACCAAGACAACCACACCTGAATGACAAGTTCGAGTTTCCTTTCATTGGGCAAGTAGACGCAACACTTCTTTCCTTCTGCCATTCTTCAGTTTGCTTTGTGTGGTGGATGGTACGCAGTAACCCAAAACTGTCAAATCGTTTTCCCAGCAAATCATGCTAGCAGATAAAATGCTAGCAATTAACCTTGTCTAGCTTTCTGAAATAGATTCAGGTTCTTTGATAAAACTAAATATGAATTTTTTGACAAGTTTAATACTTTTATAAACATGAAACTCAATACGTTGTAAAACTAGCTACCTCCTTCAATGTTGCAATTACAATTCTAACAGAATCAATTGCACAAGTAACAAAGAAACCACAATTACATTAATGTGTTTTCTAACACACTGACATGCACGCACGTTGTACTTCACAACTAGTCGAAACCGTAGTGCTGAGATTCTCGCAGTCCAACTCTACACCAGGGGTGCCCAAAGTTTTTTTTAAAGCCACATTTCGCTTTTCGCGAGTCTTGGCTGCGGCTTAAAATTTCTACTCATTTTTTCTTGGAAATTCTGCCTAAGTTTTCTTTTTTCATTCTAGAGTCCAGACGGAGCCGCATATAGCGCTCTTGGGGGCAGCACGCGGCCTCTACTTTGGGTACCACTGTTCTAAACCGTTTCTTTTAAAACTATCTTAGCAATTAAACAATAAAGTCTGCAAACATTCAGTAGCCTGCAATCAAAAATTCGCATAATGTCACAGGCCTAGTCTTCTACAGACGGAAACAGTTCAGTTAAATTTAGATGAGTTTTTACAAAACAATCCGCCTCTTTGGCTTGTACTGATACGACTCGTTCTATTAATTGAAGTCCTTTTAATGAGATTATAGTTACCTGCTTCTAGTTCACACGAATGTCTATGAAACGTCTAACTATACAAATTCGAAAATACTCAGTCATTTACCACAACTGAAAGTACAGTTAATGATGCTAAATTTAGTGTTGAAACTCTTTTTTGTGTAACGCAGCTTCTGGTCTGGCTACTAACTGGCCATGAAGCAAAAACAATACATCAAAACGTGACTGGCCATTGTGTTTAGAACAGGGGTTCTTAACCTTTTTTCCCTTATTACCCATTTCTGTCCAGATCAAAGTCCCATTACCCAAAATCTAATTTTAACTAGTTTACCATATTAAAAATATAAAACAGCGTTATTCAACAAAAACAACATTTATATAACGTAAAGAACGGCATCAATAGTTTCAGTGAGACATTTGCGCTTTTTTTGTGTACAATCGATGCAATATTGGGTGCGATTTTGGATACTGCACAAAGCAAGTCTGACTTCAGATCTAACAGCTTGTTTCGTAATTTTGACTTCAAAGCAACATCACTTGAAAATGCTGATTCACAGAGATAAGTAGAAAGGAACATAGTCAACAATGTTAATGGTTTTGCACAACTTTTGGATATGCTTTCCCCATCATTCCCCAGAATTTTCCCAAGCTTTCATCTTCAAAAGTATAGCCTATAGCTCGCTCGTCTCAACACTAACTCTAAATGTACACTTAGCTATACTACTTCAAACAGCAACGCAGCCATCAAGCTTGCTCATAAAACAACTGTAACTGAACTGATTAGGCTATACAAGAAAAATCTTACTTATTATGTCACAAATATGAAATACATAAAACCGGCAACAAAAATAATGCGAAAAATAAATCACTATGACGAAACAATTCTGAAAATGATAAAATATCACTGTGCTTGTTTGGTTGTTTTGAACGGACTCAAAACATCAAAAAAAAGTATAAGTAATAAAGCAACTTTACCACTTACAGCTGTGGCATTGTTTGTTACATCTATAATTCTAAATATTCTGGTTCAGCTGATTACCCACCTGCTATCCTGAAATTACCCACATGTGGGTAATTACCCATAGGTTAAGAACCACTGGTTTAGAAGGATCAAGTTACCAAGTGCTACAACATAACATTACAATCACAGAGACATTAGCTTATGTAAAACGTCAACAAAGCTAGAGAATTCATGACCTATTGGTGGATTCTCAGAAAGGGTAAAGATGTTTTTACAATAAAGTTCATTCTCGGTCAAGGAAAAATAACTCGTCTATTCCCTACCAGAGTAATGACACAATTACACATACCATGCAAACTTCATGGCAGCGCTGTACATTCAGAGTGCAGTTCTTATCTGACAGATAGAAATCAAATTTTTGTAAATTTATGAAAACCTATCTCCATGTTGCTAATGTAGCTTCTAACAGCAACAATTTCTCTAATGCAACTGAGACGAACAGAAAAGTAACTGAAGAAGACAGGATTCCCAACAGGAAGGCTTGTAGTCAATTAAAAGACATTTTTAATTTACCGTATTTTACGGACCATAAGGCGCACCGGACTATAAGGCGCACTGTCAATAAATTGCTTTGATTAGTTTTTTGTTCATACATAAGGCGCACCGGACTATAAGGCGCACCGGACCATATATAATAGTATATCGGTACTGGTTTTGAGTGTAGGCAATAAAGCACTACCGCACTTGATCCATACATAAGGCGCATCAGACCATAAGGCGCACAATCAATTTATGAGGAAAAAAAAGAACTTAAAGTGCGCCTTATGGTCCGTAAAATACGGTACCTCAATTTTTCAACAAAACTGTCAAAAAATTGTAATGCATAAAATCAAACAACAAAACGTATTTCAGGCACATAAATCATTTTTTAACTGCTTTCAAACATTTAAAATTTAACTTCACTGTTCAAAGCGCATCGAACCGTCGTAGGTCAAGCAAGTTGAAAATAAATAATCAGTAAGCATTCACTAAAATCGTTAAACAGAAAGAGTTACTTTTTGGCAAATACTCGAAAAGCAACGTATCTGCGTTCGCTTTTGTTTCCTAAGTCTCAAAGAGAGCGTATTACTCAAGAGGTCATTCAAGAGTTCGACAGTGCGCAATACACTGCTTCACGTCATGAGCCACACGCGCAGCATCCGAGGTTACTTGATTTCGTAAGCTGAGCTTTTCAACGATATCTATTAAATCGTTTAAAATAACAAAGCAGACAGCAAATCAGTCGTTTTTTAGGTTGATTCAATGTTCTACAGGCGTTGAATCAATGTAAAAAACGACTTATTTGCTGTCCAGAAGGCAGCCATGGTCACTTTCAACAAGCAAAAAACATCCGGAGCTTAAAAACAAGAATCGAGTGTATCGCTGACACAGCGGACCGCAATGTATTTTAAAATGTACAGTTGCATATACTGTGCAGTGCACAAAATTGTGGTGGGATGGCGCAGCGGATGAGGCGCTTGCTTTCCAATCCTGGTTCGACCCCTGGCTTCAGCTGGTTGTTGAAACTCACCGCTCACCTTTACCCAGGGTGTAATAATTTGGGTGGCATAGTTGCTGAAGGAAAGGCGACCGAGAGAGTGCCGAAGGCCTGGTATAATGAGAACTTTACCTTGTCATCCTGTACAAAGTAAGCGTGGCTGCTAGAACCATCCTTGATCACATGCATTTAGAATTTAGAAACCAGGTGATATTCGGTGAAACGAGATTTTTTGTCAGAAAAAAAACAGCACGTCTAACTGGTAACACATTTAACAGAATACTTCAGTTGAGTGTCATAAGAAATACTAATAATAGTGTCTCACATGGACCGTGTAGTGAAATATACAAGACACAGCTATTTGGCTTTGGCTAAATAGTCATTTTTCAACTGTCAAACCGTTACATACTTTCATAAGACAACATGATTAATATATTAAAAATAGAGAACGGACAGGGATGCCTCGAGCTACTCGGAAGCTTATCTCAATGTTGTGACAAAGCAGGGTAAGTCAGATTATACGTCACAAAAGCTCTTGATGTGGCCAGAGCGTACATTCGTACACACTAAGTGGTGAAACAAACCCTAATATAACATTCCTAAAAGATAGGGACAGAAAACAATGCAAAGACGTGAATGAATCATTCTTGCCTTGGGTTGTCTGAGGCTGCTGAAAGAAAATTTTAAACCAACTTTTCCTGCAAGGTTGACTCAAGTAACAGCACTTCCGCAAGCAATTTTCAATTTTTTTTATTTCATTTCAAAATTTCTGATTAGCCTAAACTTGGGAAGTAAAAACAAAGCTGCCAAAAATTTACTTCAAAACAACTCAATGTACTAAACATCATTCAACCAAGTAACTTTTTGAATAATTTAATATTTTAGAATAAATTTCAGAAAATAGTATGCAATAAAAAGATAAGCACAACACCATCTCTTATGGTAGTAAAAACAGAGAGAGACTGTTCACCAGGCATTGGATAATAAAAGTAATTTGCGTTCTTCTGGTGAATATTTACTAGGTTACCTCCTGATGTTAAGCTAGTTATCATAAAAAAGCCAGTTATCATCTTAAGAGGTATATAACCTAGTAAATATTCACCAGAAGAACGCAAATTACTTTTATTACCATCTCTTATGTTGCAAAATTACTTGTGGTCAAATCATCCATTATCTTACTGAGTATACAATTCAGTATTTATAAATACAAGGCCAACAAAGGCAGCTGTGAGCTACAAATAAAATTCAATGAAAGGAAACTGCATGTATATATAATATACTTAGTTTGAACAATTTTATCATAAAACTTTGTGAAACGTGAACAATTTCATAATTTAGCTACTGCATCTCAGACAACAGATCAGTCGTTTTTTACGTTGATTCAAGGCATGTAAATTGCAGAAGTTAATTCAATGTAACTAAAAACGACTACAGTATTTGCTATTTGGGATAAAACGTTATGGATTGGAAAGGTTGCTGGTTTTCCTTTCATGAAATGACTTGCTACTCGTCACCCGTTGTTATAAATATTTACAAGTCCTACAGTAGTTGTAGTACCTCCAGAGCAAAGAAATCAACAATGTTAATAATAATAATGCTTGTTTTTTTATATAACGTTGTATCCATCGCAGAATGCGTTGCTCCTCAGTGCTTTACAAAGCAGACAGTGTCAATGCAGCCGTATAGAGGCGCAACTGAGTACATTATTACCCAAATCCATTCCATTGCTCAGTGACATGCAGGAATGGAATTAAATTCAGTAACCTACTATTTTAAAAAGTCTTTGGTATGACCCAAGCCAACAGGGTATCAAATCCATGCCTACCGATTCAGAGACGGATGCACTAACTAACCACTAAGCCCATTTTGAGTAATTTTTGTGTTGCTCTGAACATGAACAATATTTTCCTTTCATGCAAAACATCGAAATTAATACAATAGCTCTTCATGGTTGAAGGTTTACAAATAATCAACAACAAAAATAACAATTCAGTTAATGAAAAAAGCTGTTTAGCTTGGTGGTGTCCAATTTGGAAAATGGTTTAAAAGTTTCTGTTTGTGTCTGTTTAAACCAGCCTTGGATAGCAAAACTCCGTAATCCACCAAACATCACATATGTATACAATACATGTATAATAACAAGTAGGCATCGAAAAAGGAAAAGGCTTATCAACGGATTATGAAGTGTAATTTCATTATCAATGAATATGAAACTCAAACAGAACGTTCAATCTCAAAGCGTCAATCAACGCTACTGCCACCATAATGAAGGTTAAAGCAAATGGAAAAATGATTTTTTATTTTGGCTGCTGGGGTGGGGGAGAATTTGGCCGGCGGGAAGAAGCTCTGGTAGGCCATGCTTGGCCGTTTGATACCAAAATCTAGACATCTAGACATTGATACCAAAATCTAGACACAATAATAAATTTAACATCAGCAAGTAAACTAAGGTAAAAACAAACAATTCATAAAATTCTCCGCTTTGGTGTCAATATAAAACAACCTTTGCCTAGTTTAAAAAAATTACAACTGTGCTGAAGATTAAAAATTTAATTTAACAACACATTGTTGTAGCAATCCTAAAACGCAATGACTGCTGTAAACAGAACAAATCATTATTATATAACTTAATTCACAAGACTTGTTCCTGAAAACTTCTGAAAGTAATTTCTGAAGTGTTCAAAACTGATTATTGAAATACGATACTAAAATACATGAAGCAAAAACTATCATAACATTATTATATGCAAAAAGAAACATTGCTTGGTTTGGTCAGCAGAACGAAAAGGAAGGGCCATATTCAACAGTACAACACTCGATGAAGATGACTTGACTGACACTTGTAATATAAAATGATACATACTAGATTAAACTTGGCTGAGGTGAAGAAAGTTACAAAGGATTAGAAGTTGCAAAGAGGAATGGAACATGAAAAAAACAAAAGTCAGTCATTCATTGGTTCATTTTTTTCTCAAAATATCATGAGAATACACTGGTACATTACCGGTATATATATAGTGAAATGAGAGGGTAAGGAAGCAAAAGATCTTAGGAGGTCACCAAGTCAGCTTTCACAATCAATTGAATATAAGCAAAAGATAAGTATGAAAGCTATGTGTTATTTAGTATTGTACATGCAGTTTTATTGCAGTATGCACATTTTGATTTTGCTACTTCCTACAAAAAAAGAAAAAAGACAAAAGTAAAAGCATGAGAAGACATTGTGAAGAATGACTTAACAAACGAACTCAAAAATTAAAGATGGGAACAACAGAGAGAAATGGAGGAGTGACTGTAATGCAATTGGTCAACCTGAAAAATTTTGGGATAAAGGGAACGCTTGTTTGAAGCAAAATGAAGAGTGATAGACCTCACACATAAAATGGCTATGACAAGCAAAAAAGTTCCCAAGTGGTGTATGCAATATGCCAATTGTCTGCGTGCCGAATGGTATGCACATCAGCCCGATGTGCAAAAGGGCGCAGATTTGACACCACTCTCTAGGGCATGTGGCTGTGCCTCTGCAAGACATTTAATGGCATGTCAAAATTAAGGGAGCAGCTGACTTAATGACGATAAGTTTCTTTGCTGCTTTCTGCTATGAGTGCAATGTTCTGTACACTATGGCAATGGGGGCAAAACACAACATGATTATTATTGTTGAAAAGGAGCGATCTTCCTGGCATCAGCACTACCTGACTACTCACTGCAGAACAGCGAACATTGCATTTCACTAACCATACCGGTGTAGCCTTCCCACTACACTCTACTGCCGAGAAACACATGATTATTATTATCACACATACATTTACGACTCACAAGATTATGAAAAGTAGAAATATCGGATTTCTTTCTAAAAACTAAGGTTGATGGCTGAAGAGTCATAGCATGAAGCACAATGAGGTATACGCAATATGTAGCCAATAAGCCTGTCTGTATATGTGTGAAGTGCATGCCAGTGGAATAAATGCATAAAAATATGTGACATGTTTATTTTTACTATTTTAAGTGATGAGATGAAGAATGTGTCAGACCTCATGCTACAGCGAAAGCAGACAGCATAGCTAGATCACTTGTATGTAGACGCTCTAAAAATTTCACACAAAACCTAGCGAGTTATTGGATAAGCATTAAGCAATAAGCACGCATTTAAGAAAAAGCAACTTAGACATTTTTTGCACTTACATTAAATTTTTTTTTTCCGACCTTCCCGCTGTCCACATAGAAAAATGAAACAGAAAAGCTTGTTGTGATATTCCCTGATTCCATTGTGTGTTATTTATATCACACTTACACATATCTGAGATTGTTCAAGTTACATGGAATGTTTTTTGAAATAAAAAAATTATTTGTTTGACTTATCACATTATCTGGCAGTCTTCCAACACAGGCACAAAATTAAGATTGTAATGAAGTTTTCCATATGATAGAAAAAAGATGAAAATACAACTTACAAGCCAGCGATTTTCTAACTAAGCTGCCTTGTATACTGATACTTGCATTTGAGCGACAAAATGCATGAAACACAAGAAATCCTTGTTAGTTGTGAAATGCATTTTTTTATAAAAACAAATTGGCATGTGATGATAATAATAATGGTATTGCAAGTACAGAATACAGTGGTGATTTTGACCATTCCAAATAAGGTTACATAACGTTACAATGAAAAAAAAAATGAAAAAGTACACAGTCATGTAAAGAAAGCTTAAAAATTCATCAGTCAAGGTATTTATCTAACAAAGTTAGATCACCAGCCACTTGAATGAGTTAGCAAAGATATGATGATATTAACTGAATGAATACAGACATTAATCACTGATTTATTTTCTTTTAAAATATTATGACAGTACAAGTGAGTACATAGGTACATTACACAGTAAAACGAGACAGGAAGGAAGCAAAAAACCTTTTGAGCTCACCAAGTCAACTTTTACCCTGTCAGTACCGTTATTTTACAAAAAAATTAATATAAATTATACTAAAAAATACAAAAGAAAATAAAGAAACGTTGAATGAGGTTACAATTGCAATGTGGTGGTTAGTACATGCAAGCCAACGATCAGAAAATTGTATATGAATATACAGCAACAGACATACAAAAAAATCAAACAAAACACAAATCACCTCCCAAAAGCCCACCACACTGCAAGATCAGGTTTGTCAGTATACAAACAGAATGATTACAATATCCAGCATATGCTCATGATTCTCATCAACCTTTTGATTGTGTAACATGCTATAAAAAAGGAAAAAGTTTAGGTGAACACCATGCTAGCTGATATAACCCTATCTCCAAAAGCTTATTAAATATCCTGCCCATCCTTTTAACTAAAGTACTCTTTCAATCCAAGTAACTAATAATAATGATGCAAATAGTACTACTCTGTCTGGGAGATGGGGCCATCGATGGTTGTCGTTATGATTTCTAACGCCAATGTGGCCACTTGCCATGGGCCAATCTGTCAATCTGAGTCTGCCTTTCCGGCAGTGCTGCCAGATTCTCAGAAAATTATCATGCTAATCCGGCAAAAACAACTGAGTTTCTCGGCAGTCGAGTGTAGCAGGAACTCAGCGATAGACACGTGTTTCGCCCATTAGGCTGGGCTCATCAGTACCGCACCGCTAGTTCCTGCCACATAGTTTTCAAGCGCTGCATTTGTCAGTCAATTGAATTCTTAAATAAATATATTGATTGACTGATTAATTGACATTTTATTTGTTGCGAGTATAAACACACATATTCAGCAAAGTCAGATAAAACAAACGGTAACGTAGAATGTGTGGACTGTGGAGACTGCAACGGGTGGCTGCGAAGTGACCTGGAAGGTCTTCCAGTCGAGCAGCCACCCTCAACAAAAGAAAAAGTAACAAATTTATAAAGATTTTTAAATGAGTTAGATGAGTTTTTTTTATTTCCAATGGGATTGAATTCCAAATTTCCACTCCTGTATACTTGAAACTACGTTGAAGTTTTGAAGATTAATATTTAGGAACATAAAAATTATCCTTGTCAATTGCATTTCTGGTATTGCAAGAATGAACATTTTTTGCTTTTTTAAAATAATTAGAAAAAGTACATGGTAGTGAATTGTTTTCATATTTGTGCATTAATTTTGAAGTTTCGAGTTTGAACAAATCATTCATTTTAAGAACATTTAGTTGTTTGAAATATGGAGTCACGTGATCCGACCATCGACCTCCCGCGACTATTTTTATTGCTTTGTTTTGGAATGCTTGGAGTTTGTCGACCAGTGGTGCCGAAGTAGGGGGGGATGGGGGGATATATCCCCCCAATATTTTGGCAGCATCCCCCCCCAATAATTCAGAAAAAAATAGTTGCTATGAAGTTGTAGCCTACTTCGATTTAGTTGTTTGCAAGCATCTCGAATTGCTGTTGTTTTTCTTTTATTGATGTTTGATTACAGTTCTAAATTGTCTTGGATTAGACGCTAGACCAGGGGTGTGCAACGTGCGGCCCGCGGGCCAAATGTGGCCCGCGAAGAAAAATTATGTGGCCCGCGAAGATGTGCCAATTTTGAATTGTGTGCGGCCCGCAAAACATGTTTATACGGTAATTTAGTTTAGTCTGGTACGTTTGAACAATTCATTGTGGAGTGGAATATTGTAGATTTCGCACCTTCTGTTAACCATTTTAGAAGTCTCCCACCGGCCACCGCCAATCCATTGTATTTAATTTTCTATTCTGATGTCTCTGGATTTATTAATATTCAATTGAACACTGAGAATATGTCCTTATAATGTTTGTAATGTAGGCCTATTGTATTGAGTTTAAAGTTAACCGTTGTTATTGCGTTCATAAACGTAGTTGCACTGATGAGAATTTAATATTCGAAAATGCGTTCTGCAACACTGTTTTTTGCACTCTGTAATGCCAGATGCAGATTTATCTGTAGCTTTCCATCACGCATTGAAGCGGTGATCTGATCATGAAATTTTCTACGGTTCGAGAAAAAGTTTTCTCTGCCTATAAAACGTTGAATGGTAGTGTAATCAATTATTTCTAAAAATGTATGGTCACATAAAAGGCATTATGAACAAAGTACGACTTTGGAAAGCTCACATACAGACAGGACATCTTTTCCACCTTCCAACTTTGAGAGACTATGGAATGCATCCGGAGAAGAAAACTAAATTTGAAAAATTGTTGTATGAATTTTTGGCTCGTTTCAAGGACTTCAAATCTCATGAACATTTGTTTGATATATTCTCTTCGCCATTCAACACGGACATTGACAAAGCACCAGCTGATATCCAACTTGAACTGATTGATCTTCAAGAGAAAAAGGATTTGAAAGCAAAGTATTTAAAAATGAATCTTGGCGATTTTTACCGAAAACATTTCAACTAAGATGACTTTCCACATTTCAAAAATCCATGGCTTCAAAAATGGCACTTTTTGGCTCAACGTATTTGTGCGAACATTTTTTTCTAAAACGGCGTCATGAAATCTCCCTATTGATCGGTTTTGACAGACCAACACTTGGAAAATGGACTTCGAATTGCGATCACTTCCATTAAAGTAAATTTGGAAAAAGCCGTCAGGAAAAGAAGCCAGCTGCAAACTTCTCACTGAGCTCGTTTAAAGACAGTGTGACAATAAATTTGAATAGCAGTTTTCTTCAGAAATTTATGTGTCCTAACTTATTATTTCTGGAAGGTGTTACGGCCAATCTCTGTACAAATCAAACGTCATGGAAGTTGCTAGAAAATGTGCCAAAATTGCACCATCGTTCATAGACTTGTGTCAAACTTGTTTGGACTTGTTTGGGCCTGTTTAAACAGGAAATATTACATCAGCTTTAAACACCTGTTGGAATGACTTCATAATTGTCTTTCATTTATTGCGTCACAGTTACTTTCTACGTGAATTTGAGATATTGATATCTATTCTGGTCATTCGTAAAATGATTGTTTGAAAGTTGGCCGCACATTTAACTGTTGGCTTAGTGCTTGCTAGCTGGACAAAAGTTCCGTCTTTTATCCAAGTAATTTGTATTGTAGTGACAGTTTTTAGGTGTACGGCGTTGCACCAGTCATTTCGATAGCCTCGGGCTAATTTTACTGGAATACACTTTTGAATAGACGTTTCGAAAGTGTGTTTATTTTTGGGTCATTGCATGCAGACGAACGGATTTGGGAATCTTACGTTACAATTTTCCCACGAAGAGATTATGGTTTACCGCTGTGACCAGAAGGAGATAACCCCTAATATAAGAATAACATGAATAACAAGAAAAACTACTCTTTTGTGCCTGCAACTACTAGAAATCATATGTTAAATAAACGTGCGGCCCGCGGTTTCACCCATTTATTTATATCTGGCCCTCCTGTAACAAAGGTTGCACACCCCTGCGCTAGACAATGAAGGACATTCATTGAAGGTATTAAAGACGAGTTGGACCAGGCCACTGCAGTAATGAAGAAACTGCAGAAACATATTTGGGACTTGTGCTGATTTTGAAGCCTTTGGCACTTATAGGGCAATTTAGTATCACGTTGCAAGGAGAAAAGCTTGACATTGACTCTTGTGAAGAGCTGTTTCAGACCCTGAAATCACTCGAGAGAAATATTGTGATTTGGAGTTTGAGAACAATTACAAAAATGCAGTTTCACTTTCGGAAAAATATGCTGCTAATTTTATCACGCCTTTGCAAGCACCACGGCAAAGAAGAGTCCCTGAAAGATTGGGTGTAGGCTCGATGGCAGCTACTGCAGACACTCAACTGCATTAAGTTATAAAATACTTTACAATCAGTTCATGGACAGAGTTATCTCTGAACTGACCGAACGGTTTGAAAGTAGCCTGAATTCCGATTCGGCAAAGTATAAAGAACTTTCACAAATTTTCAAGACCGGCTTAGTTCTTGAAATGGTCAAAAATTATCCAGAGCTGAATAGACAATCGATGAGTTATCAAATTGATTCATTCAGCAAGGCAACAGAAGCAAAATCTCTGTACGATGCTAAAAGAGCTTACCGTACCAGGCATTGTCCGAGTTGGAAAATCCTCTTTATTCTCAAATACTCCAGCTGATTAAGATCCTCTTTTTGCCCGGTAAGCTCTGCTGCTGGTGAGAGGTCGTTTTCCAATCATAGTAGATTGAAAACCTGGCTGAGAAATACTTTGGGACAGGAAAGGTTAAATGCTATAGCTGGTCACAGCGGTAAACCATAATCTCTTCGTGGGAAAATTGTAACGTAAGATTCCCAAATCCGTTCGTCTGCATGCAATGACCCAAAAATAAACACACTTTCGAAACGTCTATTCAAACAGTGTATTCCAGTAAAATTAGCCCGAGGCTATCGAAAATAGGTGTAACGCCTACACCTCTAAAAAAACTGTCACTACAATACAGATTAATTGGATAAAAGACGGAACTTTTGTCCAGCTAGCAAGCACTAAGCCAACAGTTAAATGAGCGGCCAACTTTCAAGCAATCATTTTACGAATGACCAGAATAGATATCAATATCTCAAATTCACGTATGCAGTACTGTGACGCAATAATGAAAAACAATTATGAAGTCATTCAACAGGTGTTCGAGCTAGTGAACCAATGCATTCATGTTTAAACAGGTCCAAACAGATTTAAACAGGTCTGACACAAGTCTTATTAACGCTGGTGCAATTTTGGCTCATGTTTTAGGAATTTCCATGACGTAATATTCAGTAGACTTGAACGGTTTTTACATGACGTTTGATTTGGTGAAAATTGTCGGGAACATAGCGGCCCCTAGTTATGACAGTCTGACATGGCATAACTAAAAAGAATTGACGACAATTGTGAGCCAATGAATAAAAACACATGATACACTAATTGTTTGAATCACTCACGTTTAAGTTAATACGTAAATACAAAGGGCATGCAAAGAATGAACAACAATACGGAATAATACACGACGATACATGAAATTGGTACCATAGGTACACGCTAAAATGACGCTATATACAATAGTTGCGATAATAACCGACTGTTCCGGGCTCAGACAAGGGTCGGCCACCGCAGACAAAACCAGGCTCAAACCCTAACACTTAGGTGTTCTTTACGGGGGCGAGGCACGAAATATCCCTCAACACATAGTCTACTTTTACTTTCCCCGTACTCTCATCATAGTTGCAGACGGCAACTTTGGCTCTACGAACCACAGGCTTCCCTTTCCTAATTTGTGGAACTACCTCATGCACCCTCCCAAGTTGATACTTCCCACGTTTACCAATGTCTTGGAGAGAACCTACCACTACAAGTTGACCAGGCTCCAAATTCTCGGCCATTTTTAGCCATTTTTTCCGGCCCTGAAGACCTGGCAAGTAAAAATCGATCCATTTATTCCAAAACTGCTGAGAAAGTGATAAATTGAACCGATAATCCCTTCTTAATTGGTCACGATCATGTGGTTGCCCAACAGCACAGTATGGGTCTAAGTATGGGGTCAAAAGTGAGGCAGGGGTGATGACAGTAAAATCCCTAGGGTCGTCACTCAAAGGTACCAAAGGGCGTTCGTTCACGATCCGAACAGCACTGCTTGTGTACGTAAGCAGTTCAATGAAATTGGGCTTACGTATTGAAGAGTCCAAAATGTGAAAAAAGTACTTGGTCATATCGGCCACGAAACCAAATCTTTCAAGCCGAAATCTAGCCAAGACATCTGCCAGAGGGTTTAGCAAGTCAGACAAGTCAAGACAAGAAGACATTAAATCATTAACACAAGTTCCTCGAAATTCAGATTGTTTTAAAGCCTTCTTCTTTAAATCAGCAGCTCTATCTGACGCCAACACAAAATTGTTAGGTAAATCAATAACTTCCTTCAACGGAACAGGTATCTCAAATCGACCATCTTTCAACTCAATATTCGGTTCGACAAGTTCTCTAGCCAAAATATCATTGCGAGACAATTCACAGGTTTCATTTTGCAAAGTCAAATCCTGAATGACTTTATTCAGGTCTGCTATTTCCATATCGCGAGACTCAATTTTACGCTGAAAGCCAGAGATGACATCCGACTCTGAAGACGTCTGCACTCTGCACACTTTAGCAACGCTTTCAACTAAGGGTGACTTACCACCACAAGCCAACCAACCGAGAGGAGTGAGTAAAGCATGCGGTTCACTGCGATTTTCACCAACACGTTCTTCTTTTGCCCACATCAAATAAGCGTTGTCGTTGCCAATCAGTACATCTACAGTACTACAATCATTCAAATGAAACATATTCACGTCATGAAAATGACGGAAACTACTTAAATCCTGCTTATGTGGTAAAGTCTTAACATCGTCAGCCCAAGCTGGGTTAACCACCGAGGTTATATCACAAAACAGTTCATCAGTCTCTAACGACTGGATGTTGAGTTTAACAAGGTCAGCACAAGTAGGCTTCTGACCAGCCAGAGTATCCATTTTAAACGACGCTTTATCATACGGTTTAAGACCAAGTTCGCACACCAAGTCACTCGAAACAAAGGTCAACTGCGAACCAGGATCATGCTGACAATACACCAACTTCGATTTGCCAGTCATTGGATTCAAAACACGAGCAGCAGTAACGCGGTTAAAGGCTGCTTTAACATTTCCAATCTTAACATTACGCACAGGAACTCTGGCACCAGCCTCATCTTTACCGACCAAATCCAGAGAATCACGTGACGTCACATAAAAATCATGCAGAAGAAAATAGTGTTTCCTATCGTTGGTGGGTCCACACTTACGACAGTTATTTGCATGATTACAGTCTCTAACCATATGCTGGCGCAAACAATTCAAGCATTTGCCAGCTTTCACAATGACATCTCTCCGATCTTTAGGTGTCAAGCGCAAAAATTCTTTACAATTAGACAAAAAATGATATTCAACTTGACCACGTGACGAACAACAAAAACATGCCGGTAGGTCTTTACGTCTAGCCTCACCACCGCGCGGTGCGCCAACAGCAGTCGAGTACTGCGAACTTCCTGACATGACAATATCATGGGGTTTTACAGACGTCTGCCTAACCGGACATGAAGGCAATTTTCCTTTGCCAAACTTTTTAAATTGCTGCGACTCCCCAGAATCGCCCATTAGCATAATGCTAAAATCAGTCGACTTGCGCGTTTCCTCCCGTACTACAAATTCAAACAAACTCTGAAAAGTAGGTTCCTCAGTGCTACCATACTGATCACCTAAAAAGTCAAGATAACGCTGCTTAGCGTCAAACGGGAGTCGCTTAGCCAAATCCAAAACAAAACGTCCTTCTAATTTATCACGCTGACCATAAGCTTTCGCGTAAAGCAAACACTGCGACAATTCATCTTTAAACTCTTTCAAATCACTGGAAGAGATAGAAGTCAATTTGCTACCATAGCGATACTTTCTAATTTCTGGTTCTGCAAAAAGACCTCCACGAACCCCAAAACGCTGGGACAAGCGAGCTAACGACATTTCTATCCTGTCTTCCTCTGACAAGCCAGGAGTGTCGGAAACCAAATTAGCAATCGTTTGTGCAGCTGTTCTAACACAAGCTGCTTGCAACAAAGTCAAACGAGTTCCCTTGAAGGGCGAAGCTGCCATCAAGGCCATAACACGATTTTTAAAGAAGACAAATGGCATATTATTACCATCGTAACCAATCAAGGCCGCCTTATCGAAGAACGTCCTACTATTTTGGTATTCAAAAAAGCAATCCTGCTGTTGAGAACTCGATTTAGCGGGAGAAGACAAGCTATATCCCTTAAGGGGCTGAGTGGGCTCAGTCACATGCACAGCCCGATCACGATCCTCAAACACGTTAAAATCAGGAGACACGATACGCCTCTCACAACCACCCAAATTACGTGTAGCTGGGCGATCAGCAACTAGCGGCGCAGAAAACTTTGAAGGGGGCAAAGCATTACTGCTAATGGCGGCCCCGTGACCTGTACGCTCTGGGGGAGGAGTTCGGTTGTAATTTGCAGACCTTGGCTCTACAGCCTTGGGAAGACCCTTAGCCGCGGCCCCGAGACCTCCTGAAACAGCTGGAAAACATGTGGATTGTACAGGTCCACTTACAGATTGAACAGGCGTCTGGAAAAGGTTAGGTAAATTAAACTGCGATTGATGTTCACTTCTGGAATGCCTAGAAGAGCCCTTCCTAGAGCTACGCCGGGAGCCCAACTCAGAACGGTATTCAGCTAAAACTACCTCTTTACGTTGTTCGGCCCTCAACTGAGCGTCTTTGAGTGCGAACTCAGCAGCTCTAGCTTCAGCTTTCGCGGCGGCCTCAGCAGCTCTCGCGGCAGCCTCTGCTCGTTCGGCCTCAGCTCTCGCGGCAGCCTCTGCTCGTTCGGCCTCAGCTCTCGCGGCAGCCTCTGCTCGTATGGCCTCAGCTCGTATGGCCTCAGCTCTTGCGATGGCCTCAGCAGCTCTAGCTTCGGCCTCAGCTTGGATCTGGAGCTCCTCTCGTCTTAACTGTAGGTTAATTTGTGCAACTATCCGTGACGAGCTCTCAGACATCCTAGTGCTTACATTTGAGGCGCTATCCTCAGGATGTATGTCAGCATCCAACCTATCTGAGAACTCACTTTCTTTTTGTTCGAAGTTATTTTTTAACGAGTTAAATTCGGGATCTACCCTATCACGAAGTTCTGCCAAGATTGCAGAGTTAACAATTTTACTCAAAAGAGCATGGAAATGCCTTAATTCCTCTTCTAAAGTAGATAAGTTAGATCGAAAAATTAACAGTTCCTGCTTATCACTCAAAGAACCTAGGGCTACAGAAAGTTTCCCGATTTGAGTCAAAATATCCCGTCTAAGATGCCGGGCCTCTCGAACTGACTTAGCCTCATCGTTAATGGGTCCCTCCCCAGAATGGCCTGCCCGACCGCAAAGAACATCATCAGGCTTAAACTCAGTCGAGTCGACGGCGGTCGAGTCCCTGTCGCCACCGAGTGTAGACATATTAAATGTTAGGGCTAAATTTAACAATTAAAAAATTAAGTTACACAAACACACAAATTAAGTTATAAAAAACTTAACTGTAAAGACCGTAAAAATACAAAAAAGAATTTAAATGCACGATACCGTAGCTGTACGAGTATGAAGTCCTAAAGTCCACAAAACTTGTTTGGATTCTTCCACTTGAATCTTCAAGCACAGATGGATTGCCTTTAATCTTCTTTCTTGCCAATGAATGTCAAAGTTATTTTTCTTCTGTACCAAACTGAGAAGAAATGTCTTTACTTTTTAGCTTAAAGTTCTTCAGTTGCCTACCGAGAAGAAATGTCTTTAATTTTCTTTGCTTCTTTAGACTACCAACCACTAAGATCTTCTTTTATTATTTCTTTGCTTCTAAGTGCTTCTTAGCCTACCAACTAACAAACTTCGTCTTTTATTTTTTATGCTGCCTGTGCTTCCGTACAAACACTAGCCAGAGAATCGTCTTTTATTTTTTACTTCTAAGTGCTTCTGTGCCAAACACTAGACAGAGAATCGTCTTTTATTTTTTATGGTCACAGCGGTAAACCATAATCTCTTCGTGGGAAAATTGTAACGTAAGATTCCCAAATCCGTTCGTCTGCATGCAATGACCCAAAAATAAACACACTTTCGAAACGTCTATTCAAACAGTGTATTCCAGTAAAATTAGCCCGAGGCTATCGAAAATAGGTGTAACGCCTACACCTCTAAAAAAACTGTCACTACAATACAGATTAATTGGATAAAAGACGGAACTTTTGTCCAGCTAGCAAGCACTAAGCCAACAGTTAAATGAGCGGCCAACTTTCAAGCAATCATTTTACGAATGACCAGAATAGATATCAATATCTCAAATTCACGTATGCAGTACTGTGACGCAATAATGAAAAACAATTATGAAGTCATTCAACAGGTGTTCGAGCTAGTGAACCAATGCATTCATGTTTAAACAGGTCCAAACAGATTTAAACAGGTCTGACACAAGTCTTATTAACGCTGGTGCAATTTTGGCTCATGTTTTAGGAATTTCCATGACGTAATATTCAGTAGACTTGAACGGTTTTTACATGACGTTTGATTTGGTGAAAATTGTCGGGAACAATAGCATTGTTTGCAACATTCACCAAAATATTCTTAATGACATCAGCATAAATGACAGTGCTAATGTATTTTCAATGCGCACTACCGTAAGACGCAATTCGGTTGTAACAAGTTCTTGTCATGTGTTTGAAAGTTATTATTTTTGTCATAAATTTGAAGATGTTCTTCTGTAGCTTCGATTGTTTTCAGTCTCCTGACTATTGACTTTGTCCTATAGTTCACTAAGTGTAGTGATTCTAGTGAAGGAAAGGGCAAGAAGAAAAGTATAACTTCTGTCTTTTTTTGAAAAAAAACTAACTTAAGTATTCATTGGAAAGTCATAGGTTCGAATCCCGCTGGAGGTACCAATTTGTTTTGCTTGTTTCTTAATCTTGCAGCAGTCATTCACAAGAGCACTGGTAGCGCTTTTATCTCCACGATTTCTTGTCTGTATATTATGCTGCTAGCAGCTAATTTACCGAGGTCCAGTGATTGTTTAATAAACTTAATACCAGCACCACTAAAATTTTGTATAAAAGTGTGCATCCCCCCCAATGTTCAAAATCGTCTAAAATTTGATAAAATTTTGATTTATCCCCCCCAATCCTCAACTAACTTCGGCACCACTGTTGTCGACATGTGTCTTAAAAGTGGAACCCCATATTGTTATTGCATATTGTATATGTGGATGCACAAGCGAGTGATATAATTGAAGTCTTGTTTTCGGAGGAATGAAAGATTTCAATCTAGACAAGATGCTGACGGACCGAGCAAGTTTCAATTTTATATCATCGATGTGGCCATGTGGGGTTAAAACGAAAGTTGATTGTCAATAGTTATTCCAAGATATTTAGCGTGATCAACTATTTCTAATTTGTCATCGTTGTAGAGAACATGGATTTCATCAAGATTACTGTTAAGTTAGTTTTTTTTTTTTGGCGTAATTAGCCTACTAATAAATTTGATTTGGAAGCATTGATAGTTAACTTGTTGGCATTTATCCAGCTATTGATTTCGACTAGATCCGAGTTGAGCTTGTTTTCCAACAGACTTAAGTTTTCAGCTTTGACAATGAGACACGTGTCATCAGCAAACAATCTTGGTATTGATGATATGCTATTGGACAAATCATTTATATACAACAAGAAGAGCAATGGGCCATGGACTTCTAAATAGTAGCACCTGGACTGGAAACTAACTGGACAACATGAGGCCAAACAGTTGGTACAACAGTTGGCCAACAGTGGACCAACAGGGTTAGTTACTTGGCTGTTGGCCCACTGTTGGCCAACTGTTGTACCAACAAGCTGATGAGTGGAACAGCAGTTGTTAATCTCAACATATTGTTGACGGCCATTCAAATAGGATGAGACAAGGTTGTTTGCTACTCCCCGGATAGCCTACCATAGTGGTCAAGTTTGCGCAAGAATCGTTTATGGTAAACAGTATCAAAAGCCTTTTTTAGATCCAAGAAAGCAAGCCCTGTAAAATCGTTGGTTTTCGTTTCATCGTAGGAAGTGCTGATGATATCGAGAGCGGCATGTGTTGTAAAGCGATTAGTACGGAATCCATATTGCGTAGGAATGAGTAGGCCTACAGAATTTTATCAATAAAACAGGAAAGCCGTTTAAATATTATCTTTTCGAATACTTTTGAGAAGCACGATAACAACGAGATAGGTCGATAGTTAGATAGATCTTGTTTGTTACCAGACTTATAAACTGGCAGCCTATAACTTTGGCAATTTTTAGCTTGTCCGGAAAAATGCCGTATATGTGAATGAATAGTTGATCAAAGTTGTCAAAGGAGATGCGATAATGCTTGATACAGGTCGGATAAAATATGGCGATATATTATCATTACCAGACGCTTTATTAGTATCTAAAAGACGTAATTCATTGTCTACTTCAGTTTCATCCGTTGGTTCAAAATAGATGGAAGAATGGACTCGATTATTCAGGTACCTAAGATAATCATAATCATTGCCGAGGAATTATAGGCTACCATAAATTAGATGCCGCTAAATGGAGAGCAGTTCTTAACGTGCGTTGCTCAAGCGCACACCCCAAGTGCCGAACCAGCGCCACTTGATCTTGAAGCTTCTTAGGTGACGAAGTCATACGCTAACCAACTGAGCTATCGGGTATGACTGGAATATTGTTTGGGAAATACTAGAGAAACATAGCCTGCTGTTGTTGCTCAGTTATGTCAGTTCATGGTTAAAACTGTAACATCTTTACCCAAATTCTATTGAAAAATAATTTCTACGTCATCTTGTCATGTTAATAATAACTGTAGGCCTATCTTGCGCAGATATGCCTGCATATGAATATTGCTATTCACAAAGCAGGCGCGGGCAGCTTTCTTATTCGTATAGAAGCGCAGCGGAGTAAGCGACTTCATACCTCTCCTAACACCATTTTTTCAACACTGTGTCTTAAGCAAGAAAAAGAATTCGTTCCATATTTTATGAAATCTTTGATACGTAGCCTAGCCCTAGCCTATAGACCTACCCCAAGACCTGACAGGGAAACTAACTTAGGCTACATCGATAGACTCAAAAGAGCCTAAGAGGGCACTTTTTTTAACCAAACCTCAAAAGAGATTGCAGTATTTTTACCCAACAACAATTGACATTGTCATCTAAAAATTCTACTCTAGCCAGGTTTAGTGACTTGCATAAATTCAATGTCTTGGTTTTTCTTAGATTAACATTTCACAAGCCAGGCCATCTTTTGCATTTATTTAACCCCTGCAGACGGAAAATCAATGTAAAAAAGGACGTTGATGTCAACTTTTGCATACGATAAATCACTGTAAAAAAGATTGATTTTCTGCCTGGGATGCAGCACGATCCCCAATTGAGGAAGATCCGGATTTGGCCCACAAATTGTCTGCTTTTAAATTTCATATGAAGATACCAAAATGAGTCGGCTTTAACTTAGCCGGGAAAATCATTTTGTTTTTATATTAATTTAATGTCATCCGGACGTTGAATCAATGTAAAAAAGACTGATTCCCAGCTAGAAAGCTACGTATATTACACGTTGATTTTTGGTTGATTTTAGGTAGTATGGTATCTTAGGTAGAATTCAGGTGTTATTAAGGAGTTTGTGTACACCAACAAAAATTCACTTCTTTAAAAAACATTTTTTTAGAGACATATTTTAGCTATCATTTAGTATGACTAGTGTGTAAATATGATTCTAGAAGTTTTATCAGGGATTATTTTGTGAATATAATTCTTGCAAAAATAACACGTGTTTTCCACGTATATTACACGTGTTCAAAATCCTATGATTATTTTACTAATTTTTAAGGTATATAAGGTAAAATCACACCCAGAAGAGGGCATACAAAAGAGAAAAAATGTTTACCCCAGCAGAAGGATGTTTTACCGGAATATTTTGTATGTTGATTATATGTTGTTTCCACGTGTATTGCACGTTTCCATCTGTTGAAAAGTAACACGTGTTTTCCACGTATATTAAACGTGTTGAAGTTCTTTCGTTCATTTGGGCAATTTTTAATCTGTGTTAGATAAAACTACCTCCCAAGGACGGTATAAACAGAAAGAATTCTCCACTCAAGTGGATTGGTGTCAACCACGCTCCTCCGCATTTTTTAGGATATAAGTTAGATTATGTGTTTTTGTAGGTGTCTTTACACGTTTTTATTACGTTATGTAAAAAGGAAACTTCATGACATTTTTTAGTCGCAAATTAATGTGATCTTTTAACGATAGTTCTTAGTGTAAATTTAAGTGGTCTCGCTTACTGATATTAAACAATTACTTACTAAGGTTTGGTATGGTAGCCACTTTAACAAGTCAAAATTCTGCCACTAAAAATGACTAGAATGAAACCGCCAACCAATCATAAGCTCCGGTTTAAGTGACGTAAAAATGGCGAAAAGAAGATGATAGAAAGCAAATTAAGTGATGGATTTTTTGTCAGCTGGTTGGCTTAGGGGTTAAGGCTAGAAAGTAGTCATTTCATTGACGCGGGTTCGATTCCCACCACTGCTATTTCTCTTTTTCTTCTCTAATTCTAAGTGTAAGTGTAAGTCTAAATTAAGTGTAATGCGGGTGTAAAACACGTAAAATCCACCACCAAATATACGTGGAAAACACGTTTATTAGTGTTGTCAGATACGAGGAAATTAGGTGTAATGCGGGCGTAAAACACGTAAAATCCACAACCAAATATACGTGTAATACACGTGAAATAGTGTCGACACATAAGCGTGTATTATACGTGAAAATTAACGTATAATACACGACCCAAGGTACGTAGAATCTACGTGTAATACACGTGAAATTTCTAGCTGGGTTTGTGTTTCTCGGCAACTCAGCGATAAAGACGTGCTTCGCCCATGAGGCTGGGCTCATCAGTCCCGCACGGCCGCACCACTAGTTTTTGTTACATAGTTCTCAACCGCTGCTTTTCGCAGTCAATTGAATTCTTACATTTGTGGAAAGAAAACAACTAATCCAACTGTCGCCAAGGATATGCACAGTTGAGAAGGAGCTATCTTCCTGGCGTCAGGTAGTGCTGACGCCAGGAAGATCGCTCCTTCTCAACAAAGACTGATTTGCTAGCTAAAAATAACCAGGTAGCATCCGCTAAAAGAAAACATGTTGACTTAACCTTAACGCATGACTGCCCATGTGTGTCGAGCACAATTGTGGTTGTTCTGAAATCATCCTGTTTAGTCAGCGATCAGATTGTTCATAAGAACAGGTTTCGAAGTGAATAGAACTTTTAGTAAACTTTCGATAGAAAACTCTATGGTTTAAGCTACCATCCTTTTTGTCGATACTGATGACTATTGCTTCGAGGAAGTTTAACAATAATATTATAAACTATAACGAACTTTTGTGAAATAAAATAACCGCTATGGTGATATTCTTATAAATTACTCAAAATGCATTTTCTTAAAATATCTTGTCTGCAGTGGCCTAATGTTTATCATCAGAAAAAAAGCTCATGGTTAAAAGCAAACTATATCTTAACATGATGGTGAACTGTAAATATAGGTTGGTACTAGAAAACTCTCAAGTAAATCAACTATAGACTAAATAAAGATAATTCGACTAGACAAGTCAATTTTATCTAAAGAAACTTTAAAGTTAAGCTGCGTATAAAAAAAAAACCGACTAACCTTTATGGGATATTGCATATTGGCTTAATTTTCAATCATCCATAGTGCTCCTCATTTTTTTTAAATGTACCTTAAAGGTGAGCGTGAGCCTACTTAGGCTGGGCTACTTTGTATGGATGAACGAGTAACTTATTTTTAATTGCATTAATTTATAATCGATGAAGCAGGTTATCAATGCTATGGTAGGCAGCGTAGTGATTAAAAGAAAATATGGTACATGTGTGGTAATAGTAACCATAGTCATGGTGTTTTATGGAACACTCCACACATCTCCTACTCAAAGCGATGACGGAGAGAGCTATGATGGGATCCTGGCGTAAGTACGGTAAATGTATTGCTGTGTAAGTGTGTAATGCGATACTTCAACATCTGGTTCTGATGCAAATGAATAATTTGAACATTTTAATTCTGATACATGCTTCGTCAGAAAAGGCAAGCTCCTTACGAAGACAGTGAAGTTGTCCGCCCCGATAGCTCTGTGGTTACGCGCCCGGCTCAAGATCACGCGGCGCAAGTTCGACTCTCGGGGTGTGCGCTTGAGCAACGCATTTTAGGACTGCTCTCTATTCAGCGGCACCTAGTGAATGGAATAATTTCTCAGCAACAACACTTCAACAATCGGAAAACTTCATATGCTCTGCCAATCTCGGTAACTGGCCCTGCGTCAAGAGCCTCTACAATTATGCGAAACTACCAGGAATAACCTATCAAGGCTTTGTCAGTCCGAGAATAAAGATTCAAAACCAACCAACCAAGTCAGATTTAGGCCTGTCTCGGCAAAGACAGGCCGAGGGAACGGGTGTCGGCGTTGTGGATGAAGAAACCTGGTCTGGTGGTTTTTGACTTCCATTTGGATGTTCATTTGTGGTCCATCCAATTAACCGCAGAGCTGTTTTGTTTGTCAGCTTCGTCAAACAAAAGTTGAGCGCAGAACTAAGTTGTGAACAGTTTTCAATGCAAATCTGCATGCATGCTTTAGCAATAAAAATATGAACATTGGCTATCCGCAGTCAACTGATTTGAATAACAGTCTGCTCTCTGAAGGATAGGCTAACTTTCAATTGATGTATTCGCGTTTAGATAAAAAGTATTTAACCTCTCACTAAATCAGTTTGTTTAGGTCATCAGATTATGAAAATATCAAAAACGACATTGCCCTTGAAATAAAAAGCCTATTTCGACCCACGTTTGGAAATTTACATGCCAAAGTTGAAAACTTGAAGAGTGGCAAGAGACTCCTACCGAATCCAGATCCACGTTATCACTCCATCAAGAAGAATAAACCAGTGGTGTTTAAAACCAATCCACTTAATATTTCAAAGCTAGCACTGTTGTTTAAAGGCTCCCACTCAATTGATCCTCCAACTGCCAATGCTTCTCTTCTTGTTCAAGATTTGCAAGACCGATGGAAAATTGCTGGTTATATTCTCAGGCCAAAACAAGTAGAGGCAAAATCGGAAAAGCGTCAATTTTCACTTCATCAATGCTTTAAACCTCCAGGTAATTTGAATTCGAAGTTATTCCAGCTTTTGTTTAGACTTTAGATTTTGCAGTCAGTGTTGATTTGATACAGTAGCCCAGCCTTCGAAGTGACAGAAACTCGTCTGAGTCAACTAAAAAGTAACGACTAATGACGCAGTTAAAATCAATGAGTTTCTGTACTGTATTATAATGTTTTTTAAGCTTTGTTTGTGAATGGGCATACAAATCACTTGATAGTTAACTGTATCTATAAATTTTTGAAAAAGTATTGAAGGCTTATGGTTTACTAAAATTATGTTTTTACCTGAAAAGAGGAGCTTTTCTTTTTCCCATCTGAAGAAAGATAAACGTTCAAACTTTGTTGTGTAACTAGTACTACAATGCATTATGTTTTAGAGTCTCGTGGGCAATGGAAAATGATCACATTGATCAAGTCTCAAATTGTAAATATGCATATTCGAAATGCCATCAGAGAAACATGGGGCTCTGTGGAGAAGTTAGATGGAATCGAAATGAATGTAGTCTTCCTATTGGCCAGAGCGTCATCTTTATATCAACAATACAAACTCAGCGTTGAAAGCGAAAAACATGGCGATATACTACAAATAAATCTTCCTGAAACAGCAATGTAAGTAACGCGTGTTGGGGCATATGATGGCATAAAACCAATTCGAAACCCCAACAACCTCTTTACAGACAAAATGATTATTTGTCGGTTAAGATTATGGTCAGACAACCTTTTGGAATGTCTGTTAATTCCTAAAAATGCCGACAATGCCCGGCAATGCTCAACAATGCCTGATAACTTTTAAGGGTTGCCAAATCCGCGAGTTTTTGCCCAAACTAAATTATAGTCATACGGTAGGCTATATTATTCATATACTAAATTCTAAAAGCCTATTCAAGACCCTAACAACCTAAGCCAAATCCGACATCCACACCATACATTTAAACGATTGTTTGGCAGATTAAAATCTCACCCAGCAAATAAAAACGCTCTAAATTTTCAGAGAAGGCTTAGCCTTAGAACTTTGTGGTTTTTTGTGATGCAAAATAGCAAATAACTGCTTTAATGACGTTATGTAGCTTTGCTTCACTTTACCAAATATTAGATTGTAAATTTAAACATAGTCCAGAGACCAGCAGCACTTTCTTAGCAATTTTCATCACCTATTTTAGTGTAGGCTACTTCTATAATCTATTATTAATTACAAAAACATGTTTCATTACTTTACAAACTATCCAGTAACGCCTTATGGTGCATATTTGCAAGTTGCAACGTAGATTTTAGGAAGTGCATAACTTTGAGAGGGTAAGATGAATATTTGTAAAGAAAATGAAACTAAAAAGTAGTTTCAATTGACTCTTTGTAGCCCAATGTTGCTGACTGCTAAATATTCTGTGTTGGCTGGACTACACTTTTTAAATAAAGTCTTAAAATTTGATTTTATTGTTGGGCACTACGAGGTTAGATGAAGATTATCTAGTGGACCTTTCTTGTATTCACTATTTTATGGTACTCAGAAACCAGAATTTACACGGATGAACGCATGAGTGCATATCTGTTATCTTATCTATGACGTCATGAAACATTTGAAAATTTACTCTAGCCTGCTGATTTGTAGCCTACTGCAGTTAAAATGTAAGCATCACCCTAAAGTTATCAAAACCGCAAGTTACAAAAGTTTCGGTCACTCAAGGATGGTAAATTTTCAGCTTTGATGAACAATAATATTCAAAGATCAATAAATATGTACACAAAACGTCTCCAAAACTGTAAGTTACAAAAGCTTAGATCACTCAAGATGTAGGCTAACTACACGGCTTTGATGAACAAGATTATTTGAATCTCAATAACTATGTAAAGAAAACATGTTTTTACAGGCATTATACTGGCCGTACAATTTCTGGGATGCGTTGGGTGAGTCAATATTTTCCTTCACACTGTATTCTCTCCGTTCTCGATGATAACATGTTTATATCGCTACAGAATGTCCTCACAGCTGTTTCACATTTCATAGACAAATCACCTTCAATTGAAAATAGCATTTGTAAAGCTAAAAATATATTTCCGTTCCTATGCGGGTACAGTTTGAGAGAAAATGATCCGCCATTACGCGACTCAAAAAGTCCTTGGTTTGTATCTGAAAAAGAATATCCTCCAAGCGTTTATCCTCCTCACTGTCAAGGAAGCTTTTATCTCACTTCCGTATCAACCGTTAATTTGATTTTGGATGTCGCGACAAAGACTCGTATTATTCAATTGGACGCAATGTGGATAACGGGAATTCTTCGACAAAAATTAGGTCTTCATGAAGACTCAGTTCAAGATGGGTCAGCTTCGATGAAGTTCGCTCTACTCGCGCGCTTTCTGAAGAAAGACATTGCACAATCTATAAGACATATCTGGAAGGCAGTTCTGCCTCAGGTTAAAAAGAAGAATGTTGTCTTTAAAAAAGCGCCGACAAATACCCTCTCAGTGGGCTTCATGCAGCCAATAATAATTCCAAATAAAATTCACTAAACGTAAAAATTACGTTAAAAAAGCATGCTAACTACAATAATATGACTAAGTGAGGCTTGTGTTGATTAATTTTGAAGAATTGTGTGAATGTGTCTGCTTGTAGTTATGATGTATAAATGACCTTGTCACTACCAATACATGAACAATGGCATGCATTTTTTTTTTGAAATCTTCATAAAAAGTATCTTGCATTTATGTCGCTTAGTCGAAGTTGAAATCAGGGATCAATGCACCAAAGAGGGTACCAAACTAAGCTGTGTTTACACCGTTTCTATGATAGGTCTTCGTTTGTTACACCTATAGCCTACCAATGAAGAGCAGTCCTTGAAGGAGGTGCCAAGATTGGAGAAATCTTGTTATCTACAAGTGTTTTGGATTTTTTGTTTAATTTTCTTTTCATCTTTTGCAACAGTTTGAACGTGAAATAGCCGTACCTCCACTATACACTCCATCCATTTTTTTTTTCTGTCCCCTTTTTGTTTTCAATTCAGACAATGCTTTTCAGCCTGGTAACTTGCTTAATGTCGGCGAAATATTTTGTGTTTTATAATCTTTTAATTTTAACAGCGAATTAAAGAAATTGCAGTTTTTTTTCTTTTATATTAAAAAAATACTATACAAGAAGTTTTAGCGTAGTTTAATAAGATGAAAATGATTTAGCAATCGCCTAGCCTTAGACTTACTGCAGCGCAAAATGTTTCTATTGTGATAATACAGGAAAAGTGGCGGTAAAAACGATTGTATTTCTGTCTACTAGCCATGACTAAATTAGACAAAATTTAGATTTGCAGTGTGATTTCGATGTTAAATACGGAAAAGAAGTGATATCACGAATTGAAGTTTTTTCATTTTATTTTGTAAAACTGAACAACACTTGATTTGTTCTAAGGTGACTGAAAAATCTCATTTTGTAGTTTCAGTAACATTCAAAAGCAAATTGATTTGCAGAGAATCATGAGAAAAATAACTTCTGACTTCCAATATGGAATGGGATATAGGCTACTATGTGTTATTCTCCATTGTTTGTATGTAACAGTTTTATGTGAAAAAAATCTGTTCACCGCAAATCTTGCAGACTTAGTATAATTTTCAGTTAGGCTAATGTCTTCATCTTGATTGCAAAGTTTTGACACTCAACTCCATCTAACTAACAGTTTTCACAAGTCGATATCAAAAGATGCAACACGTCACTACTCCAAAAGACCAGTAACATTTGTCGGTTTTAAAACGTCATTCTGACGAAACACATATGCAATCCAACATAAAATAATATACATTTAACATCTAGTTATGTTGAATCGTCGTCTTAAATGTTCTTATCCGTTAAAGTCTGGAAAGACTCATTCCAGAACTTGCTTTATCATTGTAGGCTAGGAAGCTTCACTGAGGCACCAGCAGGCAGCAGTTACGTTTTAATGAAGCAATTTATTTCGTTAGAACGCTGTGGAGCTTTTGTTTAACCTAGGTAGTTGTTCAGTGTTGAAACGTTTTTCTCCGGATTTTATGTGAAAACGTTTGCGCTAGATCTAAATAGAACCTGCTATCATAATTTTAACGTAGTCAAGATGAGCCAGACGTAGATACTACGCAAGTTAAATTTAACGCAATTTCATTTTCAGAAAGTCTCAAAACAAAGTCTTTGCATGCGTTGAATTTAAGAACGCATTCTGTCCATGATAAAGTCAGAAGTCCTACGCTACAATGATCAGAATTTGAATAGGTGGTCTGACAATTTTCGCTCCGTTCTCACAACAGCAGGTTATTGCAAGCCTGGATAGCAAAATCAGCCATTTTTACATTGATTCAACGTCTGCAGACATTGAATCAATGTAAAAATGGCGGATTTTGCTGTCTGGGAGAGTTCAACCTAAAGGTCATAGGAGGTAGACGACAACACCCATGGTAGGTTAAATGCGGTTTTGTTCACTTTGTTTTTTTTTCGGTAACCATCACCGAAAAAAGTACAAGCCAAACTTGGCAGAGGCCTAGAAAAGCGTAGAAGTGAAAAACGCAAACGTCCAGACGTGCCTGCAACGTAAACAGAATAATGCGTTTAAAAAGTTTGGCACACACACAAAAACAATACGACCTTACAGTTACAATTTGTGTTAAAAACGCGTCATTTTTGTCAGCTGTGTGACCAATAAACCTTGTTGGCTACGCTTGCATTGAGGCGGGTACAGGCCCGGATTTAGGGGGGTGCAGGTGCCCCGGGCCCCCCTTTTGAAGGGCCTTCCGACGTGGAAAAAGTGTGATTTTGTGTTATTATTTTTTTTCTTTCTGCCTTTGAAGTTTCTGCAAATTGCTGTGCGGTGCTGGATTGATGCTACTGTAGACGTAGAGGTGGTTTTTCGCGCCGAAGGCGCAAAAACGGGGCCCCCCGATCTATAAGTGCCCTGGGCCCCCCATCAGCTAAATCCGTCCCTGGGCGGGCACCAATCTATTATTACGTCACAAGGATATTGAATCCAGGGCACGTGATACAAGTGAGATTCAATGTGGTACCAGAAAATTTTGGAAAAAAAAGATCTATCAGGACAGAGTAGGCTACACAATATTGAATACTAAAATCCCACCACTTCTCTAGTATTATTTGTATATTTCATGTTTTATTAATATCTTTAAAAGTATAGCAATACAATAACGTATTTGAAATGTTAAAGTAACTTGTTATATTTAGTTTTCTTTATAAGTTGTTGTCAGATTTGCTATTTGACTTCTAAGGCGAAGTTATTCACAGAAGCATGAATACTGCAGCAGAAAGTAAGTGTTGTACATTTATAAATCTTTTTTAGTGTATGCATGGTGTATGTAAAAACAGCAAACAGTTTGCTTTCAAAACCTTTTCAAGTTCGTCAATTATCAGAAATATGAAACATTGTAATAGAAACTGCATCTTTCTATGCAATTGAAAACTGATATGCCTATATTTCGTTAACTCTAAAAACTTTTATCACGTCTGAATTTAAATTGTCCTTGTATCAATGCAGAGAACTACGCGTTGTTGGATACAATTTTTTTTTCGAAACAACGTGCATTAACACTACAAGAGGCAATTATTTTTATTTTGACGTCCAGAAGGTGGCGATAAAGAAGTATATTTTCAAAAGATTGGTCGCTGATGCAACATTTTTCTGAGACATTTGAATCTCCAAAAATTTACTGAAATAGCATTTTTTTCAAAGCCTTGGTTCAAGAACATATTAACAAACCAGACCGCTTGACTCGGCCGATCTATGCATTCGCAATAAAATAATGTCGACTTGAGGTATAGCTTGTAGACCACGACCATACATTTTACAAAAACACTTTTATACTGTAAGTATACCCATCCAGAAATAGTTCCATTCTTGGTTTATCTCGACCAATATTTAAAAAAAAAATTCTTCGTTTTTCGATGTTTCCACTTCGTAGCCTATCTGGTCAGTGGTCACTATGATACAAACTATTTCTACCTAAAGCAACTTCTTCAAATGTTGTTCAGTGTCCTTCATTCAATAAAAATTCTAAAAAAAGCATGTAAATAAAACTAATGAAATGGTGATTGTTCAGTTCAGTTTATTTTTTTGTTTTGTTTGCGAAAAAGAAAGACACAAAAAGCAAAAACACAAAAACACAATAAACACAAATAATTCGCACAACAAGGATGGCAGCGAAAGACCAAAAGGTCACCAAAGTCAGCTGCCACCCAAACATTTAAACAATAGACCCAAAATTAACAACATTAACACATATATAATATATAGCACAATACCAGCACTTTACATAATACATTAACAATGGAATAACACAGGGCAACATAAAAAAAAACTGTGTAGAGAAATAAGCGGATGATACGTTTCAGGAGTGATCATTGTACAAATTCTTTAATAAACATTTATATTTAAATTTAAAAACATTATAAGACTTTTCTTTTATTTCTTTTGGTATTTGATTCCATAGTTTCACTCCATTAAAACATAGCATCTTCTTACCAGAGTTTGACGTTGTAGAAGGCAAATATAAATCATTCTTTTGGTTCTGACAGGTTTTATGATGATGGTGTTTTATTTCGTTTACAAAAATAAAGCAGCCAGCAAAGGCCGGGGGCAGCATTTTGTGCACATATTTGTACATAAATTTTGCAGTTTCTAATTTAATAATATCGTCAATTCTGAGCACATTAAATTGGTGATAAAGAACAGTTATATTTGTTGACCTCGGCAAAAATAAGCAGGATCGAATGAACTTGTTTTGTAACACTTGCAGTGGAGCAAGCAATGTAGAGTTTGCTCTTCCCTAATTTATAGTCCAGTATTGGATCTTGAAAAGGTGATTGAAAAGCTGAATGAATTCTATTGTGTTGCCTTTTCTGTTAAACAACATTTTAAGGTCACATGGTCAGTTTTTTTTTCGCCTTTTGCAGATACTGAAATCCCGGCTACTGCTGCAGAAAATGTGAGTAAAGTGTTAACAATTGATGTATTTCTGCCTTTTTTTGTATATTTTTTGAACAAATCATTTGAAATTTCATCTAAAAAGTGAGAAAACTTAAAAATAGAGTGCTCAGCAATTGGGTTTGAATTTTTGCAAAGACTCAATATGCTAGTAAAGTTGCTTCAACTGGCTTTAACTAATTCAACATATGGCAGCTTTTTAGTAACATCAATGAAACGCAAATTGTCTATCTTTGCAGGCCTGGGCTATAGACAGGAACTCATTCCATTCATTATTCATACTTGGTTTTGGCATTATTCTAAAATCGGGAACAAAATATTGGTCTTTGCAAAGGCTTTAATTAAATATCTGCTTAAGAGCTTTAAATAGCTCAACATCCAGGAAACTTAGACGAACATACGAAAATGTTTCCCCTTACGTCATTTTTGAATGTCTCATTTTTAATATTCATAAAAGCTTTTGAAAGAAAGAAAAAAAATGTCGGCCATATTGTGTTGCAGTGCATGTGCGTTATTAAAACATTAGCTTGGTTGAAAAAAACCTTAGGTGTTCGGAAAAACGGTTCTTAAGAGCAAAACGAAAACCTAGCAGATTTTTTTTATTTAAGTTATTTTTTTTAGTCTATATATTTTTTGTGTACTATACTTTGCACTAAAGCCCAAAAACACACCTTTGATGGCACAACAACATTCTCATATGCCGACTGTTTCTTTTTTCTACTTTTAAGTGGCTTTGCAGTTGAGTGTAACGAAGACCTCATCAACATTACACTATTATTGGCAACGTAACATATATGACAAAACGATAGCAAACATTGCCACCAAATAAATAAGACGGATTGTGAAAATCTAAAACAATCACCCATTACTTCCGAGTTCGTGGGGCATGTCCTTATAACCTGAAAAGCCAGAAAGTTGGACTCGAGTTGAGTACACAAGCTTTTAACCTGGCCCTAAAAAGGAGATTTTTTGCCTTTCTGGAGAGACTGATCAAAGTGATCATGCTCTCAACATGTATTAAATAAAGTCTTACTTTTTGTGGTAAACAAGTTGTCCTACTTGATACCGAAGATCGTGGAGTGATACAAATATGTTTTTATTACACTAGATCCTTTGCAGTAACGAGGGTATAGGGAAGTTCTTCTCTCAACTACCTTCTTTTCACTAGCAACCACACCTATCGGATTATCTATCCAGCAACGTCTGAAGATATTAAATCAGTATAAATATATATTGCCTTGATGCACTCAAAATGTATTTCTGCGACTGTGCTTTTGAAAATTGTTTTGGTGAAGCATTCATGTTATAAACAATATTTTTCAACTCTTTGGTTTCTGAAAAAACTTTAAACGTATTTATGCATGCCTAGATTATAATTAGTGTGCAGAATGTTTGAAAAACTTCCGTAGTTATCAAAAGGCAACATTAAACTTGTGGTAAAGTTTTTTACTTGTATGTTCTCTCTAGAGAGAGAGAACTTGTGTGTAATGTATGCTTTCAAAAATTTCATACAAAAGTAAATTAATTTGACTTTTAATGAGTTGGCACAACTTTTTTGTGTGAGCAAAAAGCAGCTTGTCATTTTACAAAGGTTTTCAAAAGAAACTTAGTGTTGAATTTATGTTAGGCTTAGGAGAAGAACAAAGTTTACCAAAGACAGTTTCTATAAAATGCCACTGCCAAGCCTTGTAAAAAACATGCAAGCAAAAAGTTTAATAGTTTTTCTTAAGATTAATTTTCAGTACGATTACACTTTGAAACAAGTAATTGCTTTTCGTGTTGTTAGGCGGCTGGTCGACGCCATAACATAATGCATTTGTATTAACATTTTAATTAAAGTTTATTAGTTTTTTTAGCCAATCTTATATTTAGCTTATAGGCAGGTTTGATAGTTGATATTAGACATAGGCCTACCGCTGTTATTAACTATTGTTATCATGTTTAAAAAATGCCAAAGGGACGAAATTTCACAAATCATCGTAGCATTTAATCAAAAACGCGAAATGACAGGCACTATTTTGTACGTTATGTAGAAGTTAATAAGTGGAGTATAAATGATAATAAAGTAGCCCATTAGTAACATTAATGGGCTACTCTAGAGCCCAGCAGTAACATCAACAACAGAGTAGGCCTACCATTTAGGAACAAAGTCATTTATTTGTGCATAATAGGCTACATGGTACACCTGAAAATAATAGCCTATTACTACGCAGACATTTGTTTGTTTGTTTGTTTTTCATATATTTATCCTGCATTGCGGGAAAGCGGACTTGAGCGCTATGCATCGGTGCACGCCTTCCGACGTACACCCGACGTACATCGGTGTACGCCTTTCGACGTACATAAGGCCAATTGTCGGATTGTTATCTCGGAGGTGACGCTTGACCCCACCGCTTCGGCGTTTCCATAAAGTCGTGAATGTTTGGCAATATTCTACGTTTCAATAAGAAACTCTTACTTCATTCAGAGTGAGGCGTTGAATTAAGTTTTGCAATTGCTGTCGCTAGAAAGAAAATGGTCACTTTGATTTCAAAATGCTTAAAGATTGGCCCCGGTATGGTGAAACCCTGTTTGTACCTATTTCTAAGAAACTGTGTCTACCAGTTTACGGTTCTGTGCCTGTGATAAGTTTCAAACGGCACACCATTGCGCCGTTTCAAGGCAAAAAGGACAGATCTACCTTGCAGAACCCAGTCCCGAGGCAAATCTCTGATTATAACTATTGAAGGGTAGCCTACTAGTAAGAAGAAGTCTTTATGTTAGTAGGTTATGGGAGTCTCTCTCTTCAACAATAATAAATTTATAAAAGTTACTTAGGGGTAGGCTATCTCAGTTTCTTTTCCAAATATTCATTGCAACAAGTACAAAAACTCTATCGCGGAAGGAATACTGTAAGCCTTATTAGCATAAGGGCTCCAAGAGTCGTTTCGTAAAAAAAAAAAATTATCAGTTGTGTCTTGTTCATTCACAACGAAATTATATTGTTTGTCAGCTTTTCAGAGGGAGCATCTTCAAGTGCTGTAGCGCCTCGATAAGCCATTATTTGTTAATGCATCCAAACATCTTCAGAGAAAGCAAACAGCTCCCCAGAAGCGAAATCAGATATTTTAGCTTTTTGTAAAGGTCATTTTCGTTTTAAATGGGATGGTTATTGATTCTCACAACTTTTGAATGGCTTATTGATTGTAAAGGGTGACTCATTGCAGCCTAGTTTAGCCAGATTCAAGATTTTTATGCGTAGTTCAGTTCGGTTGTTTTTATTTCTGACCGTCACAGCAAAAACAATACATGTCAACATAGCAAAGGTCGAGAAAAAGGTAGAAGTGACAAAACGCGAACGTTAAAACGTGCTTGTACACGAAATAAGTTATCAAAAGTTAAAAATTCGGCTCTGTCGCAACACCTTAATATTATAAATACATTAATACAATTAAGGTTAAAACAGCCGCGACATTGTAAAACAACCGTCTCATTCTGCCTGGTAGTTGTGGTTTGGATCGGTTTTAATCAGATTAGTTTGTTTCGTATGACATAACAACCACTAAGTGCAGACTGTCACAAATAATTGTTATTTTGCTGAGATTGAAATGTTCAAATGGAACTGCAACTGTTAGCAAAAATAATTTATTTAGAAAAACAACTATACTTTTGATTTACTTCTTGAAGTGAATTCTTGTCGTATGGGGTTGTTGAAGTTTTTTTCCTGTGTGTCAAAACATGTTCGTTTTCAGTTAATTAACAAGTGTGCCTGTTTCTGCACACTTGTGTGCAGAAGCGTTGACAAGGGGTCCTGCGTTTACTTTTTAATGCGGCCTGGTTTTAAGGGCCCGAAATCTTTTCATTAAGCACAAAAACAAAAAACATCGCATATTCTTTGGAGTTTTATTGTTTTCTTTGAATGTGTTTTGTTTGGGAGGCCTGGGCTTTCCATTGGCACCAGTAGCCTACCAAGTTATTTTCTCAACGGCCCTAGATGTGTGCATGAGGGTCCAATTATCTTTGTTTTTGTAGGACGGTAGGTGACAGTTAATACCGTATGGTTTTTCGCTATTCTCCTAATTGTGAGATGTTATGATCTACTATTAAGCAAGCAAGAGCTGTAGTCCCTCTTATACACAGCACTATCGAAAGAAACAGATTGGTTTGACTCGAGTTTAAGATGCCACCTGTACTTTTTATTGGTTTGTAACTGTGTGATAGTGTTTTACTAATAAAAGTTTAAGCCATTAGCGCAGAGGTTACTTCTTGAGTGATATTAGCTTATCAATAACACGATATCCTTCCTCAGACAGTCATTGCCTTCCTAGCACACGGTTCAATAAACTACCAGCTGTTCTGTTGGTGCTGATGAGCTCATGCAAGACGCCATACGTTTACCGAAAATGGCTTAAACTTTTTTTAGCAAAAATTTACCACTGCTTCTTTTCAAGAACAGTTTAGCTTTTTGATTTTAGGCCTGTTGAATCGTACAGTCAGATGAAATGCTAATTGCTAACTCCAGTACGATTTACTGCATTTCGAACATTATTTTACGCTGCTTCATTGAAGCTCCAAAATTATTCGCCCTAATTCTTGCTCCTCACAATTGTGCAGGTGGTTTAAGCAAAGGTTCCAGAAGAATTTTTTTTTATTTGATATCAGCAAGACGTCAGCTGCATAGCCGAGTGGTGAGAGCCCTGGAACGGCAATCGAAAGGGCTCCGGTTCGACACTGCTCAAAAGCATGCGGCTGTGTCTTTGGCAGGACACTTAAAGGCATGCCTGAAGGTGGACACGAAGATTGGCTTCCTTGCCTTCCCGTCCACTTAATCTAAATCTTTAACCACCAGGTGTAAGCCTGGATACGACAAACAAAAAAATCAATACGACCACAACTGCACGTTTGATTTCCAATTAGCAAATGTGTGATATGGGATAGCTTCCGTGGTAAAATTGAATTTGTGTGGTATAAACTTGGCCATTTGTAGATTGAGCTCTATTACACAGTAGTTTGCATCTCCTTGGTCTGATTTCAGGTCGGTCGGAGCTTCTCTCTCTCTCCATTTTACTTCAAAGAAGCCTGGTCATTATCCCGAAACATGAGGGTCGACCAGTTGTCTGCAGCGAGTCCTTCACTTCTCTCTGTTGTTGACATCTTCATTTTTTAAGTTTCTTTTTTTCAGATCATCCCTCTTTGTGTTTTCCTATGTTTTCTTAAGTCTTCTCTTTCTCATTTTTCCCATCAACAAGTTTAAGGTATAAATTCTATTGCGTCTTTCCTTGCGTTAATGCAATGAAAACAATAAGCTTTGGCAGGCCGAGGGCACTTAATAGATGTTAAATTGAAACACATACAAACATTTGAAGTAAAATCACTTGAAACCTTTTAGCTATAAACTTACGCTAAGTCACAACAATGTCATTACGTTTAGTTTATTATTGTATATTAATGTACCCGTGTGGTCCAGTTTTTAATTGGAGTACAATATTTTTAATTCAAGAATAATTCCAATTTAATCAATGATAGGAAATAAGTTTTTTTTTGTGCATCTGCTTATCTATGTACAGTAATTCCATTGGGAGTTCTTCAGTAACTTCCTTTTTATTAATAGAATTGAAGCGGATCAACGGGTAAGTTTTACTTTGCCAAGCTTCTACTGAAGCAGATCCAATTGGACTAGCCAAGGAAAAATTGAATAACGATTAAATGTAGATGTGGATTATGCATATCTTATGTTTATTATTTCATAACAAGCATTAGACATGAAATCTAATGTTTGTTATGAAAAATAAGCATAGCCATGGGCATAGCATATGCAAATGCATAATCCATATCCACATTTTCTCTTTATTCAATTCTTATGTAATGTTTGGCACGAAAAAATAAGCATACTGTAGAATGAAAACAAGTGTGCGTAATCAAAAAATCTGTCAACGATAAAAAGACTGGAAATCTAATTTTTCTAAAATAAATCTAAAAATTTTTACCTTTCACAGCTTTCGATTCTTCACAACCTTTTTTAGCTCTTCCTTGCCCATCTGGCTGTGATTCATCACTGCGTCGAGCCATCTCGTCTCTAGTGATTTGCTTCTCATTATATGACCAAAATGATGAGAAATCTAGAGTAGCTGTTTCGTCTTGAGGGATTATAAAGGTTTCTGCTACGCTTGTAGATAGGCTACTGCAGAATAGCGACAGAAACCCACAAATGTGGAGGAATTGAAAAGAGGTTTTGAAACAAATAGAGAGTGACAAATCACTAATAATAATGTTATGGTTTTATTTGTTGTCGCTCTACAACAGCTAAGGTCTTTTTGCGATAGGGCTCATTTTTAGTTTAATATCAGGTTTACGATGTCATCACATTATTACCGGACTTATTCTCACTGCATTTTGCAAGAAAGAACAAAATTAGCACCGTTTTTAAAGTTTTCGGTTTAATCTAATCTGGAATCGATCTCAGATTTACCAGCACCAGAGCTGGCGATAGTCATTCGGCCACTGAGCTGGTCTGACAAACCACTGTGCACTGTGTAGTTACCAAGTTTTGCTGCAATAATTACAATACCCGCAGCCATAGGCAGGCACGACGTAATCAAGCACACGTGACCTGGTGCAATACATTGATGTTCGCCCTTCATTTCGGAAGATGGCCAATGAGACTGAGTACTGAGATCAAGCTTTTTTAGTGTGGGCTTTATACATTATAGCTGGTTTGACTCAGAACCAAGTTTTGCTGCAATAATTACAATACCCGCAGCCATTGGCAGGCACGACGGAACCAAGCACACGTGACCTGGTGCAATAAGCGTTACAGGCTTAACTATAATCTATAATAGGCTACGTTACCTAACGTTACAGAATCGTATCAGTAACTTGCCAAGCACTTGAAAAATCCACTATTTTCATTTCTTTTGCTAGCTGTAACTTTGTTAGCTCAAGAAAACTAAGATTTCTACAACGCTGTGTTAATGTCATCTGCAGAAGATCTATTCGTGTTGCAATCACTTCATGGCACCAGTACCCGAAAAAGATCGTATTGAACACTTTCTTTTTTTTTCTTTTTTTTTTGTGCAACGCTCAGAGTTCAAGATGGATACCACTTGAAAACTTAATGACTATTATTCCTCATTTAAAAACGGTAATATTGCTGCAGCAACTATTCACGCTGAAAAATCGCACTCGAGTTTGTTGCGCTTTTATTGAAATACAACTGTAGGCCTGGTAAGAAGAAGAATGGGTTCCATAATAATAACGGTATTGTTTATTTATAGTGATACAACACTTATAAAAAGCTTTCACCATCTTGCTAGTGGATTTATTGGTGATAAAGCAGGGTATCTGTTGTGTTTGTACATCCCAGTGTCTGTGTGAAGTTTGTTGTAGGCAACCTTCTTTAAGATGGTGTGCCATCTGCAACGCGACGTACTGAGTCGATATACGCGCTGTACATCTGCCAGTCGAGACTCAAATCAACAGTCTCAATGTTATTTATATCACATTAATTTAACCTCTGACTACGTAAAACCAAGACAAAATGGTAAAGATGGATAAGCTAGCTAAGGGTTGCATACCATGTGTTGTCTAGATTGAAGTAATTAACATTTTTATTGGATAATAATTTTTCTTAACAACCAGACATTTCATCCAGTTAGTTAAAGCTTAATTGACTTTAAAATCCAGTTAACTTTGATATTCTTGTATGCTATTTCGTAACAACGTTTTATGGTAAGGGGTTCAGATAAATCCACTGCAGACTAAAGCTACAGTAGGCCTAGTGCATCAGATGCCACAAGCGAGCTTCGTCATGAAGTGGAAAGTCCCAACGGAAGCACGACCAAAGTGCGTGTAATCTATCACGGACATTTGTGGTAAATATACGCATGTGTAGACCAGTTGACAGTTTGAAAAATAAGATCTTAAATCAAGAACTTGCTTTAACCATGGCGTCGCTAAAATCATGGCACAGTCAGATAAGTGTCAAGGCAGTGCGTTTGTATAAGCTCAGTGTATTCTATTGCAAGCACATAAAACTAAATGGCGCTACATCCTTTTTTCGGACTGAAGTAATCCTGAACCGGAGACGTTGCACAGTACTGTAGGTAGGCTGCTACTGCAGGCCTACGCATGTGCACTGTCAGCTACTTAACTTCTTGATTTGACTTTGAGGGCGACGAGTTTCTTCCTTCTCATACAATTTTTGATTCAGTGATGTAGCAGTATATCAGCAGTAATGTTTGATAATTATTAAGGAAACAGTGAAAGGACAAATTACTTTTGTATGACATATATCATTCAGATCTCCAAAGTAATCAGGATTTTCTATAGATTTTATGCTTTATAAACAGTAATGGATTGTTACCCAGACAGCAAAATCAGATTTTGACAGGATTTTGCTCTCTGGGTAGGTGAGTTTAAGACACAGAAAACTCGTGTTTTTGTAAATGCAGCAGTTAAACAAGCAAGCATTGCATGCTGAGAAATACTATATCTTCAGAAGGCTACTGCATTAAGTTCTGCTAATCAAAGTCAGTATAGTCTTATTTTTCTCTTGCTTTCTATTTTCCATATTCTAATTTCAAGACACAAGGAAGGAATTGCCACTTGAGAATATATTGTTAGAAACAGTTTCTATTTTAAATATAAATCATCTACGTATTCATAAAAGACGCTTGGCTCAAGAAAAACGATTGTTTCATGAGTTTGCAATAAAATGTAAAAGCTTTGGTTGGCCACAGAACAATAGTTTGACAGCACGGGTGGTCCATAATAACTAAACGCTGAAGCAGCGGTTCTATTGTGAAACATAAATTGGTCTTCCAAGAAGTTATAAAATGTTTAAAGTATTTTTCTCAATTCCATTGTTGTTACAGTTTTGTCTCTGTGGGAGCGCAGTTGAAATTTTGTTGTAAATTTTGTTCGTTGTTGTAAACTGAAAGAAACTCTGGTTTGCTTCGTAAAACCTGTTTGCTCGCCAAAATATCAAAGCATCCACCCTTCTATGTAGTCTACATTCTACAATACATTATTATATGGTTATGATATTTTTGACCTGAATTAGATGTCAGGGCACATTTCAGTGAGTCCCTTTGTAGTTTTAGAAAAGTGTTTTGATTAAAATGTAGATTAACACGTGTACGTTGCGTAAAGATTATGCGGAAACGTTTCGCATTTTTGGTATGCAGTCAACTAGCAAAATGCGAGGAAGCAAGGATAGGCAAAAGAATATAAAGTTATGCGTTCCAGGAAGAACTTGTTGTAACTTGAGTAGGCTACCACGGTACATGAACGATGTCATAAATAAAATGCTATGGGATATACTGTATACCGTAGTTTAAAAGTTTCGACCTACCAAGACCTGGCAACTATTTCTAAGGAAGTAGTCTAAGTCAGAAGCATAGATAGAAGCCATTGAGGCGAAAGAATTTAATAGGCATACGCTTAAAAGTAACTATTGTTGCTTTATAATTATTTATATTTTCATATGTAAAAGTTTGTAATCCTTATAAAAATTAGAAAAAGAATTAAAGTGCAGGATAGATTGGCAAACGATTTAACAAAACAGAATATGAAAATTACGGGACATATTTCGAGAGGATCGGCAGGCCAGCTACACCAATAAATTGGTGATTAAAGGTATGATGGAAGGAAAGAGGTGAAGGGGAAAAAGGAGACGAACTCGGGGAGATGATGTAAAACAGTGGCTGACTTGTCCAGCATCGGAGAAACGGAAAGAATAGCGGAAGAACGTGTCGTGTGGAAGCAATTGACAGCCAACCTTCGGTTCGGAGAAGACTGATTAGATGATGATGATGATTAGAAATCATTGTAATGACTCACAAAATCGATGCTGGTCCGAAACCTTAGTTTGATTACTTTTTCCTAATCCTAAGGGAAATGAGGATGTGTCTTCAAGTAGGTGGCCTGTGAGATATAGTTCGATGGATGAATATTCAGCTGAAAAAAAGAATCTCGTAGCATTTGCAAGTACAAGCGATCTCCAGCGTAACACGCAAGCAAAAAATCCACTTCTTCGTTTCAAAAATGATTTGAAAGTGTCGCTACTTTGCCTTTCAGCCCACCAAATTAAATCTTCAACTATTGAGCATACGTATGGATACGATGAGGTTTTGTAGTTTGTTATTGATCTTATCAAAATTTATGATAACTGTATTTGTACTTTCTCTTGTGTTGACCTGTCCAGTTGTTGATAGACAGGTGATACCATCGCTTCAGACGGTCACATTATGGCCAATATACGTTTTTATGACAAGAGAAAATTGTTGAAGAGAGAACCAGCAGTGACTGCCTCACCTTCTAAAGTCTATTGATTGCCCTGAGTGACGTGTACAAAAACTAAATTTAAAGTTTCGAGATGGCGGTAGAGCGCATCAACAGAGCAACACTTGCAACACTGGCATTTAGATTTTATGCTACCGACGTAGTGGTTGGTTGGTTTTGAATCTTTATCTTGGGACTGACAAGCCTTGATAGTTTATTCCTGGTAGTTCCACATACTTGTAGAGTCTCTGGACGCAGGGCCAGTTACCGAGATGGACAGAGTGAAGTTTTCCGATTGTTGAAGTGTTGTTGCCGTGGAATTATTCCATTCACTAGGTGCCGCTGAATGGAGAGCAGTCCTGAAATGCGTTGTATTTTTAAACGGTAAGGTTGTAGCCTACAAGCGAGTTTCCACGAGCTGTCAAATACTTTTTGAAATTATCAGTTGGTACCCAAAAGCGTTAACATAAGTTTGAAGCTGTAAAATCGGATGCGGTAACAGTTTGGTGCACGGGAAAACTATGATTGTCACTTCTTAGTGATGGAAATGATTGTTTTGGCTTAAGACACACCGTCGACGTTATAAAATATGCATGTACTAAAAATCAATGCCAAAATAAAAAAATAATGCAAACCGGATGCTGCACAGCGTTCTTTAAACGGCAACACTGTGTTTTTCCACGCATATCAGGCTAAAGCAGCCTTCCGCCAAAACCTCAGTATCTTCATTTAGCTCGTTCGAAAAGGACGTTAGAATCTCGCTGCAGTTTAGAGAAGAGTCCTTCTTTGAGAGAGGTTGTCATGATATTATAGAAACGTTATAATTGCGCTGGCAAAGTCACTTTTTACCAGTCGATCTACAAGTTTTGTCGTCATAAAAATATTTAATTGCGAGTGTGTAATAAAAATTCAAAAATGTGTAGGAAAATACAACAAACTACTTCGTCGTCAGATTTATCGCTAAACGGCTCAGCAACCTTAATTCCTCAGCTGCATCTTAACAGGGTTGTCGTTGTAATAAACATAATTGTCCTGGATCAGCAGCTGTCTCTTTCGAAGCGTATGCTGACGGGAAGATAGGCTTGGAGCTTAACCTCTCGTCGCTATTGTGCTGTCGTTCTTTATTCAATAATAAAAAGTTAATTAAATTTCTACTGGTCGTTGCGTTGTCGTGGTTGATTATGAGTAGGATAGGACGCCGCTTGAGTGCTTGAAAGTGGTTGTTGACAGTAAATGTAAATATTCGTTTTTTTATATTGATTGAATTCTGAATAACAACCAAGTATACTAGTGAGTATTTTGGCGGTTATTTTTCAAGTACTTTGAGCCTTTATATACAGAGATAGTACAGGAAATAAATGTCGTTATATCGTCGAATGGTCTTCTTGAACATTCACACCAGCTAGTTTTCCGATACCCTAACTTCGTGTACTTGATAACGAGAGATATTGATTGCAATGTCTCAAAAAGAAGTCTGAAGACCGCTCATCAGTACCAGACTACCCATCAGTAGCCTACATTTTCAACAAAAAGGTATGATTTTCTACTTGATAAATCTAACTCATCAATGAGCTACTTGCAAGGTTTTGAAACTAAAAAACACGTTTTTTCGAAAAAAAACTGACACAGTTTACTTTACGATCGTGGATCAGTATAGTTTGCTCTCTTGAGACTATATAACCCCAATGGTAGGAAGTGATTTCAACAACAGGTAATCTTTTTTCACTGCATGACTTGAGGCATGATATATGTATCAGGGGAGCTAAAAAGGACACACTAGCCATATTTTTGGTAAAAATGGCATAATTTTTTTAAGCAAAATGTTAAAAAAGGGACTACTGTACTATGGCCAACGCTATAATCTATGCTCCGCATCAGCAACGCTTTTGCCTTTCTCTAAGTTTTAAAAATACTAGATGCTGTTAGCTGCTGAAGGTCGACAAGACAGAAAACAGCTGGAATGACATGGGATCAGAGTTCGGTCCAATTATGGGATGTGAGTGTGACACGTAACCTGAAAGGAACCACGCGATGGCAGGTCTATAGAGCACATGCTTTTTCCAAGCTAAGACTGCAAAGGTTTGCTAGTGGCATAAGAAAATTGACCCATGAAACATATTTACTCTTAGGCAAGAAATTATCTACCAAGCTATGAAGCAAGTGGCTGACATGTTTAGAAAGTCACTTCCACACACTTTTTTATCCAGTTATCAAATAAGCTTTTTTGTAAAGTTTCAATCTTTGTGGAGATGTCGGATTTGAAAACATCAAGTATCTTTTCTTCGTTGTTTAATCTTAAACAGTTTTTACTCAAGCATACAACACTGTCTGCTTTATGTCTCAGACAGCCGATTTTAGCAAGAATTGACAGGGATCCAGACAGCAAAATCAGCCATTTTTACATTGATTTAACGTCAGCAGACTTTGAACAAGAGAAACGTATTTCGCCCATGAAACTGGACTCATCGGTATCGCACCATTAATCTCATTGTCTTCTTTCTTTCTTCAACTTCACAAATTAATTCATTAGACGAGATAGCGGAAGTTTTGAAACTTTAAAAGATCCACTAATGGGCTGTTTATTATGGCTTCTTCACTAAGTACAGAGTCGGTTCTTTCAAGCTCCTTCCCAGCATTCTTAGTACAGTATGCTTTACCATCCTGCAGACAAACCACGTAAGGTTGCACAGTTGTGCACTTTTCTTGCTGCGGCAATATAGCATGCTCACCAGTTTCCGTTTGCTGTGCAGTACTGTATATAACCCAGATATGCTTGCTATCTCGGTATAGATAGGTCTGTGCGAGTAGGTACCGATGCCAGAAACAAAGGAACAAAACCTGGTTTTATTTAGTCTTCATTAATGGTCCGATCCGCTCAATTAGTTGCGGAGATGTTCTGTTTGCTAGTTTTATAAAAAAGATGTTGAATGGCTGACGCGAATTCGTGTTTTGATTTCCATGGAATGCTCTTTCGAAGTAGGATAAACCTTCAAGTGGGGAAGATGTCTATTGAGATAAAGCGCTACAAGGGTGATATTGACAACTCACAAAACGTTTCATGTCGAACCAATTAGCTCTAATAACTCTTTTCTTGTCACGCGTGGCAGTATCGGACTTCCTATTGTCCGGTAATAATGTTTAACATGCTCTGTTCCCTTTAAATGGGTTGCGTCGAAAGCTTTTTGTCAGAAGACGAAAAAACGGCAAGCAGTAGCCTACATGTTGTAGCAGTTGGTTGGTAGCGGTTGATGGATTTTTTCCTTGATCAGCTCTGATCAAACCAAATCTAGTTTCAGAAAGCAAATCAACTGTTTTTTACGATGTACGATGCAGACGTTGAATCAATGTAAAAAAAACTGTTGATTTGCTGTCTGGGACAACGTTTATGTTAGAAACGCAAAGAAAACTATTCTTAGTTACGAAGCTTAGTGCATATGCAAAAGTTTTCTCATTGAAGACAAAACAAGTCAAACTGGCCTCAGGAATATTGGAATACAGCAATTACTGTAGTGTTTTTAGATGGGATGTTTTGTTTTGAGCCGCATTTACAGGCCGCTGAGAGAACCAAACGTTACAAAAATGCTATAACTTTGTGTGAAAAATGTAAAAGGCAAAAGGAACAAAAATCAGGAACAAGCGAAAATTTCCTTTCCCAAAAAAGTTATGTAATTGCTTCATCTAATTTCACTACTTTTTCAGACAGCAAAATCGTTAGTTTTACATTGATTCAACTTCTGCAGACATCAATGTAAAACTAACAAATTTTGCCGTCTGGATTGTGCTGATAAGGCAAATTGAAAAGTCAGTGGTTTGGAAAATTAGAAGTGAGTTTGTGTTTTAGATAAGGTTCTCATTTTACTCGTGTATTTAAGAATCGGGCCCACTCAATGGACGAGCGTTTGTTTTCATGAAGTTGTTCTCGTTAAAACTTTATGGTACTTCTTGCCATTCTCGGTCAAACGAAGAAAAATGATTGCTTGTTTGCTAAAGGAATCAAATGCTACAAACTTTCTCTTTAAAACTGTTTTGTTCTGAAGCTCAATAACGTGCAAACGTTTATGAAGTTACAAGAAATGAATTGAGGTGTTGCGACCGTGCAATATTTTAAACTGATTGTCCTGCTTTGGTATCATGCACGTTATAACGTCCGCGTTTTGTCGCTTCTACCTTTTTCTAGACCTCTGCTATGTTTGTCATATATTGTTTTTTCGCTGTGATGGTCAGAAATAAAAACAAACTGAACTGAACTGATTTAATATGGAATTGCAAATATAAAAGTTTTACAGTGTTTTAGCTGCAAAGTTTAAAGTGATTGCCGTGAAGTATTTAAGCGTCTGAATAAAGGGGCCACAGGCACAACAATAACAGCCAGCTTTGTGAAATGATGGATAAAGTTACTACTCCCGGGAAAATAAAATATAAAAACTAGGCCTTTTTCCGTTTGCGATGAAAACATGCTATTGCCCAAATAAGATTTGACCCCCTGAGAAAAACCTCTAGTTACAACACTTGCCGGTCATTGTAAGTAAGTGCTTTTTTTCAGTTTTTATAACATCCGCAGACGTTAAATTAATGAAAAAGTAGGTTTATTGCCTAGATGGTTGAAATGCACTTGCCATTACAAAAAATGTTGTAATCTTGTGTTCGACGATGTTGTGTCAGTACATTCCAAGACAGCAAATCAGTTGTTTTTTACATTGATTCAACTTCTGCAGACGTCGAATCAGTGTAAAAAACGGTTGATTTGTTGTCTGGGTTGATATTACAGAAAAGCAAAAGTGAAAGTTATTGAAACTTATCTCTTCAAAATTGTGAAACTAAACCTTTTTGGAATTACGTCATCGCAATTGTATTTCCAACCAGCATTGAATCAATGTAAAAAGACTAATTTAGCTGGTTGAAACACTTCTTGCAAATTTTTAAAATTTCAAGCATTTTAGTCATTCTTTTGTCCACTCAAGCATCTGTACGTCATATTTATAGTATGAGGTAACGATTTCCTCGTTGCTACGAAAGTGAAAGTTTCCTGAAGAGATGCAACATCTTTTTTAAGGTTAGTTTTCATTGCCAACTTTTTAAAGTCACGATTAACTCTTTTAGTTTAAAGTGTAATGGTAATAACTATAGTAAACCTGTAGTTTTGATCATGGATGCTTTTCAGCAGTCAGGACAGAAAGCAGTTTTTTCAAAGAAAAAACTGCAGAATTTGTTAACACCAGAGAATTTTCAGCAGTGCAGCTTCTGTGTAGTCTGCCACACCCTTTTTCACCGACAGTTTTGAAGAATGCGTAAATTTAAATGACATTGTACTCTACATCTCAATGAAAGACCAGAGCTTGTGGCCTACCTAAGTGGTCACAATGAGCATACTTTTTTATAACATGATTTTTTTCAAGTCATATTTTATTGTATTTTTTTAGTAATTCTTAGGTAGATGCAGTCATCGAGCCCACGTGTACGCATCTTATTTTTATTGCAACCCATTCATTTATAAGTTTTGTTTTAAAAATTAGGAAGTTTTCAAGAGAATTTCATCAGACCATGTATTTCAAAACGCGTCGAAATATGTCAATTCTAGCCTGTGGGTCTAAGCTTTCCTTTTTGTCACACCCCAACTGCTTGTTTTCTATGGATAGAATATATTACCTTGTTTCAAGAGATGTTAAAATTCCTAACTTATACAGTGGTCCTATTCTATTAGGCAAGCCTAAACTTGTTCTTCGAATAACCACTTCAATCTTTGTTCAAGTTTAGGGAGAATCCACATTTTGAATGAGATTAAAATTTAAAAGTGTTGGTACTTGTCTGGTTGAGTCCGCGTTGATATAAATCTATGTAGATAAGGAAGTCATTAAGGAATGGAGGAACCAGCACAAAGACGTTTCTGTGCTGCGAAATAAAATGAAAGGAACTCTAATCTATTTGCTCCTTTCCACTTGTGGGAATTGTGATGATGCAAATGTCCGACAGCAGTCGATTGGCCTAGGAAATAGTTTCTGTTTCACCACACAGAGCGTTACGCCTTTGCGTGTAAAGAAATAGTGGTAATCGACAAAACACACCAACAAAAAAGAACGATAGATATAATATAACCAGAAAAAAATCTACCCTAGTAGCCTATCTACCCCCCAGACAAATATCTCACATATTCAATATTACGGAGGGAGGGAAAATATTTACCAGAGGAATTTTATCCGAAGCGTTGTAGTCTCTATAAAGATAGAATTTTTTCGGCTAGAGTTTTGATGCATAGTCAGCAATCAATTTCAAAAAAATTCCAGAAGGTGTTTTCGATCTTTTGCAATAGTTCATGCTCACTTTCTGTTGTTGGTAGGTCTTCATGACAATTTAAAAACTGGTCTTGTAAAACCGTTTCGAAACCCAACGTAGAACTAAACATAATGGTTGACCAAATTTTCTAATATTGTAATGGCAAGGTATCCCATAACAATGCTAGTTTCGTTTTCGTTTGTTCAACGTTTCTGTGAAAAGACCCAAATATAGAATTAACTGCAGAGTGGGCCTCCATAGAAACAACTGCTCGTACGACGTTTAAAAAGATTCAAAAAAGTGCACTGTAGTAGTTTGTCATTTATTTCTGCTAAATATCGTCATTGCTTGATATATTCGACAAACGTGTGATGCCAGATGAAATTTATGGCAAAAAAAATGAAACGATTGGCAATTGGGAAATAAAAGCGAGGAAATTCAAAAAGATGTGATAGAAGACCTTGAAGCAATAGAAGTGTAAGAAAGGGTATTCTGCTGACAGAGTGATGTGCTGGACTGCAATTTACACCGAGACTGCACTCGAAGAAGGTTGGTAACGCCAGTTCCACATTCTCAATTTTAAGAAGGGGCGAAGCTGAATATGGGGACGAAGGGAAAACCTGCTGGTAAAATGTGGACGCTGGACTTTTTCCAGAAAGATTTTTATCAAGGCCGATTTTTCCGGATGGATTGCTCAACCAATGATGCCATTCGAATAGTTTGCGTGAACCGAGCCGTAAAATTGTTTTTGTTTCACGAAATAAGGCAGATACTTAGAGATTGCTCGGAGGTATAAAATTCGTATGTACGTCAATAGACGTTGAATCAACCTAAAGAAGAATCAATTTTTTGACTGAAATAGAATTATTTGAGGTCTATACCGCTGCTTCCGCTACCTTGGTTATTTTGACAGCTGAATTTTGGCTTCAGGTTTGCCGCTTTTAAATCAAAGAAGAAACCTTAGTTGGCTTTACCATTAGATAGGTAAACCCTTTTTGCCCGAAAGACAAATGCCAACAGAATTGCTCACAGCAAAGCAAACATGTTAAACTGGCAAAACGTAATTGAAAATGGAATTTAACTCAGCTTGTCTATTTAGACAAGAATTTTGTTTTCAATCTGCCTGTAGTTTGCTTTGCACCACAGACCAATAAAGCGAACACCGTAACCTCAAACCTCTATTTATGTTCACTGGAGAAAATTATAAAATTAAGCTCTGAAATTGACTTCGGCAAACTGCAATGCATGTAGACTACCTCCTACGACCTTTTAGTTATTTTCTTATCAACAACTGCGAATTTGAATGTTACAGCAAAGTCCAAGCAAAAAAAACTACACGAAACAAATAAAAACTATTTTGTGATAGAAAAAAGCAACTTTTTTAAATATTTTAATCACTAACAAACACCTCTTGCAGTTCAAGAGGTTGTATTGTTGTTACGACATCGATGCGTTTCAAACTGAATTAATATGAACAAAAAAATCAAAACAAATTAAATTAGTTGAAGCCAGCATAAATCTTCTGCGTTTTCTTTATTTTACTTGTCTACGCAAAAAATGTCACTGTCGGGTAACGTTTACAATCAGATATATCACAGTAACAGTCCAGTGACTGGCTGCCTGGTGCCCTGAGGTCAAACCGAATTGAAATTGCGTCAGTAGGTGAGTCTGATATACCTCAACCTGTCATTATGAGATTACAAGTTGTCCACAAAGCAATTGTTGTTTAGGTTGTGTGGAGGTGCTCAGGTAGTCACTTCATTGTCGGTAAGAAGCACAAACTAGAAAATGATGAACATATTCGACGTTTCATTTCTGTTGTTTATTCAACTCTAATCGGAAGTAAAACTGAGATTCTTTAATTTTATGATTCAGTTACTGTAGATCAGTAATTCAAGTGTAGAAAAATGAGGCTACAAGTCTACTTGAGAGATATGAGAACTTGTTGTTCCGTTTAGACTTTTGGCACCATGACGATCCACTTCTGACCGTGTGCCCGCCATATGTCATCAGTGATGACGTCGCGTGGTACCGCAGCGGATTGACATGGTGTCAGAGACCTATCGGGGACACTTTCGACGTCATGCAGGGGTAGATTTTGCAAGAGCAAGCAAAAAAGACGAAATGATGTAAGCTTGCTTAAAGGTAGAAGGTGCTATTCGTAAGGCACGTTTACAGACAGGGGTGTCTCGAGAGCAGCATTTTTATGCACGATATAAGGAAAACAACCCAGCTGTTGACAAACATCAACACACAGTATTTAAACAGTCTGAATATATGGGCGACAAACACAACTGTAAAAATAAAATCGATGCCTTTATATGCATGTCAAATGACAACGAAGCTTTGACGACATGCTCGCCACAAAAGTATCTTTCCAATAGATAACATCTGTTCCAACCATCCATTGACTCAAAATGCCAGTAATAAAGTTTTATTTTAATTTTTGATAATATATATTTGTTGTAGATTTAAAAAAAAACTGGTCATAAATTGTAGACAAATACAATATTTTAATCTCCTGTGATATCAGAAAAAGAAGTTGCCAAAAATGGGTAAGTTTTGAATCTACACTGTTGCAAACAATATTAACTATACTGTATTGTTTTCAACGATAGATGATAATATGTTCGTGGCCACACAATTAATAGACAAAGGTAGTTTTTTTTCTCAAGTTAAAACCTTTACTAAAATTTATGCCAGTTAAAAATTTCTAGTTAAGTTAGGGACAGTACATTATACGAGACGTGCAACTCCGCTGTTCCGGCAACATTAGAAGGGTCAGTTGCCAATTTGCACTTTTTTACGCTTTGCCACTGGCTTGCGTTCAACTAAAAACCTTAAAATACTTTAAAACCAACGTCACTCATCTAGATAAAATCGTAACCTTGTTAGTTGGTGTTGCGGATCAGCCAAAAGCGGATAAAGTTTTGAATTCCCTATGATCTACAATCCCTATTTATGCATAGTTCAATATTGAGGTTTCCACGCGTTTTCTATTTTATTGGCATTTTGCATTGCTTATAAAGTTACACAATGTACAACAAAGAGAGCTCTGGAATCTATGCATTGCTGACACGTTCATTTCGTTTTGCCATGGGGCTGTTGAAGTATCCCTGGACGTTAGTTTTTTTAACCCCTCCTATACAACGCAAATTATAGCGTTTTTCATCAACTTGTATGCAGTAAGGTAGCTAAGGGGGGTATGTCTTCCCGGACGCAGTTTCAGGAAGCGCCCCATTGATAGGCACAACATTCACAATTTTTGGTAAATCACTATATTTTATAGCTCACACTTCTCACCAAGTAGAACAAATGAATATCATGGGCTCTGGAAACCCAAGGTATGCATTGCTTATATCAGTAGCGTAGCCAGGAATTTTGAAAGGGGGGGGGGGGTTGTCGACCCAGCGGCGGGGGTCTGGGGGGTCTCCCCAGAAAATTTTGAAAAATTACTTTGAATTTGGTGCATTCTGAGAGCATTTTCAACAAAAATTGGGTATGAATATTCCTGTAAAATGATACTGTCCGGTGGCATAACAAAAGGATAAGATCATGTTTTCTTCAGCATTTTTCGGAAATAAAGCTAAGTCTCTATGTTTTCTTGTTGCTAATTCCTGGCAGAGATTTTTGAATGTTTGGTATTGGCAAAACTCGCTCTTTTAAAGCAGTTTTGTTTAAAATTAGGCAAATTTTTTTTTTTTGACTGAAAGCATCATTCTTAATATCGTGACGTCACACGCGTGCCAAAGGGGGTTGTAACCACCCAACCCCCCCCCCCCCTGGCTACGCCACTGGCTTGTATACTTCAGGGCATCTCAAACCCTTTTATTGTGCGACCCTATTTCAGAAAAGAATTTTCTATGTGACCACTTGGTATAGGTAGTTTCCAATGTAAACTACCCGCTGTATGCTCATTTTTAATTTGTTTGTCGACTCTAAAACTATGATTTGCAATCCTGTTTGGAGTCGCGGCTCATAGTTTGGGGAGCCCTGGCATACTTTAATATGAGGGTTTAAAAACCTCCCCTCATTCCAGAAGCTACGTCATATCATATTTGAACAGCCGCTAAGACCATGATCCGGTTCAAGTGAATGCTGAGTTAATAACTCGGTCCCTTTGAAATTTTAGATCTCTATAAATATCGTCATCAAATGATCAAGTGAGGCTTGAGAATCAGATTCAAACAGACCGAAAAATATACCTCGTTGTGAGCATGAGCTGTGAAATTACTTCTTGTCATTATTATTAATGCCGTTATATGGTCGCCTTGATATATGATAGGGTTCTACTGTGATAATAAGAAAACTATCTTACTTTAAAAAAAAGAAGTTTTTTCCACCGATCTCTACAAATTATATGTCTTTCTTCATTTGATCAACATAAACAAAAGCAAACGACAACAATCCATGGCAATAATCAGAAAAAAAGTAGATGTGGCTTTTCAAGGTGTGGTTTTGCTATATCTTTACTTGGGTTTTTTCGTGTAGTTGAACACTTGGATTATGTGGGCGAGAAGGCAATGATGCCGATCTGTTTGTCCATCTTCAAGCATGTCAACGCGCTCAGTATGGTAACCGAACCCAGACCCTTGCAAACGTAGGGGGGACGTTCTCTACACTTGGCCATGTCATCGATTGCTTGGGATGAAAAAAACTGCAGCTTTTGTAATTTGAGTGAAAGCTTTTTTCTGATTTATTCTCATCTGTCAGCTGAGATTAATTCACAGTAAGATGCAAAACAGAGGGCTTGCTTTATATGTACAGTATTTTATGATATGCTGTACATATACAATCCGTATTGGCAGCAATTACGAAATTCAAATGCGCTATCGCATCGAAAATCAACACGATTTCTTAGAACGCCAATTTCCATTTCTAAGAACAAACCTGCTTATTTTTAGAGGTCATTCTTGTAATGTTTATTGTAAAACCTTCTCGTTTATATGACATTTGCTCTCTGTGGGATATGACATTTTGGTCTACCTTACGCGAAATGTAAAGCTGTTTAAATAGGTTTTTGATATTGGGAATTTAAGTCGATTGTTGTAAGGCAACATACTTGTAAAAGCTGCTTCTGTAAGGTCGTCAACAAATGTCAAATTGTAGACTTTTTATTCCAAAAAACTACCAGAGAACATGACATAAAAAGGAGAGTTACATGACATTCAAAGACTACTCAATACAATTAAAGATTTTGTTTTTTTTACTTCGGACAAGCACGATGCAGTTTGTTTGACTGACAGGTATACAAATACAGTAGATTTAAAAATGTCAGCAAGCAAAAGAACATAATAAAAACATGTCTACTTTGGCGTAGATGAAATTTGCGCTTCTGTTATTTTCAGCCTATGACTCAAAACTGATGTCACTTTATTATTTATAAACCCACTGTAATTCTAAAAACTATAGCCTACACTCAAGGAGCTGGAAAAATAATTAGGGCCCGGTATCAATGACATCCGCGATTCTCAAATCATACCACTTCTAAGAAAAATGCGCTGTATCCAAAAATACGCGGTGTTTGTTTCACGTTTTCGAGCCGGTTGGTAAGGCTGCAAGCTCTTAAAGTCATCCCGGACCTGGGATCAAAAGCATCATCTGGACCCCTCTGTCTGACTCCTCTGACCTCCATCTTTGGCTTTACACAAGAGCATCCAAATATCCATCAATCCATTATCCAAAAAAAAATCATTAACCATTACCTTTTGAGTAACCGATAGTTTCACTACACAACTTGATTTTTAACAGAGTATAGTTAGGTTCATGATCATTTAAAGACCAACTCAAGTATTTTAAAACCAGCAATTAAAGCAATTACCTCTGTAAATCACGTTCTAAGGAACCAACAGGAGTGATTAAACCAATGTAATGATAATATTTAGAAGGACATTACAATGCACAGAAGCGTAATGCGTGGGGTGTTCCCTGCACAAACGTATACACAACTACTTCAAAAAACAATTTAATCCAAGCCGCGTTAATTTCAGCCTACGCATCCAAATACTGAACTGCATTTTTGCAAGTAACCAGTTGAGAAAATAACTATCCTGTATAGCTTACGTCTTTTCTGCTTGAAAATAACATAACATAAACATTTCGGGATAGTCCAGTGTGATTTATTTTTGAATCGATATTTCTGGAAAACTATTGCCGTCTCCCAAACACCAGTTCAGGCAATGTTCATCATGAGATAAACATTACAATACAAAAATTCCCGGTTGCTTAAAAGTGCTAGAAAATTGCATCATTTCTGTTAAACGAAATTGCAAGACAATGTATAAAGCATTTAACGTCAAACACTTGTCTTGTGGCAAACTACAAAGCCAGCAAAACCAGCAAACTATCAAAATACAGACTACAAAGCCAGCACAAACAAACAAGTGAGAATAATTCAACTTGGAGGTTTCGAAAGGTGAAAATTCAAATTTAAACAGTTGTGATTTGTTGCTCTGTTTTGATCATGTATTAATGCAACGAACGATTTTAGATCTGTTTGATTGAAAATCCTTCGCCATCATATAACAGTTTGATTGAAACCAAGAGTTTTTTTAACCTACGCAGACGCTTCTTTGGGAATGCCAACAGACTTCACAAGGAAGCAAGATAAGCCAGACCATCACATTCACACGGGATCACTTGACAATTGACATGGTAGCATCACAGGTTTCAGTTTCTTTAATAATAATCAGTTTCGTTTTGAAAAAGTTCTTTGGATCGCTGCACAAAGTCTACAAAATCAAACGTTCGAAAAAAGTAAAAACAATTTAGATTTCACTGCAAAATTGTGGCAAAGATTTTATTGTAGCGATGAAGCACCAATATGTCCGACACCTGCCAGTGACATTGGCATAACGTCGGTATGAATTGATAGCTTGCTGTGTTTTCCAAAACAGATATTGTTAAAAAGTTTCCACTTCGCTATACGGCTTTTCTGAAGCATCAAAATTTTGAAAAGAATTTTTCACTGTGTAAAAGTAGCGGTCAAAAAAAGCGTTGATTTGGCCAAGTTTTATGCATCGGATCTCGAAAGCGTACCTCAATGAAAATTTTGCATAAGGAAAAAACTTTATTTGGTCTTTCAGCGCAAAACTTAAACCTACACTTTTTTTCTTACAGCTCATGCTTCCTTTTTTCCTCAATAATTGTGCAATGGTTTATCTTCTCGAAATCCATTAGGGCTAAGTTTGGACTTGTGTCATCAATTGTGACAACTGAGCTACTTTTGGGATACTTTTCAGACGCAATTGGGATGGAAATTTAAAAAACATCTGGCAGCTTTGCACAGAGTCCAAAACCAAATTTACATTTAGCAAAACTGCACTGTTGCTATCTTAGGTTCATCATCATAGAAGGTTCATAGTTTATTTATTTAACTGTAGAAATGAAGGTTAATTAAAGAGTTTAGTTCTACATTCTGAACTGTCACTCATTAAGCAAATTGACCAAGCGTTCCAACCATTAGAGGCCAACTAATGAAATTACAAAGCTTTATAAAACATTTAGAAGATACCGGTATAAGTATGCTTTAAAGCTTCAATTTGAATAAACTAAATTTTTTAGCACTGGCTCGATTCCTAAAACGCATGCATCGAATAGGCTACTTGACAAATCTTTTTTATAATAATAATAACAATATTTATATAGCGCCACATCCACAGTCAAACTATGCTCCTGGGCGCTGTACATGACAACGGTAAATTAGTAAATTTGCAATCAATATTTTTTAACAAAGCTGGAGCCCTTGCCAAGTAGCCTAATAGGCTTGAAACCATGGTGACCACTGACTAGGCCTATAACGTTTTTTGCATTTTAATCCCAGTGCACCCTATGTTAGTAGCAAAGCATAACCTAGTTTACGTATCTGGACGTGGTTGCTTACAGGAGCAAATGATGAAAATCAAATAAAAACATTATGTTTATTTTCAGGCAACTTCACCGAGTTATTTGACAAATTCAAATGTCACCAATGGAGAAGGTAAATTAGATTTAAAAGTGTTTTTTAATTGCACCAATGAATTAAAACTAGTATGGAGTTGTTCGAATGTCAAGTCATTTTCACGCTTTTCTTCACCCTTCTATTGCGACGTTAACTATGTTCAAATATAGTTTCCTCCAACATATACAAGTTTCCCCGATACTTAAACCCCACATGGTACTCAAGTGGACCTTGTTAGCACAAGTAACCTGTGTAGATTTTCTAAAAATCGAATCGTCTTCGTTGTGAATGACAGTTTCTAGACAGTAAGATCTGTCATTTTTACATTGATTTAACGTCTGCGGATGTAGTACTTTACTTCTGAAAAATTTGTAATTTTTAGAAAATTACAAGTAGCTTTCGGCATATATTTCTTCAGAACAGTGTGTTAATTTAGCATTATAAATTCTCAGGGTCTGTTTAAATATGATATAAAACCTTCAAGGGTGGAGATGTCAGAAAGGTGACGTCACACTCACATCACATTTTGACAGAGTCCTATGATAGGCCTTGGTGGAGGTTGGGGTTAGAAAAAGACAGCATGTGGTCATCGAAAAGCACTTGGGGTACCATCAGTCCACTGTTAAAAAACTTCATATAGCTTTTGGCTTGGACCTTCTAAGTCCTACCACAACCTCAACCACGTTGAAGGTGAAAGCATCACTACATAGTACATTATAAGAATATTCTGCAGTTAAAGCAGTAATTTTTGAAGATGCCTTACAAATAACTTGATGACAAGAGATACTGTGATTAAACCAGGGATATAGTTATAGATATCTCTGGATTAAACGTAGTTCATTTTGATGGTGCGTTACTTAGAAAATAGTTAATTACATTATTTTTGTACTGCAGAACCTCACACCACTTGCATTTCAATTAATTTGAATTTGCCACTCGGCTGGTTCATGTGTGTGAGTTTTGAAACAATTTTGCTTGGGTTGCCAAAGAAGAGTTGTCTCGGCTGATAGAGTTACTCTCTTTATCATCAATTTAACGTTTCATGACGTAAAATCGATATAAAAATATATCGATTTGGTTATCTAATTTCCCCTGGTGTTCCAGCGATCGATCTTTCCTTTGTTACCCAGCAGTTGCGTACTGGGTGACCGAGCCATCAGACAATCGATACGGGACGGCTTCTGGGTAGCCTTGTTCTCGGTAAACAAACTTAATAATGAAACTAAGCTGCACGTTTTAAAAGCGGAAGCTAATTTCTCGCAACTCAAACAGTAAAACCATCATTTTTACATTGATTCAACGTCTGCAGACGTTGACTCCAGACGTTGAATCAATGTAAAAATGACGGTTTTGCTGTCTGGCAATGTGAGATGTTAGAAATGCTGCTTCGATCTCTATTTTTTGCTAAGGCAATTGATCAATAATTTCACAGCCAATGTTTACAGACGTTCCATCAATGTAAAAATGACGGATTTTGCTGTCTGGGGCCTTTATCGCCCAAAAGAGTTTCAATCAGACTCTCTTATCATTCAGTCATGTTACCAGTTTTCATTCTCACATGTTCGCATTCGTGTCACTTAGTCTGCATAGTTTCTTTCAAAAATGTCTTTACATGTGATATGATCGACTGTAAACGCTGAATATTAATTTTTTATACCAAAGACAGGCAAGACACAACAATACCACAGGGTTGAGCATTACAACAGTATATATTTTTTACATATTTACAAAATAGTTTAACATTCAAACGTTTTCGGCTTAACCTAAGCCCTCATCAGGAATCTGAAAATATTGATAAAATGCAATAAATTTCAACTTCTTGAAGGTAACTAACTAACTAACCAACTAATATTAATTTCCAGGCAATTCTACCACAAACGAATCAATCCAAAATGAAGTGGTTGTCATTATAGCCCCTATCTTTGTTGTGGTTCTGATCATCACTGTCATCGTGGTTTGGCTGCGTGCACGACAACAAGGAAAGTGTGTGACCAAGGCATCAGAGGTAACCAAATATTATTTTGTTATTCAGTCATGTTGAGTAACTGTTCAGATGACCTATATTTTTGATGAAAACAGACTTTTGAACAACAAATTTATCTCATGTTTAAAGTTTTTGCACTTTTTATGGGAAGGGTGCGGTTAGTTTGCATGATGTGACGTGACTTCCGATGAGGCAACATGCTTACTAAATTAGCCTACAATCTTCAATGGCACTTTGCAGCAAATGTCACTGATAAAAAGTTGTTGTCCTTGGGCCACGAGAAGCAAGGATTACTTGTTTCAAACAATTCATAATTGTACAAAGTTTTTTAGGGGCATAGCCGTAAGAAATGGAGGTGTAGGGAAGGCGGTCGCTCCCTGCTTCTAAAAAACTTTGAGTTTGGGAGTCAAATGTCCACTCATTTGAGCAAATTGTAAATTTCTGAGTTTTTAAAATTATTCAAGGTGATTTATAATATATATCTCTTGTGGCCATCATTGACCAATTTTGTCTGTTAGGTTTATTTCTACGTAGACTAGCCTACTGGTATAACAAATCGTTCCTTTTTCATGCCGACAATACAAATAAATAAAAGAAACTAAAAGACGTAACCACCGAATGTTGCTGAAACAAGTTTTATCTTATTTAAACAGAAAGTTGGAAAAGAAAAATATTGCACTGAACTTAAGTTACCAAATACGTGGTAAGCTTATTTTCATATCAGATATGAAGTAAAGATCTGACTAAAAATCATTTGAAATGTATACTGCGGTCTATTCTCAGTAGGTGCACGATAAAATAAGTCAAACAGATTGTTGTGATTAGATTAGAAAATCGATGGTGTTTGCTCAATTGTGCAAATGCTTTAAATTATTGATTAGCTACTTCTTCCAACCCACAAAGACCACTTTTCTATTGATGCAAGCCAAAGGTTTTACGTAAACGTTCATTTATTGAAAATTGAATTTTGCAGAACGACACAGCTGCTGATTTCTGCAAGAACCCCAAGTTGGAACCAGAAGGCGTCGACAACCCTTCCGTTGAATATTCTATTGATTCTCTTGCGCAACCAAGCGCCAAGAAAATATTTGAAACACCGAACCAGGTGGCGCTAAGCGACGAGGATATTGAAGCTTTCAACAACGGAATTGTTTCGTTTATTGAAAATGAGAGTTTCGAAGTGGCTGACACAAAGTAGTTTACCAAAATTCCTTCGACCGCTGTCAATTAACGTAATAATTGTTCGATCCACTGCATCTCACAGCCTTTAACATTTCTACACAAAAACAACAAATTAATGAGACGATATTCATTTTTTTGTTAATTTGTTAAAACTTTTCTTCAGCTGCTACTTTTACTCACTGCTATTATTTTTCTAAGTCTACAGCATGGTGGCCTATATAAGAGGTCTTGACAACGCTCATGCTGCTGTCTGGACTGGAGGCTGATTGTCAGGATTTTGCTGTCTGGCGTTTATCTCGAATAATTTGATATCTTGAAGCAAAACCAAGCAGCACTGAGTTGCACACAAGCTGAAGTGTAATGTGGCCTTTCTACTAAGCTTTCTTGTACATAAAGCACACTTCATCAGGCAAAAGAACGCATCTCATAACTGAATGATTTTACAATAATTATCAGTTGAGAACCAGCCAAAAATAAATGCTGTTGACAGCGGTAGCACACAAGCATCAATATTCATTAACAAGGCACAATTATCAACATAACGTTATTGTTGGATCTAATCTACCTTGCTTGAAAATCAACGAAGATGTGAAGTTTACCTCATATGTTCCAATGTATACTTCGATTTTTCCAACTCACTCGGTGTATGTGCACTTGCAGCTACAGTATAATTATGCTTCCTACTATATTTTCACACTTTTCAGACTTTAACAAGATGAAATAAACTCTAGTTTTTTACTCAAATATATAGCACTGAAGCAAATTTAGCATCACTAGGCCAGTGCTTTCTGCACACAACTGTATGCTTCGTCACATTCAAGTTTGCTCGTGGGATAACTTAAATCCATTTAAGACGTTCCTGCTCATTTTTCGGAAACCTATAGACTGATAATTTTGATAAGCTTGAATCATAGTTTCCTTTACACAGTGGAACACAGCACTTTAATGGCATGATTAACTTGACACTAACAAGCAGCAACTGTAGCAGTGGTAGGCTCCTGTACTGTAGTTAGCTGACCGAATATTATTATTATTATTTTATTATTTATTTGCGTCAGACGAAGTTGTCTATATCTAAAAACAAAAACAACGAAATAATACACAAACTGCAAATGCACAAAGGTCACAGAGAGCCACTTTGGATGCCGTCGATTTAAAATTTCACTAAATGGGCTATCTACTGCTACAAATTTACATACAATGAGCGTTGGAAGAATTGAAAGTATTCAGAACGATAAAAACAATCAGATGACATCAGGTCTGATATAAAGCGATTTGAGGAGTGAATGCAACGGTTGATAAACGAAAACATGTTTTTTCCTCAATAAAGCATCAAACATTGTTATATTATACATTACTTGATATTCATGGGCACTGACATAACGAGGCAAGTTGTGCAATATTCTGAAAGAATCATTGTAAGCAACATGTAATCGTTTTATACTAGAAGATCTAAACTTGTTCCACAACTGGGATGCATAAAAGGACATACAATAAGAGCGAGATACAATGTTTTTTACAGCGGGTGAGCATTTAGCGAAATGAGATTTTGCATTATTTGCAGCACAGTACTGAGAGCGTACCTGCCTTGAAATATCATTTTCATCTGAGAGAGAACTCTCAATAAATACACCCAGGTATTTTACAGAGTCCGTGAATACAATTTCAGATTTACCTAGATGTAGCAGAGGAGCACGTGAAAGATAAAAGTTTTTTTGGGAAAATAACATAGCCTACCAAATGACTTTTTAGAATTGAAAGTAATTTCAGGTTCAACAGCATACTTGTGGCAAACATCTAACAAATTTTGTAAGCCACACAAACTAGGCGAGATGCAGCAAATGTCATCAGCAAACATAATATGATTTAGACAAGAGTTGCCAACATAGCAACCAACTTTTGTTTTATTGAGCTCATAAGAAAGCTGATCAATATAATATACTGCAAAAAGATAGGGGCTTAACACCCCACCTTGTCTGACTCCATTGGACACATTAAATGATTGGGACAGGTGACCTCCCCACCTCACTTGCATGGTTTGTTTACTATACCAGTATTCCAATAAGTGAACAAAATACATAGGCACGTTGCGTGTGATAAGCGTTTTAAACAATAAATGATGATTGACTTTGTCGAAGGCTTTTGAAGCATCCAAAAAAAAACAGAATATACAGGAGTGTCATGACTGATATAAGAGGACACTGCTTGTTTTAATAAGAAAACACTCATGTCAGTACTATGGCCAGACTTAAACCCAAATTGATTGTCACTGGTATTCAAGAAAGACAATAGATGATTTAAAGTGAAACGTTCAAACAGTTTTGAGATTACTGTAGCTACAGCAATAGGTCTATAGTTACCTGAATCTTGAATGTCGCCATTCAAATTCTTTACAATTGGGACTAGAACAGTGTCCAAGCAAGAATTTGGTACAACACCATGACTAAGACACATATTAAAAAATACACTAATATAAAAATGAATAGAATAATCAGCATAAACAAGATGTTCAGCTAAAATTTTATCAGCACCAGCAGCTCGATTTAATGGCAGTTTGGCAAGCAAGGGACCAACTGTGTCCATGTTGTAACGAAATATTGAAAGATTATGATATTTATCCTTAGAAGAAATATACGAGTTAACAAATTCTTTTTCAGTGTTGGTTTTGCTGGAATTTAGCAAGGAGCTGTAATGATGCTTCCACATCTCAGCAATAGCTTCAGGACCTTTTGCTCCACCAACATTTACAGGAAGAGAACTATTTTTGCAATTAGATTTGTTTACCTTCTGCCAAAATGACTTTTGTGAGCTGTCCAAGTTGAGTGCTGAGGCAAGTGCATTAGCTCTATGTTGTTCAGAGGCATTTTTACAACGGCGAAAGGCTTTTTTAAACTCCTTTCGTTTATTCTGCATCAACTCGTACAGATAACCATTCCGTTGTTTCCCATTTTTCACCCATATGAAGTAAGTTTCTCTGGCAATGGAATGAGCCTGCTTAACTTCATTATTCCAACCAGGGACAGAAAATTTATTGCATTTCTTCTTATCAACTTATTATACTGTATTTGTTTTACTGTAGGTTTACAACTAAAGCTAAAACAGTCATTATAGGCCACCTACTGACATAGGTGTAGGTAGCAAACAAAATTTTGGAGAGAGACTCATTTACCTAGATTTTAGCATACCGTACAAGACAGTTAGCCTATTCAAAACTGAACAATGCAGAAAGGAATACCATACAACATCATATAGTTGCTTCTGTGCATTTTATGGTGTAAACCAACCTATTTCATATCTAAAACTCCAAACAAACCAGCTTTACTACAGTTTTAGTAGGGTGCAACTTAGACCTACCATTATACTTGTGTAAGCTAGTATGTGAAACCTACTTGACTGCACACAAGGCTATTGGGGCAAATCATCATCTACAGAAATGTTTTTACACAACACTAGCACGCAATACTTTGTAAGCAACACTGCTTTTGCTTTACACAGTACCTTGTACTTGCACTGCTCACAAGTTTACTACGCTCTGTCTAAAGTCTAAACGTACAATACTCGCACTGCAGCTCCAGCCGCGATTTAAAATCAGCCGCCAGTCGAAGAAATCTCTCAAGCGTTGACATGACCTTTTACTAGAGGTCACCATGGTCTACAGTATGATACACACCTTGTACTATTTCTGCAACAGCACGTCATTGGTTTTATCGGATAAGATTGCATACCAGACCGCTTACAATTTACAAATAAATTGGCCTTTGGTTTATAAATCGAAAATTTCTGCCATGTGGTCGAATGCCTTCTCCCGAATGTCGATATTTTTACGCTGATTCATGAACTTTCAGCCCTTATAGATGTCAATACCTCAATAAACTGACTCAAAATTCCGTTGCTGCAGAAAACCTTGTGTTTACATCAACATGTAGGCTTAGGCTAGCCTTTGTCTTAAATTTCTTGTCTGTAAAAAAATTGTTTGCGAATACCGGTCCGTATTTAGCAGTAAGCTCATCATCATCAAGTCCCCTCCGATTAAGTAGTAGGCTAGATCTTTTAAATTGTAACCAAACCAGAACTAAACTTGCATTTCCAACCGAGAACACAATAAAATATGTAGGCTACATTACACGAAGAAGGCTCATTAGTTTGGCGCTCGGCTTTGTAAGATAGAAACGGTAAGACCAAGCGAACCTGGTTCGACTCTCGAGGTGTGTGCTTAAGCAGCGCATTTTAAGGACAGCTGTTTGTTCGGCAGTGGGCAACGCAACCGAATGGAATAATTCACAGACAAGATTTACTGTTACTGTCAGATTGGCCAATGATGAAGCGAAAAAAACCGTAAAGAATACAAACTGACTTATATAACTCAACAAGTGGAAAAAAAAACAAAAAAAACAGCAGATTCTCATGCCTTCAAAAGTTCTGATTTCTTTATTTTTACTAATTAAGACCTAATCCGCCGATAAGCCTAAGTTGTAATGCAACTTAGTCTCGCCTACAGTGTGTTTAAATGAACTGAACCTAACCAGGGGCTGATTAACTGATGGGGGGCCCAGGGCACTTTTAGATCGGGGGGCCGCCGTGCAAAAAAGTTTTATGCGCCGAGAGCGCGAAAAGCTTTACAAGGTAACTTGAAATCACCCACAATGTTGCCAATGCCTTTACGCCAAACTCAGTCGCCACCTTCTGACTAAAAATTAACCTTGAAAGAAAAAGGAGGCATTTTGCAGAAACTTTAAAGGCTGAAAGAAAATAATAATATTAACACAAAATCGCATTTTTCCACGTCGGGAGGCCCGGAGCAACTGCACCCTCCGCCAATCCCCTAAGTCCAGGCCTGAACCTACCAGTAGCCAAACCAATGTTTGTTTATAAGCATGTGCACATCTTCTATACGTATTAGCTGCTCGTGTCGTGATGATGGCTTACGCCTAAATCCCTCAGGAAGGCATAAGTTTGATGGTAGACTGCTAAATACTAGAAAAAAGGCACTCAAAACAGGAACATGGAATGTAAGAACCCTTTATAAAGCAGGAGGATACGAAAATTCAAAACAAGAGATGTCGGTCATGAACTTTGATTTAATTGGAGTAAATGAAATTATGTGGATAGATGGTCGTAAAGTGACAGAAGAATAAAGATAGACTTGTTTTAGCATATTCAGGAGGTGAACAGCATATGTACGGCGGCGGGATGATATTGCAAAAGGAAATAGCTACGTAACTCAATCATTGGTTTTTGGCCAATTTCTAGCAGAATTATGATGCTTAAATTGTCTGCAGCACCATTTAATGTAAACATATTACAAATAGGCCTACATGCACCAACCCAAGAACACACCGATGAAGAGATTGAGTTGTTTTATGAGTCAATAAATGATGTAGGCTACGAAGTTAATATAGTTATGGGTAATCTAAATGCACTAGTGGGTGATCATCATAAATTTCTCACTTGGTCGTTATGGAACTGAAAAATTAAATGAACGTGGAAGAAGATTGCTGGAATTTTGTTAACTTAATGATTTATTAATAGCAAACACTCTTTTCAACATCCTGCTAGGCCAGAGGTTGGCAACCTTTTCAACAGAAGAGCCATTCTGCTATGTCTTTCGGCAGCTTTCAGCAAAGAGCCACAAAACGTTCAACTGTAGCCTATAGGCTTACGTGTTTCGTGGTGTTTCTGTAACTATGGAACAGAACACAGTTCCTCTGCTAAATTGAGAAACGATTAATTATAGGCAGTATAATCTCTGTTTGTTAACGGCTGTACGACTTTTCACGCTAAACAATCTCTTGAGCTGTCACAAAACTAGCAGCACTGCCGTGGCGTGGGGGTTTTATCCATTTACTGTATTTAAAAAAAAAAAGGTTTAATTTTTATTAATTAATCGGTTATTAAAAACTTCATTGCTCTGCTCCCCTTTTAGCATTAGTTCCGATACTGCTTTCTTTTAACTCACCTTCAAAAAAGAGTAACCTACTTAGCAGCAAATGTTCTGTGCCCTGTTCTGAAAATGTTTTGGACGTCACAGTTGTTCATGTTCAAGTTCATCTGTCTAAGTGTCCATGACAAGTTAAATCCTCTCTTTTTGCAAAAAAAACATTTCTTTTATGATTTAGGCATGGCTATTGACTAAAAGCTGTAAAATGATCGGATCAAGTCAAAACTCGAGTTGCCAATATTGGAAATAAATCTTTATTTTTTTCTCACAGAGTATTATTCAGTGGGTACCAGGTCATTTGGTCGACAGGACGTTAGGTCGACAGACCTTTGGTCGACCAAATGTCTTGTCGACCAAATGACTGTCGACCAAACGACCGGCAACGATTCAGTGAAAGCTGATTGCTGCATCATCTTGCACTACTAGTAAACAATGCTTTGATACCGTTTTATGTTTCATTATGATCAAACGCAAATTAAATTCAAAGTTTTGTGAAATGTAGAGGAAGCCGCTTCAGAGGAGCTAAAGAGCCGCAAACCAAACCAAACAAAACTACTAGAAGCATCTCATAAATCACTTGAATTACACAATAAAGTTTAACAGCTAACGTGTATGAAGAAAGTTGAACAAGCAAACAGTTATGCATCATAGAGGAGAAAATTTGTTATTTGAGAAAGAGGAAATAAAGAGTAGATGGGAAGAGTATGTTAAAGAAAAGATGGCACTCCCTAAACTTCAGATGCTCCCGTACCCTATACGACATTTGAGCAGAGAGACGAAGGCGTCTGGGACTTTGATTGAAAATACGAACTAATTTTGAATGTTTTATAAGTAGGAAAAACATCCACATCAAATTTACAGTTTACAAAATTTGTGTTTTGTTTCAAACTGTTTTCGTGCTAGTTGTTGTTTTCGCACTTATTTGTGTTGGAGAACAGAAAGCTAATTCTATTTTGTCATACATGACAGAAAGGGCGAGATCTATAGAGGATTGCGAGAATGGACGTAGGGATAAGGATGCTGATGGTGCTAGTAGGAAGTAGCATGGGGTTCACTCAGGGATATCTATAACTAGCCTACCAGCTATAATCATAACTGCCAGTAGTTATTGATATCCCTGGGTTCACTAGGCCAATTTCTAATCGGGTTGAGAGAACGAATCCTGATGTAGGCTATCGGCAACCGTTGGGTTTTGTGGGCTGTGAGTGCCTTTAAATATTAATCAAAGGGATGGGCATTGGCCTATTGCCACTGTCACTGTTGTCGCAAATCACTCGGCTGACATTTCTGAATTATTCCTCCCCCCTATTTTTTTTCTGGGTGCGCAACTGCTAGGCCCACCTACTGCAGTGATGAGGCCGGAAGGCCGAAACTGTGTGCAGTTATGGACGCTCTTGGCTTATGCCGATTGAGCACTCTACTGGAGGCACCTTGCTGTGCATTGCGCAAAGCTCACTGCTTGCAGCTTAAGCACTTTGGCGAGGTTGGTGGTAAGCCTAGTACCATTTTTGGAGATGTGGCAGGCCGGTTTTTTAAAGTCTTCGACCTGGCTATGTTCGTTGTGCTCTTCTCGCCGTGTCAATCTTTTGTACCAGTGCGTTGTTGATGCGAATAAAACAGTTGAACACACGTGTTATTGAACACACGTGTTATGTCTCTCAATCTCTGTGTAATAAAACATGTTAACCTGCTAATAGCCTAAAGTTCTCGCAACATCGCTTCAAAAAATACAGTGCTAGAAACGTTAGGCAGCAGTAGGCTACCACTACCAGTCAATTTATAATTTTTTACCGTTTGGTTTTGTCGTATTTTTCTTTTGTTGGTGCCAAATTTGTGTGTTTTCTTATTGTTCTCTTCATGTTAGTTAGGGCTACCATATGTCCTCTTTTTTGACGAAAAATAAATTACCCTCCCAGGACACCCAAAAATGCTCAAATGTCCTCTTTTTTGACATTTTCAGTTTTCTTGCTCATATTTTCAACAGGATTTCATTGTTATGTGACTTTTTTGCAATTTCCAACCATTTCTGCACCAATGCAACATGCTGGTTTATAGATTTTCAAAAAAAACTTTGATGTAAGCTAAAGCTTACTATTTGATCAGTATTTCTAAACAATCTTACACGTTCATTGAAACATACCACATTACTTTGCGATCGTCGTAAGTAGCTGAATGGTGGTCAGCGATGAGTAAGAGCGGAGCTGCGAATCCACTTGTGAGAAAATTTCCTCATTTGAGGAAATCTGATCAACAAAATTTATGAAAAAGAAAAATTGGGACAAACTAAAAAAAATTAGAAAATCAAAAACTGATTAAATCACAAAGAAATAAAATATTAAAAAACGAAAAACTTGCAAAAAGTTTGACATGTTTACATTTTGAGGTTCTCACACTTTTACAATAAATTATTGTTTTACCCAGATCTATTTTGTATTGATTCAGCGCTTGTAGACGTTGCTGATTACCAACTTAATAGTTTAGTTAATTTGTCAACTGAAGCAAATCGAAAAAAATATTCAATGTACACTATGCATAACATATAGCCTATTGCAAAATAAATTGTGGCATGGATACCTACAACTTATGTGACTGCAAATGTAGAATGAATTTAATCTATGATGCAGTCACAATAGTACATGGAAGGTAACAGCCTAGTTGAGTCTGTCCTTAACATCTCATTAACGGCCGTGTTCAACTGCAATTATATTTCGTGCAAGTAATTTTATGATTTCGTTAAAGCTGATCCTTTCTTCCCGAAAAAAGTTAAGGCATGGCTACCTGCAGATACTGCCTGATTTGTCACATTTTTATGACATTATCACATCACGTTTTTATTTTGTCGCAAAAATCTAACAAATCGGCTTGCGAGAAACAAACAAACTTGTCTGTTTTTTTTTGTGTGTTTTGGTGTAGCCTAACTTTTGTTTCATAGGTCTATAATTATCCAAAAGGATGTAAAAATTCTTCATATGTAATATTTTACTTGTATTTTACCCGTTGGAAAAACTTGTCCTCTTTTTAGGCGATAAACATATGGTAGGCCTATGTTAGTGCCAGCAATGAAAAATAATTGATTTAATTTTTATTGCATTAAAGTGAAACCCTGGTTTAATGTAATTTATATGGTAACGCCTAGAACATCACACGGCCAGGGCGAAAGAGAAAATTGAATTGAGTCCTGTCTTTGTCATGAGTTACCATGGGGGGTGGGGGGGGGGGACAGGTTATACCTGGGACTGGTATATAAGTCCCCCCCCCACCCCTTGGTAACTCATGACAAAGACAGGACTCAATTCAATTTTCTCTTTCGCCCTGGCCGTGTGATGTTCTAGTTTTTTTCCAATTTATATGATGCCCATCAAGGTTGCCAGATGTGGCTAAAACTAGCCATTGTGGCTAATTTCTGGTGCGCTTGACTAGAAAAAAAATTGAGTTTTAGTCACTTGATTTTTGGCTAATTTTGGCTAATTTACAAGGAGTTAGAGTGTTAGTGGAACTGTGGAAGTTTTCAACGCTTTTATGATGTACTAGAGTCATTTAGAGCAATTTCTTAAGGCATTCTAAATACATTTTTAATTCCTGTAAGTGCAAGCAATGCTCAATTGGTTAGAGCGTGACTTTTGAAAGGAAGAAACTTCAAGATCAAGCGCCGCTGGTTCGACTCTCGGAGTGTGCGCTTGAGCAACACACTTTAAGGATATTGCTCTTCATTCAGCGGCATCTAGGCCTAATGGAGTGAATACTTCCCTGGAAATAAGACTTCAACAATCGGAAACTTCTGTCTGTCAATCTCGGTGACCGGGCCTGCGTCAGTGATTAAAAGCCTTTACAAGTATGCCAAACTGCCAGGATTAAGCTCTGAAAGAAGCTTTCCCAGTCCGAGGATAAAGATTCAATCAATGAATCAATGCATTTGTGGAACTGGTGTTTTCTTTTGTCACTAATGTCAAAAGCAAGCAAAGACAGGCTTGGATTTAGGGGGGGGGGCAGAGGGAGCAGGTGCCCCGGGCCCCCCGACTTCTGAAGGGCCCCCTACGTGGAAAAAAGTGATTTTGTGTTAATTTTTTTTCTTTCATCTTTTGACGTTTCTGAAAAATGCTGTGCAGTGCTGGATTAATGCTACTGTAGACGTAAAGATGGTTTTTTGCGCCATCGGCGCGAAAAATTTGTTTGCACGGGGGGCCCCCCGATCTAAAAGTGCCCCGGGCCCCCCATCAGCTAAATCCGGCCCTGAGCAAAGAAATAAGTTAAATCTCTCTACACTGGATTCAATATTAGGAATTAAGTCCCGGTTAACTTTAAATCATAACTGCTGAAAAGATTTTAAAGTACGTAACAGCCAAAATGCTAAAACTGTTTACAAACGGTATGTAACAACAATAAAAGAACCAAATACAATGAGATACTAGAACCATTAATCTTGGAGAACTTGCTGAGCAAAAATGTGACATTGTTTCTATGAATTTTTTATTGTGTCAGTTGTTTTAATTAAAGTGTGCTTAAATTGTTTCATATGACTTTTGATTTTCATTAGGGTCGATATAGGGACTGGCTAATTTTGTTGTCTCCTGTGGCTAAAAACGCTTTTAGAGACCTGGCAACCCTGATGCGCATGACCATTCCAGAAGCAAAGTGAGTTCAGTTTATTTTTTTTTTGTTTTGTTGGCGAAAAAAAAAGACACAAAAAGCAAAAACACAATAAACACAAATAATTCGCGCAACAAGGATGGCAGCGAAAGATCACCAAAGTCAGCTGCCACCATAAAGTGGCGTAAGCATAAAGTGAGTGATGTTTGTGTGGAGCTACATGTACTTGAGAGGTTAACTGTTATTTTTTTATTCACTGAGTGATGTAAGTTCAGATTTTACAAGGAAAAAGGAACACCTTTGTAAATCCTAAATATAGCCCAGGCCCTGTTAAACTTTATTGAAAGAAAAATACTGTAATGCAGGGTGCATTGTACTCAATACAAGTTTTTTTTAAATGAATGTAAACAAACAATGTATGGTATCTCGTATAATCTTGTTATTCTGAAAGTAGGTACGGTAGGCTACCGTATATGCCAAATGTTTTTACTTGTTATGCTGGCATAGCCATGATAGCCTATGTCTTATAGTACATGTTGCATGCAAAGGAATTTGTTGAATTGTTCTGTTTGCTTTATTTGGATCTCAAAGTCTGAAATAAATGTTTATTTAATTTCATTCAAATCATAAAAAGCAACAGTGATAATAAGAACCAACACCCAAACAAAATTTATTTTGTTTTATAGTGGCGCAAGGCATTTAAAAAAAAAGTAGGGTATAGTTTTTTTCTCATTATTTTGGGTTAAAAGTTTTAGTAATGCACAAAACAAAGTTGAAAAAAACATGATTTGCAGCCGCGTGCACATAATTAAAATGAGAGAGTCTAAATGCGCTGTTTACAAGCACGTTGGAGCAACTTGTGTTTCTTCTAAAGGCATGTACAGTATGACTGGTTTTGAGTGTGCTTTTGCTGAATAGCTGATATAATACAATATAGTCATAAAAAATTGGGCTGTAGGCAACTCAAATTCAAAATTGACTACAAAAATGCACTTCGGGTCAAAATTTAGTTAAAAAAAAGAAAAAGAACGCTTCCGGGTAGTATCAAACCCATTACCTCTAAAATAGAAGCCGGCGAGGTATCGCACGCGCCACGGTCAAGTTGAATAAAATAGTTAAATTTAGAACTTATATATGCGCTTCTCGTCTTTTGCTTTGAAAGAGAAAAAGAAAAAAAAGTGACTGTATAGTGACGTCATGACCGGTCAAATAGTGTTTCAGATTCAAAGACCGGTGCCGGTCAAATAGCCACTGCCTACAATATATCGGCTGACCGATATATCGGTCGAGCTCTTATACTTTTCATATATATTTTTGGTACTGTATTATACACAGTACCAAAAAAATAAATTTTAGATGAACAAAATCAACAGTTACTTTGCATTGATAAATTTGTACATAAATACAATCTTGATAGCTTTGCAGTGTCCAGTTTATTTCAGACTTCAGATTGAATCAAGCCGAAAGTAAAAAAAAAACATGCTCAACATCTCCACTGGCAGCTTTCACCTCCATCATGTTATTGCTGGTTCTATCAGATTGGAATTTCCACCATATCAAAGGTGTTACCATTTTGAACACATCTTGAAATATGTACCTGCAGACAGTGCACACCATTTCGACCTCCTGATCTTCTCAGTGCTGTAGGTACAGTGGAATGGCCGTGCAAATATATACGGTATATGGTTTAAAAGGCCCAGTTTTAGCACAATAGTTAAGGACTTCTGACAAGATGTTAGGACAAATGGATGCAACCTAATTCGTACCATGAACAATTCGTACTGTGAGTTCGTACTTTGAAAAGGTCGAGAGAAAAAATTAAAAAAAGCTAAAATCGCTGATCGTAGTTTCCGCAAACATTTTAAAATTTTTCACAAACAAACAAAAACTCTTTGGATCATTACCAGAAATTTAAAAATGTTTGCAGAAACTCCAATCAACCCTAACCCCTAAACTTTTTAAAATGTTTGCGGAAATTCCGATCAACCCTAACCCTTTTAAAATATTTGCAGAAACTGCAATCAGCCACTTCGGCAAACTCTTAGGATCATTACCGGAAATTTAAAAATGTTTGTGGAAACTGCGGAAAAACGGAAACTGCGATCAGCGACTTGGGCTTTGTTCTATTTTTTTTCTCTCGATCTTTTCAGTTTGTTTGTTTGCGGATACCGATACCCTAATCCTAACCAGGGTTGCAAGTATCGGTTCCAAATCGCTATTCGATAGCGCTATTCTCTACTTTTTCAATATTGATTACGTCATAGTCTTTTCTTTTTTCCGCCAATATCGTTTATGGTTTTTCTTTACTTTTTTTTATGTGAATTGATATTCTTTATTCGATTGTTTTGCGACTTCTTTCAAGCCTTTAATTCTACTTAATAACATACGACGGACAAAGATATCATAGCGTATTTTGACGCTCATGCGAGAAAAACGATAATTGAACAATACCGATCAAGCGGAGTTGAAAGAATAAGCATTTTGTTTGAAGTTATGCATGATTGAGCAGAAAGGTAGCACTGGTAGGCAGTATAAAATCAGTATAATAATACTTGATTTGTATTTTTTTTTAATTGCATTTAATATCGATTAGCCTATTCTTTATTCTCTACTTTTTGGGAGTCTATTGAAATCGGATATTTCTCTACTTTTTTGGAAGTCCATCGAAATCGGATATTTCTCTACTTTTTTGGGAAGCTATTGAAATCGGATATTTCTCTACTTTTTTGTTTGACTATCGATATCGATTTATCCTCTACTTGTTTCAATATCGACTTGCAACCCTGATCCTAACCCAGGCCTTTAAACTCGTAATTTTTTCCGGCAGCCATCGTGGCCTACCGGGAGCTCCTTCTCGGCGGCCAAATCTGCGCGCTCGGAGGCCAAAATACAAATAACAATAGCACATTAGCACAAGTAAATAGAATTAAACTTGCAACAATGCTAAAATGATCACTTAGCGTTGTTGAAGTCTGGGCGACGTCCTGCAATAGAATCGTGTACCACACAATAACTGCTTTATCGGGATTGTAATCCGGTATTGCGGGACCATTTAACGACACTAAATTGTTTCAGCTGCTCAGTAAATTGTTTCGACTGCATTACCGAATACCGCATTTCATAAATTCTGACCATTTATACCGTTATGATGTCACCATTGAGGGTGTGAAGTCACTAACCCATAGCGGGAACACTTCTCAACTATGAAGAATGAAGATACGTGTTTTCCCCTCGGATGTCAACTAACCTAGTTCTTGTTTACACTTAATAAGCGGAAAATTTGTCTTGTTTTTGTTCAATTATGTTCGTCTAATACTGCTCTATAATCGTACAAAAAATCGCAAACCTGCGATTTGAACGCTATTACTCATGCATTCGCACACAATGAATGAATGCGCGTCGCGCGTTGGCCTAATGCACTCACGCATTTGCGAATGTGCGGGTACAGCTGGTGATCGCAACTGGATATATTCCATAGCAAATGTTCCCGGACAATACAACAGTGGTGATTATAACGCGCTGACCTAATTCTGTGTCACTCTTAAATACTACATATTTTCCACAGTTAATCCACGCTCATTTTATTGCAAAATTAAATGATTGGCTAGAAGAAACCGGCGGCCAAACTTGGCCGACTGAGAAGGTAGCACCGGCGGTCATTCAAGCACTACTTAGCGGCCATGGCCGCCGGCTGCTTTAAGGCTTGCTAACCCTTATAAAATGTTTGCGGAAACTGCAAACAACGACTTCGACTTTTTTTAATTTTTTCTCTTGATCTTTTCAAGGTACGAACTGACGGTACGAATTATTCATGGTACGAATTAGGTTGCACCCAGGACAAATATCCCCAGCAAATCATCATCAATCATTTTATTTTTCCTCATTAACGCGTCCGGGACGAAAAAAATACTAACTACAAAAGTCGATATAGACCTACCGGCACGTTAATGAATGGAAAAAGGTGGCAAAACCTTGAAAGGTTTAAAACGTGCCTGAATGAAAAATTATGTAAATTTTTATAATTATTAAAACTATGTAGGCTATAAGTTAGCACGACCACAAAACCCAAAAAGCAAATAGCAAAAAATCAAACATAATGCATATATAAATCTTATTCAAAGATAGCCTTTTGCCTCCAGATGCTCAAACATTTTCAATGATTTTAATCAAACAACCCTGCTACTAAGTAATAATACTTTATATATACATCACTTGTTTAGTAGTAGAGATGTACCGATACCAATATTTTGGCCGATACCGATATCACTTTTTTAGGCCGATACCGATATTTTGGCCGATACTTTAGTGTTACAAAAAGAAGCAATTTTGGTATTTGCAAGTAATTATATCAAATGCTAAGTTTTTTTAATAGTTTTATGCAAATAAGGTAAAACTTAAAGCACACGACCACAAGATCAAAAGTAAAACCACAAGATCTTGTGCTAAAACACAAGCTATGGCACCACCGCGACTGACACAGTGACAAATTAGTTTAAAACCAAAAAATCCCCTAAATTCAAAATTAGTTGTGTTCAAGTTTGGCGCTTACAATAAATAAATTCCAAAATACGCCACAAAACCAACCAAATTTGGTAATTTATAGAGCAGCAAGGGGAACTTCAAATGGGCAACATTAGGTGCCAAAGGGGGCATTATTACGTCATTATGAGTGACAATGGACGGATTTGGAAGTCCTTGGCACTTGAAGATTCAAGAATCCAATCTCAACTCAATGTTGTGTCATAATAGTAGGTTTTAGTAATGAAAGGCCACCGTGATTGAGAACTGGGGTATAAGGGAAGAAACATTACATCATAATTGGGATTCTGAAAAATTAATAAAGGGTTTGCGCAAACTCTCCAAATAAGCAATCATACTTGATAATAAGATGTAAAATGTGAACCAAGTCATTTTTGTAGTCGTACAAAAACTATTCGACAAGTAATGTGCAACCTAAGGGCGGTAGGCACTTTAACATACTGATATCCTATTAAACCACGAGCCATCAATCAATCAGAAGCTTCGCTGTTCATGACGTCATCAAGGTTGCGTTTCTCGAAACAAAGGAAAAATGCAACTTCCCACCACTGCTATTGCTCTTGTTTGTTGTGTAATTACCAAAAAAAGTTTAAAGTAATAATGAACTCTCTGGCTGAATGCTGAAATGGCCACAATTGGACGGACAACCTAACATCTGATGGTTCGGGTTCGTTCCATTGGATATCAGTATGTCAAAGGTCCTACCCCTAAGGGCGCTTGTCGTTTGGTTGAGAAGCTTTTGCCTGGCCAAGACTACCAAGGTAGCAAAAATGTATAATTTTGCATCGTTTTTACGTTGCTAAACGTTTAAAAAACCCATGTAACTTGGTTGTTTTTAGTAAGCTGGTTCTATCAGTTTGTAATTTAATTTCCACCTTTCGTTGTAATAAACTCATCAAGCTTAAACAATGTCAGAGTAAGTAGGCTGCGCAACAAACTCCCACAGCCACAGTTATCACCACTTGCTGCTGACAAATCAAAGAACATCTATGTCTTTTGATGTTGCCTATTTGCGTTGCATTTTTGTGTTTTTTTTTATAGTGATACTTGCTCTTCGCTATTTCTGTTACGTTTAGATGATGTCACGTTATTATGCCGATTTGAGATATAATAATTTAATTCATGACGTTACTTTTACAAGTTTTATACTCTGCTGAGAGTAAAAAAGAAACACAAATGATAAATATTGGAGAAATTGAGTCTCCTTACACAACTTAAGAATCGAACAACGCAAAACTGCTGAAACAAAATGTTTTGTTTAAGTGAAAGAATCACTCTAAGCAACCAATGTTAAAACGTGCGCGCAAGAAGTCATGGGAGTATGACGTACCAAAAATTTGAACAGGTTGTTATTTTTCTACATCAATGTAACGTTAGTTACTACTTTAAAAAAAATATATATATATATCTTTGCTTCTGTAGAAAATCCCCAGCAAACGCCTTTTTCTACGTGTTTAGTATCGGCCACAGTATCGGCCAAATTTTGCCGATACCGATACTCAAAAAATGGCCGATATCACCGATACCGATATATCGGTACATCTCTATTTAGTAGTAACCAATAGTCATTCAGTTTTTGAAAACTTTTGTCAGTTCCCAATTTTTTAATATTATGAAACTTTATTTGGTGTTGCAGGTGTAGTAGAAACTAGAAAAGCTTGTTAAATGCAACATTGTTCTATCATAATATGTATGATACTTTTAGTCAAAAATGACACTGAGTCATAATAACAAGTGAAGTGAAGAATTGTGTTTTAAATTAACTGCTTATTTGTATACGGTACGATAAGATTGTACTTTAACACTGGAAAGATGACCAGCAATAACAGAGGTGTTCAACAGGTCCAAACTGAGTCTACAGTAATTCAAACCCCTGACCATATACAAGCAGACAATGGTTCTAAAAGTCTGGAATTTAATAGCTCAGTTAAGCAGCCTAAAAACACAGGTTGCAAACATGTACAAGAAACTAGTCTTGCTGAACTTGTACCAATGGTTGAACGAGTACTGCTTGTCACCTGGGATGAACAGAAAAAGTCTTCTCATGTGGTATTACCCATACACATTATTGACAATTTGAAGCGCAAAAATGCTGACCAAAGTGATTTTAAAAACTTCATTGGTGAATGTATTATGGAGGTTATGACACTTCTTGAAAATGATAGCAATTTAAGCTGTCAAGAAAGTGCATCAAATCCATTCTTACAACTGAAAGTGCCAGTGAAAAAAGTTTTTGCAAGGCAAGATTTGAACAATCACTTCGGTTATCTTTCATATTGTTATTCACATCTTGAAAAAGAAGAGCGTGGAAGCAGAATGAATGAACAGGCTGAATTTGTTTTAGCAGGAATACGACAGCAATGCATTTCCTATGTAATACTTCTTTTACAAGGAATATTTTCACCAACAGTTACACAAGAAGTAACCATTGCTTTGTGTGATGCTATCTTGAACAAAAAATTGCCGCATGGGTTTTTGGCTGAGTTCATTAGCACTGCAGAAGATGACGAAGTCTTTAACGTTATAATTGGTTTAATACTTCAAAAGCTGCGAAGAGCTGCAATGGCTGCTTCTTTAGAAAATGACGAGTACATTCTTCCTATTTCTGCTCTTGCTGAACTGTGTCAAATTGCCAGTAAATCTAATCCAAAAAATAGACCTGTTTGTACTGCCATTGCAAAATTAGAAAGTTTTATACCCCAGTTCAAGTCAACAGCGAAAGGTAAAGAAATACAATTTCTCAGCTATCTTGGTCCATTTCTTAGTTTATCGGTATTTGTTGAAGACGACAGCAAAGTGGCAAAGAGATATCTTACTAATTTAACAATAACACAAGAAAATATGCAGTTTTTGACATCAGCCTTGCAAGAGAAGCTGCAACATGCAAGGAATGAAATGTGTACTGTTTTCAGAAATTTGCTTCTCAATATTTCATCAAGAGATGCTGTAATTCAGTATTTTGCTGCTGTGGTTGATACTAATGCAAAGTGGGCCCACATGCAACCAGATGAAACTGTACTGTCAAAACCTGGGTTTTTGGTAAATGTTTTAACTTGTCTTCAAAAACTTTGCATAAAAGTTAAAATAGACAAAGTTGATCCATTGTATCTTTTCTATGACACTAGCAAGCTTAATATTGCATCAGAAACAAGAATGAAGGCAACTACACAGGAACTGGAAGAATGGTGCATGAAAAACAAGAGTACTTGGCAGCAAGAGAGCCCTAAATTTCCAACAGAATGTTTTTTCCTTACCATGCAAGCACATCACTTGTCTATTTTACCCATTGTCCGTTCATTCACCAGACGTCAGAGAGGGATCAATGAATTGCACAGCATGATTCGTGATCTCGAAGCTTCCCAAAATCAATGGAAAGGCACTCCAGCAGAAGCCAGAAATAGCGAGATGCTAAAAAGATTCAAACAGCAATTGAAAATGCTTGTTCATGAGAAGACTTGCTATATGATTGGAATTATTGATGAGAGTATGCTTTTTCAGTGCATTCAGTACTATTGCAAGGTTATTAGGTTCCTTTTCAGTGTTGTGTCTCCAGGTGAAGAAGTGATAGAATTACCTCTCCCATCAAATCCCGCTGAAATATTTGCAATGCTTCCAGAATTTTATGTTGAAGACATTGCCGAAAGCATGTTATTTGTTATTCAACATGCTCCAACTGCTTTGGAAGAACACCATGATCTCGCACTGTTTCTAATTGTGTTCATTACTTCTTCTGATTATTTCAATAACCCATTTTTAGTTGCCAAACTAGTGGAGGTTCTTTATGTATTGAATCTTCAACCAAGAACGAAAGCACTGTTTGATACAGTTGAGAGTCATCCTCTTGCTGTGCAATATCTTGGTCCAGGATTAATGAAATTTTACACTGACATTGAAACTACTGGAAGCCACACAGAGTTTTTTGACAAGTTTACCATACGGTATCATATATCTATCATATTTAAAAAAATGTGGCAGAACCCTAAATATCAAGCAGCTATTATAGAGGAGAGTGAGTCTGGAAAAGAGTTTGTACAATTTGTGAACATGCTGATAAACGATACTACGTTTCTTCTTGATGAAAGTCTGGACTCTCTGAAACTTATTCATGAAGACCAGGAAGCCAAAAAAGATGTTGCTGCTTGGCAAGCTTTATCGTCAGCAGATAGACAAGCACGAGAAGAGCATTTACGACAGTACGAGGGTGTGTGCAAATCTTATCTTACTTTAACTAAAGAAACCCTTGCCATGCTTGATTATCTTACCCAGTTGATTTTAAAGCCATTTTTAAGACCAGAAATTGCAGACAGGATTGCGGCTATGTTGAATTTTAACCTCCAGCAACTTTGTGGTCCAAAATGTAAAAACTTGAAAGTAGATGAACCTGAAAAATATGGATTTGAACCAAAAAGGCTGTTGGAATCCTTGACTGACTTGTATTTAAATTTGGACTGTCCAGAGTTTGTGGGTTTTCTGGCAAGAGATGAACGCTCATACAGCAAAGAGTTATATCAAACTGCTATCAGAAGGATGCAAAAATCAGGAATAAAATCCTTGATTGACATAGAACAGTTTTGTAATTTAGCTGAACGAGTGGAGACTTGCAGGATAGAGCTCAATAAAACTGAGGTTGATTATGGAGAAATCCCTGAAGAGTTTCGTGATCCTTTGATGGACACTCTGATGACAGAGCCTGTTCTCCTCCCAACTAGTGGGAATATCATGGATCGAAGCATCATTGTCAGACATCTTTTAAATTCCCCAACAGATCCGTTTAATAGACAAGAGCTGAGTGAGCAAATGCTACAACCTGTTGCAGATTTGAAACAGAAAATTGATACTTGGATCAAAGAAAAATTAGCAAAATAAAATGCGAAATCCACTCATCTCTCCGTTGCTGTGATTTATTTCAGAAATGACCTTACTGCATTTTAATCACACCAGTTTTACTGCGCCTTTGTGAGAAGTTGATCATTTAACTATTTGATGAATGTAATTATTGAGTATTTAATTTGTTGTACGTACCGCATTGGTGTCTGCTACACAAAAGATGCCAAGTATCCACTGTTTCATGCAAGATTTTCAACAATTATTGTTGTTGAAGTTCCGCATGGTTCAGTATATACATTCTGTTGAATATTGTTTGTTTTCAAAGTATAATGTCGTTGTGTATGAATAATTACGATATATTGACGTTGTGCGCATATCCTAACTAATGTCCCTCAATCTGTGTTTCGCGAGCTTCAGTATTTTATCATAAAATAAACAAAACTTCTTGGAAATGTAACAAGGGGTTGTTAAAATCCGACTTTCTGGAGCTGAAAAGGACCCTAAGTTTTTCCCCATCGAATGCCTAGTATGCACTGTCAACACATTCTTTTCCAACTTTGGTATAGCATTCATGCCATAACTCTTATATGCCTTTTTCTTAGTGTTGCGCGGCTACAAAAGTTTGATAATAATTATTACGTATGAACACTCATAAGAGAGGATCAAACTTACGAATGCTCTCCTATGAATAAATGATACGAAATTGTGTAGAGAAAAAAATCCCTTGAACAGGCCTCTAAGCTGCTGCGGCCATCGCCAAGTCGTTAAATAGTCTCCGAAACTACCGCGCCGGTAAGCCATGTTTGGTCCCTGGCTTCCACAAGCCCACATTTCACCAATCCGTTGGTGTTTGAAACTTTTTCTCCACTCGCGTTTGTACGTGAAACTCATTTCTCTTTACTGGCAATTATAACCTTTTCTCATGAACAAAGCAAAGTCTCTCTCACGCTGGCGTGAAATCTACTTCGTAAAAGTTTCGCAAAAAGGCTGAACGTCGAACTATAAAAACTCGAAGACTAATTCTATATTTACACCTACTTGAGAGTGAGAAGCAGTGCATTTAAATACAACTGCAAATATGTTTCAAGGCTCTTGTTCTAAATAAATAAAAAACACGATATTAATTAACAGTCTAACAGATTTTCAAAAAGACTTTTTGGTAGATTTTGTCTGCCCAGCGTGAAAATTTGGCCACCGGGAAGGGGTTTTGGTAGGCCATGCTTGGTCGTCGGAAAAGTAAAGGAGCTTAGAGGCCTGTTTAAGCGAGCGTTTTTGTACATTGCCAGCAGTGTATATATTTTTCACTTGTTTGCAATGAGGAGTAGGCTATTGTTTTATTTTTTGCTGTGGTTTGTATCACGCCGCAATCTCAAAGGAACTTGAAACTTTTATCGCAACTCCTCCTGTGGCGACGGGTCAGCTGTCCCAAGGTTACACTTAATACTCTGTAGGCTACATTATCTGTAAAAATTCTTTTTTGTGCAAATGTTGTTTTAGCTTTAATTGGTGTTGGAATTATTATGGTTAGGCGTGGTTCAAGTTGTTTTAAGATGGCATGGTTTGTACACAGTCAACAAATCAGTATTTTCTACGCTGAATCATTGTAAAATTATAGATTTAATGATTGAGTGAGCTTACTTATACCATGGTCAGGGGGGTGTCAGTTCCATCTTCTGGGAGGTAAAGTCTATATTAACACTTTATTTCGCTTCAAAAACATTCATTACCGTAAGCTGTTAATATAACTAGTGAACACTTGCACATGTTACAATTTCATGTATTGTGGCTACGAGCTTCTGCAACGATTACTTTGCTCACCACACAATGTTGTGTTTGTCCTGCTTAATGTCATCAGTGTAATTTCTATTTTTGCTTGACATGTTCGTAATTTGCTTTATGCCATCTTGTTAAATTATAAAGAGCAACTGTAAACTAAACTTGGTCGCAATAGAATGATATTAATTTATACACGGAAGGTTTAGCGCAAATGAAAAAATACAAAAAGTATCCTATCGTTAATGATATGCGTGAACGTTTTCACTTCAAGCCTGTCAATAATAGGCATCGAAGCAGACAGAATCAAGATTCAATGCGAGATCACAAGACGCTACAAGATCGCAATCAAAAGGAACAACCTTTTTAATGTAATGGCAGCTCCAAAAAAACTAGTAACATTTTTACAGATCATTGGTAGCCCATGCCTATCTCTAATGTTGTTTCCCTCCTAATTTCACTGCTTTTTGTCAATATTTAACGTACAGTTTCCTGTGACGCTTCAGCAAGATAATTCCACAATCGTTTTGTCGGTGATTATTCGATTCGAGGCAATGTTTCAAATGCATTTCAACTGGATTGGTGAAAGTCAAACTTCCTTGGAGCCATCAGGCACTTGTTCAAATGGAAATAGCATGAAATGCTTAAAAACGACAGCACGTATTAGATGACGCACATGAACTACAAGAAATGTGGTCTCAGAGCGCCTAGCCGTTAGCTGATAGGGAAGGAAGTGAGCTGAGGAAGCTGTTAAAATCTTTGCTATTGCTTTGTACCATCTGGACATGGCCACTTTGCGGAATTGGCCCAACATTGAAGTACGATCAGCCTTAAAATGTTCAACGATTATTGAGCTAACGGCTAAAAGAAAATCTAGAAATTTTATACTGTATGTTGTCGTGTCCAGGCAAATTTCCAGTGAATAAAAATTGAGATGAAAAGTCGGGAAGCCAAGCTTCGTGTGGGTTACGCCTGCTTTGCTCAACAGACAGCCGCGTAGGCTACTCCCGAACGATACAGCTCAAAGATATAGCCGTGTGCTCTCAATGGGTGTCGAACCAAGGTCCTTCCGAACGTCGTACCAGCGCTCTAACCCCTTAAAAATTTTCATCACGTCCAATCAACAATTAGGCCCAAATTACTTCCACCACACATTAGCGCGGAAATGTCTGACTACTGCGGTGAGTATGGTTGAGGCAAACGTAACAGCGGCTGCTCAAATGAAATATGACGTTGTTGATTGGTTTTGAATCTTTATCCTCGGACTGACAAAGCCTTGATAGGTTATTCCTGGTGGCCGGTTACCGAGATTGACAGAGTGAAGCTTCCGATTGTTGAAGTCTTGTTAGCGGGGAATTATTCCATCCATTAGGTGCCGCTGAATGAAGAGCAGTCCTCAGAATGCGTTGCTCAAGCGCACACCCCAAGAGTCGAACCAGTGCCATAGATCTTGAAGCTTCCTCGTTAACGAAGTCACGCGCTAACCAACTGAGCTATCGGGGCGGACTTGTTTCTTGCTTTTCGTCAGTTTATCGCTTTCGAGACGTTTTTCACCAAACCGCACAGCACATGACGATTTAGACCCACCAAGAGCATCGTGTGACATATGAACAGCTCCTGACTTGCTAATTAGACGCGCCAGGAAAAAAGTAACGCTACCTACGTACTAGTCCGCTCGTTAGCTCAGTGGTTACGCGCCCGGCTCAAGATCACGCGGCGCTGGTTCGGCTCTCGGGGCGTGCGCTTGATCAACGCATTTCAGAACTGCTTTCCATTCAGCAGCACCTAGTGCTGCTGAATGTGACGTTGGCTGTACTGGAGTTAATTTGTTTAGGTGGGGGTTGCATAATTCGCCGATATGTGTCTGCGGAGCGGTAGAACAAACAATGCAACACATACTCCACGAATGTCCCATCTTACGACCCCCAAGTGGAATCAATGGTATTCGACAACTGGACCCAACTACCGTATCTTGGCTGCACGAGGAGGCATTGCCAATCTAAGCTACTGCAAGTCAAACGAGAGAAGAAGAAGCACCTAGTGAATGGAATAATTCCCCGGCAAGAACATTTCAACAATCGGAAAACGTCACTCTGCTAATCTCGGTAACGGCCATGCGTCAAAAGCCTCTAGTAGGCCAGTAGCCTACATAAACTGAAAATTATTAACGGGTATGAATTGTACAAAACAGTTTTGCTTTGTCAAGACTATCGGTAGTATTGCACTTTTTAAAGAACTGAAAAAACACACAAAATTTTCACATTTACGCAATATAATCCAATGCTGTAAAAACACACCGCCAGATTCAAAAATGTTGGAATATTTGCATACGAACATTTATAGCAAAAAAAAGCCTATAATAGGCCCCTTTTCAAAATTCGGAAATGAGAGTGAAATTCAACAAATTACCAACCGTTGCAGAAACAGTGTGTTTATTTGCAACTCCAAACGCATAATTTGTGGTCGTAAAATGAACAGGTTGCAACGATACGTTCCTCGGTTTGTAAATGACACCAGTCTGCACCGTACGCTAGCGACCCGTGGTGCGAGTACTTGGCTAGGGCTGATTGGCCAGATGATTTAACTTCGTCGCATTCTAAAATAGAAAACCCGTTATGCATACAAGCAGCAAGCAAGAGATTTCCGCTTCCTGGAGACCACTTAAGTCTCCAGACGCCTCCGCCAACGTTAGTGCATGATAACGGGTGCTTTTTAATGCATCGTAGATCCCAAAGTCGTACGTGCTCGTCATAACTACCAGTTGCGAACTGATGATCTTTTTGAGGGTTGCAGTGCATGCTGCAAACGCCCATATCATGTGACTTGTTCGTGAATGTTGGCACCGGTGAGCGAACGTCCCAACCTTTGAACAAGCAATCGTCTCCTCCAGAATATAGCAGAGATACATTCCAGCAGTTAAACGAAGTGATCCAGGATTCGAAACCATGAGCTTCCCAGGAGCAAACTTGCTCGAAATGGGTCGGTGTCACCCTCACAACTCTAACTTCGCCGTTGGAATAACTAGTAGAAATGCAAGGGTCAGTAGCTGTTCTTACATCTGAGGACCAACTCAGCGATAGAGCAATGCATTCTGCTGCTTGCCTGAATGAAGTCACAAGATTTAACTGTCTTCCGTCGTTAACTAAAGCATATAAACTGAGTGTCCCGCTTGAGTCTGCACTTGCAAAGACGGGTTTACCGTTTAACAAGTGTTGGCACCATTTAACGTCCAGTACCCCAGCGGTATTTAATCGTTCGTGCTTTTGCAATGTCTCTTCCTGCTGTTCGTTGTTTGTAAGTTTATAAACTTGTAAATATCCGATTCGCTTGTCGGTTTCATCACTCTTTTTCTTCTCACTTTGCAACTGGTATGTAGCTCCAACCAAAATGTTGCGGAATGGTTCAACAGGGCACCACTCCACTGAGTCAGCATGAAGCTCAGTATCAACCTCAGCCAAGGTTTGCACAGTTGATGACATTTATGCTACAAAATCCTAATAAAAACAAGGTTCAATTAGCTTTTCTTAAGGTTTATTTCTAAATGCTATTTTAAACTAACTGCGCAATAAATTACACAAAACAAATGCGAAACATTCATGACAAAATGACAGTTGCTTTCACAAAACGAAAAACGTACGGGACTCACAAAACTCAGTGCAATCAATTTTTTCTTTTGTAATGTTTGACTCAACACACCGTCAAGATACAGTACTTTATGTTGATTTAGGTTGCCTTGAAGGAGGACTTGGCGTTCTTACCTTCCTTACCTTCCGACCAGGCAACCTAAATCTAATGTTTTTATCAAAAGGCAAAGCCTGGTTATGATAAAAAACACAAAGTTTCTTTAAAACAGGAAAAATGTAACGTAATTAAACACAAATGAAGGGCAAAGGCAAACTCGCTTTCGCATAGAAAACGGAACATGATGTACATAAGTTGTAGGGCGTCATGATACAGTGAGAAGAAGGTGATTAAGAAATTTGAATCGTGCAGTAGACCAATTAAGTTCTCTGGTTAAAGACCTAGATGAGTGGACACTGGACAGACCAATAAACATTTAAACGTCAGCGAATACTTCATTTGCACAAACGTGTTCGGTACAAATATTACAGCAGATACTTTCATGTCTAAGCTGTACTAAAGTTTGGGTCTTTTATAAATAAAAAAATTGCACGATTACTTGAGCTTACGTTATTATATAACAATGATTGCTTAAATAAGAGATGAGGAACAACGGGGGATGACCTCGTCTGATGGTAGGACCAAACTTGTGCACACTTCTCAGCCTAGCCAGCAAATCAGTTGTTTTTGCCCCTGATTCAACGTCTGTAAACTTTAAAAAAAATGCGAAAAAAACGACTTGGAAGGCTGGAAGGAACCACGTTTACTTTGACGTTGCTGAGGTTTACGCTCAACTCCAGTGTAAAGCACGCAAACTGTCTTTTAACAGCAGTAATGGTAGAGCAGACAATGGTTTTTGACTCTCTTTGCACACGTTGGAAGCGACAGAGCAGCAGCAACGGAAGAGCAAGTACACTTCATTGAGTAAAACCAGAAATACAAGTTATCAGCTCACAAAATACTGCACCACCATTTACTGTTATCTTGACCCACTACGTCATCGTGTGAATAGGTGCTGCTTGTATCACTATCGGAGGCACTTTCATTCGAAATCGCTTCCGCTCTAAAGTCGCTTTCCGTATTTTTTGGCCACCACCAAGAACCACCATCTCCCTCTTCATCCGCTGTTGCTTCCGACTCAGCATCCGACGAAAGAGCTTCCTTAGTCAAATTGGAAAAAGTTCTCCCTTTTACTTGGACGTGTCCACCATTATTAAACGTTCTTTTCCTGCCAAATAAAAGGTAAAAAAGTGAAATTGCACTGGAGTATAATCAAAACAAACAAATGTCGTCGTCGCATCAGGCTTACGCCCAGTGGTTGACGATTTGAATATTAAGTGAACGGGAAGACTAGGAAGCCAATCTTCAGGCATAAACAAACAAATGATGTCATCTTATTGTATTTTCATTTACAAAAAAATAAAGTATCTCATTAGAAATCTTGTTTAACTGATATTGTTGCGGAGTGGATGCAAGTGAGACATGGGTATTAAGAGCGAATCGGCAATCATGAGAAGAGCGGAAAAACAACGACGAGAGCAATGTGAAGTGTGAAAACGAAGAGGAAGAAAAGAACAATTGATGGATGTGTTAGAGACGAGGAAAACAATGATAAATCAATTTGCAAGGGCTAATGGAGTAAGATGGCATAGGCATGCGCTATGGAAGCAGAAAGGAATATTATCCGAAAGGCACTGGATTGGAAGATGGATGGAAAAAGAAACGAGGACGCTAAAAACATGGATAGAACAGGCGAAGAGTGATGCAAACAAGGATTAAAGGAGGAAGATGCAATGGACAGATTCAAATGGAGAGAATAAATGAAGACAATGGCTGCAAAAACATTGGCCGCCTCCACCAATGGAAACTAAATCAAAATGGCGTGATTTATGGATGAGTGGGCGATGACGGAGAAGAATGATTTTGGGTTGAAGCGGACAATTTCTACAACAAAAGAATAAACCGATGTAACAACGATATAATTGTTTCTGCCGCGATTAATAAATTGCTGTGATGGTTTTCAACATGATCCCCGAAACACAGTCCTTCAATATTTGCGTAAAAATGTTGGATAAGCTAAGCTAGATTTCAGCAACATGGCCCTTTTCGAGAGTTGGTTAGAACCATATAGGCTACAATAGCACGAGCACTTGATAACAAATCAAAGAATTCTTACGAGAGTTTGCGTGGTGGTGAATCATATTCTTTCCAGACTAACAACTTGCTTCCGCCAGAAACAAGACAAAGAGACCCGGTGGACTCATCAACGGTACAACAAAGCAATCTGGGTATCTCGTCGTGGGATAAGGATGAGATGTACGGAAGCTGGAAATTGTCACCACAAAGGCGCACTGCAATAAAACATTGAGGGAATTTCAAAAACTGACCAAACATGAGAAGCAGCTGACCCGATGACTGAAAGAGTCCCTCGCTAGTTCCTTGTCTGTTGTAAAATTTAGTTTGAAATGGTGCTAGTTTTTCGAATTGATAATAGCCAACTTGTACCGTACTATTCTCACAACAGACGAAATAAAAGATTCTCTTTCATTATGATATCACCTCGTGCGGTGGAGAAATCCACTTAGCCAAGTGGTTAGAGCACAAGTATGACGGTTCAAAACAGCGAATGCACGCGTCTGGATTTGGCAAGACACTTAATATAAGCTTGAAAGCTGACACAAACATTGATTTTCTTAGGGACATTACATAATGGAGCGCGTAGCACCGCTTTTCCGGCAACGTTAGAAGAGTTACTTGCCAATTTGACCTTTTTACGCCTTGCTACAAACTTGTTTTCCACTAAATATCCTAAATTACTTAAACACCTACTTCACTACTCTAAAATAATCTAGAAATATTAAATCGGAAAAGAACGTAGCCCTTTTGGTATGGCAGACACAATAATATATCTCGTGTAGTGCTAACAAAAAGGCCGGGAAAATCCTTTCCGTAAATGACCTACAGTAATAATGGCGTTATGATCTGCGCAATCTGCTGTAAGTAATGATGATTTTAACAGTGCCAGTCCATTTCATGATGTCGTTTGCCATCAAGAGAGGACAACAATTTCAATTATTATTTACAGTCTTCTACTTCACACGACATGAGGGTCAGAAGCCATACAGTACCATTTAAACTTCCTGAACCGGTGTCAATATCGTATGACGTAGACAAAAGGATGTCTCCACTGACACAAAGAGCGTCTGTGAAGCCACAAGCAGTCGCATGATTTGGAACCTTCAAGATCGTCTCTGTTGATATGAAAACGACGCGTTAACGGTGCAAGAAGAACACACAGTGTGTTAGTTCCGAATCCATATATATGGACCCGGAAATTATTTAATAGCTTTGATTTACCTAATAAGAAAATAAAGAATCCGTAATGTAGATACTAAACTTATGCTCAGCAAACGTTTCGAAAACTAAACTGTTTTAAAAACATTTTCCGAACATCTTTAGTACCGGTACCTAAATTTTGGGCTGTTTAGGTTTTGGTTTGATTGACTAAGCGTTCCAACCAGTTTGCTATTAAGCTTTGATTACTCTTCAGATAAGCGCGTGCCGGTGATGCAGAAGGCAATATGTTCAAAGTGATTGCTTTTTTTGTATGCCTATTGCATTGTTATTCACAGGTGTTGTATCTTTTTATACCAATCCTTTGAATCAACACAGTAATGATATCAATCAATGTAGACTGAAATAACTTGTACTGTACCTGTTTCAACGTCCAAGATCTTAATATTCATTCCATCATCTCCAAACAATATCCTTTCTCTGTTGAAACAAGCGGACAGAATCTGCCTGTCTCCCTGGTATTTGTATTTCAATGCCAACTTCACATCATCATCAATATTGTTGGAATCCACATCTCCACCTCCCGCGTGACTAATAGTCCATAACTTCAATGCCCCATCCATACTTGTAGACACTAAGGTACTGTTGTGATACTGCAAACAACAACAATTGCATGAACAACCATTCCTTGTTACGCAAATCAGACAAAGGGAAGTGTTATTTCAAGCGGAGTTTAAAGAGTCACTGAGGTAAAGCGTGAACAGTCACCATCAGTAAGCTATGTCAACTCACAAATATATCTCACTTTATTTCAAAAGCTTTTTAAACCATAATGAGATAACTCAAACTTGATATACACCTCGTTAACTTGGGTGGTAAAAGGACCGACCCTTGGTCCAAGAAGCCCAAATGAAGAAGACTCACATATGGCTTGAAATAAAAGTGCCAGTCTTAAAAGACCGGGTTCTTCCAGTCGTTGAACTCTATGTAGTGCACAACGCAGATTTCGTACGGAATGGCCAGATTCGGTGAGTCCGATTCGGTGAGTTCCCTATTCGGTGAGAGCCTTTTTCGGTGAGAGCCCTATTCGGTGAGTTTTTTTTTAAATTATTGCGCGCCGTAGCCTAATTATCATTGCCGTTATAGGGGTTAGGGGATAGGGGTTAGGGTTTTTTTGGGGTTTGGGGGGTTTTGGGGTTTGGGGGTTTGGGTTTTTGGGGGTTTGGGTTTTTGGGGGGGTTGGGTTTTTGGGGGTTTTGGGTTTTTTGGGAGTTTTGGGGGTTTGGGTTTTTGGGGTTTTGGTTTTTAGGTTTGAGGTTAGGGGGTTAGGGGTTTTAATTAGGCTACGGTACCCGATAATTTTCAAAAAAAAAATTCAAAAAAATCACCGAATAAGGCTCTCACCGAAAAAGGCTCTCACCGAATCGGACTCACCGAATAGTAGCAGACCCGATTTCGTAAGCGCATTGCATTATCGTAGCTTGTGATAGACTTGCACATTTATGCACAATTCATTTGGCCAAGTATGATCAAGCAACCAACCTTTAAACACGTCACCGCATGTTCATGGATCATGGTATCGATAAATAAGCGTCCGGTAGATGTCGCATATGCGGTTAACTTTCCGGTATCAGATCCTGAACATATCGGCAACTTTAAATTTAAATACAACCTGCGTACAATATGGCAAAGGTGAGTGGAAGAAAGTTTGCGCTAGTTATTTTTTTAACTTTTTCGACTTGTTCCATTCGCGCAACCGAATTTGTGTGAAAGAAAATCTCTACACAGATGAAAAAATTATGGAAACTTCAACTTTTGATAAACGGTCACAGTTAAATTTATCAAAAAGTAAACACTCCTCACCAGCAAATATGACATTATTGCAACTCGCCATTGCCGTGACTGGAGAGAAATTGTAAATAGATTTAAGTAGATAGCCTTGTGGGATCAGCCACAGTTTGATGGAGCAGTCGAGTGAAGCAGTCAAAAGCATAAGTTCTTTATCCAAGGACTTGCTGCTGATGTCTTGCATCAGCTCGTTTGTGTCCGATGCCACAGCCACTGCTTGTCCTGAAAAGTGACAACAATATGCTTGCTACCCTGCAGGTTAATTAAAAAAAGGGAAGGTAATTGCAATTCAAGACGCTCTCAGCGTTAACCATGAGAAGAAGCCCAATTACTCAAAAACAACAGCAGCAGCACAGGTGTGGAGACACTGACACCCTTACAGCCACTTTTTGTCAATCAAATCAGGTATTTTATTGGAAATTCTTTGATACCAGGTAACCTTTATCTGCCTTTCTCTAACGTAAATCAACGTACGATTATTGCACCAATGTTTCATAAAGAAAGAAAACTAAAGAACTATGTGCACTGGTTGCGTATCAAACAGATAAGATTTCGTTAGGTTCTTACTCAGCTGTTCGGTTTGACCTTGACTCAGCATTTTGACGCAAGTGACAGAACCAGTATGACTCGACATATTTCGAATCTCTTCATTGGTTTCCAAGCTCCATAACTTCACTGACGTGTCGCGGCTGTCAGCCAATTAAAATATTGTCAGGTGTGATTTGTCAAGGTTGCTAATATCCAACGCCCAATAAATGCAACAAAGTTTTACCAAAACAAGACTGCAAGTCTTGTTTAAAAATCTCAAACAAAAACGTATCTTTAGAAAAAACAACGGGTAAGTATGCCACACAGCAAATCAGTCCTTTTTTACGTTGATTTTACGTCTGCAGATGAATGCATGAATCAATAATTGAATCAATCTTCAATCTAACTTGAATCAATGTAAAAAACGACTGATTTGCTCTCTGGGTAGGTACACGACGAGAAATAGAACATGGACGACAATCGGCAATTTTGTTCGCAAGTAAGGCAATGTCCGGTTGGTAAACATTTAGACAAAGTGGAAAGGCAAGGAAGCCAATCTCGTGTCCACCTTCAAGCATGTGATTTGAAATCTTGCCAGAGCTGTATGCTTTTGATAAGTGTAGAATCGACATCGGGCAAGCAATCCTATCCACAATGGCAACTAAAGTTATTTGTTTTTCTCTCTCAGCCACGCATCCAGGTTCATGTCATAATCATAGTACAATGACATTATTTAGATTGATTTTTCGAAGTTAGTTCAACGCTCACGACCAAAGCGATATTTTATTAAGCCTCATATGACGTTGTATCTTGAAACGGAGGCCATGAGAAGATCAGCTCAGTGAGCTCACCTTCCAGACACGAGCCAGCCATCGTCAGCATCGACGTCATTAATGACGTCATTATGGCCTTCCATGAGCGTTACGTTAAATACTTTGTTCTTCCATTGTTTACGAAGCAAGGAATGCTGCTTTTCTGAAAAAAATATACCCTCGTATAAACTAGGTTACATGCCAAGTATTTCGAAGGAAGGTGTATCAAAATTCACATCACGAATATCGGCTTTGCCTGTGCCAGGAATTGACATGCACTGGTCAGTAATTTTTATTGGTCAAAATAAAACTTCTACTTTTCTGGCATGATGACACCGTTATCTATACGACATCTAACTTTCAATCACCTTTTTTATTGCCTTCAGCAATGGGTGTCGCCGGTGGAGGGCCGTAAAAAACTGACAAAACTTCTTTTGCAACAAATTCTGTTGTAACAGCATCTTCTAACGGCAGCTCTGCGGCAGGTGACTCAGCAGAGGGCTTGATAAAATCACTATCTGATGAGATACAGTAGAGCAAACAATCAAAGTTTAGATTTAACATCGGTGTATTTTAGACTTTCAACTAAAGGCCATGCAATTCAAACAATTAAAAAGCTTTTAAATCAAAAGGGTGTTAGCCAGCTTAATATCGAGTACTTGTGAAGAAAATGGCTTGTGTTTGAAATTGAAACTTACAACACATAAATATTGAAAGCAAATACATGGTATATATATAATTAAGCAATAAAGTTTTGGACAAAGTTGTCAGATCATAAGCAAGTGCAATGCTATGCATTTACTTCTACACAGAGTTCTACTATCACAAATCTCGAATATTTTCATAACATTTAATAAACAGAGAATAGAAAAGTTGTCCAACTATGCTTTACCTGCTTTATGTGTATCTGGACTTTGTGTAGCGATGGATGGGTAGTCATCTTTATTATCTGAAAATAGTAAAACATTTATTGGTTCTTTGCAAGACAAATCATGGCTTCCTTCACATTTTTCTCTATATATAATAGGCTAGCCTATGCTGCTACTAGTATGGAAAGGCTACTTTTTTCCATATTGCAAAAAAATAAGATTGAAATGCAGTCAATCTACAGTGCAAATAACTTTTTCATACATATCAAATAATGGCATTTAAAACTTCATTTAAAACATTAATTCGATAGATTTTACTTAGTTTAATTACATAGGTACTAATGCAAAGAAATTTATTTTCACACGAGTCAGTTCAATCACATATAGCTAAAAATCGATTTCGATCAGCTAGAAGCTAGATCATCTTTAGTTAAGCTGAAAGCAAACAGCATAAAAATCAAATAATGAAAGTGTGAAGGAATGAAAAACGTTTTACTTTAGCTACCGGGTACGTCAAAGAATTGATGGAAAAACTAAAGACAAAATAAAAGGAAAATGGCACTAAAGAGTATGGTAGGCTATAGAATTGTACCATCATAAGCCTAACCAGTAACCAGATCCACATCAACAATACGAAAAATATTGGTTAAAATGACAAAAGGTATAAAGTCTGTGCCTAAACCTATAATGACGAAAAGAATTAACTAGTTAACTACATGTAACCGAGTCGTTCATATCAAGCATTGTTGTGGGTTTGACACCTGTCAGAAGATACTTCATTTTCTTGATCATAGGTACTAATTACACATCCGTAAAATTTTTTTTAAATAACTTGCAAGAAACCGGCAATAGGTGACTTTTTTTTCTTTTAAGGTTTCAAGTATGAATGTAGTTTTGTAGAGATGACAATACACTGCATATATACTTCTAGTGAGTAGTGATAGTGTAGGCTACATTATTACATAGAACACAACAGAATATTCAGTATTCACAGTATTTAAAACTGCCAGAAAACATGCAAAAATTAAATATTAAAATATATCTTTTATAAGAGTTTTCATGTAATAAAATTTGTACTTATAAAGTAAAATTTGACAAAAGAGTCCTGTGTAACCAAAAGTAGGATATATACTTGTTTTGATTATGCAATATGCATGATAATGGAACTCCAAACAGCTTTGTTTTATACATTAATGAAACAATTACCAGAACTACTGGTAACTCTTTTTTCATCTTCTGATACTATTTCAGAAGTGGAGTTGAACGATTCATCTCTTCGAGAAAGTTCTTCTATGATTTCTTGTAGCTTCTCACGTATGATAGATTTTGTACTTACCTAAAGTAAACATATCTAATATTTAATACATTGAAAAATAAAAATTGTGCAAATGTCTTAAAAGTGAATATATATATATACAAAATGAAAGTTTAATTAAAAATTTGACAATTTGTTTAATCAGTAATCTGCCTTATGGATTATATACAATTTAATTGCAAGTCTTTGAAACACAGGGCTAACTTTTCTTAGACTTAAAGAAAAAACATGGCAAAACAATAAGCTATATATGTTAACGACGAGCTTAGTTAAAAGATTATACTAAAAAAAACAATTATATAGTCAATCAACTCCTTCAAAAACAAGATATCAAAAACCCATTTATCAAGTTAAAGTAAATAAATGTCATAGAATAATCATAACTGTATAAAAATAATAACATATGAATAACAAGCAATATTCAACTTTCTAAATTTATAAAATCACAATTCATGCTTCAACAAAATTTATTAAATACCTCCTTACATAAACATATTTGTATTGTACAAACCATACGAAAAAATGCAATGGTCAAAATAAAATGTATCTTAAACCATGTGAGCTTTAACCAATATAATAAGTTTGAAATAAAAAAAGAACTGTTTGATTACCGGTAGTTGATGGTTTCATTGTACTCTATTAAAATATACATATACTTTTATTAAACCTCTGTGCCGTTGAGTTATGAGAGCACACACACGCTGCTTGTGAAAACGCCAGTTGAACATGGTTAAAACAAATCATATCATTGCTTTTTGGCATGACACTAACTGGCATGCCAAAATGGTATTAGCTCACTTAATGATTGCATAATCTTTTGCTGGGTTTCAGATTTCTGCTAGTATGTTGTATAATTTCATTACTCAGTATGTTGTTAAAATTAACGATGATTTTAATTAACAATGCAAAATTACAATGATTGTTGTTATTATTACACTTTACTTACTTTATAAAACTCTTCGGTTGATAATTTTCTTCCTATTGTTTCTAAACGTTCTATTTGTCTTAGTTTTTTTCTGAATCTTCTCACAATTTTCAGGGAGTTATCAAGATCAAATGGATCCTCACCGCTTTCATCCATTTCGGCAACTAAATTAAGGTCTCTTGCAAGTACATTAAAATGCAGCCTGACCCTTGAAAGCAATTTACAAAACAAAAAACGAGGCTTCGTTATAAACTGATAATTTCGATTTAAAATTCCTACAATCAGTCAGTTAGTCAGTCCTACACATTATATAGCTGAAAAATCTAGGCTACTTTAAGAATATATAACCTAAATCGCAACGACAAATTTCAGTTACCTGTGTTGCGAATTAATCTTACATCCTAATTCAAAACGAAAACAAGCCAAGTTTAATTCTGCCTTCTACGAAAAAACACTTGTGAGAACTGGCAACTCTGGATGAGATGCATTGTACCGTGTCTATTTTGAAGCTGCCAGATTAAACTGTAAAATCTTACGAATTTTACAAAGTTGATCACAAACATTTAATTCACTTTATTTTTTATTTTTTGGAAAAAACAGCAAAGATAAAATTACAGATAGTGAACGGAAGCAAAACCAACAAAAAGAAAAGTTGGTAAAACTACAAAAGTTTAAAACGTGCATGCGACGCAGATTTAAACGTTACGTAGTGTAGATAAAAGTACATTAACCATTCATCATTTGATTTTGACACTTTTGTATGCAAAATTTCATGACATTCTATTGCTGCAAAACTGCACGTTAATTTTTTGAAAGAATAAGAATAAAAGTCGTTGTTTTCTAGATGCGTTGATGACAAAAAATAAAATAATATGATGTAGTATCACAAAAAAAAGATGTATTTCCAAGTTTTGTTTAATTTTTTCTACAAAGATTTTTTTTAAAACCAATTTTAACTTTAAATAAATTGTTGACTAAAAGGTCACACATTTTCGGTAAAACTAAGTCTGGATGTTGACATGTATTGTTTTTGCTGTGATAGTCAGAAATATAAACAACTGAAGTATAAACAACTGGAGTATAAACAACTGGATAAAACATTCCAATTTACAACGCGTTTCATGGCATCACTGGGGGACACGCTTCATGATGCACAAAACAAATTTGACGTGTAATCATGTTATGTGCAATACTGCAATTGTGCATGAATGATTTGTGCAGTGCAGGACTTGTGAGACTGAATTATTTGCAAATTCAATTTTATTTTTTATTGCTGGCGCGAAATGAAAGGAACGATAAAGTAAATACACAAATTTGGCACCAAAAAAAAAACTTCATTTTAAATTTCAGAGTAAAAAATTCTTTTGAAAATAAGATCATGACTAGAGCGATTTTTTGTTACTAAAGTTACTTTTTTTGGTTACACCCATTAACAAAAGAAATGTAGAATCAAAATTTCATGATTGTTGGGTCAATATTTAAGAAGTTATAAAATTACCAAAAGTCACTTTTTGTGTTTTTACGATAGGTTAGCGGTACTTTTCATTTATTGGGTCACTTTATTTTGCATACTTTTTTGCTTAATTCCCTTATTTATTTATCTTTCATCACTTCTGTAGAGATGAATTTACATTCTATGTAGGCCTTATGCCAAGACTTTTAATATATCTTGTACTATGGTATGGATTTTAGGTTTGCACGAGCCCATGCTTGTTTGTATTGTGTGTAGCCTATTCCTAAAAACTCGTATACGTGAAGTAATTTTTTTCGATGAAAGAAATTGTGTTAACTACTGTATATTTAACCACTTGTTTTCCTTGCAACAACTAAAGTGTTTGATTGACCGAAACTTCCTGCCAGAGAATATAAAACATTACGTACGGTATTGTGTAATTTGAATGTGCAACTATAATTTGAGCAGTGAGCACAAATTGAAGCTAATTTAAATGTTTTTTTATGCTGAATTGCTGCTTTTTCTTTCGCAGCCTTCTTGTTTTCGTTAAATAAAGTTACTTTTCGGTTACTTTTTTGCAAAAATAAAGTCACTTTTTTGAATTTTTTAGGTTATAAAAAAATCGCCCTAATCATGACATATATTTATAAGTTTCCTATTAAAATTGAACAGTTCTAATGTTTAACATACAATACTGCAATATTGTGGTTGATATTACACAGTGCGTGTAGCTTGAGATTAAGAAAACCTCAATTATTTCGTGCTGCCAGTTAATGCTTTTTTATTTTCAAACAGATAGCTAGCTGTTTTATAAGAATTTGGGGCCTGATGATACTACGATTGTGATGGAATTCTTGCATGTATTGTTATTAAATGTTTTCATATCCTTAGTTGGATTCATTCTTACAATGCAGCTCATTCCATCATTTTCTGAACTTTTTGTGGCTGCAAATCTGTTTGGTCGTGACTTGAACAAAAAGTCAGATAAGAAAGTTCCAGAAGCTCTTGGTGTAATAACAGGAGCTGTCTTCTTAGTTTGCATGTTCTTTTTTATTCCCATACCATTTGTTAACCATCATTCTGAAGCTGAAACACATTTTAACTTTGATCAAAAGTAAGTACCTGATGCTTGTGTGATTTCATCTTTTTAACCTGCTTTGTTTGATACGGTACTCCTGTGTATGGACTGACAAGCTTCATTTGCTTGAGTAGTCAGTTAGCAACATTAATGGGATTAGATTAAGGGGGGTATTAAAATGGTATGTTTTTGTTTCTTGACATTACATGGAGAAGGTAGCAAATATGCATTTCATAAAACTGAAAATGTGACAGTGACTAATTTAACTATGAAGCTGTATCAAAAGCGAAGAAGTTTTTTATATTTTGTAAACATGTTGAATACTTAAAAGTATTGTACACAAAGGATTATGTACCATCCTTTGGTTGTGCTATCTAACTAAGTTATCATTTGTTTGCGACCACAACTACATATTTCATATGGCAGCTCAGTTGTGATGCTTCATAGTATAACAATGTGGCATAACGTATCAAGCTGCCTAATCAAAAATATTTTCGCAGAGAGTTCATTCAATTCATTGGTGCACTTCTCTCCATCTGCTGTATGGTGTTTTTGGGTTTTGCTGATGATGTGTTGAATCTCAAATGGCGTCACAAGCTCACATTGCCGACCGTAGCATCACTGCCTCTTCTAATGGTTTACTATACCAACATTGGCAATACTACTATCATAGTTCCAAAACCTTTTCAATATTTAATTGGTGGAGAACTTAACTTAGGTTAGTACATTTACTAGCATTGTGATGTGCATTACGAATACTGAGCTTGTGTTTTTTTGGGTCATAGTTATTTACTCATCTGTTATATGGTACTTATAAGCTGTTACCTACGTTCACGTTTGTATTCACATATATTTTTAGGGATCCTTTATTACGTGTATATGGGAATGTTGGCTGTATTCTGCACCAACGCCATCAATATATTGTCTGGAATAAATGGCCTGGAGGTTGGCCAATCAGTCATCATATGCATCTCTATTATCATTCACAATTGGATTGAGTTATCTGGACCTGTGTCTTCATACCATAAATTTTCTCTTTTCTTCATGTTTCCTTTTCTTGGCTCAACACTGGGATTGTTGTACTACAACTGGTAAGTGTCTATGTTTGGAATGGAATATTTTTTTAGTTTAAGTGCCGTATGTAACAATCTTTGATGTTCAACACAACTGTATGGTCATAGGTCATGCATGTTTACATCACCAGGTATCCTTCACGTGTATTTGTTGGAGACACCTTTTGCTACTTTGCTGGGATGACGTTTGCGGTGGTGGGGATACTTGGCCATTTTAGCAAAACAATGATCTTGTTTTTCATTCCGCAAGTGATCAATTTTCTGTATTCCATCCCACAGTTGTTTCGCTTCATACCTTGCCCAAGACACAGGCTGCCTAGGTAGGTGTGATATCACATGACTTTGCTAAACAACCAGTTTGTTTCAACTTTTATATATGTACGATTCGCATAAAAGTATTTTTTTTATCATAATGCACCGCTTAAAAATAAAGTCATATTTGAAGTAAACATTATTTCAGTTCGTTTTGTGTTTTACATCTAGTTTTAATGTGGTTTTTGAAAACAACAACTATTCATTTAAAATCAATAGCTGACAGTCATTTAATTAAACCGTTTTATTGTGGTCCACAATCAGGGTTGATCTCCAAGTGGTCAAAACTGGTTTTGACCACTAAGCGGTTTAAACCTGGTTTTAACCGGTGAAAACTAGGTTTAAACCGGTCAAAACCCAGAAAAATATTTTTATGTAGTGAATGGTCGGCTACCTGGGCTATTTAGGAAATATAAAAGTAGCTGTGACCATTTTGATATGCAGGCCTCGAAATAGCTGGCGGCCATGGCCGCCTGAACTTTCATTAATGGCCGCCAATACCGGTCTGTCAGGCAGGCAAAATTTGTTGAAATAAATTCTTGTACTTCAGTTGGCTGTGCAAACTGTTCATCGTTCTACCAAGCATTTTTGGTTCATCAGAAACTTATTTTTAGAATTTGAATTTTTTCAATAATTGAAATAACCAACTGATTGAAATATCAAAAATAAACAGAGAAATTGAATATTTTTTGTTCCGAATCCAGCATTTAGGTTATTGTTGATCAAAACAAAATATAGTTGAACATCATTACTAAACATGGATGGTAATATTTTTAATTCAATTGAAAAGCACCTTGATTAATACAATAAAAGAGTTTTGACCAGTAATAGGTGGTCAAAACTGCCCGGTTTAAACCAGGTTTTAACCGGTTTTAACCGCCCCGGTTTAAGCCGATCAACCCTGTCCACAATCATCCTGCTTGACAGTGTTTGGTAACTAAATCACATTTTTTGAAAAATTTGAACTTACCACAAATGTTGTATTGTTCATAAATGATCCTTGTAAGCTACTTGTAATTTTCTCTTAATTCTTGACTAGCTGTTCCGCATGAAATATACTAAATAAAGGTATAGCAACACCCTTGAAAGTCTTTGGTTTGTCTGGTAACTTGGACCACTCAATTGATACTTGTTTTCCGTTACAGGTTTAACCCAAGAACCGGTCGTGTAGGCATGAGCAAAGCTCATTTTAAGCCAACGGAAATGAGATTTCCAGGGCCTTTGATATTGAAAGCTGCTGAAGCTGTTGGGGTGGTTTATGTTGAACGCGACGTTGGCTCAGAAAAGATGTACATTGAGTGCAACAACCTGACTTTAAACAATTTTTTACTCAAAATCTTTGGTCCGATGCACGAAAGAAATTTAACTCTTTTATTGCTCACAATACAAGTTCTATGCTCTGGTGTTGCCTTTTTCATTCGCTACTATCTCAGTGCTGTGTTTTACTGAGTCGTTTTTTCTGTAATTCTACACCACGAAGTAGTGCGCTATCGGTAATGTTGTCATAGTAAGTTTATTGATGATTTTTGTATGTTACGAGGGCGTTTGTAACTGCAGTATAATTCATTTTATTTGTTAGTTCTTCATGCTATTAGTCATACAGATGTACCCAACATTATATTTGTCTGTCCGCCCGGATAGCTCAGTTAGTTATCGCGTGACTTCTGAAACGAAGAAAAGAAGCTTTAAGATCAATCGGCGCTGGTTCGACTCTCGGGGTGTGCTCTTGAGCAACGCACGTTAAGGACTCCTCTCCATTCAGCGGCACCTAATAGATGGACTAATTCTACGGCAACAATCGGAAACTTCCCACTGTCAATCTCGGTGACCGGGCCTGCGTCAGTGATTCAAAGCCTCTACAAGCATGCGAAACTGCCAGGATTAAGCTCTGCAAGAAGCTCTCCCTTTCTTTCACTATCCCGGGGTGTCCAATGTTCTTTTATCTACACTGGGAGGCTGCTCGAGAAACTGACAGTGACAATGACCATCGGTGGCCACTTACACTGCTTTTAATGTGATTTCAATTTATATTTGCAGTAGAGCATATTGTATGGCGTCTATTTCAAACGTCGAAGAGCTGAAGCATTTCTTGTGTGCTTTTTGTTATTTATATGTCAATGCTTTGCTTCTCCAAATACTTGTCACATTTTACTGCAGTAATATATAACCCTATATCCAAAAGATATTGTGCACGTTGTCAGCGTTGTGCGAGATTGCAACGTGTGATGTATGACGTTGGAGCAGTTCCGGTTCACTGATTATTTTCCAATGGATTTTTGTGTCTGTTCATCTTTGCTTTGGTACGCAACACATTTTCAGGTGTATCACTAACGTTTAAGGAATGTGTATACTTTGCTGCAAAGTGAAGGCGAAGTTTCGATTTGCAGATATCACGTGTAAAAGCGCTCTTAGCCTTGCTTATGCGTGTCATGCTTGAGTAAACAAAGTGATTACGTGGCAGAAGCCGCAACGTTACTGGGTCGAAACAGCATGTTCTGCAAGACGTTTAACCTATGTACAAAAGTGTCAATAATGTCGCCAAAGCACATCGTACGAACTTACGATCTTGTAGTAATTAGTTAAATTTCAAATTATTTTTGATCTTGTTCTCATTTTCTAAAGAAACAGACATTAACAAGTATACAACTTTTATTAGTACCGTTATCATACGCAGATTTAATCAACATACATAGGCTACAGGCAGAAGTGCAAATGCGCAATTAAAGAATGTACAGATATATACAAAAAGTGAGGTGTAGGCGACAACAGTACAAACAATTCAAGTGCAGTGGAATTCGCCTATACTGACACCTGAAGGGATAGCCGAAAACAGCATAGCCAAATTCTACTGTAGTTTGAAAACGAGACTTTGCAACAGATGCCACTATAGAGAAATGCCATTATAGCGTAATTCTATTAAAGCAATAGCACAGACGTGCAATCGCTAAAAGAACACATGTTTCTATAAAAAAAATAGTTGTTTTGAAAGCAGCTGCCTGTGTTGATAGCAGTTAACAAATCAACAATTTCACATTGCTTTATATATTTTAACAAAGTGTAAGGCTTCAAATCTAGTTTTGTGCACAAAAAATCAATAACAGAATATCTCCAGAAAGAAAATATAAAGCGTGGTAGGCTATCTTGAAAAGATGCCGCTTCTTTTGAAAAGAAATTTAACATTGTCTGATTTTATACTAACGTTGAAAAACTTGTCAAAAAGTTCGAATTTAACAATCATCATCCTCCTGTCCGTCACCAGACAGATCCGTACGGTCTCTGGCTCCAACCTTATTTGCGAGAAGACCTTGTTGCACGTTGACTAACATCTTCATCTCGTCTTCTCTTGCGTGGAGTTCCAAGTTTTCTCTCACCACTTTTCGGTTTTCTGCCAAAACAGCCTCGTTCGTGGTCCTGAAACGGTCGTTTTCTGATCGCAGGTTGCTATTGTTGTCCCGCAGTTTGAGATTTTCATGGCGAACTTCTTGGTTTTCGTCTCGAAGCGCTTGATTTTCTCCGCGAACCTGTGTATGGTATGATTTTAATTCCAGTCAACAAGCCAACAGTTCCATTTTTTACGTTGATGCAACGTTTACAGTTACTGAATCAGTGTTAAATAGATTTGGTTTACTAGCTGGGATGGTTTAAATCCTATTGTTAGCCTACTCCTAAACTTAACCCAGCTAATTTACAAGTTTTGTGGTCAAAAGAAATCAAGAAAATAATATTTGAAATACCAAGAAGAAAGCAATAAATTTTTTTCAATTCTTTTAAAATTGCTTGAAACTGTTTTAATAAATATCTTGCTTTGACATGTAAGTTTTTATTGTATAATAATAGCTTGTTTAAATATGGGCTACGCCTGCAACATTTTTCTGTTTTCTAAGACCATCTCACCTTCAAATTCTCATCCCGCATATCTCCAGCATCGTCGCGGAGTTTGCTGTTGTCATGGCGAACTTTTTGGTTTTCCGAACGGAGAGCTCCATTCTCGTTTCTTAGATCCTGGTTTTCGATTCTTAACTTTTTGTTTTCGTCCCGAAGTTTGGCGTTCTCACCGCGGACTCTCTCGTTCTCATCTCTCGTGCTGTTGTTTTCTTCTCGTAACTTCATGTTATCTCCCCTGCGAGTTAAGAGCCTAATTTTATGCAAGATTATTTTACTGTCTTCTATATTTTTGTTTCAAAAACGATTGGTCTTGGTGGGAGTAGCTGACTTTGGTGATCTTTTGGTCTTTCGCTGCCATTCTTGTTGTGCGAACTATTTGCCATTTACGTTTGCTGTGTTTGTAGGCTACCATTTTTTTTTCTTTCTTGCCAACAATAACAAATAAAGTGAACTGAACTCTTCATTCCAAAACATCAGTGTCGGCCATAGTTTAACTATGGGTTTTGGCTAAAAGTAGCCTTCTCTCAGAATGCCCAACTTAAAATTTTTTTTTCAAAATTTTCTAGGGGTCGGGTCCCAGGCCTCCGCTGGGTGCTACGCTTTCGCCAACTTGTTGTCGGGGTCACATGTGCAATAGTACTTATTTGCTTCCCCCAAAATTTTTTTTGCTAGCTACGCCCCTAAATGGAACAAAGAAAATTATTTATCAAACACACAAATAAATATTTTATAACGTGACTTCCACTGAAGATTGGCTCAGGCTGCGCATGTGCCTCGAATTACAGTATAGGCTACCTTTATAGCACAATTTTGTACCTGAAATCATCTCCATCCATGCGCAACTTCGCTATTTCATCACTGAGGTTGTTGCTTTCGACTGCTTGCTTCAAGTTTTCTTCTTTTAGTCTTTTAACATCGCGTTCTAGATCAATGACCATCGCTAGATTATCATCTTTGTCGGCCTGCAGGGCTTGAATTTTTCTCAGCATCTGTAAAAATTAGATTGCAGTCGTTGCCTACTCCTATTGAATATTGTTAAACTGCTAGGCTAAAGTGAGCTGATCGAACATGGCAACACAAAAGATTATTGCTTTGGCTTTGTTATTTCTTGAGGTTCATATGCTTTAAAAGAGGGTAACTTTTATGTTAGTAACGTAAAAAGCTTAGCGATGCATTTATGTATACCAACTGGACTACCATACAATGCATTAGAGGGGTTACCTACTTGATCAAGTAGTCTACCTCGTAAACACTGCCAAAAAAGAATATTTCGTAGTGCGTTGATCGATTACTGTACTAGATATTTCTATTTGTCCGAACACAAACGGAGAAACATTTACCAAACATATTCTGTCGCCATTACTTTTAAAACAATAATAAATAAGCTTACAAAATTAAAGCTGAAACAAATTTAGCAAAACAGAGATTATATGGAGATGATAAACTTTTAAAAATTATTGAGATTTGAATCTACCTCTAGCTGCCATTCTACTTCCCTCGCCGCAAGAAGCATTGTGAGTTGTGATAAAATAGCCCTAAAGTAACCATCACTGTATTTATGTATCAAAGCATTTGAAGCAACTACCACGATATAAACTCACATCAACTCTCTCTTCCTCACCATCAAGATACCTTCGAATGTAGTCGATGGCTACTTCTTTTGCGATTCTTCTGGACCTCTGCAGAAAAGCAGATAGACTATTGGTCAATTATTCTATACGAAATCACACAAATATAATACAATTTTGGTGGAGAGGTGAGTTCAGTTCAGTTCAGTTGTTTTTATTTCTGACCATCATATCAAAACAATACACGTTAACATAGCAAAGGTCGAGAAACAGGTAGAAGCGACAAAACGCGAACGTTAAAACGTGCTTGAGACCGAAGTAAGTTATTGATTTGAAAGAAATTTGGCACGGTCGCAACACCTTCAGAAAAATTTAAGATATAAAGGGAAAATAAAAAAAGAAAATGTTACAAAAAAACAAAAAACAATTAAACAACATATATTTAGGCTATAGCTTTATTAGCCCACATAGCTTTAGCTGATATATTTAAGATTTGTATGGACAGTTGCTATGAAGATCGGCCATGGTGCGTTATCAAGAGTGCTGATGGTCGTAAGGGAACACGTCTTGGTGCGTTTAGCTCATAGCAAAGAGCAAGGCAGGCAAAGAAAACCCCACAAAGAAATCCTACCACGGGCAAAGCCATTTTAAGCGCAACGCACCATAGGCCTTGCACGACTCACAAAATAGATAGGCTATAACTTGACGACAGGAAAACAATGACAAAAACAAATAAAACAAACTAGCAAAAACAACATCATCATCTTGCGGAAATTCAATTATACCCAGGGAAGTTATATCTTGAAGATATCAAGCGTGCTTTGATAAAACTTGCGTTGATAAAGCGATAATTTTGGACCCCAGTCAGCTAAACTCGTCACCTCCACACTGATCCAACGTTAGCAAACGTTGAATTAATGCAAAAACGACAGGCATCGCCAGCTGGGATGTAGTAGTGGCATGTCACAGTAATATGATAAATTTGGGTTAGGCTACCGTATGTTTTACACGTTAAACCATAACAAAAGTGAAAGAAAAAAAAAATCCAATTCGGCATGTTAGAAAAATAGATAAACAATCAGACAATAGTGGTGAGGCTATTTTATTGAACCGCAATCAATACCACCGCATTGCTCAAGCTTCAAAAATAGAAGACTGCAAACGTTTTCGGCTAGACATCATCTTGCATCTTAAGTTTAGACGATGGCGACATGACGTATAACTGAAAAGATTCTCAGATTTTTCTTAACGCCATGTCTTTGCTTGGTTTCATGTACTAAAAATCACGCAAACACATATTCTAAAATATCAATCTTGCTTAAAATGTAGACACTAAACTCATGTTCAGCAAATATTTCGAAAACTGATCAGTTTTTGATTAAATTTACCACACGTTTTAACCATTTTGCTGCTAAACAAAGCATACTTTTTAAAAACCAACTATTGAAGAGTATCTTCTATAACTTACTGGAGGACTATGGATGCCAGAATCCATCTCCTCCTTGATAACCCTTCTGTTCCACTCCATCTTCGCTGCAGTGCTGTACTGAAGTTGCTTGATTTTGTCCGGATCGGTCAGAAACATCATCACTTCGTCATCATTTCTGACAATGGAGAAAGGATGATGTCAGCAATTGGAGACTATATAATCATTATGACATCAGCAATGTAGGCTACTGCAAACATTGAATCTCCTTCTCTACTTAGCAGTGTCTGGTCGTGATAGTGCGAGGTAAAAAATAAGTCAGTTATGTTAAATGATTACAATAAATGAGTAAACTTTCAAGTAGAAAATCCAACTTTTTGAACTGTAGTTCGGAAAACTTTTTAATTTACAATTTTGGTAAAAAAGGTTGCTTCGTTTTGTCGGTTGATATTTATAATCTTTCAAAATTTGACGCTTATTTGATGAGCGCTGAACTACAATTTTAATGAAAATAACAGTGTGACATTAAATTGGCAATGGAAACTACAGTACACTATACAGTAGAATTACATTATATAAATGTAATAAAATAACACTTATTTACAACTTTGTTAGAGAAGTTACCTTGCTAAACCAAAAACAAAACAAGCAACAACACGGCATATATCACGACGCAAAAAGAGCTGCGCAAATGATGTCATACACAATCGAACTATCTCACTTATAGGGATTTTTTCAACATCGAATTCGCAGAGCCACAACAGGTAGGCTACCTGACGCGTTATAACACAAAACGTCTTCACAATGCAGGTATGACCTCGCACATGTGGTGTGAATTGTCAAAAGGCTACCATTGTTAAAAGTTTAAAACATCCAGCATTGAAAGTTTTCCCGCCTGTTTTAATAATTAATGTAATTCGAAAGTCAATAGTCTTTTTGTGACGTGGAACGGTTTGTTGTAAGGTACTTATGATGTGACAATGCCTCAATTATTGTAGTCTACAGAAAACAATGAACATCACTGTCTATAGCCAAAGAGAAGTGTTCAAATGCAGTGGATATTTTATTCATATATTTATATTTTAATCAATAATTTTTCTGGTGATCACCTGTATTGGATGCGGAGAACGCTTAAGATGTCGGAGAGCGCATTTTCCCAACTCTGGTGGGTTGGAGATCCAGACGTGTACGCGGTTAGTGCTGATGATGCCATTCCTCGAGGACTAAGCTTGCTAAAGATTGGTTGGTATTCTCTGTGAGAAAAATACGTTAACCTACATTTTTGATTTGACCATTTTATCCAGATGTAAGCTTTATTAACCGAGTTCAATACATTCCAAAAGTATTGACAACTATTGTAAAATCATGTTTCCGAAATACGTTTAATAAACTGTTTCTAAAAAACGTTGAGCCTAAAGACTTTCAGCTATAAGGTAAAACTAGCAAAAGTGTATAAAAATTCCAACTTATTTTTGTTTCATCGTCTGCAAATACCGATGACCAAGTGATACGAAACAGCAACAACCAGGCACTGAACACTTTTCAATGACCAAAAGTTTAAAGTGTGCATCCTCAAAATCCATTTCAGAAAGGTAATTGAGTCAGAAACAAAACTGCTATTTAACTTACGTAATACTCAATGGGCTATCTGCAAAAGATCTATGTCCGTTGCATAAGTGCGTAAAGCTACCACCATCAACTTTTTTAAAACTCATTTCTGGCAAAATGACAAGCTGAATACTTAATGACGCAGTTCACCTCCCTCAAAGTTATCAAAACTTTCAAATAAGTTTCAGCTCGAATGGGTCTTTATAAACTGACAACAGATAAACCCTTGAATAGCCAAACAAACATATCGTAACCTCTCTCGCAGGCGCGAATCTAAGAGTTTTTTTCGGGGGGGGCCAGAAAATTTGAAACTCAATTAAAAAGAAAGAAAAAGCTAAACAGATATGAACAATGATACTACGACATATACGATATGCTATAAAATAGACATTAAAACAACCATTTTCATCAATTGTGATGCCGAGGGACTAATATCAGCTGTTTAGAAGCATATCAAACCATTTGATGCGGAAACATACAATTTTTCACAAAATTTCGGGGGGGGCCGGGCCCCCTGGGCCCCCCCCATAAATCCGCGCCTGCTCTCTCGTTTAGATCCAGGACCAACGCCGGAAGATTAGGCTGCCTACTTCCTCAACTTTTCAGTACGTCTACCATTATGTTGACATTCTTTGATAGAAAGTTAGCAAACATGTAAGTAGTCTGCTACGGGTAAGGTTGACTGACGGTTAGAATAAAACAAAATACTTCAACCATCTTTCAAGAGGCCAACAAGACGAAAAAGTAGCCTTTGTTACTGTAAATACAATTTTGTTCCAATCTTTGTTCCTTTTTAACCAACGTACGTAAGCTAAGGTTGTATTTCTTAGCGATTGTAATGAAATAGACATCGTTGTCAATGACCAAATATGGCAGATTTAAATGATTTTCAGACACAATAAAACATAGCAGGCTATGCCCAAGGGCTTACAAGTGTTATTATTCTTGAAGCTTTACAAAATACACAATTGAAAACCGCAAAACTTTTTTTACGTAGGCTAGTAGGCTATATTGCTCCATGGTGATTATCAAATTCATTAATTAAAGTTACAGAACTTAAAATAGCACCAGCACTGATGCACATTTTAAAAACAACATTGATTATCGATATAAAACATTTTTTACAACTAGGGCTACACATATACTTCACAATGACAACATATTAGATCTATATAAAAACATATGCCATATGCACCTTTCATAAGACGATCTTCTACTAAAATTCAACGTTTGAATCGCTGTGCTAATAACTTCCGTAGAACTGTCACTCTTCAAAATAATAAGATTTTGTTATTGAACTTTATTGTTTCACATAATCGAGATTATTCAAAAACAATTTTCAGGGCGTTATAAAAAAAACAATATTAACTATTTTGTTTGCTTGGATTAACAAAACTTTATTCTTGGTTATTTCTTTCTTAAATTAACTCAAACAAAATACTAAAACAAGCGAGGGGGCTAAAACATGCTTATTCAACAATAGCAACAATTTTAGTAAAAAAAGATATTACCGATTGCCGCTTGTGCTCAGTCATCACTACTTCCAACACCTTAGCAGCTACAACACTTAGAAATAATATTCTGAACGTGGATATTCCAAAATAAACTTAATTTAACTTGTTGCAAAGTGGAGAAGGACAGTGAAAGGCTTTCAATATAAAGTCGATGATTCAACAAACTGATTGAAACCCTGGCACTCTATGAACTCATCCTGCTCTAGTAGCATGCGTCTGAAAGCAATAGGAACAGCCCACTTTGTTATCTTTCTGTTTGTATTGGAAATTTTACACTATCGTGTTCTCAGAGTGTTCAGTGCTAACTTTATAAACAAAAGACGATTTACTATTCGGTCTCTTATCAATTCTTTAAATGTCGTACAAAAGTATTGCTCGAAAATCAGATAAAATTGGATAGCAACAATATACGCGAAGCTTCCGCAAATTATTATGAGATGTAGCCAAATAAAAGTTTTATTTTCGCCACTTTTAGAACTTCTGTGTCCCAATACAGATATTCGACCTACTGTGTTACTTTGCTAGTTGGGTTGACGGTTTTAGGCAAAACTTGAAGAGGTGAATCAATAAATAGCAACAATAACTCTGTCACGGTAAGGGTTCATGCAATTATTTATAAACATGATTCACATATGTTCGGTATTAAACACGTTTAACTAAACTTACCTAAATTATCGTTCGCTCAAACTTTCAAAGCTGAGAAATCCTTCCAAAACAAACCGAAGTACTTCTATGGGTCGCAATAGCACAGTAGATAAGAAAAGACCCGAGAGGTTTAAAATATTGAATGGTTTGTTATTGGGGTGGTCAAAGTTAGCGTATCCAAGCGGAGTTTTCCTTGTTTATTCGGGTCAAAAGGTCTCCGGTTACTTCCTCAATGAATTGATGACAACGCAGCACAGTATGCTTGCCGACAACAAAAGTATTGAAACAATTGATCAGAGGAATAAAAAAATTCGATCAAAATGTAACATCTAGTATCATAATTAAAGAGCAAAAACAATGGTTTCCATAGCCACAGCGTGGTTTTACCGAAGTAAAGCCACACTGTGGTTTTACTTCCAATGTCAGCATAGTTTTGCAAGAACCAGGCAGACAAAGGTGAATACCTTATTGTCGCAAAAGCTCTGGAATGCTTGGAAGGTCAGCTTTTCTCTTCGTTTTATCACTTTGGATTGGAATTTCTTCATCACCGGATGACAATGTATGATAACGTTGTTGGCTGGAAAAAACTATAGCCGGATTATAATTGTTAGTGCAATTTTTGTTAAGATAAGGTATATTAAACTTTCCTCATAATTTTCAGACATTGAGAAAATTAACATGTGGACTACTATTAGCCTATCCCAGGTAGCAAAACCCGTCATTTTTACATTGATTCAACGTCTGCAGAAGTCTGGTTTGTCCGTTTCGCTGTCTGGGATACTGTTCCCAACTTTATTTTGATTACAGTTGTTGTGGAAAAACCGTGGTTAAACTGCACAAAGTCAATAAGTTACCATAGTTACAGTTGGTGTCAATAACAAACCAGAATTGTTACAATAAAAATCTAGGGATGATTTTGAACTCGAACACTTGTTGAGTATGTCTAGGGGTCTACACTACGTTTTTAGCAAACGATATGTTGTGGGTAGTAGCGCATATATAAAGGTTGCGAGCACTGTAGGTTCGTCCACGTAGGCCTACGCCCCATATATTTTAAAATTACAGACAATTTAAACATGTGAACCCCGAATGGGCAAAATATTCATAGACGATAAACTGTGGGTTATTTAACGCCAAAAAAGTTTGACACAATTTCTTTGTTTTGCTTTTTTATAAGTCTTGGTGTCAACTGTTTCTACTTTCTTTTTCAAAACCCACATTTACATTTGAACATGACTATACCATATACTGCATAGAATATAGGCAAAATTCCAATAAAAGTCAGAATAAAAAAAAAATGGGTGAAAACCGAAGTTGCTCAAAACCAGTGTTCTATCAAGCTGCGTGAGGACGGCATATCATGTAGGCACTTGACCATCTCTGTGACGACAACCCCCTAAGAGATGTTACCAACAATACCTCCCACCTCGCATCGGCGTCAATGTCAAATTAGCTTTGTAGCCAGTTGCTTCATATAGATTTTCGGTCACAAGCACGTTTTAACGTTCACGTTTTGTCGTTTCTACCTTTTTCTCGACCTTTGCTATGTTGACATGTATTGTTTTTGCTGTGATGGTCAGGAACAAAAACAACTGAACTGATTTTTGTAAGCAATGGAAGTGTGAATGAAACAACCGAGTGCAAACGTTGGTTCAATGTAAAAAATACGGTTATTTTTGGCTGAATAGTTTTAAATGAGAAAAGCAAAACAAATTTAAACCTTTCAAGGATTTTCCACCTTTTCCCGTTTATTAACGTGCTGGTAAGTCTATATCGATTTTTGTAGTTAGTATCTTTTTCGTCCCGGACGCGTTAATGACGAAAAATAAAATGATTGATTGATTGAACGGTTTTACTCGGATTTGAAGGCATGCTCTGCTGAGTGTGCAAATGGAAAACCGTTTTCTTCCTCCAAGTAGGTAGCTGATTGGTGTTTAAGTTCTAACTTGTTTCTTGATAACATCGCCAACTAGCGGCATAAATAAATGATAAAAACTTCCTGCAGAGGACGCAACATTACTAAACCTATGGAGCTCAGTTGACGCTAGTTGGCGTACTGAAGTAAAATTTTGACGTTGTGTTGGAGAGAAATGCATGAAGTTGTTATCAAAGCATATATACTGTATAAAAAAAATAATGCGTAAAATAAGTAATAGGAAAATGCAATAAAGGGGTTGCCAGACCAAGCAGGATGTGAAATTTTGAATTTGACACCAGAGAAGATATTGATGCTTTGAAACATTGTGTGGTATAGCTAATTTTCTACACACTTACAATGACAACAACTCACAAACTAAAAAGTAGATTAACTTAAAAGCTAAAGCTATGGAGACAAAGGCTCTGTTCCATAAAGAAGCGATGCACTGATACGTCACACTCGCTGTATGAGTTGGTGCGCTGGAGATGCACAATTCCACAAACAAACGTCAACAATTGAAAGAAAACAAAATCGTTGCCTAACAGACCCCAAGACACGGCAATTCAGCAAGAGAATAACCTGTCAAAAAAGCCTGTTACTACAAGCTTGGAAATTGAACTTTAACTTAGTATAATATCGCTTTTGATCTCAAAAGTTTTGTTTCTACAAAACACTTGATTTTAAGCTTACCATGAACTATATTGGATATAGATTTTATGTTAAACTACAACTCGTTAACGTAATACTGTTTGAAGGTTTTAGGCTACAGTTTTGATGCCCATCATTCAAAATCAATCGATGATCATAACTCATCGAGTGGCCTTAAATCCGGTGCCATGATTGCTTGTCGAGTGTACTAGTGTAGCAAAATATTTCAATCAAATTGTTTGTATCAATGTAAACAAGCCATAAACACAGCTCATCACAATAGCCAACAACTCAGGTTCGGTCATGACAAATGCCGAAAGCCGCCATTGAAAGGCTTGAAGTTTATTAATGTTTTTCAGAAGAGGCAAAATGCTTTTTTTTCACAGAACTGCATAATGTTAAACATTTTTGGATAACTTTCAAGACCGTGAAGCTGTTCGAGACATACTTTGTGAGGTGGAAAAAAATTTCGCTTCAAAACGTTTTGGAAATATTTTCCTCTTGAAAATTTAACTTGAATGTCCCAGCAAGGACCATTGAAGACTTAAAATGGGCAATTACCCCACAAAAATAATCCTGCATCTATACACATTTTTACAATTTTTACATGTTTTCACTAATTTAGCATTACCTTCAAATATTTGTTTTTGTTCTCTTAAAATTATTTGTCTGAACAAGTCACACGTCTACGAGACATGCGTCACTTGCCTTTAAAGCAAAAAAAAATTCTTGTTACTTTACAGCGTTTTTATTGAATAGGTAGCAAAAGTTGCTGCACATGTTGAAGGTTATTTTTTAGTTTAAATAAGATTAACCTTGAATTGGATTTTAAACTTGTCAAATCAAGTTAATTACACAAGTTCTTCACAGTTTCAAAACGTAAACGATAATTACCAGATGTCGGCTTTGTTACCAATCAACGAAGTGGGCAATTAACGCCAGAAAATTTACACTTCTAACTCGATTGAATGGTCCACAAGCTCTTTAGCTCGTTTTATCGCTATTAATTGGACCACTTATGTCAACAACTTTTAGAGAGGAAGTCCAACAAGAGCAAAAAGACTGTGTAAGTATCGTGAAATACGACAGTACTTTAAGAATCAATACCCACTTTACGAATTAAAAAAAACACATAAAATTAGTAATGGATTGAAGAGTTTACAAGATTTATTACAAATCGCATTTCTCTGTGCGATTAACTCTCAAAATGACGGATGTTCGTTGGTCTTCTTTTGGGTAAAATTTAATTTTTTCTGAATATGTTTGTGATAAATTGGCAAACAGATAGAAATGAGATTAACAAGTACGTTAAAAAGTCCAACAACCTTCAGTGAAATTCCAGAAACTGAATATGTGTTGACTGTTGAAGTTGACACAATGAGTTGGAAAGAAAATTTTTTGAGCGGAAAAGCAACTATTGGGAAGGCAAACGTCATTCAACATGACCTACAATGGTTGTTACGTTCACTTTTTGCAACTTATTACATCATTGTTTTTTAGTTTCGAAATCGGAAGTCGATGTCTAAGTCACTTCGGGTCATAACAAGAAAAAACAAATTATTTCCTTTGTTTCGAGCATTTAAAGAGAATGTCCCCACTGATTGATATAACCCCTGTTGATATAATTTGTGCCATAAACAGCGTTTTTTAGGCGACTGACCTCAACTGACTGGTTTGTTTTGATGCTAAACCCGCTACGTAATGCCCAATGTGTTGTTATTGTGAATGCTGCTTCGTTTAGCCGTTTATTTGAGCGTCATCAAAATCTTACATTTTGTCTACTCTGTGTATCTTGACGTTGAACCAACGTAGTTAGAAGTTTGCGCCGGCAAAGGCAGCTTGTATCTTTTTGAGTATGACGCTATCATTGGAATCATTTCTCTTCTCTTTTCGTACTATATAATATGAAGTCTGTTCTTAGCGAAATTCATAATTTTAATGTTACATTAGTTAACTACAGTACATGAACGTACCAATTCTGTTGAGAATCGATTTAGTAGTTATAAGGATCGCCCGACAAAATTTCGGTGAGTGTATGTTGCTATTTCATTATTGTGTTTTAGTTATTGATCAACAGAGCACATTTCGATAAAATGTTTAATAATTCGGTTCTTCCGACGTACCATCGATTTGTAGATTTGTTTGCCGTTTTGTAGATTCCTTTATGATTCTTATATATCGTAGATTGTTTTAATTTGAACGTGCTTATAACATAATTCTAAGCGCAATTATTTCATGTTAGTAGCCAAGGTCTTTTCGTTTACAGAAAGACCGTGCTCAACGATAGAAGATAACGACACGAGGGTCGGACTGTCTTGCTATTTTCACGCGTCCACGATATACTGGGTGGTATCGTTTGTACATTAAAGTTATCATTTGTTTATACTTCTCATCTATGGGTGTGAGTTCACGGGCGGAACTAAGAATTCATTTTCAACACAACAATGGTATTTAAACGTTGTTTAACATTAAAACATATTTTTAGGAGCGATTGCACTCCCAAGCTCCCGTGGCTATATCACTGAGTTAAGACATAGCCAGCCACTTGTAAAAAGTCAAAAATTTGGGGAGCACATATTCTTCGGTTTCCATCCCCAGCTACGTTTTTGGACGACATACGCCTTGGCTTAGAGCTTGTTGACATGCACTGTATTACAACAGTTCATTGGTTAGAAGTAATATACTGTATGCCCGAAATTGTGGCATCGAAAACGATTTACAATAGAGCAGACTGGTTCATTGTTTCAACAACTACGCATCGTTAATTTGAGTTTATTACAGCAATACTACGTCATTACAGCAATGTCATTGCAATGAATTTAGCATTTGAAAGAGTAAAGATGTCAAACTGGAAACTAACAGAAACTGCTGATGAAAAGTATTATACTTCCAGTTAAAACTTATGGATGCGGAACATGGACAAAGGACAAAGCGGACAGAAAAGGAATTGACGCTTTCGAATTATGGTGTTGGAGAAGGAGGCTATGTGTTCCTTGGATAGCAAAAGCAACAAATAAACAAAATTTGGACCAAATCAGATCGGACATAGCAGAAACTTTCATGTTTAGGCCATATAATGAGAAGCACATCACTGGAAAAGATAGCAAGCTTGGTTTGGTCAACGGAGGAAGAGGAAAGGGCCGTCCCAAAAGCGAGATGGCTCGATACAGTGACGAATAACAGCGGGATGGGCATGGAAGAGCTGAAGGAGACTGTGAGGAATCAAGAGTTGTGGAGGGAGATTATTTATAAAGTGACCGGGAGTCGAAATCGACTGAACAGATGATGATGAAGACATTACAAAAATGCGATGTGTTAAATTCCACATTTTTGTCCAACATGCTAAAAATACATCTCTGTGTAATGTTGCTCTGTATTTTACATTTTCTTCAAAATGCACTAAAAGCTTGATATTGAAATTGAAAAAAAGACAAAATTTAAACCGTTTGTTTTCAAGTAAATGTGGTAGTAGGATTACATCATTACGTTGGTATGCAGTACAATGGAATGATGGATGAAGTACTGTTGAATAGTAATTGGTAACTTTCAATTGAGTTGTAAAATGTGTAAATCAAAAAAATCGTATTTGTAATGAAACCCGCTGTAAAATTTGCGAGGAAGAACAGAACGAACCTTCTTATTAGCTGACAAAAAGTCGCTCGAGAAAGAATTTCTATGAAAACTAAAGTGGAGACTGGAGATGCAACACTTTGCTTATGATTGCGTTATTTCGTTAACAAAAGTACCAAAGTTCTATGAAACCAGAGCAAGGTATCACAATGGATGACGACAGCAAGATATTACGTCATAAAGGAGCAAATCGTTTTTCAAGTAGTCTCCTTTGGCAATACTTACCAATTCCTGAACCATATTACTGTTGTAACAGTGAAGGCATTATCAAAGGCCCGATAGTCGCTTTATAGCTTGTAACAACTCTTAAACTTCAAAGCGACATGAAACGAAAGTTCGGTCCTACTTTGTCACAAGCTGTCCTGTTCAGAATGTCTACAACCACTTAAGCTTAAACCAAAGAGCCATAGATTTTCACAAGGAAATTTCAAACATGAGCAGGTTCCCAGAAAAGTAAACGTTGTTTGTTGATACGTTTGTGTTGGTTTTCTTAATGCTGTATAGTGTAAGAACAGGAATAAATTATTTTAGTGTAATCACATTTGAGGCCGTTTAGCAAACACAACATGTAATTTTGCTAGTAGTTTTATTTCACAAAGTACAATGTTTGAAATAAATATAATGCCAGCTGGAAGGCTACTAGAGAGCTGCCAGTCTTATTATTTCATCATCCAAGACACGCAGATCTTTCAATAATCATAACACATGGCAATGTGTTACCAACATTTCTGTTCACGACTTGTACGATATAGTAGCATACTATTGCAACAGCTTATCATCTTCGCGCTTCTCTTAGAAAATCTTTACGGCCCCCAAGGGGATGTGCCGGTGCCCCCGAGTTTAGAAACCACTGCTCTAAGACCCGGTTGTGAATCTGGTTCAGTATGTCAGAAGCCTACCGTATTTTTTTTGGATTGGGACTCCATATAGGTTTACTGAAACAGTAGTTGGTAACAATAAACTACAGCAAAGAATACGCATGTGCTCAAGATTGTACGTTCTTGGCCACTAACATATTTCTGCGCAGTGATGCTTTCATGGTGATAAAGACGGTGCTGAAACTAAATTGAAGTTTAGTATGAAAAGTTTAAAATGAGCTTAATTATAGAAACGCCTGGTTGAGCATGGATTTTGCTCCTGCGTCTTGTATTTTTTCCATTTATTCAGATTGAAATTTCTGAATATTTTAATGCTAAAATTTTATTTTATAATTATACTTCTCGAAATATGAAGCAAGCTAGTCAAAATTTGTCACAATTCTTATGAAAGGTCATGGCCAGTTACTACTCTCCTAAATATGCCAGCCTGTCTGAATATAGTAGAGCATTTGAGATACCAATGCTTTTAAATAAACTGACTTGTGAGAAGGTTTTTAAGGTAAACGGTAATAGCCATTAATAGCTTTCATAATAAAAACAGCTTACCCATTTTCAATGAGGTTACACAGAATCTGGTCACTTCAAAAAAACGGACGTGTTCTCATGGACAAAAACAACAACGTTTTGTATCAATATTTTAAAGCTCTATTCTTTCAGATGTGGAAAGCACAAGTTAACTCAGATGTTTGAAACCTCTCCAAAGTAAACTTTAAACAAAAGCAAAGTTGAGGTGCAGTTTTTTTTTTTAAGCTCATATTCTTCTGTAATCGCGATTTTATGGCACGTACGCCTGGACAATGTGTGTGGGCGGAGTAGAGATCGTTTTGGGGATGAAACGGCTAGTTGTTATTTACCCAACAAGTTCTTTGATCTTTCATTTGCAAATATCTTTCGATAAAAATAAGAGCGAGGTTCACACGAAAACAAACAGCCCAAAATGTACACAATTGTTAGAAAAATTGTTGTTCAAGGTATCTGGTAAAAACTATAGCACAGTGTGCCATTAGATACAATTGCGAACATGGCCATATGGTCATGAAAAAACATATTTAAAGGTTTAAAACAGCAAAATGTTGAACGTCCAATATCAGGAGCTAGAGAAGTCATGAGTAGAGTTTAGCTATTTTGTAATTATACAAACGTGTGTAGAAGGATTGTTAGGTCAAAGTCAAAAAAAGCTTTTTTCAGTCATTATAAAAATGACCCTAGTTATAACATATATTATGAGGATATAGCCCAGTGTATACACGTCGGCTGGTTGTCGATAAACAAACCGCTCACCTCCAGCCAGGATGTAATGAATTGGGTGGGCGTAGTTGCTGAAGGAAAGGCCTTAACCGAAGGCTTATTAGGCTACAATGAGAACCTTATCTTATCATACCCACTTGGAATCACGTATGGGACTCATCTTTACCTTTCAACTATGTTTAAAAACTATAACCAGGGACTTAACCACAGGGTAGGGGCTTGGGGGAGCAATTGCCCTGCCAATATTTTACCTCGCCCCCATCCCCCCTCCAAAAAAAAAAAAGTTACAACGTTTTAATCACATTGAATGATATTTTGTAAATGTTTGTCTGCATTTTGTAGCTATATTTTTAAACAGAATCTGTGTTTTAAATATTTGTCCCCCCAGCAGCTGCTTTTGCTCCCCTAAAATTATCTTTTAAATTACGTCACTGATATATAACCTCTACCAAGCGACATATGCGGTGATTACCAATGTTTCCTTGGAAAAGATGAAAATGGGTAATCCCTAAGTGTGGCGCATCTGAGCTTGATGTAATTCCTACAGTAAAAAAAACCTTTGTTTGACAATCTACTTCAAACGTAGCCTACATGGGAGAAACTTCAGTTTGACGCATAGCAGCTGCAGGTTTGAAAGTTTGCGTTACGGTAATTAAAAGTCTTGTCCTGGTGTAGCCTTAACTGAACTTCCCATCAGAATCAAGTATAAAAATTTCCAACTTCAAAAAATATGGAGCTGATGAACACACTTCTAATCAATCCAATAAATCCGTCTTGTTTGCATCGATTCAACATCTGTAGACGTTGAGACAATAGCAGAAAGAATGATTTAATGACTGAGTTATTCAGCAGCGGCTGGCAAGAAATCACTTCAAAGTGTAACATATTGTTGAATTGATCACGTTCCAATTGAGTATCCGATACATGTTCAAATAGTACTTAATGATGTTGCCAATCTCTTGAAAAAAGTGTTTAAAGTGCAAGATTGTTTTGAGGCTATACCGGTTTCCATCACGTTTTGCCTTCCTAATAATCAAGGACAATATGTCGCCAGAGTTGAAAAGAGCCCTTACGGCGAATAACACTGTGATACAACTAGTTTTACCACGTGTTTTTCGACACTGGAATTTAACCCGAAGCGTTTTAAACGGTAAAGGACCCTTTTAAGCGTAGAAACGTGACTAATTGCTTAATTATTGCCGAGTTCCGTATGCTCTCCATGTTGTTCATCAACGTTTGCTCGATTTACGGTATTTTCCAAGGGAGATTTTTTGTTAACCGATCACAGTTACTAAATAAATATGGTCACAAGCATGTTTTAACGTTCGTGTTTTATCGTTTCTGCTTTTTTTAACAGTCTTTGTTATGTTGACATGTAATTGACCCTTTCTATCTTTTCAAAGCAACATAAGTAGTGGAGGATCAAGGGAGGGAGGGGGCGATAGCTCCCCTAAAACACAGAAAAGTAACTCTATCTACAGTGTGTTTGCAAAGTCCGGTTAATGAAGACCTACACATCATTGTGTTTTGTTAAAATCTCTCTTTTCCTAAAACTACTTACCGGATCCGGCCCCTGAACATAACCATCATTTTTGAAACCAGAAAAACCATCTTGACTAAAAACGTTTTATCGTCGCATTTGTCGGCTGCATAGCCGAGTGGTGAGAGCTTTGGAACGGCAATCGAAAGGTCGCCGGTTCGACACCGCTCAAAAGCATGCGGCTGTGTCTTTGGCAGAACACCTAAAGGCATGCCTGAAGGTGGACACGAAGATTCGCTTCCTTGCCTTCCCGTCCACTTAATCTAAATCTTCAACCACCGGGTGTAAGCCTGGATACGACAAAAAAACAAAATCGTCGCATTTTTGATCTCTAATTTTATTTTCATTGCTGTTTTTCTGATCAATGTATTGGGCAATATGTAACTTTATTGATTTCCTAATCAACTGCAAAGTATATCTTTTTTTACATTAATTCAACGTTGGCAGCAATGTAAAAACAATTGTTTTGCTGCCTGGGTTATTGCTCTCAGCTGAGCAGTGGTGGATCAGCGAAAAACCTTTTGAGGGCACTAGAGTGAAATTCAAATAACAAGAAACAGAAATGTAAAAAAGACGTGTAAAAATGTTGTATCGATGTAAAAAGGACTAGTTTTGCTCGTTGAGCTGTAGTTTGATTGCCATGGCAGCTTTGGACTTAATTTTACGCAAGCAGTTGCTCAACCCCAATGCTTTTAATACCAGTTCAGTGACAAATGGGTTTTAGCGTCTTTGTCTGCTTTCGTCAGACCTTGGTGTGAATCTACGTCTGGTCATACGAAAACTTCACAGACGGTCTCAATAGAGCTCTGTCATGCCAAAACCACCGAGGATAAATCAGAGTAACAATGCGGTTGCATAAAAAAGTGCAGTCGCAAAAAAAAAAACTTCCCGCTGTGGAGCGGCTACAACATACTTACGTTGCATGGAGAAAAAAATGTACAAGCTTGGGGCAGAACTGAACGTAAGAATAATGTTCTTTCAAAAAGTCCCAGGGTTTCTTTTTTTATTCAAGCAACTCGCACCGTGCACCACTGTTAAGTTTAGTTTCTACTATCCAGTAAAATATTGAATGTTTTTGATAAGGTTTTTTTGATTTATCTTCTTTGACAAACACTATATCAGAATCTTGTTTTTTTTCTAGCGGTCAGCGGATGATTTCTCAAGGTAATTATTCTTCGGAAGCATTAGAATGTGACAAGTGACCGATTACAATAAAAGTTGCTGAAGAACATACTTTTCTGTTTAAGGGTTTCAGGAAAGTGTTTTCTCGGCAATCGATTGTAGCAAGAATTGATAGCGATATACATCAGTATCTCATCAGTATCGCACCACGAAGGCCTTGCGTTAGCGTCTGGTAGATTGGTTCTTCTACTCATACACGGCTTCACGCTTAAGAAACATCGATATCCAATGCAACCATCAGGTGTTGTATCCCTTGATATGGCATAACATAGAGTGGACTAAAATGTAAGTAGGGATGCAATACAAAAGATGGTTGAAAGCAGCGAAAGATTAAACGGTCGAAAGCAGCGAAAAACCAAACAAGCATCGTGTAAGCTGCAACCAGTGTCTAATCAAGACACAGTTGTGAGCTCTCGAGCGGTATTGAACCCACGTCCTTGTGAGCACCTTGTAGGCAATCCTACTACTTGGCGTCTCCCACGAAGTCAACACGGAGAGAATGAGAGCTTTTCGCTGAGTTTGACTCGACATTGCGTGATTTATTTTTTGCCCGACACGACCTACACTATCAATCAATCAATCAATCATTTTATTTTTCCTCATTAACGCGTCCGGGACGAAAAAGATACTAACTACAAAATCGATATAAACCTACCAGCACGTTAACGAACGGGAAAAGGTGGCAAAACCTTGAAAGGTTTAAAACGTGCCTGAATGAAAAATTATGTAGTAGGCTATATATCAGTAGTTAGCACGGCCACAAAACCCACAAAAAAACAAATAGCAAAAAATAAAACAAAAACAGAGAGAAGCACACATGTAGTAATGAATGACAGCCTAATGAAAAGCGTTGTGGATTGAATTTGCCAGTTCCAATATTGATGTGGATGAGCAGTCATAATAATAATAATAATAATAATAGGATGGAGAAAGAAAACCGGACATAAAAGAAACCCATCCTCAGGCTGTGTCAGTAAAAGAGACGTGACTCTAGCTTAGTGTTTCTTGATCGAGGTTGTTGGTGTCAGTTTTAAGAGATACGGAAAAGTCCTAATGGTATGGAAATATAGTCGAATGTCCATAACAAATGAATTGCAATAAAATAACATTCACAAGTGATAGGATATTAACAATGAGAAAAAGTTGAAAAATACTTTTGCATAACTGCTAGAGAGGTGTCAAAGCAAAGAATTTGCCTGTAATTGCATTGGTCCTGCCATGACCTTCCTACAAAAAAGTGATCTTATGTAATTTATCTTAATAAATAAACCAATGTTCATTGATACAGAATATATCGTTTCATTCCGACTGTGCTTTGTATATCTAGTTTAAAGGCAATCTGTGGGTAGCCTAATTTGTGAAAAAATCTGCATTATTTTTGTGTCATATTTTCTCATGTAATTACTTTTTCTTAGTGACAATTTTATTATTAAAAAAAAATTAAGGCATCGCATACGTTTTCATGAGCCTCTTTATAATGTAGGTATGTCGGAAAAATAAAAAAACATACGCTGCAAAAAGGCTAATTAAGACCCCATACGAAAAGCTGCGCCGGATTATTAGCGAAAAATATTCTAAGTGTAGTTTACAGCCTCGTTTTCCATACTTCCTAAAAGCAAGACGATAAAATTTTGATAACAACAGATGTTTTTGTAGAACCAGTTAAAAGTTTGTTGGAACTGTAAGCTTTGTGATGTAATTATGTCTATTGCCAGTTGTGTGACTGGATAGTTAATTGTGTTGAAGAGGCGGGTCAAGTTGAAGAACCCCAATCGAGACCTGATGTCATCCGATTGTTTTTATCGTTCTGAATACTTTCAATTCTTCCAACGCCCATTTGTAATCTTTGTGCATTTACAGTTTGTGTATTAATTCGTTGTTTTGGATATGAACAGCTTTGTCAGATGCAAATAAATAATAATGTAGCCTAGGCCTACTCGGTTGCGCCTCTATGTGGCTGAGCCAACATTATCTGCTTCGTAAAGCGCTGAGACCAACGCATATCTGCGATGGATACAGCACTATATAAATCATATTATTATTTTAATGGCAATATTTTATTTGTAACGCACGTTATTATAAGAAAAATAAAGGACCAAACATTCTACGGACATTTAGCTCGCCACGATGGATTGGTGGCGTATAGGAAATAAGACAATAGTATCATCACCAAAACTACGATAGCTGGCAATGAAAAAATGAGAATCTAAAATAATTTTAGGTCAACGTCTCAGTGAGATTCTCTTTGTAACTGACATTTAAATTACTTTGAAACATAAACCGTAGAATACTTTTCCCTTGTTTTAAAAATGAGTATACGGCTGATTCTTTCAACTAAATCACCTACTTGTTTGAACTAGCTTGTTAGGCCGTGGCTAATTATATTTATCGATAAATATATCTTAGATCTTCTTTGCATGCACATCTTACTCCATTACGGTTTTGCCACATTTTTTCCTTTTGTTGGTTTTGTTTCTGTATTTTATTTTTTCCTAAGCTATTGCTTTTGCATTCCGATAAAAGTAAATAAAATCGAATATTTTAAAAAGCAAAAATCCTGTTGAGGCCCCCACTTCGATAATTATTACTATGCCAAAGCGCCAAGAGATCCTTCTTGTGAAGTCGACGCGCTGTCAGCTTTTGCTTGAGACCATTTCCTGAACCCAGTCGAGAGCGATTTATAACTGCTACAGCCATGGTGGCAGTGCGGGCAGTAAGCTTTTCGCCAGGCAGAACGCAGGCCGCTCCAAGCAGATATCAATCAAGCGTACATTGCAGCGTTTGATAGAAATTGCTGTTTGCCTTTTAGGTTTTCACTTGTAGGTATTGAAGCTTTAATAGTAGACACAGTATTAGGAAGCGGAAATAAGCTTTGTATAATTGAATACAATTAGGCTAAGTGATATACAATAGGCTATATAGTCCTATGAGGTATCAGCTTGATATAGTGTTTACTTTTCGTTAGTAATCCCGTGATTTTGCTGTAAGAATGAAACATGTGCAAAGCAAAACAATTTATTAGCAAATATGTTGCTTTTTTAATAAGTGGAATCAAAATTATTTCAGCAGATGTTATAAATATTGTGTAACATATTGTACTTGATGTTGAAAAATCCTATGTGAATTTCGACGTTTTTAATAAATCGCAGGGCGTATGATTCAATTTGGAGGATATAGTTTTGACATTAGGATTCCAAATGATCATTTCTACAGATTCGTAATAGAGTTAGAAGACGGTTATCGTAACTTATGCATCATAAGTTAGCAGTCAGAATCTAAAAAATGTCAAACTTGAAGGATCTTTTGAACTAGTTCAGTTTTGTGATAAAGCTTTAATAGACAGCTCCTTTCTTATGACAAAAAACTTACAACTATGCATGACATCAAGATAATGTACTTTTATTAACTAAATAGGGAGTAAACATAGACGGCATTTTGATCAGTTGATTGCCCAATAAGTTATTGTTCATTTTAAGGCGTGTGTGTTTAAGTTAAAGGTAAAAAAATATTTAATGGTTATTATTTTTTGAGCAGATTATATTCAAACGTATTGAAGTTAATATGATGCAATTTGAGAATCCTGTTCATCCTCCTTACTCTGGATCTGGAAGTGTGATGACATCAACATCATCTTTCGTCAACCACCAGCCTACTCCGTTCTACATCGACAACATCCTTGCTCCAACATCAACAGCTAGCGATGAAACTGAGAGCTCCTCTACTCCAGTTGCAAATGGCGTGAGTACAGATCCTGATCAAAATGGAATGATTGGACTCCCTTCTGTGTCTCCCAACGCTCCTCTTAGTGGGATGATCTCTCATCAACCTGATCTCTTGGTATCACCTGGAAACTGCTTGCAAAATCAAGGCTCTCCCATTGGACACTTGCATGGCTTGCAACCGGTTACATCTCCATATATGGTCAGCCAATCATCAACAGACAATCAATGTGTGAATTCTTACATGGCGCCAAGATCGCCGAACATCTCGCTGCAGTTAGGAGTGTCACCAACCCGTCACAATCACATAACAAGACCCATTGTTCCCACTCCTATCCAAGCAGTACCTTCGCATCACGCGGGAATGCTCAGTTACCCAGCCACTGCAGGGTATTCCAGACCATCGGGAATTTACGACGCCGCTAGCGGAGTCCAAAGTCCGTATAACCCGCCAGCTCTTCCATACAACCCGGCCCATTACCTCGGTCCACCGGCCCCTCCTGGCCCGAGAATAGATGCGTATCCTTACCAACGACACGACTACAACTGGTTCCTCGACCGCCAGGCTGGATACTCAAAAGGTAACTTCATTGATTTTTTTTTGGTAAACCTGTACGCTAATTTATAACTATGGAGAGGACTCGAAGCTTTTTACAAAATGGCGATCCGCATGAATATTTACTGACCACATGCACACTTTTTTCTTTGAACACATAATGCCTCTGTGAGCAACTAACGTATCTCATAACAATTTCGTTTAAAAATCTCAAAGTAAATGCAATTACTACTTTAATTTATTCAAAGTTACTTTCGTTGCTTTAACAACAGTAAAAGTTTTAAAGATTTTGCATTAACTCCTTTTAACGCTTTATTGGCAAACAATGTCAATTTTCTAATTAAAGTAGTTACTTTGGAGAGGACAAAATTCAATGAAGGAACTAAAACATTTTTTACTTTTTATTTAAAATTTTTATTTTATTTTTAAATAAGCTTGTATGTTCTTTTTAGGCGGTGCTCAATTGCAAGAGTTTTTGAGACTATTTGTTTGATTTAATATTTGAAGCTTTTATATCTACACTTTAAGCTACAACGACTGTTGATTAAAACAACTCAAAATAAGTGATATCATACTCCAATATACAACCAATATATTACTCAATAGATCAATCAACATATAACCAACATGCAACTCTCATATAATCATTTCAATGAGCAATTTATTTCAAACACATAAATAGCCCAATTAACCAATAAATTATAAATTGATTTTTTTTTAAGTTATTGTTGACCAAAACATTTAACGATACCCTTATGTTACCTGCTAACATTTAAAGATACACTGGCCACAACCTGATCTTGCAATGCGGTGCAAAACGCAGTAGCGAAATAATTGAATCAAGTAACTCATTTATAGAAGCAAGCCGTAGTCACAAAAGCATGGAAAGATAACCATATCATCAATCTATTAATTTTTTTTTTTTTCCTATTAATTTTTATCTGTCACACCTTTGCTTATTTTAAGAAAAAAAATTGAGTGCTCAACAAACCCCTTTGTGAACCATATGATGCCTTATAAAACTCAGTAACGCTTTTTGTGATAGCAGTAGACCAAAGAACATTTTGAGGTGACTTAGTTAACAAACGAACAAAGGGACAACAAAAAATGAAATATTTTGACAATATGAAGCAAATTACCAGAATAAAAAATACGCTAGAAGTCCTAGCAAAAACAAAAGCAGAGCAAAATGGAGAGAGTTCATATGGGAGGCCACAGCTGATCAAATATGATTAATCTGTTGAAGAAGAAGTTAACAGATTGTTATTTAATTGTCAATTTAATCTACAACGACTGGCTGCTCTCTAGTAGCCTTCCATTATAGCCGGGAACATCGTGAATCTGGGGTGGTAAAAGGATAGACCCTCGGCTCCAGACGCTCACACGACGACGACGATTTAATTGTGGATTTCGTGTTTGAATGTATATTTTTTTGGGCTGTTTCAAACAAATATTTTTATTTGAAGTCAAATTTTTAAACTATATCGTTTTGTTTCAGTTCGTGTTCGAAATAAAAAACGAAACAAAGCAAAGTTACAAAGCGCGATAAAATTGAAGCTGCGCGAGTGCGCGGCCTTGCATTTAGGATCATCATCCAACTATCTAGCCTTCTTCAAGTCCGATGGCTTGATCCCGGCATAAAGGCTAACACCAAATTCAGTCTTATTCCTGTTTGAAACGAAAAACATTTACAAGAACTTTTTTAAAATAAAGGTTATTTTATTTCAAACTGCTCTTGGTAGGTTGAAATTAAGTTAAAATTGATGCTTAATTCATTAAAAAAAAAAAATGCCTGGTGTACACAAAAGGTACATGAAGTATCATTCAAAACGATGTTTTTATCTCAAATCAGCTAATAATTTAACCTAATAATGAAGTTTGTGAGGCTTTTTTCATCATTTAGCTCAAACAAAATCTCGAACCATGTGTTACAACAACTACTGTTTGAATGTACAGGCCTGCTGCCTGTTTAAAGCATCCATGTGAGCTACAATTTCCAAAAGTGGAAATTGCTGGATTAAATTACAGGATATGTTTTTCGGGCCTGGTCGCTTATAGTCCGAGGGAAAACAGTTGCAAACTTGCTTGAAAGTTACGTTGAATCAATATAAAGTTTCAAATAAGTCTGACGTGGGCGTAATTTTTACCGTACCTTACTACAGGCTAACTTGGGAATGTATCCCCCATTCACACAGCGTGACACGAACCGAAACACAACTGCTGTGCCTTGGTGAAAAGCACAAATGTTTGGACAAATAGTTTAAAAATACTTTTGCAAGCTATAATTAACTGCAACTGGTAAAACCCTTGAATTCTTTCCGGAGCCATTGCAAATTTAACTTGCGCATTTTCACTCTTGCATGAATAACCGACTCAATCGTTAATGTTCAGCATAAAAAGAGTATTAAAAGAGAAGCCAACTATCTTTATGCAATCCGTTGGAAATTCTTATTGTGCTTAACCAGGCAAATGTCCCAGCCTCTAATTCAGAATTCAAGCAATTACTCTGCTTGCTCCAACATTTGTGATAGTACCAGATTCGATGCATGGTTTTCCACTATCACTAGAAAATAGCAACTCATTCTTCTGCTCTCGGCAAACAGAGTGGCGGTGGTTGAGCGCGAAAATCAGACTCAGGTTTCTAGCATCAAAGGCAAGCGAGGTAGCCACTTCACCAGAACATCACAACCATTCTACTTAAAATCGATTTCAGCAACAGAAAAGGAACCACTGTCGCCATCTTGGTATGGACTAAAACTTCGCATTTCAGTGGCTGGTATTTGTCTTTGATTGTTGCGTTTGCAAACAATTAGCCGCCAGAATGGCACCGCACGTTGTTCCTACTGATCAGCATCTTTCGAACATTGCATTCCAGTCGTTAATACAATAGAATTTAAGTTACATCCACGCTTTGTTGGGCTAAATAGACGCGTAAAACAACATTTGTATCATCTTGAAAAAAAAGATGTTAATACCTAAAATTACAAAATATTCAGATTTTCAATATTTTTTGACATTTGAAATCGTTATACACATTAATTTTATTCACACATAAATGGTTAAGAAATTACATGTGTAGGCTACTAATATTTTACTACGTGTTGGTACAAGCACAGTCCAAAATACTTTTGCGACTAGCAAAACCGTTATTTTTTGTTTTTACGTTAAAAGTCCGCAACATTTTGTCTATACATGGCAATTATAAGGATTAGGCCGACCTCAAATCTCACAAGCACCTAGCTTGCAAAAACTTGCGAACTTCGTAGACGACAAACTTTTGTTCGGTATGTAGCCTACTGTACATTGTTGGATCGTCGGTTGTGTTTTTGGGATAGAGGGCAGGGCCGTTGAGAAAATAATTTGGCCCCCGTACCAATGAGATTCTCGGGCCCAAATCAAGACATCCCTAAGAAATGCATTATATCCAAAGCATATGCTGTGGTTTCTTCAAGCTCCCGGGCCCCTAAATCGTCTCGGGCCCGGGTCCAAAAGTACCCCCTGGAACCCTCTATAAACGCTACTGATATATCTTTTTATCAGCTTAACGATGATTTTCCGAAATACTAAAGCACATTTTGTATCAAAACATATTTGTATAAGAAATGTGGACATCAGGCCCATGTTGGTTATATTCTCCAACCAGAAACGTTTTGCAGTAGGTTATAGGTTTGTATAGAAATATTCTTCCATTTTGCTACTTCTACTGCTTGATAGGTTTCAGCTTGGAAATCTACTGCAGGTTTGAAAGGTTCAACTACTGCGATGTGAATGTGGCGATTGCCAATAAACTTGTATTATATGTCATCGGGCAATTAAACTGGAAATGTTTTATCTTGAAGTAGTGTAATAGTGTTTGCATAATCGTTGAGTTAGTTTTGCAAACAAATTAAATTTTTTCACGTTAAATAAACGTTACAGAAACTCTAAATGACGTTGTTTAATACCATGTTATTTATCGAATGATGCGTTCCATAAAAAAATTCAAATATTTGTATAACACTCAATCGACAACTAAAACCCAATATGGGACACAATTGTCAATTTTGTTGGCGGCTCCAGAGGGCAATTCGTCATGTGTTCGCAAACATATCTATGAGCAAAGAAGTAGTGGTATGAAACATAAGCGTTTCCATTCTGCACTTAAACGTTTGTAAAGTAAATGAGCAATTTTATGTTCAAAATAATGTATATGATAATTAAAGCACTTTGCGTTCTTCTGGTGACTATTTACTAGGTTACCTCCTGATGTTAAAGATGATAACTAGCTTTATGTATTTCCGACGTTTCGTCAGTCAGCACGACTGACTTTATCAAGGTGGCTAAAACAGGTTAACACAACCTGTTCAGCAACGATGGCACAACACAAAAACATACTGATAAAATAAATAAAGTAAAGCAGCAAGAATCAGAGTTAAAACACGCAACAAGATACCTAGAGGTTAAACTGAAGGCAGTGAATGCCTAAAACCAGTTGCCTAAAACCAGTAGGCTACAATTAATGTATATGCTTATAAAATATTAAATTGCTATTTCTGGTCTGGATCAATAGTTCTTGCTGTAGACCACGAGCATTCCAAGCAAATATATGGAAGTTGTACAATAATTGAGAAACCGTTTAGGAAACACAGTGTAATAAAATATTTTACAAAAGCTATTTCTATTTAAAAAAAAGTAACTATTTTAAGTCTTGTTTGCACTTTCTTGACGAGAAGGTTGGTAGAGAGTTTACTTTCTGAACCACAGACTTATGAAACTAAGTAGCGTCACTACAGTAGTTAGAATTTTTTTTTCTCGTGAATAAATTTTGTTAAAACCATTGATGTGATTAAGTTTTGTGTGTCTGTGGTACTATTTTGTTAGTATGGATCTTTTCCGGAACATGTTCGTTCGTGCCATTTGTGAATAGCCATGCATTTTTAGCGTCTGCTCACAAGTGAATCCAAGCTGGTGGTAAAAGACTCCCCACATTTGCAATAGTTTGGTTGGATATTCTCAATGTAGTTGTAGAGGGATTAAACATATTGAAACTTTCTCGAAGGAAGTTGAATTTGCATTTCCAAATGGTCTGTTTACCAAAGAAGCATAAGACAACTTTTACGTTAAATCAAAAATTACCCACATCAATAAATAGACAATTAATAATTTTTGTCTTAAATACACCTTTTTCTGACGCCAAAGATGTCACGATACTTTGTCGTCAGCGTCAGCAAACTTTCTTGCTAGCAAACGTCTGACTTCGCTGATGTTTCAACAGCGCAAAAACGTGTTGCTTAGACAACAATCTTTTTTAATTACAAAAGATTATGAATATTGAAGTCATAACAGACAATTATAGCGCCTATAGTAGTGACATGCAAAGACGACAAGTCCGGATAATGTTTGCGGGTCGTTATCGTATATTTGTACTCTTTAATCCAAACATATTAGGCGCCCTGTTATCAATTCAGTCTTCTCCTATTAACACAATATATTGGTCCTCAATAAGCAATTACAAACACAGTTATAAGCGTTTAATTACCCTTATACATTTGCCTCAAATCCCCTAACCTACACTCATTTTTCTCAAACTTCTAAAGTTGTTTTTTGAAATGAAATCCATTCTTAGTTCCGCATTCATCTCAGGATTTCTCTCTTAACCAAATTACTATAAATTTATAAAGTAACTTTTAGTTAAAATTTTTTTAATGATGCATGACCTTTACTGACTTTATTATTTATTGGTCTCCAATAAATCAGTGTTCACAATTTATTACAAGAGGTTGTGTGCACTTTGTACTCATAAAACGTAACTGACCAAATCAAATTTTTTTATCATGTTCCTATTTTGATAGCTACAGAAAGTTTGTAAGTTGAACCACATAACTTTTTGCGATGTACGATTGAGAGTAGGTAGCTGTGTCCTAGACGAAGCAAACAAGTCATGGCGCCCAGCAGTAGGCTTATGTCAACTGTGGGGTCGGCAGACATCCACTTTCTTATCATATTGGACATATAACTTTTAATCTTTCCACAGCATAATCACCAAATATTCAATTCTTTTTTTACGTCCAACTACGGCAGTCATCATCGTGTGATAGTTATCATGTTCGTTATTATCATGTTTATCATCTTTCATTGTGCTAAAAGAGGGGTTTGTTTCAACAAGTATTAAAAGATCGCAGATACGGTCTCATTTCAAAGATTTAGAAGATGTGCTTTTTATTCTACCCAAGTATCCAGGTTTATGGCGGTAGGAGCAGATTTAAATAAGTCAACGAAAAGCAATAAATCGATTATTGTGTCAACATTCAAACATGTCACTCAGTGCTTGCCAAAACACAGCCCCGGTGCTTTCATTGAGTTTTGAACAAACGTCTTTGGACGCCTATATACGGCTGCACTGACACTGTCTGCTTTGTCAAGCGCTGAGGAGCAACGCGTATCTGCAATGGATACAGCGCTATATAAAAAACACACACATTTCTGATTAAGTTTAGGCGCTTTCACAACTTTACCAGATAGCTGACAATGAAAATTGTTACAAAACGTCGGTAGTTATAAACTAAATATTTACAAACAAGCACCTAGTTAAAGCTTACCGTATCTAGTTTTTCCTATCTAACAAATTAATTTTCTCTGAACAAGTAAGAAGTGACGTGGCACACAATTACGTTTTTTGCAATTCCTCTGCTCCACGTAAGTGGCTTGGATTATTTAAAAAACGTGAAGTTACGAAAGTAGGCTACTGACATATCAAGAATCTGCCCTTAAAAAACTCAGAGGAGTGCATCGGTGGTTGGACTCCACAGCACTGCTAGCAAGTTTGCTCTCATTTTTTTAGCACTGAAATCTTAGTGTTCAAGCTTTGAAAACTGACCAATGTAATTTTGATAATTTCAGGCCGTCCGGTTCTATGGGGATCCCCATTTGTTCATCGCAGCATGCACAGACGCAAAGGGGGGCAGGTTCGATTCTCTAACGATCAGACAGCAGAGTTAGAGAAAAAGTTTGACAATCAAAAGTATCTTTCACCGCCAGAGCGCAAGAAGTTGGCCAAGAGCTTACAGCTTTCGGAACGGCAGGTAGGAATTTTATTATTTTTTGCCCAATAAAGTTATAAGTGTTTTTCCGATGACTAACACCGTATCTTAAGAGGAGCAAGATTTTTTTGCTACAAAATTCGCCATGCATGAATTGAACAGATACACGTTACATGTGTGGCTGCAATACTCAGAAACGGGAAAAGAATTATTTCCAACAGCCATCATGCCAAGTTGTTTAATGCAATCGCGGTATGCTAAACTAACATAATGAAACGTCGAGTTTACGTGAAATCTTCTGATGTTGCATCAGCTTTTACACGTATTAACAACCCAAGCGGCATGTTCCCACCAGCAGCGTTTCCATAGGAACAGGAAGTCACGTGACACATAAGCTTCCCTTTCAATGGCAAAAATGACAAGACGCTGAGGTTTCAGCCACAGCCTCAATGGAGGCAACTAGCTTTGCAAAGATTCAGCAAAATGAGGACGTCTATTGGCTTATAGAAGGACCATACGCGTTTAACAACCCATATTGCTTCTCTATATACGCTTGCCTTTAATTGTTTGAAACCATATGGCCTTAAAAAAGGTGTCAACAATTATACTTTCAGCCCTTATCTAAAGTTACGATGCTGTGGAGATAAAATAGTGTGTCATTCATTTTGATCTTTGTCGAATAAAATGCAATTCATACATAAAAACAGCTATTGATGTTACCAGCATTTTGTAATAATGAAAAAAACATCGTTTATACATGTTTTTTTTAACAAAAAAGCATTTTCTCGTTGACTTTGCTTGCTCAATCACATTTTATTAACGGCGGTATATAATCACGCGTGTTCCGTGGCTTCACGGGTACCTTTCACGTGAAATCGACTGATCGTTTTCATTTTGAATCTATACTTAGTTGCATGAAGTCGCTACGGCAAGCCATGTTAGGAAATAAATCAGTGAAAACTACACTTGCACTTGACAAAAAAAAAAAAAAAAAAAAAAAAATCGAAATAAAGCATAAGCATTCAATCCGGAAAGTTGTTTTTTCAAGTTATACCGATGATGTGCAGTGATATTTATTCATTTAGGTAACTTGTTTAGAGAGTTAAAAATGTTCTAAAAAAAACTAACTTGAAACCGTTGCATAACTAAAGTTGATTGGAAATCTAAATTAATAAATTCAAGTGGTTGAAATATTTCCGAAGGTCTAAACCAGTGGTTCCCAACCGGGGTGCCATTTACAATACTCTGGGGTGCCGCAAACTATTACTCATATTCACTTTTATTCTTGATTTTTTAGTATTTCTTTTATAATATTTCTCTTATAGGCTTGAAAAGGGCTGTATGGTAGCCGAAAAGGTTAGCTTATTGTTGTTATAATGTTAAATGTAGTGTTGTTGCTGAGTTATGTCTGTTTATGGTTTAAAGAAGTTACCTCTCCACTCAAGTTGTATCCTTCTTATCTGTCTTCAAATGGTTAGCTAGGATCATTGTTGCTGATGACAATTTTCATACACGATTGTTTTTGTTACATCATTAGGAGTAATTTTTTGTCATGCCATATACGTAGCTATACGAAGTTTCATGGTCACAAATTTTTAGTGTGGCACCCTTGTAAAGTTATATTGTTTTGTCTTGTGATATCAATGTCTGTACAAGTTGTGCTGATTGTCGACTGTACTTCGGTAGGTGAATGCTCTGCATAAAAAGGTTTTTGCCCATTTTGTCTGCTATGAGAGGAGCAATATAGTTTCACATTGACTTTGAAATGAAAACCTTATTTTATGTTGTTTCAAAGTGGTATTCAAGTTAAGTACAGAAGTGTTACTATTATTGCATTGATGTCTGAAAGTGTTATTATTGATTGACTTTACCAAGAGCACAACAAGTAAACTTGCCTATTTTTCTTCACACTGCATTAAAACAGAAAATCAAGTAGAGAAGCTACACAGATACCATTTTTAAAGTGCTACGTGTGAAACCGTTCAGGTTTAAGCCAACAACCTGCTGCATTCGAGATGAAAGATCGTTTGTCTGCCACCATGGGGTGCCAGAAAATATTTTTATCTTTTGAAGGGTGCCGTAAGCCTAAAAAGGTTGGGAACCACTGGTCTAAACTCTAAAGTGAAAGGAAAAGTTAGCAGTATAATTTCACACATTCAAACATTATCCAAATACCTATTTCTGATTCATAATTCTTAATCAGCTTATTAAGATGAGTTATTCGCACTACTCGTTTTCTGATTAATTTTCGGTCATCTTTGCATTGACTGGCATAATGCAGCAATTAAACGCAAACAATGAAGTAAAAACAGCCAATAGATCTTATTATATGTTCTAATATAGTGCCTTGTATAACAATCCTCTGTAGATGCAGCGGAAATGACTAGATTTTAGCCAACGCAGGTACATAGTCTCACACAACAACGCTGTTGAAAGAATGCTCTTAGCTTAATACGGATATGATTGAGAGCAATAAATTGATATCTATAGCCTATATATGAGCTATATATTAGCGGTATATGCCGCTTTTACTGGCTATAAAAATATTCTCTAGTGGGAGTTGCTATACTCGCAGCACATCAATTGAAAGCACCGAATTGCACATTTTACAAAATAAATACATGCGCAAACAAACGATTAATTCCACATCATGATGCGAGATATTAAAAACAACATTGAAATAAAAAGCTACACTAAAACCCGTTTCTGTGGAGATTGATCTTGTTGGCTTGTTTGGAGCGGTAACCCTACACAAGTCTATAGATTTCATGGCTGTAGTAAAAATTACTAAACAGGAATCATTAAAAAGTAAAATACAGACAATTTGAGCAAAATTATCCTTAATATTTGTCATGCCAAAATCATGTTACAATTTGTTATTTTTATTAGCGTCTCCTCTATTTAACGCATTCAATAGAGACTGGGGCATCAAGTTGGTAGCCTATGTAACATATGCACTATTGGGGCATGTAGAAAGGATACAGATGCAATCTGAAATAAAGTGTTTTTGTAATGGAGTTAAATGTGATGAAACAAATACCGGAGTCGCATCCTCGCACGCGAAGAGTTGGCTAGGTTAAATCTCCTTTAAATTGAACTCAGTAGGCTAAGTGAGGAATATTTTACGCCAAGCTATTGAACAAGGTTTCATATGAGTTTTTACCATGCAGCATATAAATATATGCCTCTTTGCTACACAGCTTGACAAAACAATCGTACTTGAACTGTGTTGCATTAAAAGCACTTTCTGCATGCGACCTTCAGTTGAAAGAATGGTTGATATCCGCAAATTACGTTTCCCTTACAACACACAACAATAAAAAAATGTTTTGCACTTATCCTCCAGAATGAATTTCCTGTTGCTGCAAAGCAATGCAACATTTTTTTCTTGGATTCTTTGTTCAAAAAGCAAAATTTCGTAAACAAGTTGAATTTTGAGTGGCAAGCACAAAAGGAAAAAGTTCGCAAAAATCTCGAAAACACCGGAAACAAACATTGGGAAAGACGTCATTGTTTGGCTCCACTTTGTGACTAGTCGAAAAAAGAGTTTCTAAATTTTCCTTTCGCACGATTGAACTGGCTTGCCCACACTCTGCAATGCAGGTTTATAGTGCGAGTAGGTAGCCAAAAGGTGCCCACGTCTCAGATTCAAACAAATGCTAAAATCAGGTTGCGAAAGGAAATTACGTATCCGGTCTTAGAAAGGAACAGAGCCTGGTACGCGATTAGGTCGCGATGGAATGCAACACAAAGAACAAATCCAAGCTTTCACAAACAGGAAGTAACAAATGCCACAAAAAGCAAAAGAATCTCGGTCTGGCACGCTATGGGTTCCGGGGCAGTGTGGTTTGACGCAGTGTCGTCTTTCAAAACACGTGAAAAGCCGACAAAAGTCATATTGCAACAAATAACCATTGCGTGAGGCCTGACATCAAACAGGTGGTGCAACTGAAGATTTATAGCATGGAGTAAGAGAGAGAGAAATAACTTGATTTGCCAATCAATACAATCAGCTTACATCACAATAACATGCAATTGGCAAACATAAAGAAACGCTTCAGTTAGGTTAGTGTTGAACATTTCAATCTGATTAACAGGAGCAGCAAAAGTCCGTTTGGGGGCACAATCTGTCTAGGCCTACGCTTGTAATGTGATGCTGTATTTTTGACGCAAAAGTTACCTGCAAACATATTGCAACCAAAGAGAATCACTTGCCACACTCTTGGCTAAACCTTACCTAAGCATTGCGCACACAAACACTGTCAAAAGACAATGGAAATTTTCAGATGCAAATTTGAGAACACAAAAATAATTCGCTACTGCAGGCAAGCATCAAGAATTCGAAAGGTGTTGATTTCACAGATTCAAAAAAAGCTGGCTACCGTCTGTGCTAAATTTTACACGTTGCAAAGCTTAGCCTACCAGAGATATTTCATTTCAATCATTATTTTAGTATAGTTTTCTAACATTTTTAAGACTCATCTATTGCTGTAGTTTCTTGGGGGGCTATTTAGCACGAGCAGTAGGCGTACTGTACATCTACCTTAAAATATAGTAGATATAATAGAAAATAATAAAGGTGTACTTAACCTATGCAATATATAATGTTTCTAAAAAACAAATAAAACAAACAAAATAATAAAAATAACATTATTCTCAAGACTTTCTCATCAGTATCTTGCGACGTAAACTGTAAAATCTTCTTCACAAATAAAACATTAAAAATATGCAAATGTTTTTACGTGCGGTATTTTAAACGTCAGTGTATATATTTTTAGGTCAAAACCTGGTTTCAAAACAGAAGAGCAAAATGGAGGCGCTTGAAGCAAGATGGACAAGATGGGGAGAAGGAAAACCAAGGCTCGCAGAAAGATGAAGACAAAAGCAAAGGAAGCTCAGCGGAGGAAAATATATCAGCAGATGACGAAAGTTCACCTAGCTTCGAAGAAAAGAAATCTTCAGACGAGAACAAAGATATTGAGCAAAAAGAAAATACCAGCACACTGGAATGTACGAATGAGCTGAGTAATTTTTCTATCAAGCCTGCAGAAGCCAGTGATACATATTCTCCAAACCAAAGCAACAGTAGCCAACTTTCAGCAACCGCTTCTTCCCCAAAAGAAGTTGATAATACGTATTTAACATCTCATGTACAAGTACAGCCCTACACAGGTGCAAACATAAGCTCCCCGTACCATAGAGCATCAGCTCTTAACCCCATTGGACAACCTTATTATCCTGGTCAAATTTCCCAACACCCACAACCTTACCACCCCAGCCCATACCACCCTAACCATGACTATCAGCCACCAATTATCTCTCCGCACATTCCACAACATTTTTCATCAGCAATTAATTCTCAATCACAATACGAACCCTTTGCAGCATCAAGTACAACGCCCCAAATGGCAAGCAACGGCCCTCTTTCAGTTCCAAACATATTGGCCATCGATTCAGCGACACAGTAGATGACCTGACATTTATATCGTTTATTTTTATTAGCATAGAGCCACTGCAAACGACATTTTTCGTGTGTGTGAAGGCGCTGTTTTTGATAAAAACATTTTTAATGGTTTACCAAATCATCTGGTGCTGTTACGATTTATTGCATACATTATTTAAATTTTCTCATACCTTTATCTACATCTTTCAGACGTTGGCTACGACATCACAGCCGGGAGTAGAATAAAACGATGTGAAAATAGCTGATGTAGCCTACTGAATGTTTTACAAGGCGAGCTTTTTACCTTGTGCTTTCGAGTGAAAATGAGCCAAATATGCAGTAACCATACGACATACGTATAGTTCAGCAACCTGTTTTTAAGGCAGTGACGTAGCCAGAAAAAAAATGTTAGGGGTGCAAAACCAACTGTTGAAGGGAAAATATTTAAAATTTAAAATAAAGAGTTTGTTTAAAAATATAGCTTCTGAATGCCGCCAAACATTTATAAAACGTCATTCAACATGTATTACAATGTTATTAAAACGTTGTAATAATATTAACAACCCATTTTTGACGGGCTAGATATAATTTTGGGAAGGCTTTTGCTCCCTAAAGCCCACATGTAGCTACGTCCCTGCCTTAAGGCTCTTCTTCTTCAGGTTGACAAAGCATTTCAACCATTTTTCACTAAACGTTAGCTTATTTTTGACCATAATACCACCAAGTTTGTAGTGTATTTGTATGTAGGTTGGTATTTTCGCCCATTTGTTTCTGACGGTAAGCGAATGAGCTGTTAACTTATGAAAGGTTTACAGCAAATTCCAGTGAAAGTTTGTACCATGAAGTTTTCTCTTTATGTTCATTGCAGATGTGTGTTTGTTGACGCGTGCTATTTATCATCATTATCATTCATACTGCGTGGGCAATGATGGACATGCGACGATATGTGGCCAGGGCCGTTTTGAGGATAATTTGGGCCCAGTACCAATAAGAACCTCGAGCCCCAAATCAAGACACCTTTAATAAAATCTCACTATATCCAAGGAATACGCGGTGGTTCCTTCAAAAACTCTTGGGTTCCTTGAAAAGATTACGGGTCCTTAAAATCATACCGGGCCCAAAAGTACCACTTGAATCTCCCCTATCAATGCTACTGCATTTGGCAACGTTGTATAAGTAAGAGACGGAGTGACTGGCAGTAGGTATACGCTTCATCAAAACGCGTAGCCATGCAAAAAATGTGAATTCCAATTTAAAGCAATAATTAAATGAAAAATTGCGTTTAGTGAAATGCATCAACAAATTCACAGATGATCTATTTGCCCAACAGTTCGATTTTGCTTGCAATATGTAGATGTCTTCAACTGTCCATTCGTTAAACTACAGTAAGTCTATGCGCTGATTGTAAACTAATTTTTTTTAAGAGATAACTTACTCAACCAATCGTAATTATCAATGGCAACAAACTAAAAAATTCTTAAGTGGATAACTACTTCGTTTTGATATTAATGTATTTTTATCACAGTTTATGGAATTTCCGATATTTTTTAAAAATCTGCATTCCACTCTGTGATTATCAGCGGCCATTTCGAACGTTCCATTCACCACATTCTATTTGTTGTGACTCTTTGTGCGTTGAATTTTATTATGTCGAGTGACCCTTTCAACAATGAGAAGCGCAAAGTTCTAAAATAATTGTATTGTAAATTTTACAACGGTGCATCGAACAAGGTGTGGTTAGGTGAGCGAACTGTTACTCCAGGCAAGCTGAATTGAAAAAAAAATTGGATTACAGGGAGGCAGGGGTGTGCAAACTTGCAGCATTACTGTGCAAACTTGCAGCATTACTGGGCCAAATACACGCAACCAGTTTGGTCGGCGGGCCACAACTGAAAATATCTATTGTGCACGTAACAAATGACCACGCAGCTACCTTACGTCTAGCCAGCCTAAAAGCGCCTTCAGACAGAGCGCGGAAAGGGAGATGCTCTTTAACACCAAAATGAATCTTTATTTTTCTTGCGCGACACTCTAGAATCTAGATAGCAAAATTCATCTTTTTTATATTGTTTCCACGTTTGCAGACGGTAAACCCATACGAAAACCATTGTCTGTTGGTTGGTTTCACTTCGTTTGAATAACTGTAGCCTATTACCGGTATATCAATGTGAGCAACATAAAATCTTGTCAGTGGATCTCACGCTGTTAGTCGCCGGGGTATTGGAATAGCGACTGCATTGCGTGAGTCTCCACATAGTTAATTTTCATTGCAGAGTCTACCATCATCAAATTGAGATATTGTTTAATAAGAAAAAGTTCGGAAAGCTATAAACACAGCACAGCATTTATTTCACGGTTTAATAAACATAATTCGCGCTCCAAACAATACTTTGACTATTTCGCGTTTAAATCATTTTTCTTCTTCGTTCGTATGAGAGGTTGGTTTTTGGACTACGTTTCATTGGGGTCAAATGTCCCGGCATTCTTCGAGCAGCCACTTAATTGTACAGTAGAGTCCCCTAGTGTAGGCAGACCAACTGCCCTTGGAGGAGTAAACGTCGGGAAGTGGTCTGCTGTCTATTACTCTGCACCACAGAGACATGCGCAGATGTTGTTACGCCCCATTTGTGCATCAAGGATGCGAAACGCCCAACACCCGTGCGGACGCGGTTCAGTCGTACCCAGGCAGGTCGGCTGAGCTCCTTTCCAGGTAGCATGGTGGATTGGTGGGTCCAACGTAGGGGACAACGGTGTTGAGTCTGGAGGTGTTGTGTGTCCACTTTTCTTGCCAGGTATTGGTGATCCAGGATGAGGCACTGGTGTTGTGCTCCAGCAAGGATTGTGGAGCAACCGGTCTAGTGATTGTCGAGCGGCTGGCCTTCGAGTACAATCGTTTTCCCTGACAAAACTATTGCAGAATACATTCGTATCCACAACTAGTCAAAAATATTCTTTCTAAAGGGTTGGTGTCACTTTTGTTGGTCCTACCAGTGTGGTTTGATGTTTCCCGCAATAGTCGAATGGATTCTGTTTTAATTTTTTCACGCACTGATTTCAAGAAAAATCTCCAAAACAGAGCCATTTTTTCACTTTAAATTGGCAAGTAGCGGGAGTGCGACTGAAAGAAATGTGGCACCTTTCGCTACTGAAAAAAAATGTAGCGGCGCTAACCGCTCCGCTTTTACCAAAAAAAGTAACGGCGCTACAAAAAGTAGCGCGCTACTGCCCACCTCTGGAAAAGGTTCCACTTGCTACATAGGGTGGTAAGCTGGGGGCACACAAGTAAACGGTCCGCTGTTTGAGGCTTGGTCATACGACGGATACATGTAACTGGGCCCGTGTGGTCACAGCGGTAAACCATAATTCTTCGTGGGAAAATTGTAACATAAAGTTCCCGAATCCGTTTGTCTGTACGTAATGACCGAAAAATAAACACACCTTCGAAACGTCTATTCAAAGTGTATTCCAGTAAAATTAGCCCGTGGCTATCGAAAACGAGGGGGTGCAACGCGTACACCACTTAAACTGTCACTACACAACAGATTACTTGGATAAAAGACGGAACTTTTGTCCAGCTAGCAAGCACTAAGCCAACAGTTAAATGTGCGGCCAACTTTCAAACAATCATTTTACGAATGACCAGAATAGATATCAATATCTCAAATTCACGTAGAAAGTAACTGTGACGCAATAAATGAAAGACAATTATGAAGTCATTCCAACAGGTGTTTAAGCTGATGTAATATTTCCTGTTTAAACAAGCCCAAACAGGTCCAAACAGGTCTTATGAACGATGGTGCAATTTTGGCACATGCTTTAGGAATTTCCATGACGTAATATTCAGTAGACTTGAACGGTTTTTATATGACGTTTGATTTGGTGAAAATTGTCGGGAACATAGCGGCCCCTAGTTATGACAGTCTGACATGGCATAACTAAAAAGAAATGACGACAATTGTGAGCCAATGAATAAAAACACATGATACACAAATTGTTTGAATCACTCACGTTTAAGTTAATACGCAAATACAAAGGGCATGCAAAGAATGAACAGCAATAAGAATAAACACGACGATACATGAAATTGGTACCATAAGTACACGCTAAATGACGCTATATACAATGGTTGCGCTAATAACCGACTGTTCCGGGCTCAGACAAGGGTCGGCCACCGCAGACAAAACCAGGCTCAAACCCTAACACTTAGGTGTTCTTTACGGGGGCGAGGCACGAAATATCCCTCAACACGTAGTCTACTTTCACTTTCCCCGTACTCTCATCATAGTTGCAGACGGCAACTTTGGCTCTACGAACCACAGGCTTCCCTTTCCTAATTTGTGGAACTACCTCATGCACCCTCCCAAGTTGATACTTCCCACGTTTACCAATGTCTTGGAGAGAACCTACCACTACAAGTTGACCAGGCTCCAAATTCTCGGCCATTTTTAGCCATTTTTTCCGGCCCTGAAGACCTGGCAAGTAAAAATCGATCCATTTATTCCAAAACTGCTGAGAAAGTGACAAATTGAACCGATAATCCCTTCTTAATTGGTCACGATCATGTGGTTGCCCAACAGCACAGTATGGGTCTAAGTATGGGGTCAAAAGTGAGGCAGGGGTGATGACAGTAAAATCCCTAGGGTCGTCACTCAAAGGAACCAAAGGGCGTTCGTTCACGATCCGAACGGCACTACTGGTGTACGTAAGCAGTTCAATAAAACTGGGCTTACGTATTGAAGAGTCCAAAATGTGAAAAAAGTATTTGGTCACATCAGCCATGAAACCAAATCTTTCAAGCCGAAATCTAGCCAAGACATCTGCCAGAGGGTTTAACAAGGCAGACAAGTCAGGACAAGAAGACATTACATCATTTACACAAGTTCCTCGGAATTCAGATTGTTTTAAAGCCTTCTTCTTTAAATCAGCAGCTCTATCTGACGCAACACAAAATTTTTAGGTAAATCAATATCTTCCTTCAACGGTACAGGTATCTCAAATCGACCATCTTTCAACTCAATATTCGGTTCGACAAGTTCTCTAGCCAAAATGTCATTGCGAGACAATTCACAGGTTTCATTTTGCAAAGTCAAATCCTGAATGACTTTATTCAGGTCTGCTATTTCCATATCACGAGACTCAATTTTACGCTGAAAGCCAGAGATGACATCCGACTCTGAAGACGTCTGCACTCTGCACACTTTAGCAACGCTTTCAACTAAGGGTGACTTACCACCACAAGCCAACCAACCGAGAGGAGTGAGTAAAGCATGCGGTTCACTGCGATTTTCACCAACACGTTCTTCTTTTGCCCACATCAAATAAGCGTTGTCATTGCCAATCAGTACATCTACAGTACTACAATCATTCAAATGAAACATATTCACGTCATGAAAATGACGGAAACCACTTAAATCTTGTTTATGAGGTAAAGTTTTAACATCGTCAGCCCAAGCTGGGTTAACCACCGAGGTTATATCACAAAACAGTTCATCAGTCTCTAACGACTGGATGTTGAGTTTAACAAGGTCAGCACAAGTAGGTTTCTGACCAGCCAGAGTATCTATTTTAAACGACGCTTTATCATACGGTTTAAGACCAAGTTCGCACACCAAGTCACTCGAAACAAAGGTCAACTGCGAACCAGGATCATGCTGACAATACACCAACTTCGATTTGCCAGTCATTGGATTCAAAACACGAGCAGCAGTAACGCGGTTAAAGGCTGCTTTAACATTTCCAATCTTAACATTACGCACAGGAACTCTGGCACCAGCCTCATCTTTACCGACCAAATCCAGAGAATCACGTGACGTCACATAAAAATCATGCAGAAGAAAATAGTGTTTCCTATCGTTGGTAGGTCCACACTTACGACAGTTATTTGCATGATTACAGTCTCTAACCATATGCTGGCGCAAACAATTCAAGCATTTGCCAGCTTTCACAATGACATCTCTCCGATCTTTAGGTGTCAAGCGCAAAAATTCTTTACAATTAGACAAAAAATGATATTCAACTTGACCACGTGACGAACAACAAAAACATGCCGGTATGTCACTACGTCTGGCCACACCGCCGCGCGGTGCGCCAACAGCAGTCGAGTACTGCGAACTCCCTGAAATCACATTATCATGGGGTTTTACCGACGTCTGCCTAACCGGACATGAAGGCAATTTTCCTTTGCCAAACTTTTTAAAATGCTGCGACTCACCAGAATCGCCCATTAGCATAATGCTAAAATCAGTCGACTTGCGCGTTTCCTCCCGTACTACAAAATCAAACAAACTCTGAAAGGTAGGTTCCTCAGTGCTACCATACTGATCACCTAAAAAGTCAAGATAACGCTGCTTAGCGTCAAACGGGAGTCGCTTAGCCAAATCCAAAACAAAACGTCCTTCTAATTTATCACGCTGACCATAAGCTTTCGCGTAAAGCAAACACTGCGACAATTCATCTTTAAACTCTTTCAAATCACTGGAAGAGATAGAAGTCAATTTGCTACCATAGCGATACTTTCTAATTTCTGGTTCTGCGAAAAGACCTCCACGAACCCCAAAACGTTGGGACAAGCGAGCTAACGACATTTCTATCCTGTCTTCCTCTGACAAGCCAGGAGTGTCAGAAACCAAATTAGCAATCGTTTGTGCAGCTGTTCTAACACAAGCTGCTTGCAACAAAGTCAAACGAGTTTCCTTAAAGGGCGAAGCTGCCATCAAGGCCATAACACGATTTTTAAAGAAGACAAATGGCATATTATTACCATCGTAACCAATCAAGGCCGCCTTATCGAAGAACGTCCTACTATTTTGGTATTCAAAAAAGCAATCCTGCTGTTGAGAACTCGATTTAGCGGGAGAAGACAAGCTATATCCCTTAATGGGCTGAGTGGGCTCAGTCACATGCACAGCCCGATCACGATCCTCACATACGTTAAAATCAGGAGACACGATACGCCTCTCACAACCACCCAAATTACGTGTAGCTGGGCGATCAAAAACTAGCGGCGCTGAAAACTGTGAAGGGGGCAAAGCATTACTGCTAATGGCGGCCCCGTGACCTGTACGCTCTGGGGGAGGAGTTCGGTTGTAATTTGCAGACCTTGGCTCTACAGCCTTCGGAAGATCCTTAGCCGCGGCCCCGAGACCTCCTGAAACAGCTGGAAAACATGTGGATTGTACAGGTCCACTTACGGATTGAACAGGCGTGTGGAAAAGGTTAGGTAAATTAAACTGTGATTGATGTTCACTTCTGGAATGCCTAGAAGAGCCCTTCCTAGAGCTACGCCGGGAGCCCAACTCAGAACGATATTCAGCTAAAACTACCTCTTTACGTTGTTCGGCCCTCAACTGAGCGTCTTTGAGTGCGAACTCAGCAGCTCTAGCTTCGGCTCTCGTGGCGGCCTCAGCAGCTCTCGCTTCGGCCTCAGCAGCTCTCGCGTCGGTCTCAGCTCTCGCGGCAGCCTCAGCTCGTATGGCCTCAGCTCGTATGGCCTCAGCTCTTGCGGCAGCCTCTGCTCGTGCGGCAGCCTCAGCTCGTATGGCTTCAGCTCTTGCGATGGCCTCAGCAGCTCTTGCTTCGGCCTCAGCTTGGATCTGGAGCTCCTCTCGTCTTAACTGTAGGTTAATTTGTGCAACTATCCGTGACGAGCTCTCAGACATCCTAGTGCTTACATTTGAGGCGCTATCCTCAGGATGTATGTCAGCATCCAACCTATCTGACAACTCACTTTCTTTTTGTTCGAAGTTATTTTTTAACGAGTTAAATTCGGGATCTACCCTATCACGAAGTTCTGCCAAGATTGCAGAGTTAACAATTTTACTCAAAAGAGCATGGAAATGCCTTAATTCCTCTTCTAAAGTAGATAAGTTAGATCTAAAAATTAACAGTTCCTGCTTATCACTCAAAGAACCTAGGGCTACAGAAAGTTTCCCAATTTGAGTCAAAATATCCCGTCTAAGATGCCGGGCCTCTCGAACTGACTTAGCCTCATCGTTAATGGGTCCCTCCCCAGAATGGCCTGCCCGACCGCAAAGAACATCATCAGGCTTAAACTCAGTCGAGTCGACGGCGGTCGAGTCCCTGTCGCCACCGAGTGTAGACATATTAAATGTTAGGGCTAAATTTAACAATTAAAAAATTAAGTTACACAAACACACAAATTACAGTAGTTATAAAAAACTTAACTGCAAAGACCGTAAAAAAAATACAAAAAAGAATTTAAATGCACGATACCGTAGCTGTACGAGTATGTGAAGTCCAAACGTCCACAAAACTTGCTTGGATTCTTCCACTTGAATCTTCAAGCACAGATGGATTGCCTTTAATCTTCTTTCTTGCCAATGAATGTCAAAGTTATTTTTTCTTCTGTACCAAACTGAGAAGAAATGTCTTTACTTTTTAGCTTAAAGTTCTTCAGTTGCCTACCGAGAAGAAATGTCTTTAATTTTCTTTGCTTCTTTAGACTACCAACCAACAAGATCTTCTTTTATTATTTCTTTGCTTTTGTAGCCTACCAACCAACAACTCCGTCTTTTATTTTTTATGGTCACAGCGGTAAACCATAATTCTTCGTGGGAAAATTGTAACATAAAGTTCCCGAATCCGTTTGTCTGTACGTAATGACCGAAAAATAAACACACCTTCGAAACGTCTATTCAAAGTGTATTCCAGTAAAATTAGCCCGTGGCTATCGAAAACGAGGGGGTGCAACGCGTACACCACTTAAACTGTCACTACACAACAGATTACTTGGATAAAAGACGGAACTTTTGTCCAGCTAGCAAGCACTAAGCCAACAGTTAAATGTGCGGCCAACTTTCAAACAATCATTTTACGAATGACCAGAATAGATATCAATATCTCAAATTCACGTAGAAAGTAACTGTGACGCAATAAATGAAAGACAATTATGAAGTCATTCCAACAAGTGTTTAAGCTGATGTAATATTTCCTGTTTAAACAGGCCCAAACAGGTCCAAACAGGTCTTATGAACGATGGTGCAATTTTGGCACATGCTTTAGGAATTTCCATGACGTAATATTCAGTAGACTTGAACGGTTTTTATATGACGTTTGATTTGGTGAAAATTGTCGGGAACACCGTGTTGTAGCCCCACTTTACCATTGCAGATTCACAACACACTTACTACAGGGCCAACACCGGTGCGGAGTCGATTCAAGGTTTTCTCCAGGAGCGTTTGCTGGTGGGAGAAGGGACTCTGACGATGGAACCTTCATTTCCGAGTGTAGAGTCATTTTCGAATTGTTGTTTCCATTGTTAAGCCTTGTTTCTTTTTTGTTGCTGAACGTGTGTTAGAAAGCTTTTTCTTAATTTCAACCGTGTCTGTGCAGCAGTTAATCCATAGAGAGGGTGTCCTTCATCACATGTTTGCTTTAGCCTTTCAGTTTCACTGTTATTAACCTCTTCTAATTTATGGTGGTGCAATACCAGCAAGCAGGTAAAGTTTGTTGGTAGCCTATTGGTCACAGCGGTAAACCATAATCTCTTCGTGGGAAAATTGTAACATAAAGTTCCCGGATCCGTTCGTCTGTATGTAATGACCGAAAGAGAAACACTCTTCTGAAACTTCTATTCAAAAAGTGTATTTCTGTAAAATTAGCCCGCGGCTATTGAAAATGGGACGCAACGCCGTACGCCTCTAAAAACTGTCACTACAATACAAACTAATTAGATAAAAGACGGAAAATTTGTCCAGCTAGCAAGCACCAAGCAAACAGTTAAACTTGCGACTGACTTCCAACAAACAATTTTACGAATGACTAGAATAATTTGCGATATCTCAAATGCACGTAGACAGTAACTGTGACGCAATAACGAAAGACATTGGTCACGCAATTCAAACCGTTGTTCAAAGGTAGTGATGCAATATTTCATCAGGTCTTACGACCGATGGTGCAATATTTGGACATTTTCTAGCAATTTCCATGACGTAAGATGCCAGCTAGGTTAAGTAGACCATAACGGTTTTTATATGACGTTTGATTTGGTAAACAAAATTGTCGGGAACACCTATCTTCATATTGGCTGTTTTCATGTGGAATGACCCTATTTTTCGTTGTTTATTCAAGCTCGATGAGGACCCGGCAGAGTTCATCCAAATTTGGTAATAGGCTATTTTGTACAACTGATTTTTTTTAGGGATAGTGCAACTTCAAAGAATTCAAATTCGAAAATCTTCAAAGCGAGTTTCAAATGCCGAACTTAACTTTTCAACCTATAGAACATATTTTTCACAGTTTTGAATTTGAACGCTTCTACTTTCAGACAAGGAAAGGGAGTCAGGGATGCTTTTGCTCAACTGAGATCGAAAGAGTTGTAGTTTTGTTTGAAATGAGGAAATATGTTCAACCATCTTGCTCGTTAACTGATGTTTTCCTTGCAGCTTCACATTCAGTTCCGAAAGGTGATGGGTGATGTCAGTTAAGAAAGCAAAATCGTTCAGCCATGTATCATCTTTGAGAAAGGAAGCATCTTGATTTTTACTTTCTATAAAAGTTTGAATGTTCTCCTTGAGATTCCAAAATCTCTTTAAAGTGGCAGCTCTGCTTAGCCATCTTACTGCACAAAAATAATTTACATCTGGCCTAATCAGAGTTAAGCGCTTGCAGAAACGACTTAAACTGCCAATGATTTAATCCCCGCGCTCGAATGTAATTAACACACGAAACAACATTTTTCATGACTTCACCAAAATCCAATACTTTCGAGCACAAGTTTTCCTGATGGATGATACAATGGCTCACCAAAACATCTTCAGTTTGAATAGCATCCAAAAATCTTTTGACAAATCCATTGTATTTTCCCACCATTGATGGCGCTCCATCTGTGGTGATACCAACCAACTTAGAAAAATCTATTTCAAATTTTTTCATCAATTTTATTACATCCTCGCAAATATCTTGACCAGTTGTTGTTGATTTCACACTTGCCATATCCAAAATTCTTCAATTATCTCAAAATCATCTGTCACTCCTCGTATGAAAACAACTAGCTGAGCAGTAGCCTATCGCTCAAGTCTGTACTCTCGTCTAAAGCGATACTAAAAGCAGAGCATTTGCTTATCCTCTGCTTTAGAGATACCGTACTTCAATATTTTCCGAAAGATCATCTATTCGGCAAGCCACTGTAAAACGAGACAGACTTGTTTGCTCTACCAACTATTTCTTCTCCGGAGACACATTTTCGATAAATATCTCCAAACAATTTTTAATAAATTCACCATTACTGTACCACGGCTTTCCTTTTTCGGCAATTGCTTCAGATATCTTGAAGCTCAGTTTTGTAACAAGCTCAATGCATGGACTTCTAAATAGTAGCATCTGGACTGGAAACTCAGTGGGCAACATGAGGCCAAACAGTTGGTACAACAGTTGGCCAACAGTGGACCAACAGCCAAGTAACCTAACCCTGTTGGCCCACTGTTGGCTAACTGTTGTACCAACTGTTTGGCCTCATGTTGCCCACTGAGTTTCCAGTCCAGATGCTACTATTTAGAAGTCCATGCTCAATGTCTTTCTTGTAGGCTAACAGTGAAATACCTCTTGCTGTTTGCTCAAAGACTTTTTCAACTGCTGCATTTTGTCAACCCGTAATTGACCCACAAGGCCACAATGCTATCATAATTAGCAAAGTGATTGCACAGTAGTGTCGCTTGATATTGTACTCTTTCATTAGTGCTATAGTGTTTTGACAAATTCGATTTGTAGCAAGAATTGACAGCGATAGACACGTGTTTCGCCCAACTGCCAACTGCTCGCTATACTAGTGAGTGCTCAGCCTTGTGCTGATAGCCGGGAAGAACACCCCTTTCTTCACAAGTAAGATTTATGTTACTGAATCATTGCCAGAAGAACAAGGCGATTTAACAATAATGCTACCGGTAATGATGTAATAATGGTAAAAGTCAATAATGCTAATGATGACGTTACAAATAACAACATCCTCCGATCTAACAGTGAAAAGTATTTAAAAATAATGGGTTAGGGGAGACCGGGGATTGCTCGGACGATTTTTTTGAAAACAGCCCATATTTTTTTAAAGTACACAGCAAGTTCGTAAATGTTATTTTGTTGTAAACCTTAAAGCTTTGCCAAAAAAGGTTAGGTTTGTTTCAGAAAACCGGAAATGCTTATAAATGGCATAATTTCTACGGTCCTCAAATGTCCGAAGTCACCCCGGTACCGGGGTAATTTCGGATATGCCTGGGGTCATCTCGGACAGCAATTTTATGCAGACGTTTTGAGTTGATTTGACAGTTAATACAGAACATCTGTTTTTCTTTTATAGGCCTATGTCCGAACCATTATGTCTTTAAAATCCAATAAATTATTCAAAAAATCTAAAAATAAGATTTTGTTTAAGTTTGATTTTTTTCCACGGGGATACTTCGGCCATTGTGTCCGAAGTATCCCCGACCACGTGACTACAGGTAAATGAAGAAAATATGGCTACCTGATTAACTGCTGGTCAAAATCATCACTTGCTTATCTGAGTATTGCTTTCTATCTACAACCTCAATCAATAAAAGGTTTGTTTTGGTTAACTGCAACGGAATTATGACCTTACACGTACAATTTTAAAATCTCGATATCACTGATAAAGTAACTTTTTCGGCCTCAACTTTCTAAGAAAACCAGACATATTTGCAAACTTTATCCTGATTTGTAATGGAGCCACAAAGCTTTGGTAAACGTGATTTAACAATACTCTACTGTGACGTCAAATGCCTTATCCGAGGTATCCCCGCGTCCGAACTATCCCCGGTCTCCCCTGCTTGATGAAGAATGTGCGGGCCACGTAGGCTATCATGCACCTGTAGCGCACCCAGCATGGGGCTAAGGGGGCTCAAGCCCCCCACCCCCCCAAACCCGCCACTAAAAATGAAGTTTTTGTATGTTCCTCATTTATACATTTTGCTTACAGGTTAGGTATTATAAATAAGACACAACAGGGCTGAGCATTATAACAATATATTTTACATATTTACAAATAGTTTTAACTTAACAGTCGAACGTTTTCGGTTTAACTTAAGTCCTCATCAGGAATCTGAAAATGCTTATAAAAATGCAATGAATTTCAACTTCTTGAAGGTAAAATTACATTAGGAAAAGGCAACTACGGAAATAACTACAAAAAAATTTGCACCACAGGGAACGTGATACATCAAGTAAATGTTGAAGAGAATGGACGCGCCTCCAGCAAATAATTGTTTGTTTAAATTTGAGTTATAGCGTTTCATTAACAGCGCTTCCTGAATTTTGGTGTCAAATAGGGATTTGCCTTTGCGTAAAATTTTAAATGAGTCGGCAGAGAATTTTCGATCAGAGCAAAAAGAACACTCCATGATATGGTCTTTGAAGGCACTTTTCTTTAACTCCATAAAGTTCAGATGCTCCCGTACTCTCGTGGTCAAATGTCTGGTGGACATACCGATGTTCCGTATGTCAATGCCGAATCACAAGGACATGTAAAACTGTAGGCTATACAACATTTGAGCAGAGAGACGAAGACGTCTGGGACTTTAGTTGAAAAAAAACTAAATTTGAATGTTTTGTAAGTAGGAAAAACGTCCACATCAAATTCATTGTTTACGAAATTAGTGTTTTGTTTCAAACTGTTTTCGTGCTAGTTGTTGTTTTCGCACTTATTTGTGTTGGCAAACGGAAAGCTAATTCTATTTTGTCATACATGACGAAAAAGTCGAAATTTATAGAAGATTGCAAGAGTGGACGTAGGGATGAGGATGCATGGGGTTCCCTAGGCCAACATCTAATCTGATTGAGAGAACGAATCCTGATGTATCGGCAACCGGTGGGTTGTGCCTTTAAATATTAATCAAAGGGATGGGCATTGGTCTATTGTCACTGTCACTATTGTCGCAAATCACTCGGCTGACATTTCTGAATTAGCCCCCCCCCCTAACTTTTTTTCTGGGTGCGCTACTGCCTACTGCCATGCACGTTATAACTAAGGTCCGCATCTTGTCGCTTCTACCTTTTTTTAGACCTCTACTATGTTTGGCATGTGTTGTTTTTTGTGATTGTTAGAAAGAAAATATTCTGAAATGTTTTTTGCATTTTAAAAAGAAAAAAAAAAGAAGGCACCACTGGGATTCGAACCCAGGATCTCCTGTTTACTAGACAGGCGCTGTAACCGCTTAGCCATGGCGCCATGCTGTGCGCGCTGAAGAATAATCAATACTTAAAGCTTCCTTCTTCTTAAACAAGGTATGAGGACAATACGTGTTAGGTAGGCCTAATTGGCGGAGACAAGAGGACTGGTGAAAAGGAGCCCTAATCCCGGTTTTCGGTAAGAGTCGGAGTCTGAAATTCTTGGCAATAACAGGAGCAGGAGTCTGATTTTGTGTTAGTCATGTAATGTTTCGCGCAATCCTTGGCGTCTCACTTTTTCGGACGAACTCTCATAGACAAGCAGATGAATTTATTCAATCTCAAACATGTACTCAGACAACATAAACTGGCAACGTAAACGCCCACATGGCTGCGGCACTAAAAAACGATTGACTTGCTATTTAAACGTTAAATACGCTTTCCTGACAGCGATGCGGCATTCTCCAACTCGAGTTTAAATAGCAAGTCAATCGTTTTTTAGTGCCGCAGCCATGTGGGCGTTTACGTTGATTTAACAGCGGCCAACCAAGAGGTCATGAAAAACGCGTAAGGCAAAATGCGAAACACAAGGTACAAACTTAAAAGGCAAGTTCTCAAATAAATTAAAAGTTTAAAGCACGTTTCCAATATTACATCTCCCTTTGTCTGAAGAAAAGAAAACTACTTAACGATACACAAACAGATTAAACTTATGAAGAGTGGTAGGCTACACTGCCAAATACACATGAAATAACGGTATTTCATCTAGGCTACTACACAATTTACTTTCCAAAAGCTTAGGTGAACAGCAAGTGTTAACTTATAGCACGTGCAGTGGCGTAACTACCCATTGGATCTTGTGGATAAATCTAGGGGCGGCACGTTGCTAGAGGGCGGCAAAATATGATAACGTTTTAAAGTTTCAACGAACAAAGACAGTCGCATTAATTTATTCTCAGAGAGACTTAAACGACCTAAGTTAACACTGGTCTAAGTGAAGCCAAAAAATTAAACAAGTTATGCCTATAAACTAATTTGCAACTTTTTTTGGTTGTGCCTCACCATGTGGTATTTGCTACGGTTTAATGATAGGCTACTCATGCTGTTGAAGTAGGCCTAATGATAGAATGTCGGTTGTAAATTGTAAGCCATAGCATTGTTCAGTCAATTTAGCTTTGGTAGTTAAGTTCAGATTAGTTTTAAGTTTATTTCACTTTTGGGAGGAGACAGGAATGGACCGTGAGTTCATCGAGTCAACGGCCACCTTTACCATCTGTCTGTGGTGGATAGACGGGATTCCTCCATCTTCATGTGTGAAGATCGGCTAGGTTTGTGAAAGGTTTAAACTTTCAGGTCTGAAATAGATCACTTAGCTTAACTCAGCAAATTTGCAATTATGGTTATTGTTTTTAACTAATGTGCTGCAGATTCCAGAACAAGATTTAAGCTAAGCTGCAATTTTTTTATATTAATTTTTGCCTATGAAGAGACTAAAAGAAAGTGAAAATTTGTTTAGAAAGAAAAAGAAAGTTAGAGAAGAGGAACTAAAAAGAATGAAGGAGCCATTTTGAAGTTCGTAAAAATTGCCTCTGCTAAAAAAACAGAAGAGATTAGCACATTAAATCTCTACCTCAAGTTGAGACTGAAGAAGAAGTGTAGGCCTAGGCTACCTCGAGCAAAACAATAACAAACTGATCATTGAAAGAAGTCAGCCTGTGAATGAAACACCGTCAGATAAAGATAAAACAGATGCTATCTAGCCTATTATTCTCATAACGATGTCGCTACTTGGCCAGAAACATCAACTCATAACATGAGAGTTGAGATGATCAAATTAGGGCCCGAAAGGTTTCAAAATAAAGAAGGGCCATTCCAGCCAGCGATTCCAGTAATTAGAAAAGACAAAGAATCCTTCAATTGTCTGAGTAAGAAGTGGTTGTATTTTGAACTTTCAATAAAATTAAACAAAACTGCTTTAATTCTTCTGTTGTGTGGAATTTTAATCAGCTTTTACGACGGTGTCAAAGGGGGGTAGGGGCGGCGATCCGTGCAAAAATCTAAGGGCGGCGTATTGCGTTGTTACGCCACTGAGCACGTGTACTCTCGTTGTTAGCATTTCATTTAATTTAGACAAAGCACTTCTGCAGTTGATTCTGCTTTTACAGTGGAATTTAACTAAAAATGAATTTGTCTTTGAAGCGATGATTTCACCAAGATAAGGGGATTACATTGTTTTTCTGCAATCAAAACAATACATTATACTATAGGCCTACGCCGGTTAGCGCGTTGGGCTCGTAGTCGAGAGCCTGCATGTTCGACTCCAGCCACCCGCACTTGCTGTTGTTTCTCTGGGCAAGAAACTTTACGATAATTGCCTCTACCCAGTGATCGATTTCGAGTAATGGGTAGTACCAAATTTAAGTCATAAGTAGAGTAGACAACCGGAAACAGACATTGTCGTCGGCTGCAGCGTGGGTCAGGTGTATGTCGGAAGGCGTACACCGATGCATAGCGCTCAAGTCCGCTTTCCCGCAATGCAGGATAAAGATAAACAAACAAACAAACAAAACAAAAATAGCAAGTTAAAAGCTTTCAAAACAAACAACACAAAAGCAAATCAACTTTCATTTAACTTTTCATTTGCAGCAACATTAACTTCTTCCATCAGCAACAACGTTTTCATCAGCAGCAACTTTTTCATCAGCGGCAGCATTTTCATCAGCTGCAAGTTGCTGCATTTCTCTACATTTGACTGCGGGTGTAATGGGCTAGAGCTAGACGTTCGGTGATTAGTTTTCCAATTCCAACTATCACAAAAATTCGCAAATTCGAACGTTAACTCGACCATCCTCCTCCACTTTTTAAAATTTTCTGCAACATTTCCTTGTTGGAAGTACATTTCTGTCTTTGTTGCTTGCGTCGAATCCATCTGACACCATGTAATGTTTCACTTCTGACAACATGTAATGTTTCACTTCTGACACCATGTAATGTTTCGCGCAATCCTTGGCGTCTCACTTTTTCGGACGAACTCTCATAGACAAGCAGATAAATTTATTCAATCTCAAACATGTACTCAGACAACATAAACTGGCAACGTAAACGCCCACATAGCTGCGGCACTAAAAAACGATTGACTTGCTATTTAAACTCCAGTTGGAGAATAATAATAATAATGTTATGGTTTTATTTATTGTCGCTCTACAACAGCTAAGGTCTTTTAGCGACAGGGCTCATTTTTAATTTATATCAGGTTTACGATGTTATCACATTATTACCCGACTCATTCTCACTGCGCTATGCAGGATAGAACACAATCGGTACCGTTTTATAAGTCTTCGGTTTGACCCGACCTGGAATCGATCTCAGATCTACCAGCACCAGAGCCGAAGGCGAAACCACTCGGCCACTGAGCTGGTGGTCGAGTTGGAGAATGCCGCATCGCTGTCAGGAAAGCGTATTTAACAGCGGCCAATCAAGAGGTCATGAAAAACGCGTAAGGCAAAATGCGAAACACAAGGTACAAACTTAAAAGGCAAGTTCTCAAATAAATTAAAAGTTTAAAGCACGTTTCCAATATTACATGTAGCATGTATATGTTGCTGATAGCCTACTTTTAACGAGCAAATATTTACGCTGTTCTACTTTGCACAGTTGTTATTTTTGTGTAGACTAGGCTACTTCTAAGTTCTATGGTTTTATTTTCTAAGCCGTAATTGCTTCATTCACAGTACAAATAGGCTATGCTTTTCTTGACACAGAATAAAAAAGCCGTTAGAAATGAAAATCTACAAAAAACCTGGATTGTGGTTTAGCCTATGTTTTGCGTTTGGAGTCGGATTAGTCCGCCCCGATTGCTCAGTTGGTTAGCGCGTGACTTCTGGAACAAAGAAGCTTCAATATCAAGTGGTGCTGGTTCGACTTTCAGGGTGTGCGCTTGAGCAACGCACGTTAAGAACTGCTCTCCATTCAGCGGCACCTAGTGAATGGAATAATTCCCCGGTAACAACACTTCAACAATCGGCAACCTCACTCTGTCAATCTCGGTGACCGGGCTTGCGTCAGTGATTCAAAGCCTCTACTGTCTACAACAGGGGTTCCCAACCTGTGGTACGCGCAGGTTTTTCAGGTGGTACGCGGGTAGTTTCCTTTTTTTTTCACAAAAACCTGGATTCACACCTTTATATTTTGTTTATCTGGTTTTGTTTACAAAAAAAAATCATTCTTATTGTTGCGTAACTATTTCGTGTTGTTTCGTATCATTACGATCTTCAGAATACAGGTCACGTCCAGTGGCGTAGCCAAGGGGGGGTTTTGGAGGTTACAACCCCCCTTTGGCACGTGTGTGACGTCACGATATTGAGAATGATGCTTTCAGTCTACAAAAAATTTGCCTAATTTTAAACAAATCTGCATTAAAAGAGCGAGTTTTTCCAATACCAAACATCTCAGCCAGGAATTAGAAACAAGAAAACATAAAGACTTAGCTTTATTTCCGAAAAATGCCGAAGAAAACATGATTTTATCCTTTTGCTATGCCACCGGACAGTACCATTTTTCAGGAATATTCATACCCACATTTTTGTTGAAAATGCTCACAGAGTGCACCAAATTCAATGTAAGTTTTCAAAATTTTCTGCGGGAGGCCCCCCAGACCCCCCGCCGTTGGCTGTCGTCTTAGGCGAACCCCCCCCCCCCCTTTCAAAATTCCTGGCTACGCTACTGGTCATGTCATTTGTCAAAAGGAACACAGCAGTTGTTTTGAAAAGCCGTAGAACGCTGTGGGACAGTGGGCGTTAATTATCTCAAATGATAGCTCTTGATAGATATCATCAGTGTTGGGCGCGATAACTCATTTTTCAGTTAAGCGATAACGATAATCGATAAACGAAAAATACCTAAAGCGATAACGATAAACGATAAATCAAAAAAAAGTTAAGCGATAACGATAAACGATAAATTATCGCCGATAATGTCCGATAACGATAATTTTTTTTCTTGATTAGCGCTGCCCCATCCCATGCAGCACGAACTGTTTTCATCAACATGACGAAAAATCGAACATAATATACTGTAGTGTAAAGGGACAAAACTTTTTGTAAGTTATGCATAAATAGAATCGCAACAGCGGCAGTAGGTATTGAATCTTCAACATCTTGATCCAGAATCAAACCACTGAGGTAACTGCCGTACTCATAATTATACCTTCAGATACCAGTTGGATGCTTTTATCAATTGAGCTACACTGCCGCTACATGCAGTAGGCAAAATAATTGAATCAAATGAAAATACCATAAAAAATTTCAAACTTTGTATTTTGCTTTCTGCTTAAAGGGCTGTTTACAGCAAAGTCAGCAATAATTGAAAAGATTCCAAAAAACGCAAAATGCTTGAAAATTTATCAGTAATCTTAAGCGTTATTGGTAGTAAAAATGTGCATACTGTGAAATCCATCACGCTTGTCAAATTAGTGGTGTTTGTTTTAGAACAATAACATAATTATCGTAATTTACTGATAATTTCAGATAATTTTTTTTGTTTACTTTGTGAACACCATCATTAAAGCAATGGCAGAACGCAGAGTTGTTGAGATAAGAATTACAATATAGGCACTGTATTAGTGGGAATAAAAATATTTGATTGAGGTAGGCTATGTCGCATAGGTAAATGAGAAAGGTAATACTGTATTTAGCATAATTTTACCACGCAACTCGATGCGCCTATTGTCATGCAAAAACTACTACAAGATGCAAAAAATATGATGTCGGTCTGCATGTCAAATGCTTCAAGCAATATCATATTCTGCAATGAATTGTTTCAGTGATATTGTGTTACTTTGCTAATTTTCATCTTCATATTTTTTGAACTTTCATTTCAATAAATGCTCGATGACAATAATGACATGACAAAACATGAACAAGACATTTCCCATTTATCACTTTGAGCGATAAATAAAATATAATAACGCTTAAGCATTACGCGCATTAAGCATTACGCACAAGAAACTTGTGAAATTTGATAACGGATTTGCCTAGCGTCTTATAAATAGGACGGCTTTTTTCTCAAAAAGTACAAACACAATTAGGAAAAAAATAATTGTGATATGTTTTTTAGGTCATAATTATGCAATATTTAAATTTTCCGAAATTTTTTTTAAGTAGGCCTACTTTCACTTTCGGCACAAATGGGTTAACTTTTTAAGTTAAATGGCACTTACGCATTTGGTTATTATTTTTGGATTAAAGTTATATCGCCAAGCTAGAAAAAAATCGATCTTACAGTCTATAACCGATCTTGTGTTGTGTGTATGAATTTTGTCTTTTAAACTGAGTTTGTGGCGTGAGGTGGCGCGAAAGACCATGTTTCCGATGTAAACTCGTATTGCGACACTTTCACATACCACTTGCCAATTTCTTTCGCTTCGCTTCAAAGGAATCTGTACCGCCCGTGCGCTGACATTTTAATTGTAAAATTCACTCGCGATTGCAGCAAAACAACAAGAGACTTGTTGCATGCATTTCATTGCATTGCAATTTGCAACTCTAAAAATTATTGTGTTGTCAGGGCCGTCGCTGCAGGGGGGCGTGCCCCCTCCCCTGACAACGACCTGTGCACACACACTTCAGGCACTGAAGAACAACTAGTTTCAATTTTAGTTTCATTAACTGGGTGGCTAGTAAAAATATTACTTTTCATGGTCTTTCCACTTGTGTATTGATCGGAAATAAAATTTATCGGCGATTAATTATCGGCGATAATCAAATATTGCCTTTGGCGATAACGATAAACGATAACTGAAAAAATAATTAAGCGATAACGATAAACGATAAAAATTTATCGCCGATAATTATCGCCGATAAATTATCGCCGATAATGCCCATCACTGGATATCATCTACTGTTTTATCGCTTAAGCTACAAATAGCGTTGAATAATGCAAGTTATAAGCTAAAAATAGATCGGAATAAAATGTTCAATAACAGTTACAACAAATGTTAACCAATAAACTTTTGGCTCAGTATGGCCTCTTCATATTTAACGCAAGCTTCCTATGCTATTCCACAGCTACTGATTTCTCTTCCACGTGGGAAAGTGAGCAAAGGATTTTCAGTCATGAAACTCATAATAAACATCAAGTCAAAAAATCGAAACCGACTAAGTGCGCCAGGAAATGACTTTCGATGCGCTATTAGCAAATTTACACCGTTACACCGCGCATCGACCAATTGGTGGACACTGGACAGTAAACAAAAATCTCATTAGATTTAGTTGTGATGCTTTGGTGTTATTTTAGTAGGCCGATATTATACTTCAGAATAAAATATGATTCGATCAAATTAGTTGTTCTGCAACAAATGGTAGGCCTACGCTTGGCAGTACAGAGCGTCCAAGTGGTACGAGATCGTAAAAAGGTTGGGAACCCCTGCTCTACAAGTATGCGAAACTACCAGGATTAAGTTCTGCAAGAAGCTTTCCCAGTCCGAGGATAAAGATTCAATCATTCAATCAATCAGATTGGAGTCAATATTCCCAAAATATTTGGAGCAGGATTGAATTCGGAGTCGAAAAGGAGTCCAGAAAACATGACTCCGCAGATACATCTCTGGCGGAGCCTCGGAGGCTGCGTAGAATTTTCTCTAATGTAGCCTACTTTTGTTATTATAAAACGTTTAGGCTACTTGTTAAAAAAAAAACGCAAAAAGAAGGGTTATCTCATATTAGAAGATTATAGGCTAAGCTTAACATGTTACCTTTCCGCGGTAATTTCAATTAAAGTTGAGCTCACATATAATTAACATGTCGCGTTGTGTTGTAAATGATCAATAAAATTTCACAGCAAAAAACAGATAGCCCAACTCACGTCTTGCTTCACAAACAAAATAGGCATCAATCTAAAAAGAATAGCTTACTTTCAATTCAAATATGACATTAGATTACAGAGATTTTAAGAATTGGCTGCGGCTGGTTGAAAATTATATTGCGACAAAGGCAATATCATTTCAAGGACGAAGCGCATCAGCACTAAAAGATTTCAATTTATGTTTCTTATTCATTTTCTCCAGCTAAGAAGATTACAGCGCATCTTTTTCTTACGCAGGGTCATTGAAGGTTGTATGAACTAAAGGTCATTTATTGAACAACATAGAGATAATGCACTTGCCTCAGCACTCAACTTAGACAGTTCACAAAAGTCATTTTGGCAGAAAGTAAAAAAATTCTAGACTTACTTGTAAAAATAGTTCTCTTCCTGTAAATGTTGGCGGAGCAAAAAGTCCTGAAGCAATTGCTGAGATGTGGAAGCATCATTACAGCTCTTTGCTAAATTTCAGCAAAACCAACACTGAAAAAGAATTTGTTAACTCGTATATTTCATCTAGAGATAAATATTGATAAAGTGAATGTTATCTGAGATAAATATTATAATTTTTCAATATTTCGTTGCAACATGGGCACAATTGGTCACTTGCTTGTCAAACTGCCATTAAATCACGCTGCAGGTGCTGATAAAATTTAGCTGAACATCTTATTTATGCTGATTATTCTATTCGTTTTTATATTAGTGTACTTTTTAATGTGTTTTAGTCATGGCACTGTACCAAATTCTTGCTTGGACACTGTCTTAGTCCCAATTGTAAAGAATTTGAATGGCGCATGGCCACCTGAATGGCGACAGTCAAGATAACTATAGACCTATTGCTGTAGCCACAGTAATCTCAAAACTGTTTGAACGTTTTATTTTGAATCATCTACAGTGACAATCAATTTGGGTTCAAATCTGGTCATAGTAGGCTACTGACATGAGTGTTTTTTTTATTAAAACAAGCAGTGTCCTCTTATATCAGCCATGACACTCCTGTATGTTCTGTATTTTTGGATGCTTCAAAAGCCTTCGACAAAGTCAATCATTATTTATTGTTTAAAACGCTTATCACACGTAACGTGCCTATGTATTTTGTTCGTTTATTGGAATACTGGTATAGTAAACAAACCATGCAAGTGAGCTAGGTTGGGAGGTCAACTGTCCCGATCATTTACTGTGTCCAATGGAGTCAGACAAGGTGGGGTGTTAAGCCTCTATTCTTTTGCCGTATAAAATATATTGATCAGCTTTCTTATGAGCTCAATAAAACAAAAGTTGGTTGCTATGTCGGCAACTCTTGATTAAATCATATTATGTTTGCCTGGGTGTATTTATTGAAAGTTCTCTCTCAGATGAAAATGGTATTTCAAGGCAGGTATACGCTCTCAGTACTGCGCTGCGAATAATGCAAAATCTCATTTTGCTAAATGCTCACCCGCAGTAAAAAACATTGTATTTCACTCTTATTGTATGTCGTTTTACGCATCCCAGTGTGGAACAAGTTTAGCTCTTCCAGTATAAAACGATTACGTGTTGCTTACAATCATTCTTTCAGAATATTGCGCAATTTGCCTCGTTATGTCAGTGCTCGTGAATATCAAGTAATGAATAATATAACAACGTTTGATGCTTTATTGAGGAAAAAACAGGTTTTTATTTTTATGGGTCTATCAGGGGTGCACGCACCACTAATGTGCGCAAGGCATATTCCCAGTGGGAACGTGGATGCTGAATTATTACGTGGTAATAAAATAGAAGCTGAGCTACAAGTTGTTTAACCAAAATTTTCAATTGCAAGTGACCATCACTTTTCAGCCATTGTAGGAGGGTATGCGAGAACTGGTTAGCGTTTTCAAAGTGATGCCAAGGAGGAAAAAAGTTAAGAAACAATGGGTTACATTGATACAGTACCAAAGTAAAATCAATATAATGAATCGTAACAGACCCAATCCTTTCACAGATTTTATTTGCAACATTTTCTATTACAATAAAAAAATCCTAGTCGCATTCACAAATAACCTCACAGCAGCATCAGCTTGGTCAAGGTGACGTCCTGACCTTGACTACCGATAAGGGTACTCAGCAAGCGACTTGACATTCAGCCACCTTGCGATCAATAATTTCATATTAGAAACCCTTCAAAACATCATTCTCCAATCCAGAAAAGAACGACAAAAATACAATAATTAAGCGGGTTTTTTTTCTTTCTCGGTTGCACAGCACTTAGGCTATATTTAAGCCAAAACTATAGATTGCTACTTGCATTTGCGCGATTAAATTTGGGTTTGAATTTTATTGCAGTCATCATACAGCGCTTCTTTATTCACATACTGTCGAACTAACTATAGGCTAACATTAGCCCACAACTTTAATGGAAAAAGATGACGTGCTGAATTCACTAATTTAGGGTGATTCTTTCTTTTATTAAATCAGGCTGTGCATTCATTCAAGCATCGTTTATTGATTCTAAGTAAGCCATTACATGGAAAGTCTGTGACAAAGTTTTATCTTGGATTCGTATAATTCTATCATATTGTAAGGTTTACATTTATATCTGGTCTATAATGGCAACTTGAGCACTCTTAGTTATTCTTTTAGGTTTTCTAAAGTTAGGGAGATGTGGCACTTACGAACAGCGCATTATTTCTGAACACGTGTGAATATAAGGACTGAGATTTCTTCATCAATACGAGAAGAACATTATATTATGATTTACTTACCAATGTGGTGTGTAGGCTGGTTATATAATGAGGACAGTGCATATAGCATAGTGTTAGGATGGTGAAATATGTGATTGCTGAAAACATGCTTAAGTTTAGAGCGAAATGTGAGGCGTTTAAGACTGCTTTTCGAAATCCCAAGGAGGCTGATAAGTGACAAAGAAAGGGCTTGATGGTTGAACAGATCATGCGTAAGTTGGCGGTTGTGCGATTGCTAGAAATCTAACGAAGAGGATTCTCTATTAAGGTCTTTATATTTAAAATAATAGAAATCACAACTAGGCTCTTTTTAATGTGCTAGACCGCTAGAGTTAAATGTGATTATAATATGAAAGCTTCTACTGTTCGGGCCAAGCCCGAGTTCTACTGTCGCTATTGTGTTTTTACCTATTTCAGTCGCCTGGATAAAGTCAGTCGTTCTGAGTAACGAAACATCGAAAATAAAACTGGTTATTATTTTCAACCTCTTGAATCGTTTTGGACTTGCTAGTAGTTGTTTAGGGTCTGTTTTGGAAGGTGCTGATAAATATTTGAGAGCGTACTTTTTCTGAATTTTGTGAAAGTTTGAAAATTGTTGAAAAATGAGAAGAGCCGAAAGAGGTGAAGTGATGAGGAACGTGCAAGTTTCATTGCCTAATAGTAATAGATATGAATTACGTCTTTTCATAGTTTGACACTCTATAATATTGTGCTTCCTACTACACTCTAATTAGTGTCAAGTTTTGCTTCATTTGTTTGTTTATTTTGCTTTATATTAATTGTTGCCTTTTAAAAGGACACCGGCCACATGGCCAAATTTGTTTGGTTGTTTGTTACACTGTCAAAGGATATTGAACATCGTATAAAAGCAGCACATTGTGCCTATGGAAGACTTAACCATCGTGTTTTCAACAAACATGCTACATCTATCCGCACAAAATTTATGTTTCTCCGGGCAGTCGTTCTATCCACCCTTCTCTATGCTTGTGAAACCTGGACATTATACCGCCGTGACATCAAACGTCGTGAAAATTTCCGGCAGGAGGCAAATGCTAAGCACTGGGGAAGATTGTCTCATCAACGATGCAATCCTCAACCGTGCTAGGTTGCCCAGTTTAGAAGCCACCATATTGCAACACCGCCTTCGATGGACATTTCATGCGAATGGACCCAACGAGGCTTCCACAAATAATGCTTTATGGTGAACTACAGACAGGAAAAATACCCCTGGAAGACCAAAAATGAGACACAAACATCAGCTGAAAGTCTCTCTCAACCTTGCAAACATTGATCTGGATTCATGGGAACAACTTGCTAGTGACAGATCACTCTGGAGAAAAGATCTAGGGAAGGCACGGACATTTTTGAAGAAAAAAAAAAAAAAAAGGATAAAAAAGCCCAAGAAAAACGAAACACTAGAAAAGCTAAAACTACCACGTCCCCCCCCCCCTCCATACAATATGACTTTTGCCCACGACTTTTCCATCATAGACTGGGCCTCCAAACCCATATACGACATCACCATCCAAAGCCAAATTCGATTTAAAGACGAAACCAATGCTCAGACACGAGCTGGAGCCGACGACTGTCTGTGGCGTATAGCAAGGGTGTGTGCCGCCTGGGGCAGACCATGATTTTTCCACCCCTGATCGTGTGAAGTAGGAGCCAGCAAATAGAATTCGAGGAAAATCCGCTTCAAAAAAGATTTTTGCTATGCTTTTTCATTTACATGCAAAAATTCTGCCACCCACAAGCTTCCGACCGGGGAGGAGGGCTGCCTACTGGGGGGACCGCCCTCCCACTAGCTACGCCGATGGTTACCGTGAATATGATATGTTTATACAATAGTTTTAAAAAGTCCTTCAAGAAAGATCTAACAACTTTCTACCGAAACAAACACCTGCTTCTGTTAAGGTATCACGAGATTTATATTTGACCATGTGGCCGGTCCTCTTAAACGGCAAACAAAAAAATGCATCAAAGAAGCAAAAATCACCAATTTTTTTTAATATACCTAAAAAGTTATGACAATACAACTTTGTGGCTGAAATATCAACTAAAAAGAGCAACGGGAACTTGTGGTGGCTTTTAATGGGTTAATTTGTCGTTTTTACGCTAAAACTTTTTGACAAATAATTGTTGTATTTCGAAAAGATGTAACTGTTTATGGTGTAGGCTACCGTAGTTAAAACGCCAAACTTCTATCAGATTTCTGAAGTATTTTGAGATTTTTGTGACGCAAACACACCAACAAATGGTAGCAGTGTAGTTCCAACCATAACCCTCCCTCAAGGGTGTCATATAATATTGGAATAGCTCTTAAGTTAAAAAAAAGTGCGGTGGTACCTGCTTTGGAACGACAATTCCAGATAAAATTATAAGTATGAGTGCAGTCTGAAATACAAACTGTGCTATTCTCAATTATAAAATTTATTTCGTATTTTCAAAGGACTGTAGAGTCAATTTTTGATGCAAGTGCGTTACATGTCAAAACATTTCTGAGATTTATCATACTCTGTATCTATAGACCAGAATGAACAACATCCTGCAAAATATAATGGAAGAACAATACATCAACGTAGCAGACAGTACAAGTAAGTTCATGGTGTATTCTGTAAAAGAAGTGTTTGGCCGTAAAGAAATTATACATTTTGAAGTCGGTTAGAAATATGTTTGGTTACAAAATATGATAGAAATATAATGTACATCATCGGTTTCCCACGAAGATCATTTTTTAAAACAAAACGAAACCAAGATAAAAAAAAAATTTGCGTCAAATGAAAACTTTTTTTTTGGGAAAGGCACATCTACATTCAAAACAAAAAAGTGAAGGAAATTTATGCTGAATTAAAATTTGGTTTCCATAATTGTTTATAACTTTTGGAGTTATATGCCGCATACCAACCAAGTTGCAGAGATTCGTGAAATAGCCTATGTTTGCAGCACATTCCCAAATAAAATAAATCGTAGATACAACAGAACGACAATAACTGCGGCAGGAGAGTAGTAACAGGTTTGGAGGTTAAAATGACATAAACTGTAACTCTTTTCGATTAAAACGGCATAAGGTTACAGTAACAATTCGACAAAAATTGGAGCACGTCTTTTATGCGCAGACAGCTAGGCGCCTGTCGATACGTGCGCACACTGTGGCGTCAGGATATTTAGGTGGGGCGCCCGGTCATTTAGGTGCTATTCCCATTTCTATTTCATGGTAATACTGCAGATTATATCAGCTTGGCATGTAGGGCAATGCTTTTCACACAAAATGTTACATTGAAGAGAAAAATACAGTTTTGTTAATGCACGTGTCCGGCATTTATTTGTTGTTAGTCCAGGTTTGCGTCGGCGAAAGCTTTATCAATAAATTATTATTTAAGTTTCCGTACATGACTGAGTTCACTTCTAGTTAAGTTAAATAATAACCACTAAACCACACTAAACATCAGTAAAAAAATGTACCGTATGTTCAAGCGGGTGGTAAGCTTGAGTGAAGAGCAACAGATTTCCGTCAAAAACCCCGATTAGGTTTAAAGTCGATAAAACATAGCCTACCTTAACGCATGTGAAAAATTTGGTAATTTCCATACCAGCTGGTCATTTGCGACAAAGCAGAATTGCGAAATAGTACCGACTAATCAAAGTCGCACCGTTATGTTTGCAACTTGTAGCCAGGGTGCATATTAAAGAGGTATTTATATCAACAGTAGTGTCACGCTTTCTTTCTATCTCTTACCAGAAAAAAGACTTGGAAAGGTTCAATGACGTAGTTTAATGGGTTATAACCGAAAAGCAGTCAATTAAATGTCGAATAGTTCTACTAGTGAAATGATATATATGAAAACGCTTGAAGGACTCCAACGAATGGTTCACCACTTCCAGCAATTAATCAAAGTGACAGTAAACAGCAATAGATTCCAACGCTTGCGGCTTTTGATCGAGTTTAACGTGATCCACTCACAGCTTCTCATACCATTCTAATTTCAATCAGAAATTATATTAGCATCAACTTTGCTTTACTCGTATTCAATACTTCAACTCTCGATCAACAATAATCTTTGCGTCTATTAACAACTGCTACTACTACAACAATGATCTCTCATCACCAACTCATCATAATAATCATTACGCAAATTACACCACTATTTATAGAAGGTTTTTCGGTATAGTAACTTCGAGAAGGTTACGTAATGTTACATCATAGGACTCATGGTTCTGTCAAGTTGCACTAAATCGTCAACAAGCCGAAGTTTCTAGATTGTCACGTAGGGAAAATGATTCTAGAAAATACATTGCATAATAACGATTTCGCAATCAGAGATCCATTGGTAAACATCCTTGTGACATCATGACAAACGATATTTGGTGATTGAGAAAACAACAGAATGTTCGATGTTCGCATCTTATAGAATGGTCCAGAACTACGTTACATAACAAAGATTCGCAATCAAAGGTTACTTCAGGTCATAACCGATAATAACACATCGCACCAGCATTTTACAATCAAAACAACACGCTCGTTGAAGACACAAAGCAGTCCATCGCGAGGCCTTGCACATTGATTGTGACAAGTAGTAGGCTAGAGCGTTGTCTTACACGTACTCGCCACACGACCTATCCGTCCCGAGTAGAGAGAGTGAGAAAATTTTTATTTCGTCGGCTGCGAGTATCGAACGGTACTATTATACACAATACGAATAAAAATAGCATCATAACAATCCAGATTCCACAACAGACAGGAAGTAGCAAAGACTATAACAGTCATCGAGTCAGCTGCTTTCCTCTTCTTAATGTGGCAAATGTCAAGCGTGTGGGCAAGCAAACCAACTGATGCTATAGTCACATGTTTATAGATGGAACGTTCAGCATCACACCACCAACTCTGATTAGCTAATGTCTGACGAGTTGAACGCTCCTTGTTGCGCGTGCATTATCCTGGCAAAGGTGGACCATTTCTATGCGCATTTCTTCAGTGCATATTGATAAATTAGTAGGCTATCGAATGTTGACAGAACAGGCCTTGCGCCAGCTGTTGTGAAAGCAGTATTTTGAAAAACAATGAGCGACAACTTCAACAAATGACGAGTTAGGCTTGCCCAAGAAACACCTTTCCAAAAGCTTACATGCCCAGGATCATTTACTGTTTTCACTTGTCAATAGACGGCTACCTTCCATAATGACGTTAAAAAATTCAACAGTTTTCTTTATCAGCTTTTTGAATATAGAGGCAATGATGTTTGGTCATATCAAACTTAAAGCAACATGCAACCTCACAATAGAAAGCGAAATAATTAAATAAAAAAGTGAAACCGTGATCAAACTCTTACACTTTTGAATCAATTTTGGCTTTGGGGATACCCACAGCGTTTAATTGGCATAGTTACTCAAACAAGTTAAGCAGTGCTGTAAAGGTTTTCTTACAGAAGATACAAAAGATTGATTTCAGCCATCGAAATCAATTTGATAAAATCTAGGCATCGGCTGTTTCAAAATTAGAGGGTCACAAAATCGAAATTATTTTATTAAATTCCCAGCCTATGCACTGTTAATTCAAGCTTTTTTATTGTTTTTCAGATGATATAAGAAATTCTTCGCTTGAAGTTATGTCCATGGCAGCATTTGTTGAAACAGTTGCAACTAACAATCCATTGAACTTGGAAGTACCTCAATGCAAAGACATTAACCCATACATCCTTAAAAACGACGGCTGGATTCCACAACATATAATCCGGGCTGACAGAGCTGTATATACGTTCTTAACCGTGTACATGGTGTTTCTAACAACGGGTGCTCTGGTTTTAAACGGTATAGTCGTGTTAGCTACTTGGAAAACGAAGGTAAAGTGGTATAAGTTTATTACACAACCCAACGAAAAAGCAAAAAAAAAATTCTGATGCCGGGTATGTTTCAACGGCGCTGCATCCAAATATGGCATTACTTTTTTCAAATTGGCTCTACTTTTCAAAATAGGCCTATTCATGTTTTAATTTTACTATTACCAGATAACCGCATACACATAGGCGTCTCAAAGAGTATGGTAAATTCATAACATTACGAAAAAAGTGGGTACAAATTATTCCTGAAGGGGGACAAACCTGATTGTGATAAAAAAAAATCTAAAAAAATTGTATTCACCTCACTCATCAGCCGCCAAAGCGTTGTTGGGACTAAAGGAGGTATAATAACAACAACAACAAACACTTTTCTGACTGATACATAAAGCACCATGATAAGCGAAACAAAGCTTAATAAACTCCTCATTCCATCTTTTTGTACAGTAGACCATAGCCTACAGTTCTCAGAGGAAGTGTTGTTGTAGGTGAGATGCTTGACGAAGAATCAGTATCTTGTGCTTAGTCATGCCAGTTTTCGAACTTTCATCTGTTATAGTGTAACATTTTAACAGGGACATAAATACATTACACTCATTACAGTATAATATTTTTAACAGAGTTAGTTTCATGTTTTGACTAGCTACTTATACTGCTTATATTTTATTCGATTTCTATTAACGTTGCGACTCTAGGGTGTGCGCTTGAGCAACGCACGTAGGACTGCTCTCTATTCAGCGACACCTAATGGATGGAATAATTCCCAGGCAACAGCACTTCAACAATCGGACGCTTCACTCTGTCAATCTCGGTGACCAGGCCTGCGTCAGTGGTTCAAAGCCTCTACAAGTATGCGAAACTGCCAGGATTAAGCTCTGCAAGAAGCTTTCCCAGTCCGAGGATAAAGATTCAATCAATCAATCATCTAGGCGTCAGTGCAGCAACAAGCATTTTATCAATATCATTACCATTTCTCACTCGATTTCTGCCAGGCTGGATGTGAATTGGAAAACGTGACGATATCTCAACATAAGTTTTCAACTTTTCATGGTTTGGGAGTTGGGATTAATAGTGCTGGAATAAAACAAAATCGTAGCTAGCAAATTTTGAGTTCTTTTTCTTGCGTTTGAGATTACACTATGCCCTTGTGCTAGATGCTCCAAGATGTTGCATTTGGCTTTGATAAGGCCTTTCACGTTCAACTGCAACAGTGTTTCTCCAACCCTTAGGACAGGTGGAGACTGGAGATGCCTGCACTGAAAAATGCACTTGCTTAGAATCAGGAGGATGAGTTCTTTTCGTTGGACACAGTGACCGAGTGTTTATCCTTTTGCACCCCGGGTGCCCTGTGAGTTGCGGTCTCCGGTTGTTGCCATTCGCTTTACAATCGTGAATAACCGGGACTCACGAGGAGGTTGGCAGCTTTTTGAGCCTGCACATCATGTTAAAAAAATACAGTATATACAAACTAGTAGTTTTTATCATTTTTAAACCTAAAAATTGAAAGTATTTCCAAAACTAAAGTCAATTCGATAAAAACAACATCATTTTCAAATTCAGCGCCCCGGACAAAGCCCAGAATTGATAAACATTTCCGGCATAGAAAATTGTGTTGACCAGTGTTATTGATAAATCTCCGTAGCGTCTAACCATAAAAATCAAGTTTGAAGACTTTTATTTTAGAAATACTTTTTTTTTTGAAGTATCTCCTCACTATTCCAAAATCGCACAAAGGGCTAATCAAATATCTCATGAGTCATAACGTGTTTGGATGAGTGTGTCACAATTGTCATGGACAAAAAAAATCATTTTTACATACAGTCTACGTGTGCAGACGTTGAATCAATGTAAAAATGACGGACTTTGTTGTCAGGGATATTTGGCGTAATTACAAATAGGGGGAGAATTGTCATTTCTACAAAAGTCGTCCGTTCAAGAATAATGATGGTAGCAATCACATTCGAGTGAGTCTCTTTTCAAGCCAAGAAAACCATTTTGGCAAAACTGTCGTTACGAAGTTTTGTTGTCTTGGCAATCCACATTCATGTTGCAGCCTATGTTTAAAAAAAAACATTGAACAATGGCACAATCAAACTACCAAGCCTTTCAACATTTTGGCTGACGTGTTTTTAATAACAGGCATTGAGAACACCATTGAATTATATCATTGTCAACTTGGCAGTAGCTGACATATTTGCTGGATTTGTTGGCGGTGTGGTTTCTATAATGGCAAACGGAGCTGGATACTTCTTTATGGGAAAATTTATGTGTCAATTTGAAGGTTACACTGTGTCCGTTTTTGGTGAGATTATAGCCTAAAAAGCTCATCTATTTTAGTAACTCGTTGGTCGATATTTAGTGGTTTATGACTGAGTGATTTTGAAAATCTACATCCTCGTATCTATATCCAGCGGTGGGATGGCGCAGCGGATAAGACGCTCGCTGTCCAATCATGCAATCCTGGTTCGATTCCCGGCTTCAGATCGTTGTTGAAAAACACCGCTCACCTCTTCCCAGGGTGTAATAAAATGGGTGGGCTTAGTTGCTGAAGGAAAGGCGGCCGAGAGAAAGTAACTGGCCACCCTACTCTCGTTAGTGCCGAAGGCTTAGTATAATGAGAACCTTATCTTCTCATCCCAGGATGCTTGGATCAAGTATGGGACTCACCTAAGTTACCTTTTTATATCCTCGTATAGAGCTTTTATTTGACAAAGTATCTTGGAAGTGAAAAAAGACTGACAGTTTGGCATACTTAAATGTAGGGGCTTTGAAGAGCTGACGCAGGTCAGGTCTCCAAATTTGACCTTTCTTTTAAGTAATACAAAATATTACTTGTTTTAGCTATAAATGCGTGTACCTTGACCGCAAAATTTATTTCACAATTGAATATATAAAAAGAGCAACATAACAACTTACCTTGCATAATTTAGGCTGTGTTGGACTGAACTCAATAGCTGTGATGGCCTTTGAGAGATTTTTTGTCGTTTGCAAGCCTTTTGGACAAATTCGATTCACGAATACGCTTTCAAATATTGGTATGTTTCTGATGCCCACTGTAAGCATTTGCCTAAATAAAACTAACTACTTTAGTGGAGAATAATTGGTCTGTGACAATAACTGATTTCATTTGGTCGAAAGTACGGAATGTCGACATAAAATCAAACCGACACTTTTGACTTCAACCAGCCTATAGCTATCACTGTTGCAATCATTTTTGTAGGTGCTGATTTATTAAAGGCTAGTTTGTAATGAGTGGTAATAATCTAGAAGTCTGCAACAAAACCACTGCATAGCCTCTTTAAATGCTTGGCATGCACAAAATCATTGCAAACGGTAGTTTATTTTGTAGTAAGCCTACCACAAATATATAAGGACATGAAGATTAGAATTGCAGCAAAATAAGGGCATTTAATTGTTTTAGGTCTTGCTACGACCTGGATTTGGGGAGCAATATGGAACACACCTCCTCTAATATTTTGGGATGGATATGATCCAGAGGGATTGGGTACCAGCTGCGCACCGAATTGGTTTGTAAAAGAATATGGGTAAGTTTTCATAAGCTATATCAGTTGGACCAATTGTGAAAAACCTTGACATTTACCGTTTGTAAAAAAGGGAAAAAAATGCTAAACATGAGTTAAGTAGGCTACTTAATTTACACTTTGGGCTCTTTAATCTTTGATTAAAATAACTAGGTGTTCCAACCATTTTTCTTCTAGCATGGAAAACTTTATACAGAATAAGACTGTCCAGGCATTTAACTATAGGCTACATTTAATTATACAATTGCGCTCTTCCGGTGACTGTAGACCGGGCTATCACGAGATATTAAAAATGATAAGAAAATTTATTTTCGAGGTTTCGTCAAGTAAAAACTTTTCAAAATTCTGAGAAGTAAAAATCTGCTTTGATATCACAGCCCAAGGATGTTTTTGGTGAATTACTTCATCTTCGGGTTTATCCTTCCTTTGGCGATCATCGTAATTTGCTATGGAAAGTTGCTTTTGACCTTACGCCAGGTAAATTTATGTAGCGTCATAGACCATTCCCGCACACTTGCGATATATAGCAGATATGCTAAATAGCTAAAATTTTATCTTTTATGTTAAAAACAAAGTGAAGCAACTTACTAAACTACAGACCAGAGTCGTTTCTTTCTATCGGCCGAACAAAAAATCTGGAATTATGTCCAATAGATGACGCTATCTCCGACCGATCTGGACACAAGAAAATACATTTGCCATATGGGAAAGCTAAGCCAACATAAAGTGTTTGAAAAGTAAGCTGACGCACTCTGAAAGCCTTTGCAAGTGCAGAAAGATCAGCTAGACCAGCGGTTCTTAACCTGTGGGTAATTACCTCAGGTGGTGAAATTAAGGGGGTTTTCAGGGGGTAGGCTAATGAACAGGGCAGGGAAAAAATTGATTGTTACCAATTTTTAAACAAAGTTAATTGATTGTTGGTTTTGATATTTCATTTAATTAATTGCAAAACACCTATTAGAAAAACGGAATTAATTTTATGCTGCTGTTTTTGACACGTGTACTGGAACTTTGGGTGAAGATCGTTCTTTTTCTGGAAAGAGGTCGTACTGGAAAGCAGAGATGTCTCCAATAGAAGATGCAGGATCATGTGTTTTGAACGAAGATTGCCTATTGCATGACTTTTTTTCTGACGATGCTAGATTCAAGAGAGCGCTGGACGTTTTACACACTACACAAAGCGCATCAATGATGGCGATACGTCTGTTTTTCTGAAGTTGACCGAGTCATTGGAAGCTGTTCCAGACACACAGCGTTCCTTTTGAGAGGAGATGTCAGCACACCTTGTCGCTGTGATACAAGCAATTGAAGAGTATTTTCCAGGCCTGGCAAAATGAGAAAGTGATGCCTGGATCATGCGACCATTTACCGCGGCCGAAAACACAATTCCTCGTTTAGATGAAGTTGCTGAGGCTGAGAGAGAACAACCGTTTCAGGACCGATTTTCAAGATGGTGAAAGCGTGGTTTCCTTCTGAGCAACCCAAAGAGAGGGTTTCCCTTAGCTGGCGGAGGAAGTCCTTGCCGTTCTTGTCCAAGCCGCATCAACTTATTACTAGGGTTGGGCAAACAACATGACTTTTTTTACAAGGAGTGTTTTTTATGGCCATTTTTCACGCTGATCACGAATCCGTTGAAATTTTTAACTTAGGATGATGTCTTAGGTTGGTAAAATGCAAAAATTCAAAATGGCCGCCAAATTCATGCATTTTTCAGATAAAATTTGATAATTACGTCTTACTAGGTCATGTAATATGTCATTTTTTTATGTTTTTAGGGTCACTGATATCGAATATGAGGTCAAAACAGTGATACATAATAGCTTTATATCAGTTATAGCTAAAACTGTGTATTTTTTATTGAAAAATACTTACTTTTTAATTTCAGAACCATTTTTGAGTTGATTAATCAACTACAGTATATCCTTTGTTTTTGATGTTGTACGTTTTTCGTGTCATTACAGATAATCAACAGTGATGTCTGAAACTAGTTATATACTTAATACACGAAGTGACTTTGTGAAAAAAACGTTGTATGGGATAGTTTACCATGAGGAACCTGAAATAAAGACGTTGAGTAAATTACCCGATGGAAGATACATCCTCGGTCGCATGTTAAATGTATGCAAAACAAAGAAAGGACAAAAACAACTAACACTAGTAGATAGCAGCAAAATAGTTGCAACTGAACTTTGCAAAGATTGGCTGGAAAAGAACGTATACCCAGAGCATGAAAGCGTGGTATCCAAAAAGATCAAAAATAATTATGAACTTCTCAGAAATTTGTGCAAACAAGATAACAATAGAAGGTACAAGAAAACGGATGCGTGGATTAGTAAAGTAATGAGTTTTAATGAGCGAATGACTAAAAATGCATACGATGTTCGAACAAAAAACAGCAATTATCAAGCGAAATTAGAGAAGCAGTTTGGAGTAAAAATGACTCCAGAAGATGAAGAATTCTACCGTGATGACTGCTTTGGAAGTTATAAAGCTATTTGTCTATCTACTGTTTCAAGTTCCTGGAGAAAACAAAAGCACCGACAAGATACACACCAATTATCAGCTGAGAAGAAAAGAGGAGAAATGAAATCTTCTACAATGCGAAAAATGGAGGGTAGAAAGTTGCAGTATGAGGAATCATTGTCTCTGGCTGATGGCGATAATCAATCAATCATGATCAGCGATAAGCAGAAACAAGATGTGGAATTTTCAATGGATAATCTGAACTTTCGTACGTCTTCATCTTCTTCCATCACTACCCGTAGTAAGAAATCGTCCAGTTTACTTGATACTCTGGACAGTGTCAAAGACTTCTACAGTGATCGTTTCCCAAAAGTCAAAGTCAGAGAAAGTCGCAATAAACTCAACGAAAAAATAGTGCGATGTACAATGCAATGTTTCTTGGATTATAAAGTGAGTGCTGCAGATTTAGCCGGTATAATAGTACAAACTGCTAACTTGATATTTGATCAAAACTGGGATTTGAGCACTGAAGAAAATGAAGAAGATGATGATGAATCGGATTCTGAAAGCCAAGAACTAATCTCTTCGCTTCCAAGCGGAAGCTCCGAAGCCGAGACACTTGCACAAAAACGACGAAAATGTACCAAAGATTTGACCTTCGTTTTCCCAAGTAGGAGAACTCTCAACAGGTATTTGGAGGATGCCTCACATATGAATTTGGAGATGGTCGCTAATATACTTCTAGAGAAAGAAGACAGTGTTGTAACTGTCGGCCTCGATGACACTACTAAAGCGGCCGGCCATCGGTTGTATGATGTAAAGGCCGACCACATTACAATATCGGGACCCAGTGGTGACAGACGTACCATGACTAATAATAATAATAATAATGTTAGTTTTTTATATAGCGCTGTATCCATCGCAGAATGCGTTGCTCCTCAGCGCTTTACAAAGCAGACAGTGTCAATGCAGCCGTATAGAGGCGCAACTGAGTACATTATTACCCGAATCCACTCCATTACTCAGTGCCAAGCAGAAATTAGATTCAGTACCATTTTTTAAAAAACTACTGGTTACACAGAGCATCTAAGTCACGCAGGAGCAGATGGCGCCGCAGCATACGAGTACAAGCTTAAATGCTTGGCAGCATTGTCAAATTTAACCGTTCATGAAATCAAGGGTGCCATCGATTTTTGGATGTCCGACAGGGCAGGTGACTGTACCACGCTCTTGCAACATCTAGGAATTGAAGCGGAGAAGATGATAAAATGGTGTGCCCATGTAATTTTGGGAATTGACCATGCTTGCGATAAGGTTTTTCGTAATATAGAGCAAAAGATTGGTGTTCAAAAGTTGCTACACGTATCTGTTGGTGAGAAAGTATTCACATCTCCCAGCACCAGCGTCCATACTTTGGCACAGATAGCAATCGCCAAATTGTTGTCGCCTAGCCACGCTGCACATTCAATATCACTTTATATTGATAAACGTGAAGATGACACGGGTGGTGAGAGAACTTGGGAAGGTGTCAGGTCGTTTCTCGATAAGAAAATACCAGAAATTAGAGCCAAGCAAGAGGAGTGCATGAACGCGGAGAGGGGTCAAGTCCGATTGTATGGTGCTGTACTGAATGAAGTTCTAGATGCAATGGACAGACAGTTGTCCGAGATGAACTTTTTTGCAGGTCAAAGTAGTGACGACGTCAAATTGAAACATGCACCATTGACAAATTTAGGATGCGAATTCGAATTCGCCAAACTTGATAACCGTATAACTTTCAGTGGTGGATCGACGACAGTAAGAACTCATTCAAGGAAGAATGTAGTTTTAACGGATAAATTTCTCATGGATTCGTCGTTTACAGATCTCAATGAAGATGAGAAGTGGAAGAAGTGGAAATGGGCAAGGCGCTCAGAAGAAGTTACCCAGGCGAAAAAGCTTGAACAAGACTTTATTGTTAAGTTAAAAACAAGTCAACAACTTGCGCTTCTGAAGAAGCAAGAAGCGAAGAAGAAGAAAATAGCCAAAGTGCTACTGGTACTTGAGGAGTGTAAGAAGCATGGAGGTCCGGCGACTCCAAATACACTTGACTCTCTTGATAGACTTAATGAATCACAACTGCTCAAGGAAATTGGTTATATACCTTAGATCGACAGTGGCGCCCGATATACGCCAAAAGCGTAGAGTTAAATGTGCAGACGGTATAAAAACATTCACGTTTGAGAAGTTCAGTATAGACGAACTGAAAACATCCATCAGAAATGCTATCAAGCCAGAAGACAATGTTTCTGTTGCTGTCGATATGCTGCTGAAATAAGTTCTTTGAAATTCAAAGGACTCTTGTACAAACAAAGTTGTTGAGATGCTGGTACGCAGATGTTGAAGTGAAAATTAAAGTTGCTTATGGAAATGTATATCTTAATTTTTCCTTTGAAATTATGGTTCTGCTCACATTTCAGTGCAGATTTTATCGCAATATGTATCTGCAGCGGTCCAGTTGACCTGTACAAGTTTAAAAACATGATTATCGATATCAGTGACCCTAACAACAGAAGAAATGACATATTACATGACTTAGTAAGGCATAATTATCAAATTTTAGCTGAAAAAATGTGTAAATTTGGCGGCCATTTTAAATTTTTGCATTTTACCAACCTAAAACATCATCATAGATCAAAAATTTCAACGGATTCGTAATCAGCGTGAAAAATGGCCATAAAAAACACTCCTTTTAATGGGACAACAGAGAAAAAGTCTATGTGTGCCCAACCCTATTATTACTGTGAAGCAGGGTTTTTTATCATGCTAACCATAAAGACCAAATCTCGAAAGAAGCTTGTTATTGACGAGGACTTGAGGTTCTACCGTACTGCTTATGTCCCGTGGTTCAACCGTTTGATGGCAGAGAAGCAGTTTCAGGTCTCTCATTAATCATGCTTTCTTTGGATTTGACATAAACGGCATTGCGTTCTCTGGTGGCTGCTCTGTTCGTATTCTTGCTGCTCGTTTATTGGTGACTCAATAAATTCTATTGCTGCTCTATTGTTCTGGGACATAAGTGTTGATGCCCAGAATATCCATTATTCAAGTGGGGTAGCGGGATAGAAAAGATTAAGAAAGTAGGCTAATTGGAAGTGACATCTTGTGCAAGCCATATGACCGGGAAAATGATGCGCTGAGATAGTTTTCAAAACAAATGACTTTGATAGTTAAACTGCTAAAGTTAAACTGATAGTTAAGCTTTGATAGTTAAACTGATAGTTAAACAAACATTGGAATACTTTTGTTTGAAATAACATTTGAAACTTCTTTTGCTTGATACCATTAAATATAATAGGTTTCCAAAGATAATCAAGCAGGGGGAAGAAGTGCAGAAAATGAAGTTGCCAAAATGGTTGTCGTCATGGTTTCAGCATTCGTGATAGCTTGGCTACCTTACGCATCGTTTGCCATGTACAATGTTGCTAATCCTGAGGCACAGGTGGGATAAATAACGAAGACATCTGATGGCTAGAAAATAAACCAACGTAATATAAAAATTACAGCGAAGAATGAAGAAAAATTATACGAATTTCTTACCAACTATAGCAGTGGTTCTTAAACTGGGGGGCGTGTGAGTCTCACAAGGGGGGCGCAAGAAATTAAAAAACTCTGCATACTGGACTGCATGAATAATGACTAAACATGTCTTCACAACTACGCTGGACAGTGGATTGTTGAAAATGAAACTTTGTGTTACTATTACAACAGTACCAGTGTTTGTAGAGCGTGTTTTAGTCACATCTCGCATTCTTTGTGATGTTTTAGACGTTGCTAAATGTTTCTACGGCACCTTAACTCTCGAAACACAACGGCTTTCTGACACAGCAGCCTCGAGCTCTAATTGTAATAATAATGGCAACGACTGACTGACAAGTGACAGCGACTAGAAGTGCAGCAGTATCCCGAACTCTACAACAGTAGGTTACCATGCGCAAACCTTTTTTTAAAATTGATTTAATTAGGTTTATTTTTAATTAATCAATTCTATTGACATAAAATGAGTGTAAAAACAGAAATTATGACGAAGATTGTCTGAATTTTGACTTTATAGATGTCATAGTAAATGACCAAGTTGTACCGCCATGCGTTATATGGTTTTTAAATCTGATCAACGACGGTTTGAGACCAACTCGTTCGCAGCGTCATCTTGAAAAAACACCTTGACCATCAAAATAAACCTTTAGCTTTTTTCCAATGCAAGAAAGACTCTTTTAAAAAATAAAGATTGCAAGTAGCGAATGCTTTCGCCAATCGTCGTTGGCGGAAGTTGTAGAAGCGTCTTTCGGAATCGCTCACATGTTAGCTCGAGAGAAGAAACCCCACAGACAATTTACAAGAGGAATTCTTGAAGCTAACATGAAATTCTACTGAAAGGGACGACATTGAAGCAATGCCACTTACTGAGTTCTGGGCAAAACATGTACAGATATTTACAGGAGTGTGGGTGCTGTGACTGTATGCACACTTCTTCCATTTTCATCCACTTACTTGTGCGGAAATGTTTTTTCTACTCTCATGAACATAAAGACAAAATTTAGACACAAACTTGGCTGTGAAGCCGATCTGAGATATGCATTTTCCGCTACTAATCCTCGAATTAAACATAAAGTATCCAAAAAACAGTTACATCCTTCGCATTAATCCAACTTACCTGGAAACGAATTGCTGTTTTGCTTAATGTTTTTGATTTTGAAACAAGGTGGGACGCGAATTTTGTTAGAATTGTAAAAGGGAGGCGTGTCTCAAAAAGTTTAAGAACCATTAAACTATAGGCCAGGGATGGCGAACCACTGACCCGCGGGTCACGAAGTGACCCATCACAGATTTTCAGTGACCCACTTGTTTTTTTTAAATAATGAAATTTAAACAAATATTTCAGCAAAGAATAAATGTTTCACTAAATATTTGTAATAAGGCCCCCACCCTATTTTAATCTAGCTTTGTTGAATTTCACTGCATAATACATCAGCAGGAAGCCCTTTGCGCCAAATCAATCAAATCTCTTCAAAAACTTGTAAGTGTTCTAACAAAAATAGTCAACTATATTGCATCTCATGCTCTAAACGCCCGTTTGCAAATTTATTGAACGCGTGTGACAGTAAATTTAATGGCTTACTCATGTACAATAGGGTGGAGTGAATTTCACTTAATGTTTTGGATTTTGATTTAAGGTGTTGTAATGTTGTCTTTGGGCCTAAAAAACAACCCCGAACATAATTTTGGCTCTCCTACCCCTAAATTGACCCTCCTACCTGAGGTCGAAGGTCACGCAAGGTCAAAATTGCTCTATCTCCACTTCTACTGGTGCTAGAAATCTGTTTAATGGCTTAAAAGATTCAGAAGACCCATATTTCTATCTGTTCTAAGAGAACTTTTTCTTCTATTGCTAGTAGAATTTGACTAAACAGCAAAAATATAGTCTTGGGGTATTTTTGCTTATACAACATTATAGTTAACGAACTTCAACAGCCAAAATAGTAAATTTCAGCAATTGGTTGGATTGTTGTTTGAGAATAAGTGTATTGAACATCGAAATATTGTTATCTGCAGCATTGATGAGGAACTGAAGTTTGAACTAAGTATGAAACTAATGTTTTGATGCATTTAAGATGACATTTCAATGGTTGAAAGGCATGAAAATTATTGAGAGAGAGATACATTTTTGTCAAGTCACACTACGTACAATAATAATTATTATTATACACAATCAAAATTTAAATTGAGCATGAACTAACCAGCAACAACGGGAAGGCTGCGAAGGGACCACCGACAGGTCTTCAAGTCAAGCAGCACTTAATGAAAATCCCATTGCTTGAAAATGAAAATCCAGTTGCACTTTTAAACACTCAAAAAATGTCACAAAACATTTTACCTCCCTCATATTTTGGTTCCGGCTATGCCCCTGATAACTATAACGAAAAAACAAGTGGTTATTATGCAATCGTATTCAGCAGTAAAATTGCTTTTTGGTGTTGAAAGAGGACATCAACTTCCAGGATTTAATCTTTTTGCGGATCACACCATCCCAGGCATCTTTCGAACCTAGCCACATGCATGAAGGCTTCTGTTACGAGCTTCACATGACGCTCTACAACTTGATTGTGGCATGGGTGATCAAGTTCAAGCTTGTTTGTTTTGAAATTTTGTATTGCATCATCATTCATGACTTTGGTTGCGGTAGGTTCTGTGAATTTCATCAAAATTTACCATGTTGTGGTAGAACTCGGCGTTGATATTGAACTCCGGTATGATGAATTTTCAAACAGTTACTGTCCTCCCTGCAAAAGAATTTGCCTTTGCACTTTCATCATCTGGGGTCATTTCAACATCTTTGCTTCTGCGTAGCGATAGCACAATATTGACAGCTTGCGATCGAATTGTATCATCATCGTCAGGCGTCAGCCATCTTCGAAAGAAGAATGTTTTTGAGATGAGCTGAGAAGCCATTACGTATAAAAGTTTTTGATGCAATGTCTTTTGCTTGTTTCCAGGGAAATTGGTTGATTCGTTTGAGCATGCGAAAATAGTTGACAACTACTTTATTTATTTAGAGTTAAGCTATTGACATCAAACCAACTTAGGAGGTAGACTTTAAACAAACTCTACCAGAATTCTAAAATTTTGGCTCGGCTTTGTTTGGGAAGTGTAGTATCTCAAAAGACGACATGCAAGTGTCAACCATCTTGCATGTGACAAGCCACCTACTTCAAACTGTGCTAAGTCATTCTCAAGTTTTCCAGATATGACAGCCAAACAAATTTGGTATGCATAAAATTGATCGGACTTCAAACTTTCCATAACTTCTTTTGGCGTTTGAGGAAATTCAATAGAAGATAATGGCTTAAACTTAACCCCATGCCAATCAGACATTAAACCATTTAGCTCTTTGCCAATTGGGCCTGAAAACGAGTCAGAGTTTAAAGAGACTCTGCATCCAATTAGTGCTTAAAGACATGCCTGAGAGGTAGTTCGTTGGTATGCAGGACACAGATGACCTACTGCGAAGGTCTTTGCACCAACTCTTCTAATGTGGCAATGCTGCAATGGTGTTTACCTGTCATAATTGCGGTTCCATCTGAGTCTATAATTCACAAATTGTTCTGCAGGTCGGTATTTTCCTGTGCTTTGTGATTCTCAAACAACAATCCAACCAATTGCTGAAATTTACTATTTTGGCTGTTGTATAAGCAAAAATACCACAAAAACTATATTTCTGCTGTTTAGTCAAATTCTACTAGCAATAGAAGAAAAAGTTCTCTTAGAACAGATAGAAATATGGGTCTTCTGAATCTTTTAAGCCATTAAACAGATTTCTAGCACCAGTAGAAGTGGAGATAGAGCAATTTTGACCTTTGACCTCAGGTAGGAGGGTCAATTTAGGGGTAGGAGAACCAAAATTATGTTCGGGGTTGTTTTTTAGGCCCAAAGACAACATTACAACACCTTAAATCAAAATCCAAAACATTACGTGAAATTCACTCCACCCTAATGTACAACAGTGTAAGCTAGGTGGTTAAGTTGTGGTAATGTTTTACAGCGATTTGTTGAATTGTTGGAAGAAGTAGCCTACAACTTTTTTTAGCTGAAAAAAATCAAAAATATCCAGTTAAGCGAAAGTACGTGGTTGAATGATTTACATTTTTTCGCTGATTTTACAACGCATTACAATAAGTTAAATACTAAATTGCAAGGCTGTGGAAATATTGTATTATCCATGTTTGGGCACATTAAAGCATTTGAGAAGAAACTCGCTATTTTTTCTGTAGACCTTGAACAAGGTCAGCTGAAATATTTTCCTCAGTTGTTGAAGCACTTTACCAGCACCAATTTAACTTATGAACAAAAGCAAATTGCACTCAACAAGTATGTTTTACTGACGAAAGAGGCCAAAAATGTAATGTCAGAAAGGTTTACCCAGTTCCGAAAGCTAGATACTACATTGCAATTCATTCTTTTCCCGCATGCAATTCAATTTGAAAATCTTGAATTATCAAACTTCGAATGGCTTCGTCTTTACAACTTGGAAATGGAAATGATAGACTTTCAAGAAAGTGCAGTTTGGAAAACAAAATTTGTAGACTTAAATCATCTCCTACAAAAAATTGAAATTAAAACGGATATAGATGGTTGTGACTTTCCTGCTGTTGCTGAAAATATAATTCTTACAGAGTGGAACTCCCTGCCGAATTCGTTTAAAACTATGAAAAGATTTGCGGTAGCTCTGTTAAGGTTGTTTGGTTCTTCATATTCGTGCGAATCTTTATTTTTGCACATGAATTTTATATAATCAAGCACACGGAATCGTCTCAGCTCAGATATGAGTGTTGCATGTGTGAAGCTAAAAACTACGGATTACCAACCAAGGATAATGAGACTTGCAGAGAAGATGCAGCAGCAAGTTTCGCATTAACATGTAGTTTCGCATTAACATGTAATTAAATGTATGACCCACTTTTGCTTTTTCAAGGATTAAGTTCTCTTTTGTGACCCATGCACTAAAGAAGGTTCGCCATCCCTGCTATAGGCTAACCTCAAGTAAATCATACAAGCTACAAATGTGCCACCAAACGTATTTAAAACTATGTAACTACCTAAATTACACTTGTAACAACGAACGCCGTGCGTGTAGCCTACTTTACCAACGTTTTTGTCGCGAGGTATAATAACGAAAAAGTGGGCAATGCGAGGGTATACGGTCGTTTGGACGAAAGACATTTGGTCGACAGGACGTTTGGTCGACAAGACATTTGGTCGACAGGACGTTAGGTCGACAGAACGATTCATTTTAGGGTTAGGTTAGGGTAAAGGTTAGTTAACTAACCCTAAAATGAATCGTTCTGTCGACCTAACGTCCTGTCGACCAAATGACCAGGTACCAATGCGAGGACTGCATTTAAATAGGCAATTTTTGAAACAAATGCTATTAAACGTAACAGTTATCTTTTCTGTTAGGTCAGTTAAAAAAAAAAACATTAAAAAAAATCCACAACATTTTTAAGCTCAGTCTAGTTTCTTCATGAAATCGATGCGAGACGCGCATTTGCAAACAACTGCCTCAAGCTCGGCGTAATTACACGATTTTTTTGACTAAACTCTTCCATTGTTATTCCATAAATAGGCAAAACAAAAAGCTGCAAACTAACTTCGATTGGCCTGTGCGGATGAAATTTTTGCAAAATATAAAAGCGTGAATCGTTGTTTCAAAGGTTGAAAAATACTGATCATAGTGATTCAGTCAAGAAGGCTAGCAGTAGGACAGAGACTAAAAAATAAGATTACTGACTCCACGTTTGGTGCTTCAGTATTTGACGAATGTGAATTTTGTTTTAAGATTGATTATGCCCTTGGTGCTCTCCCAGCATTCTTCGCGAAAACTGCTACACTGTATAATCCACTTATTTACATTGGTTTGAATCGCCAGGTAATGTAAAGATTATTGTTTTGCAACAGATTCTTTGATTGAATCAAATCCATATTAACAATACACTTGCATGTGCAATAGGCTATGCATTCATGAATAAAATTGAGAGTTGAAACTGCTACACTAATTTCACTTGCAATGCACTTTTGGTATAAACTAGCTATCAGCTTTTACCAAACACTTTGCCTGAGTTAGATTTTCAACAGCCCATACCAAACAGGTTTTATAAATACATTTCATTAAGTTAGTGAATGTGGTGCTGAGAAACAGATCGCCAGACCATTTCAACCACCTAACGGAGTGGAAAGTTTGCATGTCTTAAATGATAAAACCAAATATTGGCTGCTCTCTAGTTGCCTTCAAGTGTAGTCTGGGAACATTGTAAACCTGGGGTGGTAAAAGGATAAACCCTTGGTCTCAGAAGCTCATACGACGACAATTTAAGTTAAACTAGTATTCTGAACTATAATATAAAAATAATATATAACTACATTGGATGCTGGAATTTATAGTGATTAAAACCATACAGTTAATAATATCTTACTTCTAGTTTCGTGACAGCGTTATTAGGATGTTCTTCGGCGGAAAGAACCCATGGGTGGAAGAGGCTGCGTCCAGTTCAATGATGAGCTCTCAAGTAAGCTCACAAGTGACCACCATGAGCACAAATAAGGTTGCCCCTGCTTAATCTTGTAAGGATCCAATGGAACAGCAACACACTCTCATAAAAGATGGAAATTGAATGAAACAGATAAACCATGTACAGTTGTACACTGTACAGTATTTTTAGTACGCTATGGATAATCCCATCTACAAACAGAAAATACAGTATGAATAAAATTGTCCTGGATTTAACAAAAGAAAAAAAATTGAAATACTATGCTCAAATTCAAACATGTTACTGACACTTAGCAAACAGAGCAACAATACATCACTAATTTGAGCTAAAAAAAGATAAGTTCAAAGAAGTTATAAAGCAAAAGAACCTTATGATCAATGGCGAATGCATCATTGAGGGATAATTTTGCTTTCCCTTTAAGCTTAAAGTGCTTGAAATCTATAAACGTTTCATTTACTTTTGTTATTATTACTTTTTTGCATACTATATTTTATCATTTGCTGTGTCAATGTTGCTTAGTTACATTGTTTTACTCTAAAAAGATTACAGAGAGAGTATTTTATGTGGTAATAATCGAGAAATCGTCTGTAATAAGAAAACAGTTTAGTTGTTTTTATTTCTGACCATCGCAACGAAAACAGTACAAGTCAGCACATCAAAGGGCACACTGATATCAAGCTTCTTTGTCAACAAAAAAGAAGCACAATTTTATTCTTGGCATGTCAACTGTCAACACTTTACTTGTCGTTGTTTGTACTTAAAATTGCAATATAGTGCTGTAAGAAAGTGGTGCAAGGAAGAAACAAAATGTAGTTTCAACCAAAACAGCTCTTAAGGGGATCAATGAGGTTTGATCCCTAAATAGTTTTATTAACCAATTATACAGTAGAGCCTACTAGCATTTCAGACTTTTTAATGAATAAAAAAAGTTTTGTTTTATTTCATGCATAATCAACTCTTCCATCTTGGTTTAATTTTGAAATCAAAACAATTTTGTTTTGGTTTGTGCTTGATACAAAAGCGATGCAATGTAATATTTCTTAAAGTGTGTCTCTTTTCACCATGTTCTGCAACAGTTTATTGTCAGGTTTTGAGTGCGGACAGAGCTATTTTAAAAAGTAAGTTTAAGTTTGCAAGCCAATGATACTGTAGTTGGCTCATATCAAAATACCCATTACCCAGTTCCACTTTGGAGTAGGCTAGCCTACTGGTAGTTTAATCAGTAGCCTATTCAGTATTACATACTTTCATCAGACAAGAATATTTTGGTAGGCTACATATTTGAGCCAAAAAAATACACAAATATAAAAGATAAACAGTAGTTAGGTTAATATACAAACAGCATCAACGTAAAAGTAGCCGGAAGACAAATCCCAGCATAGTCTCATCACAGATAGATTTACTCTATCACCATGAAAGCTCATTGACCTTGAATTTCTTTAAGGATAGCAAAACCTAATTTAGCCTATTCAGAAATTGATTACAGGAGTTAATACAGTAGTACACAGCACTACATGTCAGCAATAGCTTCAGATTCAACATCAGCTCTGTGAACACATAAAGTTTTATGACATTACAGGACTTTTTCAACTGCTAAACAACAGCAAAGAAAAACAACACATTTTAACCACTTAACACTTTTCTATGTCGCTTATTCTACTGCTTACCGCTTTACTTCGTATAATATCGTGTTAAACAGTTTACCACCAAGTATTTATATTATATACAATTTTATACAAACCGAGAAATGCTTTTTGTATCCTATTGAAAGAGAAAGAAACTTAACGATCTTTCTTCAGGACTAATAGTAATACAGCACTTGCGTTTCAATAAAGATTTGCTTGTGGCCGATGTAGTTTTTATTGTTTTCCAACAATAATGTTCAGCTGATTGTTCACATTATTGTACGTTCAAAATGATTTGAAATAAATGTGACATGGAAAATTGAACACCGTTTTGTATGTCAATTGATTTTAAAAAGTAATAAAAAATTGTCTGTGTTTCAGGTCAATAACCAGAACTGATACAATTTGTTGCTACGTTTTGCTGGTTTGAAGACAGGCCTCAGGCTTGCATAAATCTATGTTTGAGTATTGAGTTAGCGGTTTCAGAGTACTGTATTTGGACAAAATTATGCCTTACAAGTTCAGTTTTCAGTATACAAAAAAGCACAGGAAAATCCGAAGCTGTTATACAAGTCCCTCCCCCCCTTGGTAACTCATGACAAAAACAGGACTCAACCAAACATATAGAGTGAAACTACTTTACCTTTGCTTTACTGTTCACACACTTCAATCCACATGTTTTGGTCAATTCCTCTTTGTCATGAGTTGCCAAGGGGGGGGGGGGGGGTGACTTGTATACCAGCTCCGAAAATCCTTGTATACAAATTTACAAGTAAATTGGTGCATAATACAGATCATCATTATCAACCGATTTTGATTATATATATAGATATGAATTAATCCTCATGTTCAGAGCCTTTCTGTCTGTGGAGGGCAAAGTCTTCGTCTTCACACCTCACGATCCATTAGATTGGTCACGCTTAACAAGTTCTTTCAAAGGATGTTTTGGTCTACTATATATATATATAAAGGCTTCAGATAGTAATAACTATATTTGATTTAATTCGCTCTGCTTTGCCTTTTTGCTTGGCATTGAGCACTTTTTGTAGTATTAATAGTTTTCATTGCTTTAATTATATATATATATATAATTGAAGCAGAGAACTACACTGATTGAGATAATGTTTTTTTTTTAATTAAGCATGCATATTTAGGTTTCAGGTTACGTATATAGTTTTATGTTAAGGTAATCAATGACCATACATTTTTCAAGAACACAACTAAAGAGAAAAATTAAAACAACTAATCAAATAAACAGCAATATGGTAAAATGCAAATACTTTCAATCTCTGAATTACCACTGTATTCTTATTAGCTCAGAATTTGTCTGCATTAACATCAATCGATAGTAAAGAAATTATGTCAGTTAACATTAAACACTAAGTTATTTATATATTTTACTCTGAGCAAGTTTCTAATCAACATTGCCACTCAATGCTGTTTATGTTGCGCACACAACTGCCAGCCATGCAAACAATATCATGAAAATCATGACAGATGTGTTTACTTGAAATACAGATCGAAAATCTAACTAGGTTTGAAAATGCTTTGAAAAATAAAAACAATGTTTCTATAAACGAACCGCGACAAAATTTTGGTAGGCTACAATCTTGGCTCAATCAAAATGACGTAAGCTTAGATTTAATCATTTTTTGGTTTTTATATCATCAATTTCAATTTGAAGCACAACAGCTTCTTGCTCAATTTGTTGCAAAAGTCGTCTTTTTTCAATGATTCGATTGCGTAATCGTAGCTTCTGTGCATTTGAACGCTTTTTTGTCATGTCTATGGATAAGTTTAGACTTTCTAAGGCTTGGTTTTCTGTCTTAACCAATTCTGCTTTACGGTCCAATATACTGACCAATTTTTGCTTTTCCTTGTCCAACTTGCAAATATCTTCACATAATTTCATTGAAAAAATAGTATTATCACCTTTTAAGTATGACAATATTTCCTCCGTTTCATTATAATAATCTGCAATGCGCTTTTTAGTTTGAATAATTTCTTTAGATTTACCAAAGTTCAGCTCAGATAAACGAACATTCTCTATATGTTGTTGCATCCTATGACGCAAAGACTCACAATCAACTACATTGTGAGCATTTACCAACTGTAACTCATGCTTTAGTTTGCTCTCTTCTGCTAATAGTGTCAAAATTTCATCCCTGATTGTAGATATCTTTGTTCGCATACTTGCAGCACCTTCCATTGCAAGATATGTCCTTCTCTTAATGCTCTTCTGTTGCATTTGAATTTGGTGAAAATTGTCCTTGAGAGCATAAAATTGTTGTTTTTTCTTTTCTAGTAAGTTTGAGCGACTGTCAAGCTCATCGACTTGTTTTTGCTGTTGGTTTGCCACCTCGTTTACAAATACACACAAATTTGGCATTTTATTTTCATCAGATTCCAAAGTTTTAGGCGTCGGAGATAATGTATGCAAGTTATCAGTCGAGATTGAAGTGAAAGGCATTGGTAAAATATGGCGATTATTTTCTTCTGTGCAAGCATCTTTTGAATCTGTCTGGGGAAGATTAAAGGCTGCTAAAGTACAGTTGTTTGGCAACACACGTTTCAGTTTTGGAGGGCTTTCCATGTCGACTGTTACTTCAAAGAACTTCAATCGTTATTGGCTAACATAAATATAAAAAACAAGATTACATAAAATATTATAACCAGCTAGGCTAAATATACTACTACAACTAAACTCTTACAAAACTGAACACTTTTTCGCATATATACATAGTTTATTGTCCAAGTTAACTCCTTTGTTTATAAAGTTCCCAAAGTTGGAATCAATTATGCTTTTTACTTTACAAAGTTCAGGGTATCCTAATCATAGGGCTACCATACGTCCTCTTTTAAGAGGATTTGTCCTCTTTTTTCAAGAAAAATGAACTGTCCTCCGAGCACACTAAAAAATGCTTAAATGTCTTCTTTTTTGACTGTTTGGGTTTTCTTGCTTATATTTTCAACAGGATTACCGGTATATTGCTTGATGACGTTTCAGCGACGGCTTGTAGGCTATTAGTTTTCTAAACATTTTACATAGGCTACCAATGTAACATGCTGATTTACACCTTCTACAAGAAATTGGCCCCTTTTATGGAACTGTTGTTGAACGTTCATTGCCTGGTTCACTGTAAGATACCGTATTAAACGACATTTTAAAGGCCATGCTCACACTTTCACAAAAATTATTCCAAAAATTAGGTATTTTTTCACTTTTTACTGACTCTTAACAATATAAAATCATTTGTTGTCTTAAAGAAGCACTAAAAATGAGAAAAAATAAGTTAAATGTTCAGTCAATCTGTTTTCTTGCTTTTTTTGGTAACTTTTGCTGCGTAGGCCTATACTGTAATGATCTAGGCCTAAATAAAAATGATGTTAACAATTTTTCAAGCGTAAAACTCTACTTGCTGGCGAAACATGTCCTCTTTTTAGGCGATGAAAATATGGTAGGCCGACCTAATCACAAACCACAAATGAATGTAATTGAGTACTTGAGTAGGGTATGCAGACTGAGTAGGGTATGCAGACTGAGTGACTGACAGAGTGACAGTCTTGATTGACTTACGTTACAGACATCAATTTGGCGTTTCAGAAGTAGTGTTGCCAATTCACATTTGAACCTTTCTTGGTGAAAATAAAAAAATAAAACATTTAGCATAACAATTATTCTATTGATTCTATTTGAATAAGAATATACTGAAGAAGCCGCACGTGTGGCGAAAGCTTTATCAATAAAACAGATTTTTCTGGCTTAGTGTGATATAATCTACTTTTGTTTTAAATATTTTATCACACTATCGCACCTTTATAGGATAATCAGTTAAATCATAAGATTTTATGAAAAGTGTTATAACAAAGTTTTGTTTTGAAATAACAAATTGTGTTTGCGGTTGATTCTTTTTCTAATTTTAGAGTAAATTAATATTTCATTGGCGTGAACATGTGCAAAACGACAAATTATGCACACGAATTTGGCACCAACAAAAGTAAAAGATGGCAAAACCAAAGTTTTGAAAACGGTATGCATCGATAAAACCGTGTTCAAATGTCAATATCTTTAATTTTCACAACCACCAAGCTTCTTGTAAGCAGTAGGCTACTGCGTGAGCATCATGTCTGCGCCGCGAAAAACCACCTCTACGTCTACAGTAGCATTAATCCAGCACTGCACAGCATTTTGCAGTAATTTCGAAGGCTGAAAGAAAAAAAAAAATAGCGCAAAATCACATTTTTTTCCACGTAGGGGGCCCTTCAAAAGTCGGGGAGCCCGGGGCACCTGCACCCAGTGGCGCCGAGAGGGGGGGGAAGTCGGGCCAGTTTCCCCCCTAGCAAAACATTGTAAAGGAAAAACGAGTAGTTTTTTGTTTTTGCACTTTTGAGGGGGGCCCATTTTTAGTACTAAAGTAAAAATGTACCAACTAAAAAATCAACAAATTCTTAAATGAAGTGCGTAGTTCCAAGTATTTCTCAATCATTGTAAATGTCACTCTCGATGCTTCTCATCAAGAACAAATCATTTTCGTGTTAAGGTAGGCGATGTTGAACAGCTTCAAGACGTAAAATCTGAAGCTGAAATGATTTCTGTATCACTGAACGGTTTCGATTGTATTGATAGTTTCAATTTGAAAAGTGGCGCTATTTTAGCTAAGCAGGAACTATTTTGCTTGACAACTGAACCATAACTTCAAAATCTGCGTTGGCCATGCATAGGATGTTGTATCCAACATAAGTTATCTGGGAAAGTTAAAGGTATCAGTCCAAGCACGATTAAAGAAAGTAAATCCTGTATATTTTTTGTTTATGGATCATCATCATCATCAGTCATTATCTCCTCATGCATCAGATTGCGCATCAACATGAGTTATTTGCTTCCAAGAGTGGCGATTTGAGCCAGCTCGCCCAGTGTCGCCAAGTTCAAGTTGAGTCCGGTCCATGATTGGATGTTGTCTTGCCATCGTTTTGGTTGTCTGCCGCGTTTTCTTTTTCCTTCTACTTTTCCTTCTGTGCAAACTTTGCTGATTCCGAATTGTGATCTTTTAATGTGGCCGAACAGTTTTAAAACTTTTGATTTTATTAACTTATTGCTGCAACTGGATGTAATTTTGTCATAGATAAAAGATCTTTTGTTTTCGTGTGGTCAAGTAGCCTTTGTTAGTCATGCTTCTCATGATGTGATTTGGAAGGTATAGTGAGTTTTTTCTTTATTTGAGTTTTTTGTTTATGGATGTTGTTGCTTAAATCTGGTTGGAATTCAAAATGTTGCCTACAGACAGCGTTGTTCAAATGTCTTATCCTTTTTGGAGTAATTGATTATCTGTAAGCTTGTGGCATCTTTAAAGTTATAGCCCAGTCAAAGGAAAATTTCTGAAAAATCTAAAGAAAGCTGTCCTATCATCTCGCAAAGAAAATTGACTTCGAGAAAGTAATCAAGGCGTGGTGCAGTCAAACCCAATGCTTTACATTACCCTTTTGCAATTGGAGCTCTAAAGACGTTTCTTAAATGCATCAAGTTAAAACCAACAAGAGCTTGATCGGAAGCTGAGTCAATGCTAAAGTAGCCTACAACTAGCAGTTTTAAATTTGTGACTGCTTTGCATTATGTGGATTACGGTCCTAAACAAGATTCACTGATGAATTTAATGAAATTAAAGGAAGATGTAATCTAAGTAAGAGAAAGCTGAGAAGAGTAGGCTACTACTCGCAAGCTAAAGTTGCAGTGGCAATTATAAATTTAAAAGAAAATGACTTTTTTTCCCTGAGGACAGAACGCTTTTATTACTCCACCTAACTAGCTGAATCATTCGAAGGAAATGTATTCTACCCTACATTGCAAAAGATTCGATAGTTGTTGGAATTGACAAATGTATCAACAAACTCAAACATATCGTCGATGAGTTTGAAGTTCCATGAAAATTTCATCATATGTCTGTTGTGCACTGTGCAGTTGTGGGCATGTGAGACAAATTTAAACCATTTGTAGGCTACAACAATGACATTTTTCAAGACATTTTGGATGAGTTGGTACTTTTGACAGAAAGCCACACAGCAAACTTCAGCTGCAAACCAAAACGAACCACCCCATAATCTCTACACAAGGAATCATTGATTGCAACTTTTGAAAGGTTTTTCCAAATAGTTTTGTTATGATTTTTTTTGTGTTCCGGTAGCTACCTCCAACGGTTGTGCTTTGAGAACGTGGTTTTAGCAATTACTGAAATTTGTAAAGAAATGTTTGCGCTCCAGTAGGCCTATGACTAGTAGGCCTATGACTCAAAACCGATTGAAAAGCCTAACTAGACATGTTGTGCATCAATTCAGACGTCGCAAAATTTTATCATTTGATGCTGTGATCCGTAACTTTGCGTTGCAAAAAGTCCAGAAAGGGTTGAATTAAATCAGGGATGTCCAAAGTCCGGCCCGCGAGCCAACTCCGGCCCACGAGACGTTTTTGTATGGCCCGCGCCTGTTGTTGTAGGCTACAATGTGTTATTTTTGGCCTGCAGACACAAAAAAAAATCATATAAATTCAACTTGCAGTTTTCAGAAAAATTATTGTGGCTGTTGGCCCGCGAACACTTTGTTGTGTGCGACGCGAACACAACAGGTGCGGTAGTTAATTGCGCCGGTGACGTCACGATTTTCCTAATCCACCCGGCAGGACTGAGCAACTGTTAAAGCACGCCAACTTGAAGAAATCACTCGGTTTCCAATGACTGCTTCGCAGCAATGAAGTTTATACGGTTTTTCTGTCAAGAAATAACACAACATAAGACACTAGTCACAATTCAGCAAGCACAACAATCGAACTGATAAACGTAGCCTACCAAATTTGTTGACAAACAGTTCTCAATCCACTGTACGGTACACAAGTTCCACAGGTTGGCCAATGACGCACTGAATAAATAAATTCGCGATGTTACCTTACACAATTATTACGTAGGCTACCGTACCGTACAACCATAACGCTAGGTCAATAATCATTAAAAAACAAAGAAACGTGGCAATTCACTTGGCCTAGTTAAGATCGGTTTACGAGAATTAATTTCCATTAGGCTGACAAATTATTGGTCAATAATTCAGTAGTGAACATGAATCCACAATTCACGACACAAATCAATTGATCATACAATTCAGAATAACAAACATACCGGTAGTATGACCGGATCAGTAATGCCAAATGATGCACTTGTACGCGAAGGATTCTATAGTGATTGACTCTGCAATATTTAAGTTTGAAGTATTAGCCTAACAACAATTTACGCACATCAGAGATACGTTACGACTGTTTACGGTAGACAGTCAACATTCAGTTATACAAAACATTATTACATCACAAGTACGCTCACCAGTAAGTTGAACTTTGAGAGATAGCAAGCTGCAAATATGGAATTCAGCCTACACGCAAATAAGTATTACCATAGCAGTTATCAAACTTAAGTTCTGTAGAAATACATAACAGAGAAGCAGCTAACAAAGCATAAACATCAATCAATCAACTTTCAGTCACAAACTACAGTAACTAACAAGTTCGGCTAGCTGGCAAACTAGCAGCAAAAACGAAAACGTCTCGAAAGTTCCATAGACAATCTCGTGGTGAGTGTTGCCATTTGCAAATCCGCGATAACAATGAAGGGGAAACGACGCTAGGTGGCGAATACACAAATCAACGGGAGTAATGCAGTAAAACGAAAGGCAGGCTTTTCTAAGACCTGTTGAAAATCTAACACTCCCGGGCCAAACTGGGTCATTCTTTTCATGAATAAAAGTTTTTCAACAGTCTATTGTCATGTAACAGTTCAGTCTTTAGTCTCTTCCTCATCGCTCTGATCTTCCAGCAAAATCTCAACGGTGTCTATTGGTGTCTCATCTTCATCTGGATCATCTTCTTCCCTTTGGACAATTACACAAAGCTTGGATATTGGTCTCTTCAGAGATCCGGTTGCAGTCTTCACTTCTACGGAACGAACAACGCCGTGACGATCAGGAAATGTTTCAATTACTCTGCCTAGTGGCCATCGTTGTCTGGGAGCAGAGTCATCAATCAAAAGGACGATGTCTCCTCTTCGGATATTCTCCTTTCTGTGAAGCCATTTTGCTCTTGACATCACAGATCGTGGGTATTCCTTAACCCACTGCTTCCAAAAGGTGTCTGCCAGAAACTGCACATGGCGGTATCGATCACGTGGTCGGTAGCCATCTCTGTCGCAGCTTAACATTGGCGGTAAATTCGCTGAAGAATTCAACTTCAACAAGTGGTTAGGTGTAAGAGGTAAGTCGCCATCAACTTCCAGCTTCACATCGGTGAGTGGTCTTGAATTGACGATGTCTTCCACTTCAAGAAGTAACGTGTGCAATGTGTCATCATCGAGTGGTTGTTTTGGTAAGATGTTCATAAGAATTTGACGTACTGTGCGAATCATTCTCTCCCAGGCTCCACCCATATGGCTGGCTGTTGGGGGGTTGAATGACCATTCTACACCTTGTTGTCGAAGGCTCTGGTGGATCTGGTTCTGATTCCACTCATCGATGGCTTGCTTCAAGATTCTTTCACAACCCACAAAGTTGGTTCCATTGTCAGAGAAGATTTTCTTGATGGGGCCTCTGCGAGCTATGAAGCGCCGCAAGGCATTTATGAATGCGCCAGTTGTCAGGTCTGGTGCCACCTCCAAGTGAATGGCTCTAGTTGTGAGACATGTGAAAAGGCAGCCGTATCTCTTAATGTCACTTCGTCTGTTTCGGACATTTAGCGGCCCAAAAAAGTCAACGCCAGTCTGTGAGAATGGTGGCTGTGACATTTGTAACCTTGCTTCTGGCAGTTCTGCCATGAGCTGTTGTCTAGGTTTTGCGGTCCTTCGTCGGCAAGGCAGGCATCTTGCAAGTACCCTTTTAACCGCAACTTTGGCATTAACTATCCAGTATTTTCGGTTAATATTGTTCAGTGTATGGCTTTCACCCATGTGCTTCGATTCGTTAGTATGACAATGTTCAATTATCAAGTCCGTTAAGTGGCGCTCTGGAGCTATGATAGCAGGATGTCGCGTTTCGAACGGTAAGTCGGCTCTGTCGATTCTTCCGCCAACACGTAGGACATCTTTCATTAGGACAGGGCTGAGTTTTTCGAGTGGGATCCTCTTAGCTTTGGGCATGTTTGGATGTTCTCCTTTGGATAGAGATTTGATCCAGGCAGGAAAACTCTGACGCTGCTCGTATTTGATTAACTCGATTTCTGCCTCATCAAGTTCTGGCACACTGATTGGTCCTTTCAGTGTAATCTGGGTTTCGTTCTTCATGCGCATCAGTAAGTATGATTTGAATCTTAGGAACCAGGCTACTGATAGTTTCAGTCGGCGCAGAGATGAGAAGTAGGAGATTAACCTGTTGGTTCCTTGGCTTTCAGTCGTAGAAGCAGTAAAGGTTTCGATTTTCCTCTTTGGTTTGTAAGCAGCAAAGATATCTTCAGATTGTGGTTGCTGAGCGGTTTGGTTGGGCCATTCTTCTGGGGGTTTCCTCAGAAAATCTGGGCCATTGAGCCACATCCCAGAATGCATCAAGGCTTTGGCCGTCATGCCCCTTGATGCTTGGTCAGCAGGGTTCTGCTTCGTGTCACGGACAAGAAAATTTGAAATGTCGGATTCAGCATCGAAATTATCTAAGCCTGTCTCCTTTGGTCGAGTACCTCTAAGCAACCAGCCTAAGGGCGTCCTGACTGCATCAGGTCCTTGCTTCGGGTTAGGTGCAAAGCGGCTTTCAATGCATCGGTGGGAGACAGCATGATCATTTCCGATCAACAGTGTAACTGTACCATGGTCCAGTTGCTTCAAGTCAATGCCTTGGAGGTGCTTGTGCGTTTGCAGATACTCCGGAGAAGGCGCTGGAGTTGGCTTGGTAGGTATCTTGTCAACGACGATCACATCTGTCAGTTCTTGCACTTCGCCGCCAACTACTGGTAGAACTTTCAACGCTACAGTTGAAGAACTGAAGGAATATGGTCCACTCGAAGACAGTGTTTGCACCTGGAAGTCACCACATGGCTCAGGTTTCAGTTCAAGCATCTCTACAAGTTTTTGTTCACAAAAGGTGCGGTTTGAACCAGAATCTAGGAGAGCATAAGTATGTATTACCTTTCCTTCTCCTGTCACACGTACGGGAACGATGTCCAAGTAAGTTGCCGAGTTGCTGGTTCTGGAATGGAAGGTTTCTACAACTTCATTTGTGTTCCTTTCTAATGGTCTTCTTCCGGGATCATCTGGCTGGCTATCATTTCTTCTATTAGCAATGGGGTTGGGGTGTCGTCTCTGGATTTGTTCTCCAGTTGTGACCAAGTACCGATGTAACAGAGAATGATGTGATGAGCTTCCGCATTCAGTGCATTTACCTCGGCTTCTGCAGTCGGCACGTATGTGATCTGGTCCAAGACAGTTTAAGCACAGTTTGTTCTTCCTTACAAATTGCTCCCGTTCAGTGACGGATTTGGCTTTGAACTCTTTGCAGTGTTGCAAATAATGTGTATTATCGCACAGGATACATTGTATGAGTCGCTTGTTGCCAATTTGGAGCTGTCCGGATCGTTCAGTAGGTTTTGTCACTACGTTAAACAGTGAAGCCTTTTGTTTCCCTTTGGTGTCAGGCTTGTTAAGTTTGTCGACATTTGATGAAAAGAGTTTCACGCCATAGATTGAATTGGCAATCCTAGATTCGTTCGTTATGAAGTCAGCAAAATGTTGGAATCCAGCCACTTTTCCAGTGTCATCATTGATTTTCAGAGCTTCAATTACCCACTTTTCTTTCAGAGACGCTGGCAGCTTATTTGCAAGGCAGGTGATAAACTGCACGGTATCCAAGTTCGAAGCTTCGGTGTTTGAGCTCAATGATGAACAACATCTTTTCAACAGGACGGACAACTTCTCCAATTGTTCGGGTTCGTGGTGAGAAATTCTGGTAACAGCTCTCAAGCGTTCCTCGCAAGCATGCGCAATAACGTGTGGTTGGCCATACCTCCGTTTCAATTCTTCCCACGCTTCATCATAGCAGTTGTGACCTTCGCTGCTATCGGCAAGGTGCCTTATTTGTTCACAGACTGCATCACAGCAGTGCTGCATGAGGTAAGACATCTTCCTGTCGGGTGTCAACCAATCAGAAATATGGGACTTAAAACGGTGCCAGAAAGCCCAGAAATCGAGTGGGTCACCAAAGAATTTCTTAACATCTGGTTTAGGTAGAAGTCGTTCTGAAAGATCAGGTTGTCGGCTAGTATAATAACAAGGGTAATTTACCTTTTGGTCTGGCATTCCTGCAGATGTTGCAGTTGGTTCTTGTTTGTGCCGCTCATCACCGTGACGCAGAGGTTCCAGGTGTGTGTCTTTGTGAGTGAAGGTTTGCTGTGGCAATCGTACGGGTGTCATTGATCCAATATTGATAACCGAAGAAGAATCATCTTGCCAGAGTGCGGCTTCAGTTTCAGCAGCTTTAATTTGACGCAGGTCTTCAGCTTCGGCTCTCTCACGTTCAAAGCGAGCTTTCTCTTGTTCCATGCGAACTAGTTCTTCTTCCTCTCGTCGCCTGGCATCATTCTGTTCTTTTGTCAAACGAGCTAGTTCCAATTTGGCATGTGCTTCACGTTGACGCAAACTATACATTGTACTCGATGACCGAATGCTTCCGGATTTGGAGCGATGGGAATGAGTACGCAAGGACGAGTGATGTGAGCGTAGTGGAGGAGTTTTAGTGTCTGTCCTCTCGCATTCCGAGAACCACTGTTTGACTCTATCAGCAAATTCTTCTTTACCTTGAATGTAATCTCGTTTAGTTGAAAGGCCTCCTGGAATTTGTTCATTCTCAGGGACATCGACACAAAGCGCCATTAAAGAGGCATAATTTTTGTCAATTTCTAACAGGATAGTCTGCACTTCTGTGAGGTTTTCACGTTTGCTCATCAGTTGTTCACCACGCTTGTAGCTGTCTCTCAAAGTATCAGCTGCTTGTTGAATAGCTTCGGCTTTGGAATCCATAGCTGTGTATGCAAATCCGCTTCGTAACAGCATAAGCTAACTTCAGCAAATGAGAGATGTCACGTAACACTGATGGGAACTAGGTAAGTAAACGCAAATTTGATCGTCAGGTTGGTGAAGATCAGCAGTTCGGTTCGATTGACGAAATCAGCTTCAGTTCAAAGATGGTCAAGCTTTGATGCCAAATTTGAAAAACGATGTTGTGTGCGACGCGAACACAACAGGTGCGGTAGTTAATTGCGCCGGTGACGTCACGATTTTCCTAATCCACCCGGCAGGACTGAGCAACTGTTAAAGCACGCCAACTTGAAGAAATCACTCGGTTTCCAATGACTGCTTCGCAGCAATGAAGTTTATACGGTTTTTCTGTCAAGAAATAACACAACATAAGACACTAGTCACAATTCAGCAAGCACAACAATCGAACTGATAAACGTACCAAATTTGTTGACAAACAGTTCTCAATCCACTGTACGGTACACAAGTTCCACAGGTTGGCCAATGACGCACTGAATAAATAAATTCGCGATGTTACCTTACACAATTATTACGTAGGCTACCGTACCGTACAACCATAACGCTAGGTCAATAATCATTAAAAAACAAAGAAACGTGGCAATTCACTTGGCCTAGTTAAGATCGGTTTACGAGAATTAATTTCCATTAGGCTGACAAATTATTGGTCAATAATTCAGTAGTGAACATGAATCCACAATTCACGACACAAATCAATTGATCATACAATTCAGAATAACAAACATACCGGTAGTATGACCGGATCAGTAATGCCAAATGATGCACTTGTACGCGAAGGATTCTATAGTGATTGACTCTGCAATATTTAAGTTTGAAGTATTAGCCTAACAACAATTTACGCACATCAGAGATACGTTACGACTGTTTACGGTAGACAGTCAACATTCAGTTATACAAAACATTATTACATCACAAGTACGCTCACCAGTAAGTTGAACTTTGAGAGATAGCAAGCTGCAAATATGGAATTCAGCCTACACGCAAATAAGTATTACCATAGCAGTTATCAAACTTAAGTTCTGTAGAAATACATAACAGAGAAGCAGCTAACAAAGCATAAACATCAATCAATCAACTTTCAGTCACAAACTACAGTAACTAACAAGTTCGGCTAGCTGGCAAACTAGCAGCAAAAACGAAAACGTCTCGAAAGTTCCATAGACAATCTCGTGGTGAGTGTTGCCATTTGCAAATCCGCGATAACAATGAAGGGGAAACGACGCTAGGTGGCGAATACACAAATCAACGGGAGTAATGCAGTAAAACGAAAGGCAGGCTTTTCTAAGACCTGTTGAAAATCTAACACACTTATTATCAAAACTGGCTCGCGTGGGAGAAAGTTTGGACACTCCTGAATTAAATGCTTGGTTGAACTATTTTCGTTGCCTGTCGGCCTATTGTGTGTTTACAAAACTTTCTAGACAAAATAGTTTGCCTCAGTGGCATTTTTGCTGCAAGTGTAATCCAGTGATTATATATTGATGATTTTTACATTGAACGAAGTTCTTTTCATGCTGAGGAAAGTAGGCTAATTTCAGCTTAACACGAACATGCAATGCAATATTTTCTAAAAAATATTATGGGGCCCATTTTTCGTGTTTTTTCCCGACCAGTGCTGAAATCTCTCGGAGGCCCTGCCTGCACCCTCTGCCCCCCTTAAATCCGGGCCTGCCATGATGTGCTACCCAAAAGATAACATCAGATTGGAGAAAATTTGGTCAATAAATCACTTTTTAAAGAGTAGCCTAAGAATATTCCAATTAGCATAAAACAATAAATCATAGACAAAGTAATAACTTATTGCCAACATAAACATCTGGAGCAGAAATGTGGTCACTCATAAAACAGCAAACAAGAAAATTAGCAGTAGCGCAAAGGAACATGGAAAAAACAATACCGTACTAAACATAAATAGAGAAGATTAGAAATGAAGCTATCAGAAACAAAACACATATCAAAGATGTCATTGAAACATCAAAAAATCTGAAGTGGCAATGGGCGGATGTAGCAAGAATGATAGACCGCAGATGGGCCAAAATTAACCACAGAATAGACACCAAGATATGTAGAATAAAAAAAAAACTAGAGGGAGACCGAAAAGATGATGGTAGGATGACGTTGAAGAAAAGATGGACATCACCTGCCTGGATGAGAACAGCGAAAGCCAGAGTGATGGTGTAAAAACATTGTGGACAGGGATTGGGACCCCCTGAAAATGTCTGGCTACGGGCCTGAAATGGTAGATAAACACATCCCTAACCCCAGACACTCTGAGCATCTCGCTAAGCCGATGTCTCCACCCAATGGTGGGCTGTGTCGACACCTCACTTTTCACACATGCAACATATTTTGGTTGCTACTAAGAGTGCTCATTCTAAATGTTTATTGACATTTTTAGCATGTTTTGGAGACACATGTTACACCGTTTCCTTTTGAGCACTGCTGCAATCACTGCTCTTGGCTTTGGTTACTTGCATTGGCACCGGTATTCTGGTACCCAGGGCCTCTGAGATAAATTTTAACTATAGAGGTACGAAGAGTCTTTTCGGTCCCCCCTCTCTCTCCGGGCCCCCTTTGTCATGGGCAAAACGCCTGATGTGCGTATTGCACACCATACAACATTTTACGATAGAATTGGACATCTGTGCGCAATAATAGTATCAGGCTGCAATAAAACTATTATTTAGTGTTTTGTGCATATCATGTGATCTGTCCTAAGCCAACTTGTGTAGGCCTATCTTGCATTGAATTCGTGTGTCAGTATTGTTGTTGATGGTGCTGTTGAGATGTGTCGCTTGTACACTACAGCTTTAATGAAAAATTTTCAAATTCATTTATTTATTTCTCTTAGATGTAGCCTACAATTGGATTGGAGTGTGTAGCCTCTACTTAGATGTAGCCTCTACGAAATCGGAGTGTCTCGGGAGCTGACTTTGTTTAGCCTTCATCTCTATGGAAATGCCTCAACGCGGTATAGACTAGAGGTGAACCCAGGCTAAAGACTAGGCTCATTTCTAGCAACTCCTGGGGCTAATAGACACACGTAAAAGTCCCCAACGGCATTTTTTGGAGGAAGGGGGCAGTGTCTGATGGGCAGGCATCCTGTAAGGCGGGCCTCAATAAACAGAGCATCCGGCAGCACGTTGCAAACCAGTTCCCCTGAAGCTGCACGTTTCGATCTTGTTGGACCGCATTAGACATGGAGTTCAGTTCAGTTGTTTTTTTATTTCTGACCATCATATCAAAAACAATACACGTCAGCATAGCAAAGGTCGAGAAAAAGGTAGAAGCGACAAAACGCAAACGTTAATTACAAATAGTCAAAGAAAAAAATTGAAATATTTCTTACACACAATACGACAAAGCTCTATTACAAAGATCATTAGGCCTAATAGAAGGGAACATTGGCCAAGAGGTAAAAAAAAAAGTAAAACAAGGTTTGGATAAATGATCTGGACAACAAACATCTCTGAATAGACGAAATTAAATTATGAAAGTGCAGTACGAAAAATTCATGACCGTCATTAATGGCGCATTGCCTGCAACGTTAAATACGAGGAAGAACGTTATGAAGATGAATGCCAATACTGGCAGAAAACCAGCTAAACTGTTTGAGCAACAAATCACAGAGTGTAAACAATCAAGTAGCCTAACAACAAGAAGTAACTCTCCTTATTTATTTTATTTATGATTATTTATTTGCGTTAGACAAAGTTGTAAATATCCAAAACAAAAACAACGAAATAATACACAAACTGCAAATGCATAAAGGTCACAGAGAACCACTTTGGATGCCGTCAGCTTAAAAACTCACTAGCCTAAATCAGTGGCGGATCCAGAACGTAATTTATGGGTGGACCTAGTTTGTTTGTTTGTTTGGTTTATCTTTATCCTGCATTGTGGGAAAGCGGACTTGAGCGCTATGCATCGGTGTACGCCTTCCGACGTACACCTGACCCACGCTGCAGCCGACGGCAATGTGGCCTTCACCAATAATGTCACGGCGGGCCAGCATACAAAAACTTAGTGTTACCGGAGCTTCTACACAAGGCGGAGTTTCCTAGGTTTCGAGTTAAAAAAGTTGATATGTCATTATAATCCAAACTGTCAAAGAGTTGTCTTTCAAAAGACAAAAGTGTCAAGTTGTTAAGGCGTCCAATCAGCATGGATGATAAGCGCGTTTGGATCCTGTTTGTTGCGGAGAAAAGTCTCTCAACGCTGCAGGACGTGGAAGGCAGCATTATGACGGTCCTTAAAACACTGTTCATGTGAGGGAAAATGTCAGCAGGACAGCTGTCCAGTACTTCTATAATGTAGGAGAGTTTTCCTGATCCATTTTCCGTCTGATGTGTTGAATGAATACAGCATGTGCAGCATCTGCGATCTCAATGCCATACAGTGCATACACACTATTTAGAATGTTTGTTTTTCGCCAAAAGTGGTAGATCCAGGTGCGAAAGAGGCAGCTGTTCTTATTAATCCATCACCAAAGTGTCGTCCATAAAGCGGCAGTTTAACTGCGTTGTCTGCCTGTCAAGAATAGGCCTACAGTTCCACAGCGCACTTAAATCCTCCTTGCTCTTGACAGCCGACATTTTTCCCAGCGTTGAGGCGACAACAGACTTGTGAAACTTCGAAGGCAGCTTGCTTTCATGAGAAGCAACCACGTCCCAGTTAGTTATCTCATGTTTTACATAGGGTGATGACTAAAAAAAATTTTTTTTGCCTGCTATGGGAAACGATGAACTTTTTTATGTGTACCAAGAATGTGAAATTTTTTTTTGAAAATTTTTCAAAAACCTCCCCCACCAATTGATATTTCTGACGTCACTTATGTACATTTTTCTCCTTTTTTATTCCTCATACATTGTTTAAACTTGTTAAAGACTCCTTACCACACTAAAAAGGTGGCCCACAGTATGGTGAAGATTTTGAAAAAAAAATTGTCGAAAAAAGTCAAGGGGGTTCTGAGATTTTACCCTTTTTGTCATTATTTTTCGCAACAGCGCCTCTAGCGGAAAATTTTTAATTAGTGTAACTTCAAGAATTCTTAAGCGATTTCGGTAAATTTTTTTGTCAATAAGCTCATTTTGAATGCTAAGGAGGTTTATTGTTACTTTATTTTGATATATTTTTGTCACTAGAGGGCAGTAGTGTTTTATATCTGAACTGATAGTCTATAAAGCTAGACCAGATAAGAGTTTTTAATAGCATTGCAAGTTGCTGAGAATTTAAAAGAATAATTGAAATCATTTGATCTATTAATTATTAGCAGCTTGTTGTACTGTACATAAAATCTTGATAGTGTAGCCTAGTCTATTTAATGGGCCTATAATACGCTCATGCAATTTATCATGCAACTGAATTCACGTTAGCCTAGTTATCGGGTTAGTTTTTTAGTTACCGGTATTGGGTTTTGGAGTTGGGGGTGCTTAACTGGTTGTTTTGGATTGCATATCATGAGTGAGATAGATTTCTGCCACTCCTTTTTCATTTGTGCGGTAGCTCATTCTTTATGTAGTTTAATGGTAATAAACATGGTGAACCAATGTTTCGTTAATCCTTGTCCATGCAACTGTTACGAAATTGAATAATGGGCCTATAGATTGTTAATTAGCTGTAAATGTTGTCCAGAGCAGTTAATATCGTAATTATATGGCAAAAAAAGATTATCATTTTTAGTTTTGTTAGGAATTACCTGTAACCTATACCATAGGCTACTTTTAAAAATATGTCGTTTTTGAAGTCGAATACTGCTGTTTCCAAGAAAAAAGGAATTTGGGCTGCAAATCTACCCTCCTCCAGCTACACCAAACGACGAGACCTGCCAAGAATGGAGAATTTGAATACCTGTGTTCGGCTGCCATCAAATTACCAGGTTTTAGGTCGATATCATGTGCTGCTGGAAGCTGAAAAGCTAAAAAAAAGTAAGAATGGCAACAATACAAGAAGAACTGACCCAGTTGTGGCAAAAATTTAGTTTTCCAGTTCTCAGGAAACAGGTAATCAATGCCCGTTTAGACAAGTTGGTTTCACAATACGAAAAATCCAAACGAAGGCCAAACGAAAAATTTAAAGAAGACTTACCTATCATTTTTGATATAACTATAAGTGATGGAAAGTGGCTGTCTAACGAAGATAAAGAGCTTTACAAAAAGCAAATTGAGTCACGTGGAAGAGTTGGCTACACCACTCTGAAATCTTCCTCACTCTCTGCAATACACCCTTCAAAAAGGCTAAAGTTACAAATTCCTCCTGCTTCAACAATACGTAATTGTCCAGCAAAGATGGTGATTCTGAAAGTGACAGGGCCTCCAGTTATTCCGAGAGCACAATATCAGAAGAAGAAGATGGGTTTGAAAAGAAGAGGAGATCGTCAACATTGTCAGTAACAAAAATGGTGGTTCGCCATTCTTTGTCCACCCACAAAGCATCGGGTGTGTGCTCCACTCTGAATGAAGAAGGGGTTACTCTCCCTACTCTATCGCAGTCTGGTGTGTGGCGTAGTGTTATAAGAGCTGGAAACAACGAAAAGGATAAAATAAAGTTGCTGTTGAAAGAAGGAAAATATTAGTGTCTCCATTTTGATGGAAAAGGTTGTCTGGGAAGGAGTTTCAGGTGGTTTGCCTCCAAAGAGAAACAAATGAGGTCACACTTGGAATACTAAACTGCAAAAGTGGATCTGCTCAAGATATTTATAATGAATTGGAACGAATTTTAAATGAATATGAAGCCTGAATGAATATGAAGAAAAGAACATGGAAATATACGATAAATTTGGGTATCATGCAGTCGATTTGAGGATTTTGCAAGTTTTACACTAAAAAAACAAATTACTGCCATCTAGTGGTAAAAATGTAACAACTAACAAACTACCAAGCCACCCAGTATCAAAAATAAACCATCTGACAAAAAAAAATTGTCGAAATCCCTTAAGAATTCTTGAAGTTACACTAATTAAAAATTTTTCGCTAGAGGCGCTGTTGCGAAAAATAATGACAAAAAGGGTAAAATCTCTGAACCCCCTTGACTTTTTTCGACAATTTTTTTTCCAAAATCTGCACCATACTGTGGGCCACTGTTTTAGTATGGTAAGGAGTCTTTAACAAGTTTAAACAATGTATGAGGAGTAAAAAAGGAGAAAAATGTACTTAGGTGACGTCAGAAAAATCAATTGGTGGGGGAGGTTTTTGAAAAATTTTCAAAAAAAAATTTCACATTCTTGGTACACATAAAAAAGTTCATCGTTTCCCATAGCAGGCGTTTTCGATTTCCTCAAAAAAAAATTTAGTCATCACCCTTTCAGTTTAGACAGTTTCAGCAAGTCACCCTTTGAATTTTCACGGAAAGTTGCATATGTAGCTTTCAGTGTGAAATAGTGATGCTACAGACAATTCAGTACCACTTGGTCGTTCTGGTGTTAAACATTAATATTTTTTTTCATGAATCTGATTTTGGGTGGGGCCACTGTCAATTTGGGTGGGCCTGTACCAGTCAGGCCCACCCGGTAGATCCGCCCCTGGCCTAAATGGGCTATCTACTGTTACAAATTTACATACAATGAGCGTTGGAAGAATTGAAAGTATTCAGAACGATAAAAACAACCAGATGACATCAGATCTGATATAAAGCGATTTGAGGAGTGAATGCAACGGTTGATAAACGAAAACATGTTTTTCCTCAATAAAGCATCAAACGATGTTATATTATTCATTACTTGATATATTATATTACTTGATATATTATATTATATTACATTATATTATATTGATTATATTACTTGATATATTATATTCCTATATATTGCAGAATTAACACTTGCAAACAATCAATACGGTACATGGGGCCAACAGTTTGGAACAAGCTTCCAACTACTATAAGAAACGAATGTAAAACTGTAAAAGGCTTTAAATCAAAAATGAACAAGGTAAATCTTCTTTGAAATAATCCTATCTAAGTATTACATACACCAAATATACTAATATTTTTTTTTGCCCAGCAATGATAGACCAATGTGTGTAGATTTATTAACAAAATAGTAAGGTTGTAAATACTAGTCGGCAGCAGTGGCCGAGTGGTTAGCGCGTTGAGCTCGCAGTCGAGAGCCTGCATGTTCGACTCCAGCCACCCGCACTTGCTGTTGTTTCTTTGGGCAAGAAACTTTACGATAATTGCCTCTCCCCAGTGATCGATTTCGAGTAATGGGTAGTAACTTACCAAATTTAAGTCATAAGTAGAGTAGACAACAGGAAACAGACATCGCAGTCGGCTGCAGCGTGGGTCAGGTGTACGTCGGAAGGCGTACACCGATGCATAGCGCTCAAGTCCGCTTTCCCGCAATGCAGGATAAAGATAATAAAACAAAAACAAAAAAACTCCTACTGGCTTTCTGGTTCTTGTGTTTTTTGTCCACATAAGTTCTACAGAGTCTGCAGAAGTTGTTCCATCCTCTTTGCCCAATCGCCATCTTTCGGTGAAGAGGTGGCCATGTGCTCCAACCAGTTGTTTTATATCAATATCTTGGACTGCATCGTCAAGCTATTGTCTGTTTGTTTATCTATTTTTTCTAACGTAATATGCCGAATTGAATTTTTTTTTTTCACTTTTATTATGGTTTAACGTGTAAAACATATGGTAACCCAAATTTCTCATATTACTGTTACATGCCACTACTACATCCCAGCTAGCGATGCCTGTCATTTTTGCATTAATGCAACGTTGCTAACGTTGGATCGGTGTGGAGGTGACGAGTTTAGCTGACTGGGGTATAAAATTATCGCTTTATCAACGCAACTTTATATCAAAGCACGCTTGATATCTTCAAGACATAACTTCTCTGGGTATAAATTGAATTTCTGCAAGATGATGATGTTATTTTTGCTAGTTTGTTTTCGTCATTGATTCGTATCGCCAAGTTGTATCTATTTTGTGAGTCGTGCAAGGCCTGGTGCGTTGCGCTTGAAATGGCTTTGCCCGTGGTAGGATTTCTTTGTGGGGTTTTCTTTGCCTGCCTTTCTCTTCTTTGCTATGAGCTAAACGCATCAAGACGTGTTCCCCTCACGACCATCAGCACTCTTGATAACGTACCATGGCCGATCTTCATAGCAACGGTCCATACAAATCTTAAATTTAGCAGATATATAAATATATCTAATATATCTTATCTAATATACAGTATAATATATATATAATATAATATAAATAATACGGTATATAATATATCTTATCTTATCTAATATACAAATATATCTGCTAAAGCTATTTGGGCTAACAAAGCTATAGCCTAAATATATGTTGTTTATTTTTATTTTTTGTAACAGTTTCTTTTTTTTATTTTCCCTTTATATCTTAAATTTTTCTGAAGGTGTTGCGACCGTGCTAAATTTCTCAACTCAATAACTTACTTCGGTCTCAAGCACGTTGTAACGTTCGCGTTTTGTCGCTTCTACCCCTTTCTCGACCTTTGCTATGTTGACGTGTATTGTTTTTGATATGATGGTCAGAAATAAAAAAACAACTGAACTGAACCAACAAGTCATTTCAATTTATTTGTTTCAAGCACGCCATAGAACAAACAGAGTGAATGTAGCCTAATTAACAAAATCATACATTGTATAACAAGCTAGGATAATGACGTGAAAGATCATAAAGAGTCATTGGGTTAGCCACCACTCAAGCTAAGTCTGATTTGCCTGCACAAACAGCCTACCATGACCCACTAGAACAGTGTTCTAGTGGGTCATGGTACTAGTGTTCTAGTGGGTCATGAGCCTACTCTTCTAACTTATTTGATTAGCTAAATTTGCGAAACTGCCAGGATTAAGCTCTGCAATAAGCTTTCCCAGTCCGAGGATAAAGATTCAATCAATCAAATTCAAAGAAAGAAGAGTAAAAAATGGTGACCAAACTTCATATCATTCTCAATGAAGCTCCTCCCGGCCAGTGGCTCCGAGAGGGGGGGGGAAGTCGGGCCAGTTTCCCCCCTAGCAAAACATTGTAAAGGAAAAACGAGTAGTTTTTTGTTTTTGCACTTTTGAGGGGGGCCCACCCCTTTGTAGGCTACTAAAGTAAAAATGTACCAACTAAATAATCAACAAATTCTTAAATGAAGTGCGTATAGTTCCAAGTATTTCTCAATCATTGTAAATGTCACTCTCGATGCTTCTCATCAAGAACAAATCATTTTCGTGTTAAGGTAGGCGATGTTGAACAGCTTCAAGACGTAAAATCTGAAGCTGAAATGATTTTTGTATCACTGAACGGTTTCGATTGTATTGATAGTTTCAACTTGAAAACTGGTGCTTGTTTAGCTAAGCGGGAACTATTTTTGCTTGACAACTGAACCTTAACTTCAAAATCTGCGTTGGCCAGGCATGGGATGTTGTATTCATTATTCAACATGAGTTATCTGGGAAAGTTAAAGGTATCAGTCCAAGCACGATTGAAGAAAGTAAATCCTGTATATTTTTTGTTTATGGATCTTCATCAGTTATCATCTCCGCCTGCAGCAGATTGCGCATCAACATGAGTTATTTGCTTCCAAGAGTGGCGATTTTGAGCCAGCTCGCCCAGTGTCGCCAAGTTGAGTCCGGTCCATGATTGGATGTTGTCTTGCCATCGTTTTGGTTGTCTGCCGCGTTTTCTTTTTCCTTCTACTTTTCCTTCTGTGCAAACTTTGCTGATTCCGAATTGTGATCTTTTAATGTGGCCGAACAGTTTTAAAACATTTGATTTTATTTTTGCTGCAATTGGATGTAATTTTGTCATAGTTAAAAGATCTTCTGTTTTCGTGTGGTCAAGTAGCCTTTTCTTGGTCATGCTTCTCATGATGTGATTTTGGAAGGTAGTGAGTTTTTTCTTTATTTGATTTTTTTGTTTATGGATGTTGTTGCTTAGGCTAAATCTAGTTGGAATTCATAATTTTGCCTACTGACAGCGTTGTTCAAATGTCTTATCATTTTGGAGTAATTGATTATCTGTAAGCTTGTGGCATCTTTGAAGTTATAGCCCAGTCAGAGAAAAAATTCTGAAAAATTTAAAGTAAGCTGTCCTATCAGCTTGCAAAGAAAATTGACTTCGAGAGGGTAATCAAGGCGTGGTGCAGTCAAACCCAATGCTTTACATTACCCTTTTGCAATTGAAGTTCTAAAGACGTTTCTTAAATGCATCAAGTTGGAACCAACAAGAGCTTTATCGGAAGCTGAGTCATTGCTAAAGTAGCCTACAACTAGCAGTTTTAAATTTGTGACTGCTTTGCATTATGTGGATTACGGTCCTAAACAAGATTCACTGATGAATTTAATGAAATTAATGGAAGATGTAATGTAAGTACGGTAAGAGAAAGCTGAGAAGAGTAGGCTACTACTCGCAAGCTAAAGTTGTAGGGGCAATTATAAATTTAAAAGAAAATGATTTTCTTTTCCTGACGACAGAACGCTTTTATAACTCCACTTAATTAGCTGAATCATTCGAAGGAAATGTATTCTCCCGTAGTACATTGCAAAGGATTCGATAGTTGTTGGAATTGACAAATGTATCAACAAACTCAACCATATCATCGATGAGTTTGAAGTTTCATTAAGATTGCATCGTATGTCTGTTGTGCAGTTGCGGGCATGTGGGACAAATTTAAACCATTTGTAGGCTACAACAACGACGTTTTTCAAGACATTTTGGATGAGTTGGTAGGCCTACTTTTGACAGAAAGCCACACAGCAAACTTCAGCTGCAAACCAGAAAGAACCACCCCATAATCTCCACACAAGGAATCATTGATTGCAACTTTCGAAAGGTTTTTCCAAATAGTTTTGTTATGATTTTTTTTTGTGTTCCGGTAGCTACCTCCAACGGTTGCGCTTTGAGAACGTGGTTTTAGCAATTACTGAAATTTGTAAAGAATTGTTTGCGCTCCGTAGGCCTATGACTCAAAACCGATTGAAAAGTCTAACTATAGCCTAGGCTACATGTTGTGCATCAATTCAGACATTGCAAAATTTTATCATTTGATGCTGTGATCCGTAACTTTGCATTACAAAAAGTCCAGAAAGGGTTGAATTAAATCAGGGATGTCCAAAGTCCAGCCCGCAGGCCAACTCCGGCCCACGAGACGTTTTTGTATGGCCCGCGCCTGTTGTTGTACAATGTGTTATTTTTGGCTTGTAGACACACAAAAATCATATAAATTCAACTTGCAGTTTTCAGAAAAATTATTGTGGCTGTTGGCCCGCGAACACTTATTATCAAATCTGGCTCGCGTGGGAAAAAGTTTGGGCACTCCTGAATTAAATGCTTGGTTGAACTATTTTCGTTGCCTGTAGGCTTATTGTGTGTTTACAAAGCTTTCTAGACAAAATAGTTTGCCTCAATGGCATTTTTGCTGCAAGTGTAATCCAGTGATTATTATTGATGATTTTTACATTGAAGGAAGTTCTTTTCATGCTGAGGAAAGTAGGCTAATTTCAGCTTAACAGGAACATGCAACGCAAGATACAAATTAGTTGTATATTTGCTAAAAAATATTATGGGGCTCATTTTTCGTATTGTTTCCCGACCAGTGCTGACTTCTCTCGGAGGCCCTGCTCCCGGCAGGGAATGGGATGTAATGGAAGATGGAATGGAATGGAAGACAGATTTTGGGATGGAAGATGGAAAATGTTAAGGATGGAAAGGAATGGAAGATCTTGATGATGGGATGGAAGACAATCTTCCACCATTCCATCCCGATTCCATTATTAACTTTCTAACGCTTTATCAAGACATGCAAAATATTACTTTGCTTGTTGAAATAATTTGATTTTCGGTTCGTATTAAATCAACGGGACTGTTGCCTGACGCGTATTTGTCAAACCTACTGTCGTTAGGCAGAATTGACCAATCAGAAAACTATGGTTTTTAGGTTTATTTGTGGCATATTCAACGCGGAGATCACAAAATGTGAAGATGGAAGATGGAATGGAAAATGGAAGAGATTTCTGAGATGGAATGGAAGATTTCTAAGATGGAATGGAGATGGAATGGAAGAAAATTTCAGGATGAAAGATGGAAAAAACGTCTTCCATTCCATTCCATCCCATACTCTGCCTCCAGCCAAGGTGTAGCCTATGTAATCACAAGCGTACGGTATTGCCTTTTTTCTATTCGTCGAAAAACGTCGATATATTCGACAATTTAATTTAATTTTTAATAACTTGATTCGTCTGATTTGGTGTGATATTGTTTACTATATTCGACAACTTGGTGATTCGTTGGTATGGTGCTTTTAAATACAGATAGGCCTAAAAGTACTGTGAAGCAATACAATAAGCTTGAATCAGCGGCGGCTCGTGCTATGGGGCTGCAAAGCTGCAGCCCCACCTGAAAGAAATAGAAGAGGGAAAATATGTTTTCCTCTGTGTTTGTCCGACCCGGTTACTTTTTTCACTTAAGAATTGCGGATCGAAAATTAAAATAATAAAAGTTTCGTTTGGCAACACCGATTTTAGGCAAACTGTTTTGCAGCCGAGATTCTGGATTTCAAGCGCTCTGATTGGCTAAAAATAATCTTTGAAGCTCCACCTCTTTTAGTATTTTACAGCAATCTTTGAATCTGTTGGGGCTGCATAAGAAAACAGCCCCACCTAACCGAATAACTTTACAGGCTTTTTAAAGTTAGTTTTTATTTCGCAGAGTAGCGATGAGCTATGATACTATACACTAACACTATACAAAATAGGTCACATCCATCCAAACGCGTTAAATAAAGACAGAACTTGGTAGTAAAAGTTAAAATAGCATTCTTGGTGGATATGTTATTGTTTCAAACAGACAGCTACAAAAAAAGACTTCAAAATACTCCAAAATTGAAATCTGGCCAGAAAATGATCAAATTGACAACACAATAAGAGAAAATTTTTGTTTCGTTTCTTCTGAGAATAGATCAGTGCAAGTATAATTAATCAATTAATTAATACAAAAAAAACACTAATAGGATCTTTTAGCTCGTAAACTTTTCATTATGGTTGTCCATTCGAATTGGAATTTTTTAATAAAAAAGGGTTAAGACTTGTTTTCGCAAATTATTCATAGATCATAGCACAAAATTTCTTCAACACTTGCCATTTTTCAATCGAGACTTTGATAATTGATTTTCAATTGCATTAAATTAAACAATCAGATGTCGTGGCAGTTGGCACCCTGATTTTATGAAATACGTTTTTGTTGTGTTGTGTGAAACAGAAACAGTGGCGGCTCGTCCTCATAGGCTGCAAGCAGGGTTGCATTCCTGGGGGGGGCTCGGGGGGGCTCAGCCCCCCGAAATACGAAAAGGCTTGATGTAGGGGGGGCTCGTTCAAGCTTCCATTTCAGCTTTTCTGGCTAAACAACAACTTCTCGACTGAACAAGTAACACTTTAACAGCTTTCTCACAACAGAACTGCAAAAAAACACGACCATAAGTTGATAACAATCGCCGTTTTCCCTGATTAGGTCCCGTATAGTTAGCTTATTCTATCATGCAATCTACATGTAGCCTATCAGTAAATCTTGTAGGGTAGGCTACAGTCTTTTGTTGTTACGTAATAATAGCCACCATTTGAACTTCCACCAGATTTGCAAGATTACGGTTTTCAGTTTGGCGGTTTTCCCGCAGAGTTAGTCTAGTTTTGTTGCCAAGCACTGGGAAAATGTTAGCTTTGTCGCAATTGCCAGTTGCAAAATTTGGCTAGGTTTGCTTCAGAGTAGAAGTAGCCTACAGTTAGGCAACAGGTTAAGATTTCGACAATGCCCAGGATTGTCAGTTTCATGGTTTTCCGGCAGATCAGAGCTAGTTTGGGCGACAAAATTGTAACAATTGTGCTAGAGAAATGTTTTCTTTTTAGTTCTAGTTGAGCATTTGAATAACATCTAGTAACACTAGTATATTTTCAGTTATTACAAATTATTCTTAAAGTGAAGCTAGTGTTAGATTAAGTTTGCAACTTTGAAGAGCTTTCTGTGTTTGTTTTTAGTTATTAAGCTATTTGCTATGTCCGCTCCGCCAGCAAAACGGCAAAAGACAATACTAAGTTTTCTGAAAGCTAAAAATAGAGATCAAAACTTTATGGAAAGCAATGAGCTTGATGTTGCTCAAAGTGAACCTCAAAATGATAAAACTTTGCAGGATGTGACCGAATCTCTTGAATCTAACGCACCGAATTTACATGCAAACGCAGATTCGGCCTCTGGTATTTCTATTGATGATATTTGGACTGCTGAGCAGAAAAAGTATTTTCTTTCTGAAAATCCATGGCTGTTTATTTCCGACACGAAAGGCATAGGTTGTGCAGTATGTAAAGAAGTGACATTGGCAAGGATGCATAAAAGTAGAGGGATCAAGGTAAGTATGGAGTGGACTTCTGGTAGTGTAGTAGCTACAGGTGTTCTGAAATCCGATCGACAAAAATCTTTGAGAAAAAAAATTTACAAACATAAGGACTCTGAAACCCATAAGAAGACTACACAGATTATGAATAGCGAAAAGGAAGGCAAGTTAGAAAAAGCTATTGACCGGAGTACAAGTCACATGATGGCAATAACGATTAAGTGTATGCGTACAGCATACTACATTGCGCATGAAAATAAACCTATATCCGACTTCCCTGACTTAGTACAACTCCAAATTATTAATGGAGCCGATATGGGCACAACGCTACGAAGTCGCTTTACATGCACCTCGATGATCGAGAGCATTGCTGCCACGATGCGAAAACAAGTTACCTGTGCAATTATAGATCGCAAGATGAACGTTTCTTTGATTGTTGATGAATCAACGTCACTCTCAAAGAAATCATGCTTGGTTGTGTATGTGCGCAGTATTTTATGTGATAACGAATCTCCAGAAAACATATTTTTGGATCTTTGTGAACTTGATGGCCAAGATTCGGTTTCTGTTTATGAAGCAATTATGAAAGTACTGAGAGAGAATGGTTTCACTGAAGCTTATTTGAAACGACATTTGATTTCCTTTACATCTGACGGTGCGTCTGTAATGCTGGGTACGAAGAGCGGAGTAGGGCCCAGAATGAAAGAAGTATTTCCGAACATAATTTTGTGGCACTGTTTGAATCACCGGTTGGAATTAGCTGTATCTGATGCAATAGACACTGTAGATGGATTTTATCACGTACAGGCATTTTTTGACAAAATTTACAGTAGCTATTCGAGATCCGCGAAGTTGCATCGGGAACTGAGCAGCATTGCCACAGAGTTCGATGTCGAGTTGAGGAAAGTAGGTAAAATTTTCAGTGTGCGTTGGGTTGCGTCCTCACATCGTGCTATCAATGCTCTGTGGAATAGTTTCCCAGCATTGTATAAACACTTCACAACCCTCGCAGAAAGGAAGAATATTAGAGCAACAGATCGGGCCATGTTCAGAGGTCTCTGCATCAAAATGACCACCAAGGAATTCGTAGAAGATCTGGCGCTTTTAAAAGATTGTCTTCGGCAATTATCACTTTTGTCAGAAACTCTCCAGACTGGGAATATCAACTTCGTAGTAGCTAATCGTCATGTCAAATGGACTGTTAATTCTCTACTTCAAATAAAAAAAGCTATTCAAGAAGGAAAGTATTCGTTTGATGAAGTTGTTAACTTGAGTCCCGGAAGTACAAAAAACTACTCCTTTAAAGGCATAACATTAGACCAGTTCAAAGCTCGACGTAGAGACTACCCTTCTTTTGATCGTAATCAGTTTATTCAAGCTTTGGTTGACAACATTGGAAGCAGGATGGTGGACACCAACAATGAAAATTCTGTGAAGAGCTTGGAAATTATTGTACCAGAGTTATGGCCTGCTGCAGTCGAAGTTCCATGGCAAGAAGGGGAGCAGAGATTACGAAAAATAGAGGAGAGATTTCATGTCATCACTCCTATTTCCGATTTTCGATTGTATGTTGACAATCCTTGTCATATACCAGATAGGGGAGACTGGGGTAAAGTGTGCAATGGGGTAAGATGAGCAACCTCTGTTTATGGAAAAACGAGTCGGCGGAATTTTTTTATTTTTATTCTGGATGTATCACTCATAATGCCACTTCATTCAATGTATTTGTTATGTCCACTGAGAATTGCATTTTACAATGGCACGCAATTATATCAGATTATATTGCTTATGTCGAAAATTCGAAATTTTTATTTTTTTGCCAAAAACTGAATAACTTTATTGTTACACTATGTAAATCAAATCTGTTTTTTTGTATTGGTAAGCATAAAGTGTGACGATATTCAATAAAACGTTCAGGTTGGTTAGTCTTGTAGTTTTTTAAATATTTGTAATTTTGTCACAAAAATCAGGATGGGGTAAAGTGTGCAATGCTAGTTGAAGTACTGTATGTTGGAGCAGTTGCTCAACTTACCCCAAAAGAAATAGCCTTAGCTTATTTAATGTTTGAACTGTTAAATTTGTGTCTTTTTAGGTTCGTATTGGATAAAAAAACAGTGTTGTATTATGAAGCATAATGCCTCGCAATTATACAAACAAACTGACAGGGGAATGCTTCAACTTAATCGAATTGCTCAACTTACCCCAGGTCATTGCTCAACTTACCCCAGGTCATTGCTCAATTTACCCCAAACAATTTATGCCGGGGTAAGTTGAGCAACACGCGAATAAGTATCAATATAAAAAAATATAAAAATCGCAAGGTGATAAAACTCAATCTAAAATGTAGCTGATTCACTAGTGCTTTAAGTTCACCCTATTAAAATTTTCCAAAACAAACCGTTCTTTTGTAAAAGCGACTTAAGCAAAAAGGTGCTCATCTTACCCCACCCTCCCCCGATAAAGTTGCTCAAGAACGTAGTACTAAACATGATTGCTATAAGTTCTGCTGAAGCCGAACGTGGATTTTCACAAATGAACTTGGTCATCACACCGCTACGATCACGGCTGACCATATCACTTGTTTCAGCATTGTTGTTCATCAGCATCAATGGACCACCTCCTCATTTATGGAATGGCACTGCGGCAACTCAAAAGTGGTTGCAGACTCATCGGTCGGCTGTGGATATTCAAGTTAAGCATTCTAAGCTGCCCACATTGAATGAACTCAGATCTGTGCAAAAGCTGTTTGCTGGCTAAAATCAAGGACTGTCGTGGTGCTTATAACTTAGCCCATAAAACCAGGCGCGGATCTAGGAGTTTTTTTTGGGGGGGGCCAGAAAATTTGAAAATGAATTAAAAAGTAAGAAAAAACAGATATGAACAACCAGTGGCGTAGCCAGGAATTTGGGGGGTTTGACGGCCGGCGGGCGAAGCCCGATGGCGTGTTCGCCAAAGGCGACACCCAGCGGCGGGGGGTCTGGGGGGCCTCCCCCATAAAATTTTGAAAAATTACTTTGAATTTGGTGCATTCTGAGAGCATTTTTAACAAAAATATGGGTAGCCTATAAATATTCCTGTGAAATGGTGCTGTCCGGTGGCATAGCAAAAGGATAAGATCATGTTTTCTTCGGCATTTTTTCGGTAATAAAGCTAAGTCTCTATGTTTTCTTGTTGGTAGTTTCTGGCTGAGATGTTTGAATGTTTGGTATTGGCAAAACTCGCTCTTTTAATGCAGTTTCTCTTAAAATTAGGCAAGCTTTGTTTTAGAGACATGGAAACTGAAAGCATCATTCTCAATATCGTGACGTCACACGCGTGCCAAAGGGGGGTTGTAAGTCCGCTGTGGGACTAATATCAGCTGTTTAGAAGCATATCAAACCATTCAATAATTTCTCACAAAATTTCGGGGGGGGGCCCGGGCCCCTTGGGCCCCCCCCATAGATCTGCGCCTGCATAAAACCAAAGACCTGGCAGACAGGCTATTTGTTTTGTGTAATCTCGTTTGCACCAACTTGGAATATGCTTTTGCTGTAATTGGAGTTTTTTAAACTGTTCGTTAATAACTAAATGAGATTTTAGTGTAACTGTCACATTGGCAGCTTATTGGTTCTTATATAGCAAATCTGCAACAACAAGCGCTCATTTCAAGAATTGCATTTCCTTACTTTCCTATTGCAGTCAATGTTTTTGCAAGTGTGCTTAAGATTGGCTCATACAAATAAGTTTACAATTGAGTTAAGAGATTGGAATTATCTCATGCAAATCGAGTTTCAAGTGTAGGCCTACGCAGTAAAAACAAGCAAAGGAGATTGCAGCACAGTCTCTATATTACTAGTCTGGTAGCTCAATGGCGTTGCTAGGCAAGGCTGTGTCTTGGCATTTGAGACAGCGCCTCAAGTGGTGGTAGAGTACTTTTGCATGTCGCAGCCAAAAGTCTAGGCACTAGGCAGACTTAGCGGAGTAATATCAACTGCAGGTTGTTTTAACCTTAAGTAGGCTAAATTCGTATTTGCAGATTACCGCTAAATAGGCCTAGGCTATTTTTTCTTATTACCAGATTATCCTACTAAGTTAGTCTTAAGTTTTTAATATAGAGACTGTGGTCAAATCACAGAATCTGTTTGTAAGGTAAGCTATGCAAATACAGGAATATTGCCAACTATCAACGGTGAAACTGCATGATATTGTGGTTGCAAACTGTTTTTAACTAATGTAGAATGTTTAGGATGTTAGTTACAGTTAATATCTAGCATGACTACGTACAAGTAGTTAAAATATGATGTGAGTTTTCAAATTACTAAGGAATTGATTATAGTTTGAAGTAGTGGTTTTTAAAGTTTCAATGTACCAAGTATATACAGCAGCTTAATAATTGAAGGGTTTAATTACTAAATATTTGTGGAAGCTTTAAGCTGAAGTAGGCTTGAAATTAGTACCGTAGTTGGCAGATGCTACTTAGCCAGCATCATTTCCAAAAACATTGATTGATCAACTATAATTCAGTTGACACTTATTTTTAAAAAGTGTATGAAGTTGGATACATTGGACGTAGTGTATCTCACCGAAGAAAGTGCTCGGCTTGCAAAGAATTGCTTGTGCAAGATTATAAATGTACATAAAATCCAAGACTGTGTACCAGAGGAATATGCCCAGTTGTTTGAGTTAGCTGATCGTGGAGGTTTGTCTGCTCCTACAGATGCTCGACTGTACTACATTATTTTCTATATGTTTGTGTAGAGATCCTACCCCAATCAAGGAACTTCAAACATCCTCCGAAACCAGGCAACAATGAGCGACGTGGCAGTCGTGACACCCCCCTTTCAAGGGTTAATATGCTTGCCAATGGCAGCAGGGGACCTGGAGCCACCGGAAACACATAGGCCTAACAATGTTGGCGTTGCAGCAGTATTCATTATCTTTGTTTAATTTTCCAAAAAAATGAATATATACGGTCTCATAGTATTGGCGATTCCATGTAGCCTTATGATTTTAAATGCTATAGTGAAATGTTTATAATACTATAGTTACGTTTTATCAGTGTTTGCATATTTTTGCTCACCATATGCTCAATTGGAAGTGGCTATTTTTCCACACTTAATGCCGTGGTTACAATCAGGTGTTGCCAGAGTTAGGATTAAAGTAAGGAAGGGTTAAGGTTAGAGTTAGGAATAAGATTAGCGTTTTCATTTTTGCCCAGGACTAAAAAAATTTACAAAATTCATGTTTTTGTTTTCAACAGCTTTAAACTCTTCTCAAATTAGACCAGAATTCCTTATCTGGCAACACTATTGAGGTAATTATTACACTATATAGTGTAAATATAGCCACAGCTTACTCAATTTTGTGCTGAGTACTCTTAAAAGTTGTTACATGAAACACAGAGACGTTTAGATGTTATGTTTTGTTGATTTTCGTTTGAGCGTAGTAACCCTCATAAGGCCCATGCCGTTTTTGAGTCAGAAGTCCCCTTCTCTGTAGTCTCGGGATACCGCGCCTACAGTTCGAATGTTTAGCAGTACCGCCAAAACTTTAGATATGGTGAAGTACTCTGCAGTGAAGGGATCTAATATCGAGAGTGAACATTAGACTAACTACTCCGGCATACTGCGCTTTATTTAAGTTACGGTGTTAATAGAAAGCCTATTTTATTCTTCAAAGTAATGTCCTATGAAATCAGCTCGAAAAGCATACGATGAAAGTATGCTATGATGTTTATTGTACAAATCAAAAACGCATAACAAAATACAACAGGAATCCTACTTCAATGTTTGCTTTTAGAATTGTTTATACTTTTCACAGTGCTACAGTGCACTGTTCGGCTTATGCGATTGTTCAGCTGTTTTGTTTTTACCATGTAAGAAGTCTTGCAGTGGCAAAAAATATAACCTCCTCATTCGCATCTCCAGCACTTTTTTTATAAGTTCATTTTTTTTCTGACCATCACAGCGAAAACAATACATGTCAACATAGCAAGGGTCTAGAAAAGTTCTTTAAAAGCGCCTTCGTAGAGAGTTTCCAGTTAATGGATTGCTGTATACCTTGCACAGTCCAGGTCCGGCAATAAGCTTTCTTCACAATAGTCACGATATGCATCAGGCAGATTAAGGTTGTTGATTTCATTGCGCAATATGTCGGTGTAATACAATACTGTAATACTCCACTTTTTGAAGAGAATTCCCCGGTCATAGGCGAATTTCACCTTCCAAATCTTCATTCAACTGTAAAATACAAATGAATTCAGTAATGCACCATTTTCATCAAGTGCCAGCATACCAGTAATGTACGTAATGCATATGTGTAAAATAAGTCACGTTCAATTGCTATATATACTGTAGTATGCAAAAAAATGGCAGCCAAGGAAGAACGTTCATTACCGGTAGGCCTCAAAATGTAAATATAGCTACGGAATTATTGAATTAATGCACTTCTAAAGTAGCACCATCATAAAGGTGTATATATAATTGCATATTATACTTTTGAAAGCTAACTTTTTCAACATGAAGGCTAACCCTGAAGCAGTTAAATATTTCATTGGCTAGATTTCCAAATTAATTTCATACCATATTGATAATAATTATTATTACTATTTATTTGCATCAGACCAATAAGTCCATATTAAAAAACAAAAAATACAAGAATAATCATAATAACCCGGCTAACTGATAATGCTGTTGTGGAGAATTGTTAATGAGTAAGCTGCAAATGGCACATTTGAAATAAGACGATTTGATAAGAGCGTCAGAATTGCAGCAGAGCATTTATGAATAGAAGTCTTAAAGAGACTTACCGTAGTTAGTAAGATATATGAATAGTATTTTGCATGTTAACAAGTGTAGTTCAACATACCTTGTGAAAACATATTGCAAGTTCTTGTTCACTCCTGTCTTGAAGAGACTCCAAACATTGTGACAACATTTTAATGATTTTTTAAAACAATATGATATATACAATAAAAAACCTTTCTGTACCCTATTGCTGCATTCTAAAATATACATATACTGTATTTATGAACATGCTCTGTTTGTATTATGCATATAAATTGTTTTCTATCATATATCGTGAGTGGCCCATGAGTAACATGCTAAATGTGACATATCTGAAATATAGAAGTGCTGTATTTTCTTTTCTATGAAGCTAGCTGTTTGCATTCAAAAGTAAGTTACGGTACCAATACCTTAGCCCACCCGATGGTGTTTAATGCAAACATAGTTATTTTGCTTATGTATGGGCTTATGAAAATTAGCACAAGTATATTTTTAGTGGAATTGGCTCAAAATCAACCATGGTTACAGTAGTGAATAAGAACTCATAATTAATATATAGGCTACAAATGTGTCATGTCAAATGCAATTCTTCATTTTGGTGCAAAATATCTTAAGTGGAACAAGAAAGATTACATACATAACGTAACTTTATATTTGTATCAGTAGTAAACAAACAAATTTTTTGCCAGTAGGCTATATCTGCAATCTGTAGTGTAAACTGACAGCAATAAATATTCAATGGCAAGTTAGAATGAACTTATTGGGCCTAACCTAGAAAACTAGCCACAAGAATGGGCAATTTTTTTACTGTAGCCTAATTCACATATTCTTAATGAAAAGCAAAATTATTGATTGTAACAAGTATAGATTTGACCAATGCATCATAATTTGCACAAGTCTGATATAGCCTTATCTAGATTTACATAATGTACCGGTAATCAATATTCTTTAAAAATTCTTCAGAATAAATGCCTGTACATATATATTTATAAACTTTGAATAGACAAAAGTATTGTTTAATCTTGAGTCTAGGTCAATTTCCATTGGCAACAAGTGCCTTCTTTTAAACTAACCAGTGCCTAATATTTCTGGCAGAAAAGTTAGCAACTAACCAGCTTTTTAACAACCTATGGTTTGGTCTTCTGCTGAAGAAGTCAAAATTCAATTCCTTAATAATTTGAAAACTAAGAATATGTGAATTAGGCTACAGTAAAAAAATTGCCCATTCTTGTGGCTAGTTTTCTAGGTTAGGCCCAATAAGTTCATTCTAACTTGCCATTGAATATTTATTGCTGTCAGTTTACACTACAGATTGCAGATATAGCCTTGTAGCGGACGCTGCTTTCAGCATATCCACCCATACACAGCCATCAGTGGGATGGCAACATTCCTGGGCAAAGTCGGCAAGGAATGATAGGACACGAGGTCGATTACGCTGCTGTATTGTTTACTAACTCAACTCAGAAGATCAATGCTTGCTCACAACGTAATTGTTTATAGTTTTTAATCTTCGATCCAGCAACACAGAAAGTAAAGGAAAACACCGGAATATTAAAGCTCCACCACCAACAACTGGATACGGAAGGTTGTCGCTGCTACATTAACAATAAACTGATCCAAACGTCATCCTGGCAGTGCCAAAAATAGAAAACGGTAGCAACAACGGAACTGATATATTGCTTTAGAATTACCAAGACTGATTTCTTGATACTGGTTTTAAGTTCTGACTTTTGATATTGCATTCAACTGATTTCCATATTGAAAGAACCGACTTTTCATATTGAACAAAAACTCAACAAACTATTGATTTTCACATAGCAAAAACTTAACACACTCTGATTTTTACATGTTGCAGAACTCTACAAAAGACTAAATTTCACATAGCAAACGACTGATTGATTTTTACATAGCAAACGACTGATTGATTTTCACATAGCAAACGACTGATTGATTTAAAATCATGAGCTTAACTTCTTTAAGAAGGTGCTAGTGTGAGATTGCGAGTTTTACATATGATCACACAACGCAACACGACTGCAATTCTACATAACGATGAACCAAGGTAGGAATTCGGCATAGTGACGTTGATTACAGAAGTTGAATTCCCGATTGCTGAATTGAATTCCCGAGACGTGCAGTTATGCGCTCAAGGCGGAGCTTTCTGGAAGATTCTAGTGACGTGTACGTGTGACGTCAGAGACGACAGAGCTCTCTGGCGCTACAGCCTACTGGCAAAAAATTTGTTTGTTTACTACTGATACAAATATAAAGTTACGTTATGTATGTAATCTTTCTTGTTCCACTTAAGATATTTTGCACCAAAATGAAGAATTGCATTTGACATGACACATTTGTAGCCTATATATTAATTATGAGTTCTTATTCACTACTGTAACCATGGTTGATTTTGAGCCAATTCCACTAAAAATATACTTGTGCTAATTTTCATAAGCCCATACATAAGCAAAATAACTATGTTTGCATTAAACACCATCGGGTGGGCTAAGGTATTGGTACCGTAACTTACTTTTGAATGCAAACAGCTAGCTTCATAGAAAAGAAAATACAGCACTTCTATATTTCAGATATGTCACATTTAGCATGTTACTCATGGGCCACTCACGATATATGATAGAAAACAATTTATATGCATAATACAAACAGAGCATGTTCATAAATACAGTATATATATATATATATGTATATTTTAGAATGCAGCAATAGGGTACAGAAAGTTTTTTTATTGTATGTATCATATTGTTTTAAAAAATCATTAAACTGTTGTCACAATGTTTGGAGTCTCTTCAAGACAGGAGTGAACAAGAACTTGCAATATGTTTTCACAAGGTATGTTGAACTACACTTGTTAACATGCAAAATTATGAAAAAAATTATAAAAAAAAAACTAACATTATCTTTTAACTACTTATGTTCATGCTAACCTAAGTCTAAGAAAAGTAGAACAAACGAATTTTACTAGATAAATACTGTAACTAACATCCTAAACATTCTACATTAGTTAAAAACAAGTCTGCAACCACAACATCTTGCACAATTTCACCATTGATAGCAGACAATATGCCTGTATTTGCATACCTTTGGTGCTTTGCTTTCATAATATACTATACCACCACTAGGGGCGCTGTTTCACGAGCGACGACAACTGCCTTTTTCGTTAGCCTTCCAGACTAGTAATATAGAGACTGTGATTGCAGTGTAGCAACCAAGCCAAATTTCAAACTTATAATTTTATATCGGATTCAACCACGTTTTCACGTTTTGTTGCTTCTACCTTTTTCTGTACTTCAAGCTATGTTTTAGCATGAGTTGTTTTTCGACATGATGTTCAGAAGTAAAAACAAACTGAACAGTGTTTCCTTTTAAAAAAAGGTAAACATTGTTGGCTAACCTACACCGATTACTTATACATACTTTGTCTATAACAACACAGCTAAGTGTTAGAGCCCCCCCCAAAAAAATTTTAGGAATGCACCCCTGGCTGCAAGGTTGCAACCTACTCTCGTAAAATTGATAAATGTAATGTAAAACAATGTAATACATTTTTTAGCTTATCGCAGCCTACCCATTAAAACTAGCCACTGGCGCCACTGGTGTGAAATAATGAAGAGTTTCATCAAATGCGATAATAAATAAACCTCGTTGAAGTCCTTCGTAGAAAAAAATAATTTGCTTGATTGAAGAAGTCACGTGTTACAAGCGTGGTTAATGGATGCCAAGATTTCCCAACACTGCGAAGTTGCAACGAAACGTGGTCTAATTCCGAATTGTGAAAACACGGGAATAACTGCGATGTAAGTAGCATGATTTTATAATGTTTGGGTTGAATAAAAACGAAGCTTAAATTATAAATATTAGCTTTGTTCATGGTTGACTGATATGTTTTTGTTGGATCTTGTTGTGTGTCTTCAGAAATCGATCGGACATTCTGCACTTGGTGTCGTGCAGCTTTATTTCAAATTGAACTGAAAAACGTAGGTTAGCTTTAAAAAGGTAATATAAAAAGCTGAAAATAAAATGTTCTATTATCCATGTTGTAGAATTGCTGTGCTGGTGTTGATTTTTGTGTTTCTCTTTTGACTGCTTTGTTAAACTTTGTTTCTGGGCCTTAAACTTTGTTTTTTTTAATATTAACATTTCCATGTGCCGGTATTATTAAAAAAAACATGTCACTCGGAAATTTTGGTTTAAAAGTTTCTTGAAAGTGAGATTTGTTTTTGTTACTATGGATTCCTCAATTTGTTCATAAATTCACATTCACTAAAACATGCTTTAGAGCAGTAAAACAATTCAGCAACTAACAAAATAAATTAGGCTACCGGTACGATACCGGTTTGTGTCGGTTTTAGTCTTATCTGTTTTGGATGCCACCTAATTCGTACCCTGAACAGTTCGTACCCTAAAAAATTCAAAAAAAAAAATTAAAAATAGCCGAAGTTGCTGATTGCAGTTTCCGCAAACAAACAAAGACTCTTAGGATCATTACGGTACCGAAAATTTTAGAATGTTTGCGGAAACTGCAATCAGCGACTCGGCAAACTCTTAAGATCATTACTGGAAATTTTAAAATGTTTGTGGAAACTGCAAAAAAACAATTCTATTTTTTTCTCTCGATGTTTTAAGTTTGTTTGTTTGCGGAAACTTGATCAGCGACTTTGGCTATTTTCGATTTTTTTTTCTCGATCTTTTCCTAACCCTAACCCTTTTAAAATGTTTGCTGAAACTGTCATCAGCGACTTCAACAGACTCTTAGGATCATTACCGTACCGGATATTTAAAAATGTTTGCGGAAAAACAAAAACTCCGATCAGCGACTTCGGCTCTGTTCTATTTTTTCTCTCGATCTTTTCAGTTTGTTTGTTTGCGGAAACTTCGTTTTTCTCTCGATCTTTTCAGGAAAAAATTTTAAAATGTTTGCGGAAACTGCAATCAGCGACTTCGGCTTTTTTAAATTTTTTCTCTATATTATCAGGGGACGAACTGTTCAGGGTACAAATTCGGTTGCACCCGAAATTGCCCAACAGTATCTGACGACTTGCAATGTTTGGTATGATTGCTGGTATGGTTTTCAACTGCCTGCAATTGAACACAAACAAACAATAATGTGATTTCATCACTGACTGTTTTCATGTCCAATAAATCAACAATTTCTACTTAATTTCCACTTGCAAAAAGAATGGCTTCACCAACACCAGGATCTCTTAAAAATTAAGGATCTGTCAGCACAATGTCGGCTACATAACCAAGTGTCTTTGTATAGCATTCGAAGGAGTATCGGACTGTCGGTTTAACACTGTTTTAAAGCATGCAGCTGTTTCTTTGGCAAGGCTATAGGCATGTCTGATGGTGGACACAAAAACAGACTTCCTTGTTGACTTAAGGAGGCAGTTCTACTTAGAATCGCATTTTTCGTACTTGTCATAAATAACAATCTACACACAAAAGTTCACCCACAAACCCCAACAAACCATATATATACAGTCTTCGAAATTAGCATATTTTTACTTCGGTAAAAACGTTGCCAAGGCCAAACGGCAAAAGTTGAAATTGCCTCGACAATTGCTGTGAATGTTTATTACAAAAAAATTGTACTAAAACATTTAAAACTAAACGCGAAAAATATACTAGAGTAGTTTATCACCACCGCACTGTTTGATTTGTTGTGATGTAATAATACAATAAGTAGCGATAAAGCGAGCAACGCGATTACAACGTGATTACGCACGCTGTTACAGCAATTCACTCACGGGGGGAGGAGAAAGTTAATTTTGGGTTGATTCAACGTTCGAGTCAGCACAAATCAATTTAATTTTTCCGGCGGGTTATATTGCGTAACAACAATGCCCAATAAAAAATTTACGTTTTTTTTACTTTAATTCGACATCTAGCGACGTTGAATTATCATAAAATAACGTTAATTGCTCAACCAGGTATCGGTAACAAATTAATAGCTCCCTGCGAGAAGATTGCCTCGATTTACATATACAGTATATACACTAACATAATTTTGGCACAACTGCGAGCAACACAAAGTCTGTTTAATAAAGAACTAGCTGTCAGCATCGGAATCATCAGATGCTGTATCGAAGGATGAGATTGTCACGTCATCAGATACATCAAGAAGCTCATCGCTTGGCTGTGAATGTATACTGTCTTCGCAATGGAGCGTCCACGTTTCGCTGTTTTTGTGCTTTGATACCCATCCACACGCCTCTTTCGCAGAGCTCCATCAGGGTGTTACCTAAGGAACAAATCTATGGCTGTGGCATAATGACTGGAAGGAATGTCTAACCCTAACCTTACAACCGCTCGTGTGGCCTCGGCATATTTATTGCCGACGCTAATGCGCCATTCATGCATCTGCGTCGGTAATTTGCCGACGCTAATTTCGAAGACTGTATATATTGCTGGAAAAAGGAGGAAACAAGCTATCCAAAATTATTTACTTTGTTAGGCTGGGGCAATCCATTAAGAGTTTATACCATTTTGAATTTGTACATAAAATCAACCGATTGTCTCCATTGCAGCCCTAAAAACTTGAAAATGGCTAGAGGTAGGGACTTCAAACTGCATGGTGATCTAGTAGGGTATCTTAGCCATAAATTGATCGAGGGGATTTCTTAACTCTTTTATTTTTTTAAATATAAAAAATTTCGTAATTGCTATGGAATGCTATGCATCGAGAGCAAATTTGACTTCACGATTTGGTAATAAAATATTTATTACCTTACTCTGAATATTGAAACAAAACTCAATCATTATGTCTGTAAAGGCCTACTACTGTACATCTGTTAAAAATTTTAGCCAATTCTGACAAGTAGTTTTCTAGAAAAAACATTTTCAGTGCACAAAAACATGATTTTGAATAAGTTGCATTTGAAAAATAGAATTAGGTAAATTTATGCTTTTGACTTTAAATGTGACTTTTTTTCTTCTATGTCCATTGTATTCTCAATAAACTTGGTTAACCTTTTGAAAAGGTGGCGCTATTTAGCTTAATATTCATTATTAGATTTTGTAAGGGAAAATACAAAACATCTTGCAACTAACATTCTCACAAAAATGCAAATTTTTATTCACATTTTAAACTGAGGTGCATTCAGAAAACCTTCCGTTTGAAGCCTAATGAGGGCAAATAGGTAAAAACTGACTGCATATTCGGAATCTACAATAAATTTCCAATATATATCAAAACAAAAAAAATTTGAAAATTTTTTTTTCTAAGTAGATCTGCCCCTTAAATCAGATTCTTCAACTGGTCAATAAGCCTAGATACGGTACCACTAAAAAACCGGAATGGCCCCTTACGGAGAATCCAATTCGGAGAAAGCCCTTTTCAAAGATTTTTTGAAAATCGAACAACGCCTTCTATTTAGTTTAGAGAATTTTGTATTTTATTCCACAATATCGTTTCTTAAGCATTGCAACAAAGAAAAATAAATTGAACTGAAATTTAGCGAAAAATAAAAAGTGTATTAAATTTATTTTTTAACTATTAAGTTAAAATGTTTGCTCACATAAAATTTGCATGTATTCTGCATCGCCGTCTGTATGCAAAGTTAGAATATATTCGAATCCTCAATTATTAGAAAATTCCAATCCCCAGTTTAACAAGCCAATACAAAAACGCCGGAGATGATTCAATCGATGTCAAACAACAAAACAAACAAAAAATAACAGATCCTGTGTCCATTTGGAATTGATGGCTGATGCCACATAGGAAATCCCACATGGACTGAGGTGGAACATTAAGTGGGTGATCATTCATTTCATTCATTATTATCATTCATTTCTCTATTGTCAGCTAATTCCTTTCAATATACATATGCCGCTGTGATTTTACAATTCTCTGAAAAAGGTTTTCTCCGATATAGACTGTCTCCGAATCGGATTCTTCCAATAGTAGCAGATCCCTACAAAAACACAGTGTGACAGCTGAAAAACCCTCTTGAGTTTGTCTGAAGGTTCTAAATTATTCTATCCCGTGACTGTTGTGATCGGCATAACAGTAATTCTTGTTTTTTAATTTGTTACAGAAAGTAATTGGATTTTTTACACCAAGATGAAGTCTAAGTTATTATCCAAGGTAAAAAGAGAGCATGTATTGTATGCATTTAATGTAGTTGATATTTGATTTATATTTCATGTAATATTTCAGCTTTTGACATACCGTAGTTAGGCCCAATGTGGCGAACCTACACTAGTTGTTTATCTATTTCACCAATTTCCATGTGACATCTGCACCAAAACATTAAAATTTTAAAATTCTTGTTAATTTCACATCCTGTGCCCACCTGTATAGTAGAGCTGGGCGATATTGGTAAAATAATTTCGATACGATGTTACTAAAAATAAAACGATATTATCTAAGTTTCGATATTTTACAGCGAATCGCAAAGCACGGCTTTCTATAACTGCATGAAAAACATACTTAGCACTGGTACTGAAATGAACTACGGTACATTGCAAACAATGCTGTAATTTAACTGTCGCAAACTAAAGATTTTTGGACAAAAATGTCAGCATGTTGACATTGCAGGGTTTTAGGCACAATCTCTTCTTGGAAACAATTGAGCCACTAAGGAAAACGGGTCTGCTACTATTCGGTGAGTCCGATTCGGTGAGAGCCTTTTTCGGTGAGAGCCCTATTCGGTGATTTTTTTGAATTTTTTTTTTTTAAATTATCGGGTACCGTAGCCTAGTTAAAACCCCTAACCCAAAACTCCCAAAAAAACCCAAAACCCCCAAAAACCCAACCCCCCAAAAACCCCAACCCCCAAAAAAACCCAAAACTCCCAAAAAAAACCTCAAACCCCAACGCCCAAAAACCCCAAACTCCTAACCTTTAAACCCTATAACGGCAATGATAATTAGGCTACGGCGCGCAATAATTTAAAAAAAAAAACTCACCGAATAGGGCTCTCACCGAAAAAGGCTCTCACCGAATAGGGAACTCACCGAATCGGACTCACCGAATCGGGCCATTCTGAATGAAAACACCCTTTCACTACTAACACTGGTGGCTTGAATGCACAGAAGTTTTCTTGCAACTTTTGCAAGTGTGGGAAGTCAGTGCATTAGCTCGCCACCATGTACAGATGCAGCTATCCTTGTTGATAGTTTTTGATGCAAAATAGAGATGCAGCTGTGAGTAGCAATAAAGTATCTACCTAGCTGTAGCTACCGTAGGCTACAGCCGCTACGCTATGCTACGTAAATTCAGTCAGCTTGCAAGTTTCCGATCGTATTTACCGGACTTCATCCTTTGCAACAATGCAACACGTGGGAATCAATAAGCAGGATTGCGTAATCACAAAGACTGCTTGTAATGCGTAAACAATGCACACACGTTTGAGGGTTGTCTGCGCATGCGATGTCAGACTGTTTGCAATGCGTAAACAATGCACACACGTTTGAGGGTTGTCTGCGCATGCGATGTCAGACTGTTCGCAATGCGTAAACAATGCACACACGCTTGAGGGTATCTGCGCATGCGATGTCAGACTGCTTGCAATGCGTAAACAATGCACACACACACACTTGGCACACTCTGCGCATGTGATGTCTGTGTCACTGCGCATGCGAAAATGTTGCTATAATTTCAGTACATTTATAAACGATAAAATCGGAGCTTTGTGAATAAATATCGCTGCCGAAAAAATATCGTATCGTAATATCGCCCAGCTCTACTGTATAGTGTCAAGATTCAACCATTTTTGGCACAAGTTCTTGTGTCGTAATTTGTAAATCATTATAGTTCATAGAGTTGCAGAAAGAATGTTAAAAAAATTGCCATTTATTGGAGAGCTACTCAATTACTTTATTTTACATTGATTTGGTGAATAATGGAATAAAATGACCTCCATATAATAATTAAAAATTGTACTCCATGATTCTAATAGCTTTTTTTTTTAGACTAAAGTTAGCATGAAGCATTCAAACTAATGTTATATTTTGAAGATGGCAAAGGACAGAAAGGCAAAAATGCTGAAATTATTGGAAGATCCTTCCTGCAAAAGTAAAACTGCCAATGAGTCTGTTCAGTATGGTGACTCGAATTATAGAATGGTGAAGTCTAACGTCAGTAAAAGTGAGACAACTGTGGACATCAAAGCTGATGTTAGTTGGTAATATGATTAGCAACCTTTTTAGTCATAAGCATCACGGTTGAAATTTTAACACTTTAAATAAGGTTGTTTTACATTATAACTAAAAGTTTATATTCTTTGTGTAAAAAAAATGCGGACTCTATTACTGTAGAGTAGATGCTAGTGGAACACTATTGTTAGCATTCTCAACTACAATAAATGTAGTCAGATTGCCAGCTTTACAGACATAAGAAATTTATACATTGGCACTGTGGTTAGAAAATAATCTTTAAAGGTGTCTGATAGTGGAAACTTGTGGTTGCTTGTCTGAATGATTAGATACCAGCAATTTGTCAATTTTTACATATGATATATAATATGTACCGGTATATTAAACTGTACATCACACGAAAACATTGTAATCAATGTTCTGTATATATATATATCACTTAGGTGGATTCAAATACCGAAACTTCAAACTCATCATTGTTGAAAGAAAGTAGAAAAAGAACACAAGATGAGACAGAAGTCATTGTTGCCAAGAAGCCAAAAAGTACTTTCACATGTCTTATGATATTATTTATCATACAATTTTGCGCTTGTATGTAAATTTCTGGTCTTGTTATACAACGTGCACTGTACCCATACTGTCTGCTAAATAGTTTTTTTCTAGTCACATTTTGTATGTTCGTTTCTTTCAGAACAAGATATTGTCACCCTGATGTTTTCCAATATACCGCATGGTTTGACGAATATCAAAGTACATGATTTTTTCAAGAGCAGAGGAATGCACGTTCACGGTTGTAGAGCAAACTACGCTATGCAGTAGGGTTTGATTTATTATTATCTTCCGTTTATATTGTTTTAGTCAAAACTGTGGAGTCAGAGATTTTAGAGTCGTTTGCAAAAGGCCAATTCCAGCTTAAAACAAAATGATGCACAAAAAATTTTATTTGCTTTATTTGTCAAAGGCGTGAAAGTCGTCTCTGTGAAAAGTGAAAGTCGTCTCCGTTTCAATTTCAATCATAACTCAAGTGAAATTACATTTAAAATAATTAAACAAATGCAAAAAACAATTGTCTCACTAAAGGTCAGAATCGTCCAGTCAACACCCAGGAGTAGGAATCGTGTATTTTTCGCCCGACTCCATGGCCTTAGTTAAAATCGTGCATAAAGTTTACCATGTCAATAATTTTTGGGTTCTTTGAGATGCAGTAAAACTGGACTTGCTACAAAACTCGATCTTTTGACCTGATTACTTAAATATGTTTAACTATTTTAAACCTGTTTTCCATAACAGAACTTGCCAGTTGTTCACAAATTTAATTTCTGTTTTATAGAATAGCTTTCATTGATTTCAATAAGAAGTATTGTGACATGGCACTCGCACTTGATGGAGAAGAATGGGCTGGATTTCAATTGGCTGTTAAAGTGGATGAAGTACCAAAAAGCCGGCCAAAAATAAAGAAAGGTTGTTATAATACTTTTGCGTGTATCACATTGTTTTTAGCTCTTTATATTGCAACAAAGACAGGGTAAAGGAAATCGAGAAGCATTATTCACGTCCTTGGTAATAATATTCATGTCTGACAATATGCACTCAGAAAATTTTGTTTAGATTGTGTTACCAATCAATCGTAAGTCCTGATTGATTGGCGTTTATTTTGTTGCTGGTATAAACACACACATTCAATAAGTAAGGTCAAATAGTACAAACGATCACATAGAATCTGTGGATACTGCAACGGGTGACTGCGAAGTAACCTGGAAGGTCTTCTAGTCAAGCAGCCATCCTCAACAACCAGCCACCTGGTCGAGAATCATCGGCAAACGATTGATATCGAACAGTTCCAAGTATTCCATTAAAGGAGTAGTTTGGGTTTTGGACCCTCGCCTTCAGTCATTAGAAGATATATATTTTACTTCCCAGCAGTAACTTCAAATAAAAGTGCTGAATGTAATAGACAATTAGACATACCTCATGTGATAAATTTGTATGTTTAGATAATGACAGAAGTGAGAAAGATGGTCGCACGTTATTTATTACAAACCTTCCATTTTCTGCTGAGGCCCGACAAGTAGAAGCTTTGTTTAAAGGAGTTCAGGACGTACGAATTCTTATCGACAAAACTACAGGCCGTTCGAAGGGGTAAAATATTTTTTGAACGTCTGATTGTTGATCTCTATTCAATTCATAATGTAATTTGTTATCTTTGTTTTTTCATTTAGGACTGCCTTTGTTCAGTTTGAAACTGCAGAAGATATGGTTCGAGCTCATAAAGCTGGAGATGATTTGGAGTTGGACGGCCGTCAATTGTTTGTGGACGTTTATGCAGAACAGACTAAAAGTGCTGGAGTAAAAAAAAGTGAAAACGTTTCGCGAAAAGAAGAGGATAGTCGAGGAAGAAGCAATGGGAGAGGATTGGAGATAGGAAATAGTCGTGGGAAAGGATTTGAAAGAAGTGGAAGCCGTGGTCGAGGATTTGGAAGAGGAGGGAGTCGTGGTCGAGGATTAGAAAGAGGTGGAAGTCGTGGAGGATTTGGAAGAGGAGGGAGTCGTGGTCGAGGATTTGAAAAAGGTGGAAGTCGCGGAGGATTTGGAAGAGGAGGGAGTCGTGGTCGAGGATTTGAAAAAGGTGGAAGTCGCGGAGGATTTGGAAGAGGAGGAAGTCGCGGCCGAGGATTTGAAAGAGGTGAAAGTCGCGGAGGATTTGGAAGAGGAAGAAGTCGTGGTCGAGGAATTGAGAGAGGTGTAAGTCGTGGGGGATATGGAAGAGGAGGGAGTCGTGGTGGGGGATTTGGAAGAGGAGGAAGTCGTGGTCGAGGATTTGAAAGAGGTGTAAGTCGTGGGGGATATGGAAGAGGTGGAAGTCGTGGTCGAGGATTTGGAAGAGGAAGTCGTGGGGGTGAGTTAAAACATACTAAATATCTGGTTTGTCCAACAACTTTTCAGTGTTTACATGGTTTGTCTTTAACTTACAGGAAATGTTTTTAACTTTTGCTAAATAAGATTACCCTTAGTTTGACCTGAGAATAAATAATTGTCAATAATTCAGTCTCCAGTAGACAGGTTAAATGTTATCTTAGACATTTTTTCTTTTAGGTCGTGGCTTTAGAGGGAGAGGCAAGTAATGATGCTTGACTGTCAAAGTCTCAACTTGGCAAGGAGAGAATTGCCGTGCAAGTGTATTGGCTGGCAAAAGCAGCCAAGGATGATGTCACGTTATACATGCAGGGGAATGCTGAATCGGAAAACAAAGCGTTTCATTTCTTAGAAAATCTTGACAATTCTGTTTTATCAGGATAACTTAAAAACAAAACAAAAAAAACTGTAGTTCAGACCAAGTGTTGGTGCTTCTCTCCTGGTGTGCTGCTGGTGTCCTTTTGATTTTACATCCGCAATATTGTTTAAGGATATGTAAATTTCTAGCGTGGTTTTTTAATGTGCATTTCCTTTCCAAACCGTAACGTTGTTCACGTCGTTTCGGCGTACACAGCAACTTTTTTTTTGCTAGCTAGGTTGTTTCAATGATTTTATGAGTCATGGAAGTCAAATTTTGTAGAGGCTGTTCATTAAGTTGTTTCTTCGAGCTTATAGGGTAGTACCTGTCTTTTCATCACTCCGGGTGTGCATTTTTTGGTATATGTGATGACAACACTAGTCAGTTTAGGATTTTACAGTAGTAGTGGAATCTCTGAAGCGTGAAAAGGGTTTAAAAGTAGCAATTTGACTACTAAACATTAAATGTTTCCATTGATTATTGGGATTCTGCAAATTTACATTGTGAAGCACATCTCTCAAACCGTGACAGACTGTTATGTATTCCTTGCAACAGATTTAGATAAACTTAAGTTTTTCATAATAGTTGTGTTATTGCAAATATGTTAAATTTTCTAGTTTAAACAATGATTAACCGCAATTCTTATGCATTTTTAGGCAACAATAAGCAAATTATTTCTACATAGTTGTTAATTTTGTCCTAAATTGTTAAACAAAACACTTCAAGATGGTTGAACTTAAATCAAAAAAGGTAAGTGACAGTTTTCTCTGCTGTATTTTCTTTCGTTCGTGATTGTTTCCTCGCTTGGCCTTTACAGAGTGACCTATGTTTTGCAGAGTGGAAAGAAAGCAAAAACAGCAGTTGTCAAGCCTGTCAAAATTGCAAAAGTAACAGAAGAGGTGGTGAAGGTAGAAACTTTTATTTGTCAGATCATTCATCTGTCTTAGTGACTAGTTTTTAGCAGTATTTCAACTTTACTCTGTTTTTATTCTTTGTGTGAACATCTCCATTTTTGCTTTGTATGATAAGGCTTGTTCAGCAAAGACTTGTTGCTTTTAGGCACCAAAGTTAAAAAAGGGGAAGAAATCAAAAAAAGTTGAACCGGAACCTGAACCCGTTAAAGAAGAATCAGAGGAAGAATCCGAAGAAGAGTCGGAAGAGGAAGTTGAAGAGGTTTGTGCGAAAAACTTCTAAAGTGTTTTTCTCAAGTCGAAATTAATGATGAAAAAGTTTAAACTCCGGATCCACAAACCTATTTCTTGATGCTTTTTTCTCTGGCTTAATCAGTCAAATCAATACGTTGAAATGTTGCGGATAGCTTGTGAAAACAAGAAAGCAACGGCAGTCCTTCGGTGTCTAATTTGCATAAAAGTTAAACTTATGTTCCTTCTATTGGGGTTGATGAACCAGTGGTGGATTATATTCAACGATTGAGTTAGTCTTGTGATTAAAAAACTTATTTTCCGCAATGCTTTTTATTGTGCGAAAACTGATTCTCGAATATTTAATCATGGGATTAGCTTAAGAACCGCTATTGGTGAACCTTAGTGATCTACGAATGCCTTAAATTTGTTGCTGTAGCCAAAGAATGGAAGGAAACCTGATGTAGAGGTGGAATCTTCTGAAGAAGAATCCGAAGAAGAGGAAGAAGAAAGCGAAGAAGAGGAAGAAGTCAAGGTGGGTACAGTCGTTATTATACGTTTATGTTGCAATGAAAGCCAAGAATTTTAATGTTTTTATGCTGGTGTCAACTACAATGTTCTTCAAACGCACTGTCTTCATAAAGTTACTTCCATAGCCTTTAACAAAATCAGCAAACAGTTCTCCGTTGACGATGCATGAGTTAGGCAGTGGGTTAATTCGAAGTTTATATACAGTATATCTTTTTCAATTATCTTAATAATTACATCCGTTTTGTTCTTTGAGACGATGATTTCTTGTTTAATTTGTCTTCTCTTCATTTGGTTTTTCCATACTGTAATTGTGTGCTTACATTTGAAAGGCTCCTCCCAAAAGCAAGAAGGCAAAAGCAAAGGTTGTGAAACCGAAGGAAGAGTCAGAAAGTGAAGAGGAAGAAGATGATGAAGACGAAGAAGAAGAGGACGATGAAGAAGTGAGTTGTCTTTCATAATCAAAATAATCTCTTCAGAACTACTTGCGTTATAGATGACACACTTTAGCAATTATCAAAACTTACGGTAGTGTATCTCATTAGTTGTATCTCAAACATCTGAATTATGTATTTGTGGTTTCTGGGTCTTTGTAATTCTCTGCATTTCAGTTTTAAGTAATGTGCCAAGACTAGGAAGTTGTGTGCAAACTTGGTCGTCGGAGTCGAACCACTCAGCATGCGGCAACTCAGCAATTACATTTCAGCTACTGCCAAGTCAGCAAATGAGATTTACGTGCTGCTCACGTCGGACTTGCTTGGTCATCGCTTGTCAAACTAAATTTGCTGATTTGTGACATGCCAAGTTATGGCTTGTTCAGTTGTTGCTAGCTCAGTTGTCGCTTGCTCAAATCACAGCTGCTAACTTATAGAAGACTCTTCTGCAGTGCGTGCAGCTAGCCAGTTAACTGAAGTGAGGCCAACGAGTGTAGAAGTGCCCCAGAAAAACTAAATTAGTTGATTATCTTGTAACAAATTTGGATGTGTTCACTGTTAATATTTGCTTTGTTTTCTTAGGAAGAGGAGAGCGAAGAAGAAGAAGAAAGTGAGGAAGAGGAAGAAAAAAAAACAAAAGTAATTATTTGCCACTTTATATTTGTTTTAATGTTAACAGTCTTTCTACCCGCCGTCCCGTTCGCAACTTTCCAAATAGTACCATAAAAAAATTCCCTGCTTTGAAATTTGACCAATCAGAGTCGCGCTGATCAGTAGGGTAGGCACTTTAACATTTATTACTTTGAACTTTGGAAAAAACATCAATCGGCATAGCAGTGGTGAGAATCAAGTCCACATCAATGAAATCACTGCCATCGCCTTAACCCTCTGCATCAAGTCATCCGATGACTTAATTTAGCTACGATTTGCGTTTTTCCTTTGTTATTCCAAAGTTTCAACTTAGGGGATTTTTTATTGTACATTTTGGAAAGCTGTCTATCGTTCGGTTCTGTCACGTCTCCTGTTGCCCTTCCACATTACTGGCAACGGAAAGTTCCATTCATTTCAAGCGAGCAATGCAGTTGTGTAGCGTGGTGGTAGAAGTACAGCAATAAAGCTTTTGGTTAGTTCTAAGTTTTACAATCACTTATGCAGACAGCAAAAAAGAAGACCAAAGCTGCCAAAGAAGAAAGTGATGAAGAAGAAGACGACGAGGATGATGACGAGGAAGTAAGATGATAGCTACTTTTGTGACGTCGAAGTTTTTCTTTCAGTTTGTCACGTTTATCTTTATTGTTGGACCGTTGGTGATTAATCGTTATAAAGACTATAATTCTAATGTATTTTTGTAACCCTGGGTTCATTTTTAATTTTAGCGCTACTTTTAGCGCCTTCCAAATTGTCATTGCTGCAGCCGAGTGCATTGTGTTAGGCTCTCGTTAACAAGAAGTAAACTCAGTACCGTATTTATAAGGTCTTGCATAAGCTACGTTACCAAGCCTGACAAGACTTATTTATCTTGTGTGTAAAATTAAAGGAAGAGAGTGAAGAAGAAGAGGATGAGGACGATGATGATGAGGAAATGGAAACTGAAACTAATCCCACTTTAAAGCGAAAGGCGGACAAAAGTGAAGCACCTGCAAAGAAAGCCAAAGTTCAGAGCGGTAAACACTCGCATAACTATGATTATTGATTAACGTTGTCATTTTCAACCAGTGTTTATATAGCGTCACATCCACATTCCACAGTATAATCAAAACTGTGCTCCCAGCGATGGTAGTAGCTTGCAACGCGAATTGCTCTTAGTGACATGTAAATGGAAACTTTACAAGCGATTCTTAATTTGACTTAATTTATTTTCCCAAACAGCAGTTAGTGATGAGATGCATAATTAAAGCATTAAGACAAGGATGTGCCAGACCATTGCATACCTATTCACACATTTGTATAAGTGTGTGCTATGAAACACAGGGAGCCAATGAAATGAGTAGCAAAACACAGTTCTGTGAATCTTTAAAGATTTGTCGAATGATATAATCCGATGTTTAAAAATTAGAATCATCAAAACAATATTTTTTATTTTTTTGTAAAAATTCAACATCACGTTTAATTGCAGTGAAGTGATCCATTAAATTTTCCAGGTGAAATCGTCACGTTTGTATTCTCGAATCTTCCCGAAGGTCTGGATGATTCTTCCTTTCAAAAGTTTTTAAAAGAGAACAACATAGAATCAAAAGCATGCCGAGCAAACTATGGCAGACAGTAAGTTTCATTAATAATTTGCTCATATTTTTTTTTAACTTGGATTAGTTAAACTTTGTTACCTGCAACAGCAAGATTGGTATTTTAGAAGTAGATCATCCAGCTTTGCTTTCAGAAAAGCGTTTGTCGATGTCGCCTTGGAAGACAAAGATGACGTCCTGGCTTTAGACGAGAGTGATTTCAATGGCGAAGAAATAAGCGTGAAGCTCGATGATCGCGCCAAGCCCGACAGAAGAAGCGCTGGTGGTATGTGACGACACGATCAAAGCGCTTTCTTGCCTATAACATTGTGTCTTTCCCAGATAACAAAATCCAACATTTTTGCATTAATTCAACGTCTGCAGACGTGGAATCAGTGTAAAAATGACGGATTTTGCTGTCAGTGCGAACGACAATACGAATTCAGGAATCGACGAGGACGAATTTCTTGCCAACATCGCTGCTGATGATACGTTTGTCGGCTTACTGTGACTTAATTTTACTTCCATACTTTGGTGGTGCAACACTGTCTTCAGCTTTGGTTGTTTCCTTTACTGTAAAAGCAATTGAGGTAATGTTACTCAAATAACTTTTTTCAGGTGAATTCGGATCCCGAGAAGAGAAGGACGAACGTACATTGTTCTGCAAAAACCTTCCTTATCAAGCAAGTGAGGATCAGATTGCCGGTTTGTTTGATGGAGTCAGAGAAGTTCGGATCTTAATGGACCGCGAAAGTGGACGTTCGAAGGGGTAAGTCTTCCACGTCTGCCCTATTCCTCTGTTACGTTTGAAAACCTTGCTCAATGCTCATGTGTAGCGTTTTCTGTAAGTCTAACGAGTGCTGCATTTGTCGTTTTGGTGAAAAAATACTGTTCTTGGACCAAGTAAATCCTTAGGATCTTAAACCAGAATGTTTTTCCTTTGGCAAAGCCAATTAATAAAGTAATCATTGTATAATGTATAATGCATATGTACCATGCATACACATTTTGACACCGGAAAGGTTTGCGATTTTATTGGTGGCATTATGTAAACAAAACAAACATTTAAATCACGCCGACTTGCAGTAAAAGTTATGCTACTGTGATACAATAATCAAACCTGTGTACTTACAACAATTTTTCAACGAGAATATTGAGAGCTGTTTATAAAATTTCTTGAGAGCTTCTGATAAAAATCGTGACCTTTTTGTAACTGATTTGTTCAATGGATATCTTGCAGGATTTGCTTTATCGAATTCAATTCGAAGGCGGAGAAAGAGGCCGGATATGCTCTTAAAGATGAAGTTGAGCTTGATGGCCGATCCCTGTTCCTTGACTCCTGCAACGGTGGAGGTGGCGGCCGTGGTGGTGGCAGAGGTCGCGGTGGGCGCGACAGCTTCGGCCGCGGACGAGGTCGGGGCGGCGGTGGCCGCGACAGTTTTGGGCGAGGGGGCCAACGTTGTAAGTATTTTTTTAAATTGAAGCTTTTGATTTAGATGTGCTAAAAGCCAAGAATTTCAAGTGTACATCTTTGCAACAGACTATTTAAACACCAATCATTGGTGGCAGTAGTTCACCAAACGTTTGGTGCGGCACTCCAATAATTAACTCGCTTCTAATCTTCCAGCAACACCGAGCAAGACGCTTTTCGTGAAGGGAATCACAGAAAACATGACCACTGATACTCTTCTATCAAACTTTGATGGAGCTCTAGATGCCAGGATTCCACAAGATCGAGAAACCGGGAAGAACAAGTTGTAAGTTTAGCCTTTCCGGCATTGGCTTCATAATAAAAACATAATATGCAATGTCTTTCCTGCTATGAAAATGCCTTGCTGTAGTTGAAGTCAGTTTATTTGTTCCTTCATCTGCTTTGGGTTGGTATATATGTAATATAAAAAGGGACGTGTTCTGTTCGTTTCTCTGTGTGAGACTGTCAAAAGACAAAAACTCCCCTTTTGAGTTCTGGCGACACAGGGATATTGCCACAGCTGGTGTGGCATTTCTTTCCCAGTTGTGCAACTGTATGTGCCGAGTGGTCAACCCGTTTCCAGCCTTAGCATTTTTTTAAATTGCTTTGTAGTTGAGCTTAGTATTAACAACATATTATGATGTTATAATGTCTTTTTACGTTCAGCTTTGGTTACGTTGAGTTCGAATCCGAGAGTGACGCAACGTCGTGCTACGTCAACGCCAAAGGCGGAGTCAACATGGAAGGGACCAAGTTGTACGTCGACTACGCCGCAGAGCGAAGAAGCGATGGTGGCGGCCGAGGCGGAGGTAATGTGCTGGTTAAGATGAACTAGTGTTGCGTCATTTGCAAGGTCATGCTTGGTTGCATATGGTAGCTTAAAAACTATTGAGTTTCGCAGCTAAAGGTATCAAATTCCTGTTCTACTAATTAAAACTACATTTTACAAGCAGAACTTCATGATGGCTTTGAAAAACCATTTGTAGAAAAGGTTTTCGTCTTTAACAAATTAAAAGCCTTTAAAGTTTCAAGTTGGCAGGGAATTTGTAGGCTAGTGTTCTAGGGCAGGGGTCCGCAAACACTTGTTGGCGCGACCTAAAAGACAATACTTTTGATTCTTTGCGACCCAAACGTTTCGGAAGCATATAATATTGATCAAAATACTTAGCAATTTAATATCAATTTCAATACGGTCGTCTCCGCTGATTAAGTCCACATCCGGAAAGGACAATTTTGGGCTCATTAAGCGAGGGACGATTCTCCGCCACTCCTGTATTTTCAGTAATTCTGGAATGGGACAAATTGGGCTTAATAAGCGGGTGTTCTAGGGTAAAACGAGGTGTAATTATCATTTTCCTTATTGTGTAATTGTTTTCAGGTCGTGGTGGAGGCTTTGGTGGTGGATTTGGCGGCAGAGGGCGTGGAGGCGGCCGTGGTGGAAGAGGGGGCGGTTTCAACAAGAACAAAGCTTCTATCCAACAATTCGAAGGAAAGCGAACCACATTCGGTGACGACAGCGACTGATGACGCTCGTCTCTCTGACGTCATAAAACACGGTGTTATTGACACTTCAGTCAAAGCGCGGTCAGCGTCAGTAGCAAGCGATTGGTCTACGTTCTTTATTAATTTTAGCCGCTGTTTTTGACTTTAGCCGGTGGTGACCTGCACTGGATTTTATAAAAGGTTTCCCATTAAGCTTCAGCTCCAACAACTACTCTGTCGGACTTTACCTGTTTAATGCATTGGTTGCAAGCTTTAGATGATTCGAACGACGATCTATTGTTCGTTGGCAGTCTATGACGCACATCTGCCATTTATCCACCACATAAAAGTGATTGTCACTGCCCTCATGTGGAACAGTTTCATATGCTACAAAATTCATCACTTTTACATTGATTCAACGTCTGTAGACGTTCAATCAATGCAAAAAAGACTGATTTTGCTGTCTGGTCAGTTTCTCTCAGTCAAGGTCAATGCAGCTTACCTGCCAGACGGTGACATCGTGTGTTCTTGATATTTCTTTTGCTTTTCTGAACTCGTCCGGGCCAGCTTTGCTTCTTTAAGCGCTCTCTTACTTTTAACTGCCCCTCCCGCCGTACAAACTCATCATGTTAAGTGTTTTACAAGGGTTTGCTTCCCATCTTGGCGCCGTTGTAAAATGTCAATAAATGTTTTTTAAAAGTGTCAGTTTTTATGCTGTGTATCTGGTGACTTAAGATTTCCAAGATTTCGTAAATTTAATAAGAACTATGGACAATCGATCGATGTGGAGACTTACGGTAGTCCACGCCTTATTCAAGCATGGCCGATGAGCGATGATGGTAATGATCTTATAGCCATACTTAAAAGTTAGCCTGCGTATCGGACGCAACGTTTACCTTGCGAGCGGGTATGCTGCCTTTCAGTAGTAATGGTATTGAGTCAAACTGGAAGGGTCGCAACATTTGGGACATACGGATTACGGAAACTTAATGTGGAAGCCAAGATATCCGAATGTTGAGAATAGATGTTTTTAGCCCAACTTACGTTATTGTGCATATATTGTTTGGTAGGCTACACCAACTTATAAAATGTTGGTTGCTGCAAGTGGTTCCAAACCTTTTTGTTGTCACGGACCCCTTTAGACAAATTATTAATTCTGCGGACCCCTACTTAAACTTTGCCTGAAACTCAATTAACATGCTATTGACTATTGTAATAATTATGCTACTCAACTACTGTACTGTGTCATTGCATTGCCGCTATGACTCTTGCGGCAAATATCAGGTTAAACAGTTGCTCAAATAAGAAAATGAATGAATTGTTTTAGAAATGTCAGCAGTATTTGAATATTAAGGTGACTGGTGTGCCATGCCGAAACTTTTTCAACGTAAGCCAATTTAAGGGACACCTCTAATGAAATCACAATATTCGCTGATGGCTGAGAAGCTTGCCTCAGATAAGCTAACTATTGTGGGAACCCCCACATACCATATATTTATGAACAGGGCATGAAAAGACGCATCTGAGTATGCAAGTCTCATGAAATAAAAGTTTAATTTGATGCAATGAGCTTCCTTCAAACACAGACAATATTTCAATAATTATTTTTTGACATGCTAATACAAAATACTGTTTCTCACTACCAGCACCATATAGCAACAAGAAATGTTATAAAGTGCTAGACCTACCTTATATGCAAATACCTATGAGAGCTTTTTTCTCTAAAATGTCACTTTCCTAAAAAAAAAAAAATTTTTTTGAAAGTTACTTGCGTGCGAAAATATTTATACACATTTTTTTCAATAAAATGGTCAAGAAATAAAATTTTAAAAAAGCTCTCATAGCAACACCATTGTACCAGCATGCATTCCAATTTTTAGCCAATTCGGTCACATTTTTCTTTGAAACATTAACAGTCTGAGTTGCTGGCAAAATATGGCAGGATACTTGAAAAGATAGCGATTGCTAAAGAAAAGTTAAAAGCAGTTGATTGATAAAAAGTTTATGTTTTATTGTTACTTTAACTTTGAGTTAACTAAACATGATTTATTTGCCACTTCCGCATACTCAACTGGCTATTTGGTGAGACTTTTGATCAATGTAGCCCAGCCAAGTCCAGCTGTTCAAACCACTAGTAATGGGTCTGCTTTTTTTTTGAAGCTGCTTAGTTGATAGTTAAAACTGAAAAGTACCTGGGCAGTTCAACAGGCATATATCAGAATAGGTTAGGCATTTACCAATTTAATCTTTGGGTATGTTTAACAGATACCTTAACACCTTGCAGCTGTTAGAGTACCTTGTCTAGTGTCTACTGCTTTAGCTGACATAGCCCAATGATATGTCAAACCAGGGTTGCCAGATTGATAAAACAAAAAAGGCCAAATGCATCCCCAAAAAAGGCCAAATTATAGAAAAAAAGGCCAAACCTGAGGTTCTGTTCTCTTTGTTGAAATCAGTGGTGTTTTTGCACTTATTTTCAACAACAAATTAGAAAATATGTACCCAGTTTCTATTGTTCTACATGTTATCTGTTAAAGAAGAATATTGCTTAGTAAAATTCCTGAAAAAATGCAATCCATAAAATACAAACAGATACCGTAGGTGTGGAAACAATTACAATACAACTGAAATATGTATATAACCAGAGATGTACGTATATTATACGCCGCAAATTCTACGCTGCATACTTGCGGCGTATACTTTTTGTTTGCGCTAGCGCTTACGGCCACATTTTTTTGGATAGTTTGCGCTTGAAGCTACGCCGTAAAGTTTTTGCGGTTTTTGAGCGCATAGTGTCAACGCATACTTTTTAATGTCTTTTTTTTGCTACAACACGCCAATACCTTCCAGTGCTGCAGTTGAAAGAATGTTTTCAATGGGCAAAGACGTATTGGAACCAAAACACAGCAAAATGTCAGATGAACACTTTCAGATGCTTGTGTTTCTATGTGGAAATTCAAAATAAAACTTGTTTGTTTCGAGTGGTTTATACCGTGTGAATGTTTGGCACCTAGCAAACAAAATGAGTTTACGCTAGTGTATGCGTTCAACCGAACACCGCCACTTTTTTTACAAGTTACGTTGACGCATACAGCGTATGGTTTTTCGAATGTTTGCGTTTACGCTGACGGCGTCACTATTTTTTGTATACGCGTACATCACTGTATAGGCCTATAACATTAAGCTAAGCATCATCCTGTTGCATTTATGTCCAACATCCTTCCACAATGAACACTCCTTATTCTAGGAATGCTAACGCCTCTGCCATTTCGTTACTGCTAGTTTCACCATAAACGATATCAGATGTGAAACGCCTTATCATTATGGCACTGGCATCAAAGTTTGTGCAACATGTTCCATTCAGCAGCATGTCCGTTCGTATTCGCAAAATCGCTTCCAAAAGCTCAGTCTGCATTTTGTTTCGTGGTTTTGTTTTCACTGCAGTAAGTAATGAAAAAATCCTCTCTACTACTGCATTACTGACAGGGATGCAGAGACATGTTAAAGCATAGCTAGCAAGGTCTTTGAAATGGGCATGATGTAAAACGCTACACCAAAACTTTTCACTGTTGCTAGCCTAGGAATAACCAAAAGAACTATAAAAACCAAAAATAAAAAAGGCCAAACAAATGCCAATCGGGAAACTAAAAAAGGCCAAAAAAAGGCCAAGCGGCCAAACAAAAATTGTCCGGCCAAACACTTTTCAAAAAGGCCAAATTTCTGAAATTTGGCCGTAAAAAGGCCAATCTGGCAACCCTGTGTCAAACAAGTAGGAATGTTTTATCTTGACTGTGCAAAAACTATTCCTTGTAGGTTTTTCCGAGCTTTAAAGTATGCCTAACTGACAGGTGCTGATTTCATCATGAAAAAACTCATTCATGATTGCAGTCATTTTTGTGGTTGCTATTATGGCATGGTTTATTCAAAATGACATTTGTCTCTCAGTACGTTTTATTAGCCATGCTTTTGTGAAAGTGATAAGAATTGAAAGAATTAAATCAAGCCCCCAGATCGAACGATGAACGAATTCAATTTATGCCCACATTTTTTAAATTGCTACATGCCAAGTGTTTAACACTGCACTGTATTAACAAAAAAACAAGAACTTTAGTTTTGCTCCTAGTATATTTAGACACTGGATCTTTTCATGTTATCGCAAGTCAAATACTTTGTAATATCAATGAAAAATTGTGGAAACTTGACTGTATTTGGTTGAAGGTTTTTGCAGTCCGGTGTGCTACACTTTATAAAAATGGAGTAAGCAATTTAACGTACAGCATTTTCTCAAAATTGGGCAGAATTCCATGTCTGGCAACCCTTGTACGGGAATAATAACCGCAGTCATTTTTATTTACCCTTTTTCTAAACTGAGCTGCTGTAAATGTTAATGTGCTGATTATAGAGTTGTACCGGTACTGAAGAGGGTTTAATACCCGAAATCGCGATACATATACAACATGGTAATTTAGGCTTGGTCTTTGTCCTACATTTACCTTGAATATAGAATTTCTAGGCATTGCTACACTATAGTTAGACTTATTCATAGTTCAGAAATATATTTGAACTGATAGGTAGTAGCAAGACCTTCTTTAAAGAAGGTCTTGGTAGTAGCCTATAGTGACATCCTTTCATTAGTTAATAATATATCAATATAATTTTTGCATCAGTAAAGATTGTTAAGCTCAATAATAGAGTATCATTAAGGAGATTGGTTATTTATCAGTTATTTCCTATCATTATGAAAAGTGGAGCAAAGAGAATAATTGAGAATAAAAGACTTTTTAAACAATTATTCAAAGCTTTCATCAGTATTTGAGTTTATTTAATCTAGTGGCATTATTAACATTGAAACAAATCTAACAAAATCATTAATGTTTTAATTTACAAGTTACAACAATTTTGCGGCAACAATAACCAGCAAAGTACGATACCCCTGTGTCATATTTACCATAAACAGTTTATTGACATGCAGGAGCTATGTTTTTAAAAACAAAAATACATGATAGATATGTTAAAAAGTGAGTCTACTGAAAAAAATTTTTTAAATGTCATCGCTTTTTTAATCAAACGCGTTTTTGAACATCCTGAAGCAACAAATTTATTTTTTGCTGGTAAGTGTTAGACTGAAACATTGTCCCAAAAACGGTGTACTTATAACAATTCTCCTTATAACAAGGTGCTTAGCGAAGATTTTTATCTAGTTTTATCCGTAATTCATAGCAATCACCATTTAGATGTGCAGAAATTTTGCTGTTACAGTTAATCAGGTCCTCGTAAAAAATTTTTGAAAGTTATAATTTTGTATTTAACTGATTGTGTCCTTTCTTGAAAAGTTGATTCATCAAAAAAAAAAGCACAAGAAAATACAGTAGAATGGAAAGTTCAGTTGTGTGATGTTGAACAAAGGAATGAAGTTGCTTTTCAGCATATTCATGGTGATGGACCACTTTCTGGTGGCAGAAAGGCATTCAAATTCTCTATAAAATAACAGTTGTTTGCAAATGACTCAGCATTTGACTAGGTTTGACTTCATTAATTAAGAAGCTTTGCCACATATAAAAACAAGAGGAAAAAACACAAAGAGTTCAAGAACAACTTCAAAACAAGACAAAGTTGAAAGAATTAATACGTAATATAAAAGTATTTAAGTGACAAGTAGAAACATAAAAGTAATTAGAAAGTTTTTGTCTACCACCCTCTCTCATTATCCGTTGGTAGAGTCAGAGTGGCTGGAGCTGGTATTGTTGGCATGTACAGATTTCAGTAGACCTTGGTGTTAAACTTCAGTGCCATGGTGAGTAAGTAGCTTACTGCATTAGTGAATATACTTTTGTTATAAAAATGCTGTAAGGCAAAAAGTGCTCATCGCGATGAACAATGATGCATTGTATCCAAACCCTCCTACAAGGTAGGAACGTGATGATTATATATATACCTTTGTTGATTGTGACCAGTACCTTTGCTTTGTAGATATGTTCAAAACACTGTGTTAAAAAATTGGTATTAATAAATCAGCTGGGTACCACAACTGAGAGTATTAATCCGTCTTATGATTTTGTATATGTTACCTTTTTCTAGTCATTTCTTCAATGTATCTTAGACATGCACCTAATTACTGCATGTATTCTGAAATTGTACGTACTGTGAAAAGCAACAAAGACAACAGTAGTTGTTATGGTACCAGTGACTATAGACCAAGCACATTTGCCAACATAACATTCAAAAATTTTTAAGGATTTTGTTTTTTCATAAATGGAGTCTTTTTATGTATGACTGACAATCAGTTTGGCTTCAACTTCAGTAAGTGTATTTGTTTTTAAATCAATAGGTTAACTATCTTGCATTTTGCTAAACCCATTGCCTACACTTATTTACTGTACTATATGTTTAGACTGTTCAAATGAATTTGACCAAGTAAAGTTTTCAAGCTTGTTCAATGATCCGATGCTATTATTTGTACAATTCTTCTATTTTTATGCAAAACAATGTATGATTGTAAAGTAGGGATACCATAATTCTCATCTCTTTGGTGTATGTGATGGTGTGAGGCAAGATCGAGTATTAATTTTGAAATTTTACTTAGGCTATGAAATATAATATCAGGGGTGCAGCCAGCACAAAATTTCGGGGGTAGCAAATAAGTATTTTTTCATATGTGAGTGAGCCTGGCAACGAGTTTCATCGAAAGCAGAGCACTCACTGGGGTCCTCCCCCGGAAAAAATATCATAAAATTGCGCATTCTTTCAGCCTAAATCGATAGTAAAACTTTGTCAAATGATCCTGTAATAGAGTGTGAAATATTACTTTAAAATATTTCGGGGGGAGACAATTGCTCCCTTTGCCCGCCCCCCTGACTACACCCCTGATAAACATTTATCATTACAATTTAATGGTCTTTTTTTTGACTACTGCATTGGCAATTATTTTGTATTCGTGTTGTGTATGCTAAAGACGTATGCTATTTTGCTCCAAGTATTCATGGTATTTTCTAAAGTGTGCCACTTCTACAGGCAAACGTATTTAAAACGGTTATTATTTTTACATGAGCTTTAAAGTTTGATTGTTTTTACCACACACCGTACTTGTTGTGAGGACCTATGTAACAAATAATAGTTAGTGCTAATTATGCAGAAAAAGTAAACTTGTGAAAGAGAAATTCAGGTTGTACGTATATTTATTAGTGCATTGCCAATTGAAACTTTAAGGGGACCCGGAGTTTGGCTGGTACAGGGCCCCAATTATGCACTCAATGGCCCTGCCAAGACGTACTTTTTTTATAATGTGCATTGAGTAAAGATCATCAGTAACAATCTACTGAATTGTAGAAAATGTGTATATATTTCCTCCGTTTACGTTAATGTTGGTGGTTTGGAGAAAACTACTTCTGATAGAGGTTTCATTTCGTATTACAATTGGCATCTATGAAGATTAATAACTCTCAATCAACTCAAAGAAAGCTCACGATATCGTACAAAGCTTTAAATACTCATTACTAATAAAGGAAATGTTTGTCACAATCTTACAATATTTTCTGAAAGAACTTTAGTTGTAGAAACTGCATTGTTTAAGACAATTTGAGTCAGCCTGTTAATAAAATCCTTCAAAATGTGACAAATCTGGCCTTATCTGCAGTGGGCCATGCCTTAGGCTATTGTTACTGTTACTACTGCCTTTGAAATACTACATACAGGAAATTTGTAACTGCTGAAGCATGACCAAAACAACAGCTACAAATACCATAAATATATAAAACCAGAAAGGGCTTTTCTGTTGCTACTATTAGTATATTTTCAGCATATCATATCATCGTTCTGGCATATTTTAGACTTTTGGGTCGCGTGGTAGCTCCACTAGTTCTAAAATTTAACAGGGAAAGAATTGGAATTGTGGAGAAACTTCCATATATTCAGAATCCTGATGAAATTCTCTATCTTTTCAGTTCAAAATATAATTTTCTTCAAAAATTTTGTTTTTCATTAGAGGTGTCCCCTTAAGAGAGAGCTGTTGCCTTTCCTGAACTAAACGACTGAACTGTGGTTGAGTTTTTGGCAATGCAACACGCATGTCATCTTCAACGTCCAGGCGACTTCGATGTTTTGTTTTTATTGTAACAAGAGCTGAGAGTCTTGCCTCGCAATGGTAAGCGGTTATGAATGGTAACAAAACAATAATCGCTTGCTTTGCCAAGAGTGGGTCAAAACCTCACACTTAATCATTACTAAAAATTATTCCTCATATCTATTTAACTCCATCCTGGTGTTTTCATTCAAATATTGACTGTGCTTACCGGTACCTATCTACTGGCCTACAAGCAGTACAGCGTAGTCTCCAACTGCAAGCAGTGGCGTCGTTTCCGCCACTATGAGGTAAACTTTGGCTGCACCGCATGCTTTCTATTACGTAATAGACGAGCCAATCCTAATTTGACTTATCGACATGCGTTGTAGTAGATGCAATTTAAGTACAATGTACATACCGTACTGTAGGCAGCAGCATAGATTTATTTTAATGCATACCGGTACAGTTTATTCTCGTGGGCTTGACACATTTGCATTTAAAGAGAAAAATGAAAGTAAAAAGATCGCTTTTCGTTTGTTTTTTTTTCCAAAATTCGTCAAGGTAATCACAGGCCCCCAAATGCTTTCTCCCGGACCCCAGGTTGGGAACCACTGCTTTAAACATTAACAAGAGAGATGTAAATAGTTGAAAGAAGAGGTGGGCAACCTGCTCCCGCGAGATCTTTTTATGTGGCACACAAGAAAAGTTCACAGCAGACAACGTAACATTCAGATGTTGAAGCTACAAATGGTTAAGTGTTTTTTTTTTTGCTCACTCATTTTTATATCGATATGGTAAGTTTTTCCACACTTGATAGAAGCGTGGTTTGTGGTAAAGCGTAGCTCGAATTTTATATTAGGCTACCACATGCAAATCAGAGGTGTACAGGAGTCCGGTTTGAGGATAAATATTTGTAGCCTACGCCAGAACAGAGGTGGGCAGTAGCGCGCTACTTTTTTGGTAAAAGTAGCAGCAGCGGCGCTACTTTTTAGTTGGAGTAGCGGCGCTATTTTTATTCCAAAGTAGCGAGAGAGGCGCTACTTTTTTCAGTCGCACTCCCGCTACTTTTTAATTTAAATTGAAAAAAATGCTTGTTTTTTTGCAAAACTGGCGTGGTCAAGCAGCTATATAATCGGCTTGGTTGCAAAGTTTCAGTCTTTTCTAGCTGACGTCAACTTCTTCGGCGAATATCTCTGTGTGATGAAGCCTATCTGCCAGGCTTTAGACATTCTCCAGGGCGAGTCCAAGGCATATTACGGAGTCTTGCTTCCAACCATCACAATTTGCGAGAAGAAGTTGACCGAGATCAGTGATCTTGTGACCTGTGAGGAGTTGAAAGTGAAGGGGTGAAGAAACGATTCAACAAGTGCTTCAACAACATGAAAGGCGTTATGGCATCATGTCTTCATCCCTCCTCCAGGACGTCGTGGCTACAATTTCTGCACTACTTTTCCACGGATGATGCTGACGCACTGCGAGAAAAAGTCAAGACAGATGTAATTCGACTGTTGCCGAAGACATCAAGCCAGGTTAATACCGAGAAGAGTGACACCAACACCAGTCATGACTCTGAGGATGTTTTTTTTGGAGTGTTTGCGCCATCCCGTGAAACGTCGGTGCAGAAGGAAGCAACAATTGGACGCCTTTTTTTCGGACAAGAGCAAGTCCTTGAGCCTTTCGAATACCGAGTTAAAACATCTGTTCATTAAATACAACACCCCCATTCCTTCCAGTGCTGCGGTGGATAGACTTTTCTCTGATGTGCTTGAGCAAAAGCGGGAAGGACTTAATGACTCTCATTTTGAAATGCTCGTGTTTTTGAAAGATGCGTAACAAATAATTTCCCTTAGAATGTTTTTCTATAACGACGTTAAAATGACAGCGTAAACGAATGATAACATTCGTTTTCAAGGTCATTTTTGCGTCACTAGGGACTTGAGTGTTTCCTAGTGTCATTTTAGACAAAAGTAGCGGAAGAAGTAGCGGTAGCGCGCGCTATTTTGGCCCGAGTAGCGGTAGCGGGTAGCGCGCTACTTTTGTAAATTGGTAGCGGAAGCGCGCGCTACTTTGGTCCAAGTAGCGGTAGCGGGTAGCGCGCTACTTTAAAAGTAGCGGGTGCCCACCTCTGCGCCAGAAGTATCAACTGGCAAAAAATCGGAATCCAGCTCCTGTTTTTGCCAAGAATTTCAAGCTCCTGCACACACCTCAGGTACAGAAGCTGTGGATTATTTCGTCCACTAGGTGCTGCTAAATTACAAGACGACACTGATAAAACGAAGCCAGCTTTCAAACATGCCATTTCGTATCCTTACGAACACAGCCACATATTGAGCAGTATCGAACTTGTGCTTCAATGAGATTAATCACTTTGTGTTGCGTAATTAATTTTAATCGCACCTGTGCAGTTTTCTACGAGTGGTTCATGATTTTAAAAAGTCAACGAGAAAAATGAAGCTCGTTGGTTGGTTTTGGAACTTTATCCTCGGACTGACAAAGCCTTGATAGGTTATTCCTGGTAGTTTCGCATACTTGTAGAGGCTCTTGACGCAGGGCCGGTTACCGAAATTGACAGAGTGAAATTTCCAATTGTTGAAGTGTTGTTGCCGGGGAATTATTCTATCCATTAGGTGCCGCTGAATGGAGAGTAGTCCTTAGAATGCGTTGCTCAAGCGCACACCCCGAGAGTCGAACCAGTGCCGCTCTATCTTGAAGCTTCTTCACAAAGTCACGCGCTAACCAACTGAGCTATCCGGGCGTCAATCGTTTCTGAAATCTTGTAAAAAACGGAAATATTATCATGTCGATGAAACAGCGATATCCGGTAACCACTTTAATATAATTACTTTTGTAAGAGCCAGTAAAGTAATCAACCAATCAGAAGTACGGGTACAGCTTTTCAACCAATCAGAAGTTAGAGGTAGAACAGAGGAAAAACGCAAGCAGTTCTGATAGAAAGAAAATTAAGTGAGCGTGTCCTCGTGTCGAACAAGCAAGCTCTCGACTGCGAGCCCAACGCGCTAACCACTAGGCCACTTAGCCTACTCTCACCAGTGCCAAAGTAGCCAAAATACTCGCATCAGTATAATAAAAACCTTATCTTATCCTTGGGTTCAAGTATGGGATATTTACCTGATGATATGTAAATTAGATAAGACGAGTTATATTGAAAGAGAATAGTGAAAAATGAATGAAGCTGTTCACCAGGTATTTTGTTATATTTAGATATGCATCATGTTATTTACCAACAATCGTTTTGTTCAATGCCCATCCGTCCAGTCCAAACGGACCTCACAGCGAAAGTTCACAATTACATGACAGATGCGAGTGTCACCGCCACCACATTATGTTTATATAGTATAGGAACAAACATTTTACTTTGGGTCAAATATGCAGTAGGTAATAATAATAATCATTCTTTTATTTGCGCCCATTGCGATAACATACAGAACACTGTGCTCACAGATGCGATACAACAGACGACAGGTAGGTAAAGAAGAGTGGGACATGGCCTCACAAGGATTTTTTAAGAACATATTTTATGCATGAGGGGTCTGATCTGTGATTTGGTAACATAACATGAGACCGTATTTTCTCTTTAGAATCTGAAAAACCTATGCCCTGCTTATAAAGCAGTGGTTCCCAACAGGACGGGAATTCCCCACTAGGAGGGAATTTTGCAATTTTCAGGGAGGAATTTGGTTTTAGGATTGTAAAGCTTTTTAAGCCTAGTAAGTTGGCCTAGACCAGAGCTTTAAGAAGGAGCCCTTAACTCCCGATTATTTAAGCAACTGTGCATTGAGATGGATGCAAACCATCACGTAGGCCTACTTCTTTTTAATGCAAATACTCGATGGCTTTCAAGAGGAAACATAACCAAGCGAGTGTTTGAGCTCAGAGACGAGCTTAAATTATTTTTGACCTTTAACTAAAATTGGAATTTGTTTCATTGCTGAGTGATGACAGATGGATTAGATTTCTTGTGTATTTGTTTGATTTGTTTGGTCCATTGAATAAACTGAATCTGAAAACGCAAGAAAAAAACACCAATATACGGTATATATATTTATTCAATCGCCATCTCCGTTTGAAGCAGATTGCGTATCAACATGGGTTATCTGTATCCATGAGCCATTGACATATTGATATCATGGGAATTTACAAACTGTAGGCTACTGCTTCCATGCTGGCTCAAGGCAGGTTGGAAGAGAGTGATTGATTTATGTCACTGCCATTAGGAGATTGTCTTAAGGTACTAGAAGGCTCAGCTGTCCTGGTCGCGGGGGACTACGTTTTGTCTGGCCTCTTTCTTTCGACCACCCTGGCTTGGGTGGCCCTTCCAAGAGCAGATGCCAGTACCGCTCAGTATTTCAAGATGCTTAGCAAGCTTGATGATTGAAAGAGAAAAGTTAGAATAAACAGTTAAACATGTCACCATATTTAAAGAATTATCATCGGTGCTAGTTCTTGACGGCAAAGAACAAGTTCTTCCAGAGTTGGAAAAAGAATTGATTTTGCTACATCTCACAGCATTAGAACTGAAATTCATTCGATATTTTCCTGAAATTTATGACGATGAGCTTGGTTTAATACGAAATTCATTCACGTTGTTCATGGAAAAACTCCCCGATAAACTGCAGAATGAATGTTTAGAACTCAAAACGGATTCTTGCACAAGAGACTTATTCAGAGAAAAAATCAATCACTGGATTTTTGTATAATTCCTAATTGTTGCAACGTGTAATTCCTATCCCAAAGAGGCAGAGAAAGCTATTCGAAGTATCCTTCCGTTTGCTTCCACTTATCTATGAAAATCAGGTTTTTCAACTCTTGCAGATGAAAAGAAAACAGAGAAACAGATTAGACGTGGAGAATGATATTTGTTATGCTCTTTCCAATACTCTTCCACCACTTTCATGAGTTGTCGAAACAAAAAAATCACAAGCTTCACACAGTCTGTTAAATGCATTGACTTTTATATTTTGAATGTCGTTGGCTCCAGCTCGTGTCCGATCGAATTTGGCTTTGGATGATGATGTCATATGTGGCTTTGGAGGCCCAGTCCATGATGGGAAGGACGTGGGAAAAATCACATTGTATGGATGGTGGGGGAAGCGGTAGTTTTAGCATTTCTTTTCTAGTTTTTCGTTTTTCATGGGCTTTTTGCATCCCTTTTTTTTCGAAAATTTTCGTGCCTTCCCTAGTACTTTTTCTTCAGAGTGATCTGTCACTAACAAGTTGTTTCCATGAATCCAGATCAATGTTTGCACGGTTGAGGGAGACTTTCAGCTGGTGTTGGTATCTCTTTTTCTTTTTTTTTTGAATGAATACTTTTCAGCAACGTTCTTCATTAATTAAATTAGTTTAAAATTAAAAGGAATATTACAGGCTAAAAAGCTTATTACTTGTGAAAGTTTAGTTTATCTTACAAGACTTAGATTAAAATATTAATGTAAACGAGTTTTTAACAAACTAAATTTATAAGGGGGGAATTTAGATTTGAATATTGACTAAAAGGGTCCACCGGATAAAAAAGGTTGGCAACCACTGTTATAAAGCATGAAACTGTTAGCAACGTTGTTTGTAATTTCCTTCAGGTTTCTCACAACTTTCAACCACAGATGTTATCGGTATTCTGGTAACAGAAGACATTAGATAAAAACATGTTAATGTATTTAAAGAAAATATCACACGGTTGTGTATGTCATCATATCATTAGTCCTTTAGCTTTGACATTGACACGCCTTATAGAGTAGGATAGGATTAGTTTACTTCTGGCCGTGACGCATAACTTGGCTATCTGAAAGCAATCCCAGTCAGCAAAAGTTGCCTTTTTTTTACATTCTTTCAACGTACGAAACGACTCAAAATCGGCAACTTTTTTCAGCTGACGAAACGCTCCAAAATCTAGATCTAGACAGGTTGGCTGTCTGATTGCGCTTTCAGAAAACAACCAATAACATCTGTTGACGTTGAACCAACGCAAAAAGGTGAAATTTTACTATGTGGATTTATGCAACACCACAGTGCAAAAGAAACGAAAGTTTTTGTGAAGTGTTTGTAGGATTGATATTTTACAGAATGTCTTACATAAAACCATCAGTAGCCTACCTTACAACATAGCAGCACCGTTTAGTTTTATAACCGATAAAATTTTGCCAAGGTAGTGAAACAGTGAACACCTTTTTATCAGATTAAATCTTTTCTTTGTTTGCCAGGCTTACAATGAGACAGTTGTCTCACTTGTCAATTTATTGTCAAAGCTTAAGCGACGAACCGCCATTTTCACCGATTACATCATTACAATTCGATCAGCGATCGAGTCGCGGATTTTAACGATTGTGCTGCTCAAGCGGTTATTAGCTTGATATTAAGTCGTTGCCATAGGCAAACCGCAAATTCTTTCTCTGTTGATATTATTTACAAGATTTACCGCAGACAAGCAGCTCGACCATGGGAACCTAAGCCCAATCACTTTCCCACACTCGGACTGTTTACATAAGATTGTAGGCGCGTGCAAAGTCGGGCGAAAACAAACGCAATGCGCGCGATCAAATGACGCCAAACTCCGATGCGCATTAAATATGTTAAATATGTGACGTCATTCTATAAAATATTTTCTTAACTTCAAAACCTTCTTTCCAGCAAAAGAAAACGCCAACTGTTGAAGATTGACAGTAACTTCCGTACTAAATGTATCCAAGACTGGGCGCTTTTGTTCCTACAAGTTATCAACTGATGGCATCATTTTTATTTAAAGTAGGCTAATATTATATGAATATAAAAAATATAGCAATATTTTTTAAAGTACTTTAACTGGTAATCAAAGACTTTCAAAAATGAATTGTCTCAGAATTTTTTCCTCAACATTAATAATTCATATGAAAAATAGAACTGTAACAGATAAATGTTTAAGATTGCATTAATTTTTAAAGTTTCTCTGTTTTTTGGTGATCACTTTTATTTCCGTCCCTCGTTCAGTTACAAAATATATCTCACCTGACGACAAGCACCTCAATAATGCAGCGAAGCAGCACGTTAAATGACGTACATTTTTGTTGCTTTTATGTAAAAATTGTCCGTATTTTACGTTTTGTTTGCTATGGTTTTGGGACTGCTTCCTTTTTCGTATACCCGACCAGGGATGCTTATGCGATTTGATCTTTTCCCACAAACGAATATTTACCCTAAATGCTGCCTCTCTCACATAAATACTTTATTTCTCGAGCCATTTATGACCGTGACGTCATAAACAGTAGATTTCAGCGCACTGCCGGCAATCCCAGAAAAGCGTCCATTGCGAGAACAGTTTTCGACGAATAAGTGAAAGAACTACAAGATTTAGGAATTGATTTGTGAGAAAAAGACATTGTGAGCATTCAAACGATTGTTTCTTACGCGTTGAAGTTCACCCTTATGGCTGTTGGTGGTGATTTAAATTTCACGAATCAGAAAATGATGTTTGTCTCCACTTACAAGAATGCCAAGTCTACACGTTCTGAAAGGACAGAGCAGGATAGGCTATTTATGATAGGTGTCGAACATACGACCTTCTGATGCACGGCTATACGCACTTTCACCATACTACCAAGCAGTTAACCTGACAATTGCCCCAACACACGATTCTTCGTCAGCCACTGAAACAAAAATTGTCGTAACCGAGACGCCATTTAGCCTACATAAAAATTGAAATAGGTTTTGCCATAACAGTTCATAGCATATTATTTCTTTCTTTTTTTATTGAATAATCCAAAAAATATATATTATTTACAATAAGCGATATACAAGGGACACAACGAATTTAAGCAGAAATGCCATAGGTACCTTTCAGCTTTTGTGTGGACATCGATGAGTGGTTTAAAGTTTAGACAATCTCTTTTGTTGGCACAAGCCACTTGGCTAAAGAGACACGCGAATCAAAATCACCGAATAACTTTTACAGCCGAATCGCACACGCCCATCACGTGCGGCCGTGGGAAATGCACACAGACGGCTTATTTCCCGCACCACCTATATTTGACATAGGATTATGCTTAAATCCGCCTTCTAGGCACATATAGGGCAATAAAAAAGTATCGCCAGTCGCCATGTTGTTTTTAATTCCATGTTTAAATAATAAAACTACTTTGATTCTTTCTTCATGGGGATAGGTTGCGGTAGAAGATGTTTTGTATTTCGAACTTTGTTTAAATTTTAAACAAAGTTTGTCACAGAATTGTCACAAGAGAGTGAACAAATTTAAGGTTTTTACCTTTGGTTGCCAAAAGTATCAATCTACTTTGAACATTAGTTTTTCAAAGTTGCTCTCTTAAAGCTCTATGTGACCTATAGCTTACGCCGTTTGTTAAATTCCCCCCTCTATTACGGAAGATGACTGCATTCAACCTATCATGTTTACACCAAAAAAAAAGTAATATAAGTTAAAGCATTCCTAATACCAAGAGTGGATACTAAAAGGAGCTAATAATTCATGCAAATGAAATGTTTATATATCTATACAGATTGCAGCATTGCAAACAGATCTGTCAAGCTCAAAAACTAACAGCACCACACCAACACATTATTTTGTGCATTTAAAATAGTTTTAGAGTTGATAAATTGCTTTAACTGGCTTGATGGAGTAGGTATGTTAAGTTCATGCACAAGTATTTATGCAAGCTCAACACTCAATGAAAAATATTTTGATTTGTCAACAAGGTGGGACCATTTAGACCAGTATTGAGACAAGCCTTTCTTTAATTTGCTTTCGGACCTTATATTTACATTGAGCTTACATATTTGGTCACAGCTCAGTTACCCACAAATAAGAAAATGACAAAAATGATGCTTTGTTAATAGGACCTCCTGCATCGATGATTGAATGGAACAAAAGACGCTTGAGAAACGTATTCATTTACGTCATCAATTATTTCAAACTTTTTGTTTAAAGCCATGGGAACGGTTTGAAATTCGGAAAGTAAAATGAAAGAGAAGATCTGAAATAAAAGAAAACTTTTTACATCCATCTCTTCATAAGCTGGGAACCACTGTGATTTTAAAATTTCTTTGTTCGCTTTTCAAACCTTTTCTTTGCAAAATTATTCACAGGTTTAGTTAGCGATCGCTGCCTCGTTCAGTTGTTTGCGTTTTGCACAAGTTAACTTTAAGTCTTAACTTTAGCTACACAAGTTGTCTTCACCATTTTGCAATATAGTTTCCTTTTTAGAGCTCTGTACAATTTTAAATAAATTAAATACTATTTTGAAGTTTTCCCAAAGAAGTAAAATCGCTCCATTTTGCAATTTTTACAACTTTTATCAAAATAGTTTTACAAAGAGTTAAGCTTACATTCTTTTGGGGTAATTTTTCTTATACGCTTAAGAAAAGTGTTTGCATTTTAGCTTTTTACCTTTTCATCTTTTTTATACCATCAAATAAATAGGAAAAATCTATTTCTGGAAAGATGTTGCTCATTTGTTGTTTTTTTGCGTAATTTTTATAGAAAATGTCCCTAGCAATATTATATTACGTTCATTTTGAAAAATATAACTTTTTGTTGAGTTTTGATAATATAATTTATAAGTTCATTCAAAAGCTGTGAAACTTATTCTCAATATGTTTAGACACCTGTGAGTACACTTTTGTGCAATTATGAACAAATCATTCTTATTTTAACACCTATGAAATTCAATTATGGATTTGCGAACATTTATTACAGAGGTTCAAGTTATTATAGTTTCGTTGGAGTGTGTTGCACAATTCATGTTGTTTTAATGTCAAAGTTACATTTACTGATGCTCAACCAACCACCAATTACTGAAAATTGCGTCTTAAAATTATATAAAAAGCCAGCCATTTCAAATAGAATTAAAGTAAATTTAAAGACTTTTTTTATCTCCATATCACAGAAAATCAGTAAAAGTCTTGTTTGTAACTTCTTGCAAAGGTCTTGTGCACCTGTTCCAATAGTGTGATAAATGTGCAGTGTGTTAAGTTTTTTTTTATTATTGCTGCTATTTTCAGGTAAATTACAGCCTTTACTTTATACAAAAGAATGCTGCCTTTGAGATGGAGTGTACTAAAAAAGGGTTGAGATATTGCACGACTGTCTCACATACAATCATACATTTTGTAGTGCCGACGGGAGTTGGTTATAAACTAAAATCACAAAATTGGAAGCAAGTTTGCTTCACAGATTTTAAACAATTCTTATTGGTTCGCAAAACTTATAACCATGACGTTATTACCCGAAACCTAGCCAAAAACTAAAATGATTTTAAGTCTAAAATTTGCTCAAAAGTTAAGTATCAAAATGAATCAAATGATTTGGCATCATTTTCTGAGTACACGGAACGCTTTTCGTTGTGTTGCAGGCTATGGAAGACTTACCCCCGACACATTCATGCGTGAGAAGAAATTAGAAGAACAACGCAAATGTGAGAATTTAAAGTGACAGTTTAGGCTTAAACCTGCCCCTCACACGACTCCAGGACTGGATTTGCAACTTTACTTGAAAGGAACAAATAAATCAACCAAGAGATTGTATCCTGTGTTAAAACAAGATTTAGGCTGCAGAGCTTTGAGTTATGATGAGTAAAGATAAAATTCAAATAACTTTTTACAAACTATGCTTTTTATCAGAAAAAGGAAATGAAGGCTATAAATATGTTATAGCGCTTTCCAGTATTCGAATTAAATCAACAAAACCAAACTTTACTTTGCGTCAACTACTTTTACAATTGTTTGGTTTTCTGATTTCACTTCTCTTCTGCGTGGGAAAAACACACAAAAAAGTCCGACCCAACTGTAGTTGGTATAAGAAGACAGGAAAGTAAAATCGCCCATTAAACAAATTTGAAACAAACTGCGCCTCCCAAATTATTAAGTTTTACTTTCCGGAGGGGCATGGTACTGGAAAAGTTCGGAATGGCCCGTTTCGGTGAGTCCGATTCGGTGAGTCCAATTCGGTGAGTCCGATCCCTATTCGGTGATTTTTTCAATTTTTTTTAAATTATCGGGTACCGTAGCCTAATTATCATTGCCGTTTTAGGATTAGGGGTTACGGGTTAAGGTTAGGGGTTAGAGGTTAGGAACTCACAGAATCGGACTCACTGAATAGTAGCAGACCCGGAAAAGTTAGTTAGCACAAAACAATATTTGAATTCTTTTCTTGCATATCTTTGGTATAAAAAATAACCCAGAAACTTTATTAATCGGGAGCAAGAAGAGATGGGTAAAAGAGGATAATATCCTCTTTGTTGTTTAAGTTTTATTTGCCCCGTCTACAATATCTCGACTCCCATACCTTTGTCTTCATTGATTACGTAGTAAGATCTGATGAAATTACGTACAATACGCCAAAACCAAGACACGTTAGATCAAATCTCAGCGAGTGCATTTTGAATACATATTTAGCTGCAGGTGATGCCGTCTGCAATACAAAAGGAAAACTTTAATGCAAACCAGACCTCTATGGTTCACAAAGAATACCAAACAATGAAAGCAGAATTTTCAAAAAGACGCTTATCAATTTGAGCATTAAAGGACTAGACGTTAAATCAATGTAAATATGACGGATTTTGCTGACTGGGGTACAGCCACCCGAATGGCTTTGTAACTGAGTGACTATAGTTTGATTTATACACTGCTGACTCTTCAAATTTACTTGTTAATGGTTAACACATGACAACACTATTTCCAATTTGTTTAAATGATTCTTTTCTGAGTAATCCAGAATCCACCTGCGTCAATATTTTGCGAAGACTATTTACAACCAAAACTTTTCAAATAAAAATTAATCAACGGTTAAAACAATTTTATCTCCAATCTACCCGCTTTATCTCTACATTGTTATGCAAGTGCGCTTGCAAAACTTTCTAAAGTTGAGGTTTATGATGTTTCGGTAAATGAATTAAAGATTTATAATTCAAAATGATTGTATGTATTTTCAAACATGAAAGAAGAATGTTTTACACAGAGTCAAGGAAATTTACTGATAGATGAATAGGACGTTGTCCTGATTTCAAAAAAAAAAACGTTAACAGTTTACTATTTTGATGCATTTAATAAAATGACAAGTCACGAGTAATAGTTGAGGACAACTGTGTTTCGCCACTGACGATATGTTCTAAGTCTCAGAGGAGCTACAATGGAGCTTTGAAGAGCTGGATAATTGGGTCCGGATGATTGGTTTTAGGAACATGATAACCCAAATTTGCTTATACCTAATTTTTAACTATTAGATACATCAGGGTTGTCCAAAATTTTGGCCAAAGGTCCACTTGTGGTTTACAAATGATTGCCCGGGCCATAATGCAGCTGCTACATTATGGTATGCACATTTAATGGCACGCGCGCTAGCCAACAACACCAATCTGTATTGGGCAATCTTGCGGATTGGGATTTTAGCCAAATTTTCTGTAGGCTACAATTCTCAATATTTTAGGTAATAATACAATTGACTTGTACCGCCATTAGCCCATAGCTTAAAAATTCCGGAAAAAATCTGAAAGCTTGTATCAACAGCAGGATCCAAAGCAAAGATTCCGTAGCAAAATTGTAAGGTCCGAGATACGCTAAAAATTGTTCGTGTTGAAATTAAAGTTCTCTCTTTGTGATATAAACTTAAACACACTGAGCGAACACTTTTTCGTTGAATGGTCCTTTTTGATATTTGAATTTAAAGCACTTTATTTCTATATCCTAGTGTTCCATTTTCATTAATGATGCCAAGAAAGAAGAATATAGGAATTTCAAGCACTAAACTTTTCCACTACCTTTACCAAAAGCGGATGATATATAGATCAAAAAAACAGTAAATGCAAAGAAATGGTGGTGCATTGAACCTCAAGGGGCCTGGTGATGAAATCCACCGTCAGCTTCGCTTGTTGCTTACTTGGATAATTTGACTTATACTTTTCATTTATGGTCAAAATAGTCTATTGCTTGTCACAGTTCGACAAATTCATGAAATGATTTTAGCTGTTGATTTTGTCTTCATGATGCATTTCGGTAAAATGATTGCACCAATATCCTTTTTACTTTCAACTAAACCGACTTAATTTGCTTTCACATTTCGTTTCTACGTTTTTTTGGTAAAAAAGTGCTGTATTGATCCACACTTGACTTTACATTGAAAGAAAAGTTGCACATTATTATAATTCTGAATAGATTCCAGCTTTATCTCCATAAATCATCTAAAGCGTTTTGTATAAAATATACTGTAATGTGAAATCTATTTCATTTGTATTAAAACAGTAACATGTAATAGTATAAAGTAAACCATCAGACATTTTGAAAAACTTTGAAAACAGTTACTTTGATAATAGTGATTTAATTTGCTTATTTCTTCTTTGCGGTAAAGAAACCTTCGAGAGGAGTCAAGCAGTCAAAGACGTCCAATTATTTTGCTGAATCGCTTGCTCGCGCGGGTCGCGTGTCGTAGCCAGGGCGGCCAAGCATTGTTTTCTCAACGATCTGGAAGTCTCTCTTGTCTTTCTCTTCGCAGGTCGATGTAAATCTTTGGTGTGTGGCCGGCCGAGGGTTGGCCACGCGCGGCGTTTCCAGAGTCGTCTTACTGAGAAGCAGCGTGCGCAGCGCGATGAAAAAAGAACGCTGCGTTACAACTGCGCTGAACACAATCGAGCAGCTGAGAACCAGAATTTTCAGGTCTTACGGGAGTTAGTAACAAGAAGAGATGTGTGGAAATTGTATCTTTTCAGCTGCTGGAATAAGTTTTTGTCATAGAACAATGTATTTTAATCAAAAAATAAACAGCCCGAAAGGTAGATACTAAGTTTATGTTCAGCAAAGTTTTACAAACTAAACTGTCTTCATCTTCAGGTGCAATAAATGTCTATAAACATTGTATATATTTCATTTTACATTTTTGCTGAGCTGAATTTTAAGCAGAGTTAGAAAGATTTTGGAGTTTAAAAGAGTGTGCTTTATGAAACAGTTTTATTTGACAAAAAAATACAGGATGTTTTTATACCATCTGTAACGTCAAACATGCAAATGTGCTTAGTTTTGCCTAATTTTGTCCCAAAAATGACAATTTTATGAAATAAGTTAGCCTAAATACTAAATCTTACTGGAAATAAAGTAATTAGGCTATGTAGTGTGAATGCAAGTTGTAACATGCCCACGAACATTAAGTAACCCGTTATAAAACAGTGATTCGTTAAATGTAATAAATCTTAATAAGATCAGTCAATCTTGGCTGAATTTTGCAATAAAACGGATGCTTTGTGCTATTTTTTTCTCTCGATCTTTTCAGGGTACGAACTGAGGGTACGAATTGTTCAGGGTACGAATTAGGTTGCACCCCAAAAAACAAAGCAGCCTATATTATTTTTTAATTGTTATGTTATATGTTTGCTCTATTCTACTATTCATGGAAAAGTTTCTCCAAGATTTAGAATAAGTTATTTCGTGATTATTATAAAAAAATATTTTATTGCTTGAATATATACATTAAATATTTCAGTAGGCTATTGCGTTTCTGCCTTGGTTAAATTATTAGCCTATTATGATTATTTTGTGTTTTTTCAGAACATTTTTAACCTTGTGTCCAACTTTCTATCAATTAACATATAATTTGACCTACTGTGATGTCATGCAGTTAGAAAATATGTCATCAAGTGACGAAGCCCAAACTGGTGACGTAGGCAGCAATGTAGGTGTTACGTATGCAGAACGACGTAAGGTGAGAGAGTAGCTATTTGATAACATCGTTTCTTAGTTGATAGTATGTAATTAAACGGGTAATTTAATCTCATTTTATGAATTGAGCACGTTTTTATAATATAATCAAAAGTTATTACATTGGTTATTACCTTGAGAGTTTGTTAATTGAATTATATTTGATTGAAACGAATTTGTTTATGAACAAACTTCGAAACGAGACAATAACAAGGTGAGAAAATTTCTGAATTGTTTTGAAAAGTTTTTGTTTCAAGCCCTTGACCGGTACCAAGATATCAAAAAATATGTTAAACTTTCCTCTTTTTTTAGTTGGAAAAATGAAATATTTTTGCTGCGTTGTATATAATTTCATCCCTATAAATAACGAACTTTCAAGTTTACTCGTTACTGGCAAGATGACTGCGTACACTTCATAGCTATCCAACGAGCCATGATATAGTGTTCTTGTACTAATTTCATGATCTTCTGTGATAGTTAATTTTGATACAATCTGTTGGAATTCAAACAGTAGAGAGTGTTTTCATCACTATTTTTGCACAGAAAGCATTTTTCCTTCCCAATTATTGTTCTTCTATGGTGGTACTTGACATTATCATTTCCCAAAAATAAAAATAAATGTAAACTAACAGCTCGCATTTTCTGTGAGTGAGTTAATAATGATATTTTGCTGTTGCAAAAACTTCTTACTTTTAGATAAAATAACAAAGCTACTTTCTTTGTTTACATAAACTGACCGGGTATTATTGATCTTTGTTTAAATAAACAAAATGATAAGAATGATAAGCAGATTAGCATATTGATCAAAGTAAACATTTTCAGCCAGCTGTGCTTGAAATTAACAAATGATACTATGCGTAAGAGTCGAAGATCTAATGGACTGTTTTACCGCAAAAACTGATAATAGGCATAACCGTCTCCAGGCCATGGCATAACAAATATTCAAGGACGCTGGAAATTTTAACAGCAAATAACAGCAATAGCCAACTTGAAGCACAAAAACTGTTTTCTTATTTGATGGAGTGTTTCATGCACGTTTTTTATCTAATGTTAACAGGCCCGGATTTAGGGGGGGGCATAGGGTGCAGGTGCCCCGGGCCCCCGACTATTGAAGGGCCCCCCTACGATATGTGGGCAAAATGTGATTTTGTGTTTTTTTTTGTTTGTTTTTTTTCTTTCAGCCTTTGAAGTTTCTGCAAAATGCTGTGCAGTGCAGTGCTAGATTAATGCTACTGTACATGTAGAGGTGGTTTTTCGCGAGGTAATGTTTTTTCACGGGGGGGCCCCGATCTAAAAGTGCCCCTGGCCCTCCATCAGCTAAATCCGGCCCTGAATGTTAACTGAAGCATTTTTTTATTTTCACAGTGGTCCAAACCTGTCATGGAGAAAAAAAGGCGAGCACGCATCAATAGTAGTTTAAATGAACTCAAAGCTATTTTACTGGAAGCCTTGAAAAAAGACGTAAGTTTAGCATTGTTAACAATTATGTCAGACTATTACACGTAAGGTAGTTTAAGCCAAACTTCATTTACCATTTCTAAGATCTTAACTAATTGTCATTGGGTTTCACTGACACTGACGTAGGTAATCGTAGCTAAAACTGTACAAAATCATACTTTGTTCTTGTTTTCAATCTTTAGGTTTTCCAAAAAAAAAAAAATTACTGTTCTTGTAGTAATTTCTCACTTATCAAGAGATAGGCCTATATAGCAGCAGTGTTGAGCGGAGTGTGATTTTTGAGACTTCATTCCACCCCTGCTCCATGAAACCAGACTCCACTCCAATCCGGCTCCGAAAATTTTCATCACTTTAAACTCCGAATCCATTCCACTCCAAAATCTAATTTTGGGATAACGTTGTACTAGTCAATGCGTAGCCTATAACACAAAATAACTGAGAGGTGACAAAACCTTTAACCATTTCAGCAGCAAGCAGATGTTTTTATGGCGTACATCATAATAATCTTTAGCTTACGTGAAGTCGAAAATCGTGGAGAAAGGTTTCATTTTTTTTCTTCTGCATACAAAACGATAGACTACGGGATTTTTTCGATTTACTAAAACGCAAAATTGCTGAACTAATCTCCAAATCCATTTCACTCCAAAAGTTTTGTGAAAAATGAAACTCCGAATTGACTCCATTTTCTGAAAATCTTGCAAACTCCGGCTCCACTCTGACTCCTCTCTATGCTCAACTCTGCTATATAGCCTTGTCGTGGATTATAAAATAACTGTCTTTTTGTTAAATTAAACGTATCTGGTTAATTGGGAAAGTTTTCTGACCATGTTCTTTTCAACAGAGTACCCGACATTCGAAACTGGAAAAAGCTGATATTCTTGAAATGACTGTGAATTATTTGAAAAACGTGAACTCCGAAAGACAAAGGCTCTCTGGTACGTTACCCTAATTACTCAAATAGAAGCCAAAAAACCTATTTGGAACCAAAGTTGCAAAGTTGAATCAATACCATTTTGAATTTTCAAATGTAAGATAAACTTTGTAGAAAAAAAATTCAGTTTTGCAAGTGAAAAGAAGAAATGTGTTCACTTTATCGAAAGTGTTATTTTGTGACAAGTTTCAAGCGGCAGCAAGATTAGAGTCTGCCTGTGAACAAGCATTGCTAAAATAGCTCTTTGGCAGCATTTTTGATGCATGCACGAAAGTTACTCAGGCAAACTACTGTCTTGCTTCATCATGTCAAACAAAATAGGCATTTTCTGAATAAATTTGAGCTTTTATGACCGATATTGATTATATTGCTAAACAATTAACTGATGTTGCGCATTATAAGTTTCTATTTTTTTTTATATAAGATAGAAGGAGCAGATTCTAATAATCTTTATTGTTAAAAATTTCAGTTTCTCTTAGCATCGACTCTACCGTGGTTGATAAATACCGGGCTGGGTTCAATGAGTGCAGGAATGAAGTGATGAGGTTCCTAAGCACTTGCGAAGGAGTTACTGTCGATGTCAGGACCAGATTACTTTCCCGCCTGGCGTCCTGTAGTCATTCGATTCGGGTAATTACCAGATGCTGTCAAAAATTTTTTCGCCTTGAGTTGTCTATTGAATTTTTAAATCCACTTTAAGCTTTCAATAAGTGCTTATAAAACGGTAAGACCTTTTTAAATATTGCCTACAATGGAAATGAAACATCTCTTATTGCTTGATTGGCTAACAGACATCATTGAAAAGCAGTGACAACCTATGAGCACAAAGGTCATTAGAGGTCAATGTTGCCCCAATCGCGTGAGAATAAGCCAACGTCAGAACATGATAATAAAACAAGTTTCTCGACAAGCAAAGCCAGATCTGAAAAACGATTAGATTAAAGCCCAAACGTTATTGAAGTCAAAGTGTATCAAAATACCTATACAGTTTGACACATAATATCCAAAATCTAAACAGAAAGTATCCTATAATATATAATGTACTGTGTATTAGGTTATAAGCTGTCTTCTCTATTAGTCATTGATGTTAGTCATGCGGAGGCAAGGTCGTTGGAATCATAAGTTAGGCCTGATACCACATAAAGCTATCCCTTCTAGACCTATCTATAGCCCCTTTTGAAAACAAAAATAAAGTTCATCTCAACAGACTCTTAAAAGAAAGAGATATATTTCCAATTGGCCGTAATCAACATACGTTTTCGTTGGCACCTTGGGTCTCACTGGAGTTTTCCTTGCCATAAAAAGACCAACAAGAACTTTCTGAACCTCTTTGCAACGCTGCTGGGGCCTGTCAGTGCATGCCCATTGCCAACTTTGTCTCCATTTTAAATCAGGTTGTAACTCAAAAAAAAAATCGTTTTTGCGCAAACAATTCTAATCAAAAAAGTCGAACGGGTGAGGGATAAATTTGTTACAGAACCTCTCAGAACCTCTCGGAAAAAAGTCGCTAAAGACTCACCCATCGTCCCGGATTTACAAAAATATAATTAAAACTAAAAAGTTTAAAGCTTTTGCAATGCAAAGTCTCATGGCAAGTTATTCAAGGAGGTTATTCAAGGAGCTGAAAACCATTCAAATTGCAAAAGAAGCGTCCAAATTGATGTGAAATGTTTGAACACCTACCCCAATGCAAACGTAGTAGATGCGGTAGTGAAAAGCTTCAAAGCCAACTAGAAATTAGTGTACAACAGTCAAGTCCAATCACACCACATTGTGGTCGAATTGCAATCTTAAAAGTGGCAAACTACTTGATTGAAATGCACTATTTTGAAACTTTTTGTTTGCGTTTTAAATGCCTGACCCTGTGCTTAATTCTATTCTTCAGAGTCAACCCAGCGCTTGTAATGAACCAGATTTTGAGCCAGCTTTTCCAGCAAACGACCGAATAGCTAATGGTGGACCATGCACTGCACTTGCGCAAGCTCAAAACGCAAACAATGTGAAACAAACTTTACCTTCCGGTAAGTCCGTTATGTTGTTGCAAAGTCATTTCAAAGTAATTTTATCTGCTGAGTTTGGTTTGGTTTGAGTTCCTGTAGATACTCGGTACCGGAAGGACTTCGGCTCGATACCTATATACAGCACGTGACTCTCTGCCTGCGACAAGGCACGTAATAACGTGCATGAAGATAGACGAAGAACGTCCCTGGTGCTTTTTCGTTTAATTGGTTTCAAGTGATGACACTTTTTTGTGGTAATTTCTTTTCACTTTTATGGAGTAACTCTACGGTTTTTATTTATTTCAGAAAGTTTTAATTGTGCAAGCATACGACGACCAATGGTTGCGAACATTGCTCCTAGATTAGATCCAAAAATGCAAGGAAATTCAAAAACCTCCCAAACTCCTGCAAGAAATACTGTAATTTCAGATAATGTTCCACTTGCCTCAGCCACAGCAATAAACGGTTTTGAGACCGGAATAGGGAATGTTGCGTTCCTACTTCCCGCCCAAGGGACAGGAACAACTTTCCTAGCTCCGATAACATCATCTTCCAATGTCATTTCAAGTCCAGAAAAGCATTTAATTCAGTCTCAAACGTCTGCAGTACAAGGTCAAGATTTCACTGGAGAAAATGTGTCAAGCGGAGAAAGCATTGTGCCTCCTCGTGGGCCAAACATCATTTTGCTGCAACCTGTTTTTCAACCTGTGCCTCCATCACCTTTAACAAGTCCCATTGACAACAAAATGTCAAATATCTCTGATACATCTTCAGGGTACCACGCTGGAGACGACCTTAACTCGACTCCACCTCGACTATCTATTTCCCCATACAAGCCCAATAACAGACGACACAATTGTGATAGTTCAGAGAAAAATACGTCATTTTCCGGCAGCGAAGATCCAATGGAAAGTGACTGCGAAAAACGTAGCGTGTCCCGCGACAACTTCTTTGAAGAAAAGAGCAAGAAAGTCGCACAAGTGAGGCCGCTAGACTCTACCAACCACCCAAACAGTCTTTTACACCAAGGATCGTTAGGATACAGATTTGGGAGCCAAGGTGTTCCCAGAATTGCTTGTAATACGTTAACACAAGATGAAAAAGATAAACCCCGTATTAACAAACAAACAAATAAGCGAGAACGCGGTTATTCGGACGATCAACTCAGACAAGTTTCCACAAGCTCAAAACGCGGTCGTTTGTCAGTGCCTCACTCCACAGAAGACTCATCTTCAAACGCCACTGACAGTAACTCAGGAAATCAATATTTGCACAAATGGAATAAAAAGTATGGAAAATACCACATTCCCCCCTCAGACGTAGCTGTTGGCGTGAATGTCACAACACCAATGGATTTGCATCAATTTAACAACATTCAAACAAGTAATTTGATTTCTATCGAAAGAAATATGTTCTTAACTGATCAAGCAATATCCCCACAATCCATTCCTACGTCAACTATAGCAAATTCAAACGCAGTGAACAATAAGCCTAACCCTTGGCGGCCTTGGTCAAAAACTGTCAGTTGATTCCAGCCTTGAAACCAATCACTGCAAAATATTCACAAGTAAATGTTAAACCGACACAAAGAGGAAACTTAATTGTGCTGCAATTTTGGTGCTGCTGCTGATCTTTGCTTTCTCTCTGTTCATTTTCATGATGAAAATTGAATTGCAGTATTGTGGAAGCAATATTTTTGCATTCAGAAGTGTTTAATTAGTTTTTTTTATGAAGCTTTTTATTGTGTTTATGTGTTCCGCTTTTGTTTTTACACTGAAATATTTATTACAAGGTGTTGAAGTTACGTATATAATCGTTTATTGCTGTAGGTTATGATGAAATATGTCATATGCACGTTGCGTAAAAGATATGTTTTTTGTTGAAAATGGTAGAGATACTTTTTCAATAAACTTCTATTATGCTTCTGTCAGCAAAATTGTGCAATTTCAAGTTTTGTTGAAGTTTTGTATGTCAAAATACTCGTGCGCTGTCAAGCAAGTTTTATTTCGTTTTATGGGAAAGTTTTGTATAGAATTATTGCTCAATATGCGTTATGTATATCTTATAAATTTATTTTATGCACAATTGTAATCACATTCTTTGACCGGTTTTGGAACCTTTTCACGACGAAAAAAGTCACAAAATCATTAGCTTGTTTAACGCTAGCTCCAAAATAATCTTTTTCAAGCTTTTTGGGCTACAGCAATTTTTTGCTTTAAATTTACTCTTCTGTACGGGATACACTTCCCTCCAAACTTTTATAAATACGTAGCTTACACTCAAACAATCAATCATTCAATTTTTTCATTTAGGTTATTTCGTCATAAATTTGTTCACCGTTTGTCACATTTGTAAACTGTTTACCGTACCCTGACGTGACGTCTTGCTCTACCGTACTAGTAGGCTACGTTATTTTTGATTGAAGAATTAAATGTTTACTTCTTTACATTATTATCTTTTAGAATTTGTGCAGAGAAAATCTTATGCTTGGTTTCAAAACAAAACTTATCAGAATTACTTAAATGATTCATCTTAAGGTAAAAATAAAGTTACTTTTATTTTGTAAGAACACCGTGGGAAAATGTCATTGCCTTTATCATAATAACGTGCATTTTGAACTTAAGCAAAAGTGTTATTTATCCCAAATAGAAATTTGAGAATTTAATGATAAGTAGAAAGAGATTCAAAAATTGTTACCAAAACCACAAAACTTATATTTCATATTAGAACCATGCCGTGTAATTACTTTAAAATAATTTTTTTAACATTATTTTATAGAAAGTTCATTATTCTTTTTTGTACCGAGCAACAAACTTATTACAATGATTACAACAATGAAATTGTGTTTATGTTAGAATTATAGGATATTTGGCTGCCAGATTGGACATATGTTTTTTCTTAAACAAAATGGCTGACGATTCAATGTATTGAATTATAGAGGAGATATTGCATAGACCGTTGATTGCAGCCGCTAGCATTTTTACAATTTTGACTATGTAATATCATTAAAGAATTCGGGAAAAAATGTTTTAAATTACTTTTATTGATGAGGAGCATGTAAATACTTATCATCACGGGCAGCATTACGTATAACATAACTGTAGCTATGAGAAGAAGCACCCAGATTACCGAGCAACTGTAACTCAAACTCGTTCGTCGAGTAAATGTTTCAGTCGATCTTACTGCATTCGACATACTTCGCATGCAATTGACATATCGCTCACCTAGAACCGAACTATGTTATGTCCATTTTTCAAGTTTTGAGAAAAACAGGAAAATAGATTTTGAATTGAGTTCAGTTCAGTTTAAAAAGTTTGAAATTTCTGCAGGACTTAATTGACATAAGAGAAATCTGAGCATACCATCAGATAGAGCTATGTCCACAACCCAAGAAAAGTTGAAAAAGTGATTTTTGCAAAAATTGGACATAACATAGTTCGGTTCTAGGTGAGCGATATGGTACTTCTCACATTCACTGTTCTAATCTGTCATTCCAAGAGCATTTAACATTGGTTTCAACTCACACGGTGAAGCTTTCCCAAGAGAAGGGCCACGTATAAATAGAAGAGAGGCCGTTTTCTGGCCTACATCAGTCATCTTGCGTATCATTATTTTGGCCTCATTTTAAATGAATGGCCATTTGTGTAAAAAGTAAAAAATCCACCGTGGCATCTTCAAAGTAAGTATTTGTTTAAATGTTTTTGAAACGAAATGTGACATACATTACACTTCAAGAAAATTCTAATTCACTTTGAACGGATTTTCATTTTTAAGTACATTGTAAACATTCGTTTTACGGTGAGTATTATCGTACAAAGGTAATTAGTAGATTTTTAAAGAAGAAAATCACTTCTACCAGTATAACTATTTGTCAAAGGAATTTACCAGGGCGCCTGTAAACTTTTGGTAAGCTGTTTTTGACATTTAAGTCAAAGACGCTTCTTGTTCAAGAAAAAAACTGCGAGGACTTAAAACGACTTTTCCTTGATTAACCTTATCATATGTTTTTGTCAATTCAATGTCAGAAAACATTGAATCAACGTTTCAACCTTTAACTTTAGTGCAGCCTCAAGACATTTCTAACAACGCAGCTTTAGACAGGCGCTGAATTTCACAGTTATGTGATTTCAGTGTAATCCGCCTACCGTAACCTCTCTGTTTAAGATTTGATCGTGGGAAAAATCGTTCGATGCAGATTGCCCGAGGCCTTGGGAAAGCACAGAGCATTTATCTGCAACAGTACAACATAGCAAAGATCTTACGACAAATGTACATGTGTCAAAAGGTCTACAGTTCTTTAAAACTAAAAGGGTAAAATGAAAAATTTTCAAACTGCCGTCTTGCAATTGAACGAATAGATTTTACCTGTTCTAGCGCCTTGATAAAGTCAGTCGTGCTGACTGACAAGAGTTGAAGCTGATTATAATTTTCAACATCTCATGGCAACCTACATTCATCAAAATGACACACGGAATTATATAACCAGTGATCTAGTGTAGAATCACATTGTATATGCTTATGGTGGGATACCCTTGCAAAAAATCAATTATTTTCAAATTTTTGGTTTAGGGGATTTTCGGAAGTTTGTACTTGGAACTGCAGGTAGGCACTGACATAGGACAGTTTTCCTTGCGAATCAGCTGATTTCAGTCATGCAAATCAGCTGATTTCAGTCATGCAAATCAGCACGTGATATTCTGACCGATCCACTCGAAAGATTTTTGATACAAAGAAAATTAAATGAATGTATCGCCACAAGCAGCGTGGCCTAATGGGTTAAGGGCAGGGCAAGGGAATAGTCATTTCGATTGCGTGGGTTCGATTCCCACCCTCTGCAAATGTTCATTTTCTGCTGCAACTGAACTGAGTGCAAGAAGGATCTTAATGACTGTAATCAATTGAGTTTATAAGGAAAATTGTCCTACCTTTCTTAACCAATGCGCCGCGGCGCAATGGTGGTAGCTGGTTCGCACGGAAAACTGTTTCATGTTAAAATGCCTACCCGCCCTACCGGAACTACAAGTGTGCAAAATTTCAGAATGAAAGGCCAACGGTTTATACTGTTTATAGGCCAACAGTTACATTAAACTTATTTTATTGCAGCAATTTGCAGTGTGAATGTCTGCACAGCAGCTTTCTGCGTCTGTAAATTCTCTGCAGCCGAACACAGCATTAAATAATTTCAAATAGCATGGGAGGTTGTCAATTACAAGATGCTGTTCTTAAAACCTACTAGTTTTTCAACTATAAAAAAATTAAGCTTAGCATTCCAAGACATATTGTACAATACATGTGTGTGGAGCAGTGACGTTCGGTGGCTTAAACCGTTGGGAAAGCAACTTGGAAATATGCTGCAGCAAGGTAGTAGGCACGAAGGGCGTAACCGTCGGGCGAAGCCCGAAGGCGTGTTGCCGAAAGTAACACTTCCAACGGGGGGTCTGGGGGGCCTCCCCCAGAAATTTTTGAAAAACACTTCCAATTTGGTGCGCTCTGAGAGCATTTCCAAAACAAATCAAAAATAAAAATCTGTCAAATTGTGCTTCGCCTATGTCGTGATCATACATCCATTTAATGTTTAGAAGTCATGAACAATCTTAATTTTAGCGTTGCAGGACCAAAATCCAGTGTTAGACATGGAATAATAGTTGTCTAAATATTTAATTCGTCATGAATGTTCATTCTCAGATATTCAGTTAGGCCTACGCTACAAAAACTAACACTTAGGCCTAAACATTACAACCGCAAGCAATTTGTACAAAAAGCTGGATAAGTTTGCCTCCTGCGTATAGAAGCTTAACGAACTAAATATTGCATCCGCACCTGAACGTTCATTGGCAAAGTAACGTTATATCAACGCTGTAAAAAGGGCAAAGGCATGACTATGAAAGCTAGTAGGCTAAAGTACATGACGAGGAGACATCAAAAAACAGCAACAATATTTTCGGCATTATGATACTGTGCTGTGTACCGTGACGAGAGACCATTCTGACGAGTTAGTCTAGCCGCTTTAGCGAATGTACGCATTGACGTCACTGGGAAAGCAACTCTAACCATAACACATCTGATTGGCTAAGCAGCTGGTGACGTTTTGCAAAACGAGTGAGGATTGGATAAAACGAAGGGGTTTTTTGACATTTTTGAACCTGGGGAAAGCAACTTTGATAGTTGCTTCCCTGAAGCCTCAGTGGTTGTTTCTGACAGGAGCGTTTGCGTTAATTGGCATTTATAGGCAAGACATGCGGTTTGGTGAGGACTTAGACTACTTACAAGCGTTACGAGTAATTCTAGTCACGAATACAGTAATTTTCAAGTTAAAATAGACGTGATAAAAATAATTAGAAGTTAAACCTAGATTTCAGTCATTATATTTTGCATAGTTTTTGCTCAGGTAAGCACTGCTTTCCTTGCTTTCCCTCACCGATCGTCACTGGTGTATGCAGGCCGGTTGAGAGGATGATTTAGCCTCGGTACTAATGAGATCCTTACGCAATGAATTAAGACACTTTTACAGCAACGCACTATATCCAACGAATAAGAGATAGTTTCGTGAAGTTCCCGGGCCTTTTGGAAAGGTTACGGGTCTCTAAAATCATTCCGGATCCGGGTCCAAAAGCACTCTCTAGACCCCTCTGGACGCTACTATCTGTGACTTTGAGTGCCAAAAAGTTCTTGAGGTTTGATAACTTGTTCGATGTAGTTTCAAAACCAAACGTTTTGTCAAATCCAAACAAATAAGCACTGAGCAGGACAAGTATACGCTAGTTTAACAGGAGTAGGCTACGGTAACTACATATTTTTTTTCGATGCCGAACGGCTTATTAGTACCATAGACCTTTTTGTTCATACTTTGGCAGATGTGCGACACAGCCATCGTGCGTAAAACATGATAAAATCAGTGCGATGGTTGTCTAAACTCCAACTTGTTTCTGTTTTCCATTTCCACAAAACTACAGTTTTTCTAACAGAAACATCCAGTTGGTAGCCTATCTAATGATTCTTGACTAGGCTACATTAGCCTGTTTATCAAGCAATATTTTCCGCTTTTACATCGTTCCAATGTTGCCAGTTGTTGAAACTATTTGAAACAAAACCTTTTAACTTTTCTTAAATGTGCAAAAATTGCCACAAGTTGCGGCAATTAAACTCCAGAGGCTCATATTACGCTGCTGGACTTGTGCATTTCATTTTCTACATACCACATATCTATGCTGCCATCTAGCTGTAATATCTAAAGCGTGATATTAAGATTTCGATACAAAACAATGCAACTCAAATGTAGGCCCACAGTAGATACAAACGACCTGTTTCGGCCTAATGCCGCGGTTGTAGGCTAGTAATAGCTTTTGTCATTCAATCTCAGTGATTAGAATTAAAATAATAGCGTTTTTGGAATGTTTGTCATGTAGCCTAATTAATTACCTTGTTTTTGGTTCTCTATTTTTTGTTCTTTTCTCAAACTAAAATCTTAATCACCAAGTTAAACTACCTTGACTTCACATAAAGCAAGCAGCATAGAAAAACTCTTGAAGAAAATTGTTCAATTGTAAATTACACAATGTATTGTGGGTCCGAAATCAACGTCTGTACGTCAACGTACAACGTCTCTACGTCAACGTACGTCAGTGTACGTTTGTAAGTTAGATCAACGTTATGTCGTACCGCAGGATGACAATCTGCGTCATTGTAACAATCACAACGGAAAAAGACAAAAACAAGAATGATCAAATATACTTTTCACGAATAATTTGTTACAAAGAATGAGCAGGCTTGCAAACGCAGTTAATTTTCGTGTAACCTTTCGCCTACAAATTAGTCAACAGATCTGAACAGACATATCATCAAAAGGAGTGGATCGTGTCATCCATGAAGTTTACTGACAGTATCATCATGAGTATACTATTTATACGGCACCAAAATGGAATGCAAAGTATAACGTTTCATCATCTGAGTCGCAATTAACTTCTCTGAAAAATGGCACAAATAAATTACAAACATCATCATCAAAGGCAAGTTGAACGAAGTAACACTTTTTACATGGGCAAATGCACTTCCAAAACAAGCGAAACATTACGTGTGCTGTCGTCTAGCGGCGACGAACATAATGAAACTTTGGCCGCCAGTTTAATGAATTTTAAAAACATGCATCATTTGCAAAAAGTTATAATAATTCTCAACGACAAAAAATAAAAATTTATTATGTTGATGAATACACAAAAAATGAACAGTTTTCATTAATTCAGTAAAAATATATTAATCATTTTAATACATCTGATTGGTCGTCAAATGCAAAGCAAAACCCAGTAGGCTACACGTTGGAATAGCGCAAAGCAACGATATATTTTTACTAATTAGTACCGAAGTATAGTTGCATTAACATGGACCAATATACCATGGAAGTGGAAGACTTACAGGTGGAAAAAAGAAACATATCAAATATAACTGGAGATTCAAACAATAAAATGTAGCCTATGCAACAAAAATCTTCAAGTTTTTTTCTGTAAAAAGTTATATCTATCATTGTAGGAGGTTGCCCACCATCGGGCCACAGCTTGGTACCAGTTTGTTACACGTTTGTTTTTGGGCGTCCAAAGAGATAACAATTTGCCCTTCAACAAACATTGCAAAGAGAATGGCATTTGATGTAGGCTACCTGTAATCTCATTCATAGCTTCATTTTTTGTTTCATTTATCTGTCAAACTTTTGCAACCAGTTCGAGAAACAACGCGTCTATCTTCAACTGGCCCATAGTGAAAATAAGGTTGCCAACCCCTGTTTAACTGTATTGAAAAAAAATCAACAACAAAAAGGTTACAAAGCAATTGTAAACGAAAAAGGTGATCAAACGCCTAGCCAGCAAGAAAATTGGTGCTTTTTACGTTAATTCGACGTCTGCAGACGTTGAATCAACTAAATAAGAACTGATTAAGTGGCTGCGTAAAGAGCTTCAACTTTAGTGATTGTAAATAATCATAACAGTTTGTCGCATCAACATCTAGACAGCGATTTTACATACAAGTTCAGTGTTCAGTTTATATCGTTTCGTATTCCACTCGGGCTGCACGCTTCCTTCCAATGAAATAAGCTCCAAGAACCAAGACTACAAGGAAAGCCAATACAGCTCCAACAATGATTGGAATGATAGGACTCATATCTCCGCTGCAGTTCTCGGCTGTAAGGGGAACAGTCAAGTTCAAACACTAACGCTGTTTGAAAAGAATTTTTTAGGCCGAAGCAAAACGAAATTCCTCGCACAATAATTTACTTCGAAGAAAAATAGAATCAAGACAATATTTAAACGACTTAAATAATTATTGATTTTTTGATGTGTGTTTTTGTTTTCGTTTCGAAATCACAACAAAGTAAAATTGCCTTTTTTCGCAACGAAACTTGGACAAGGAATTTTGTGTCGAAACTTTACGAAATACCTTGGTTTCACAATATAGTGGATGCAAAAGTTAGACAACATAACACAAGAGTAAAAAAAGAGCTAAAGCAGAATAAAAAAAGGACGTTAAGATGCAACACAATAAATAAATCATAAATTTATGTAAGTTATAACTTTGCGCAATGATGGCATGAAAAGAATATGGGATAGATTGTTTGTCCTTTTGTAGCGTAAGAATAAAAATGAATGCTTTATGTACATACATTATTATTCTAAAATTTGTAATGTTATTAAAGGTAGAGATTATTAATCACATCACTCTATCATTTGCACATCAATAAATTTGGAGTTCGTTAAAGCCTCACTGTTTAACCTCATTATGAATATTCTTAACGTCGGCTGCATGGCTGAGTGGTGAGTTCGACACAGTGCAAAAGGATGCCACTGTGTCTTTGGCAGAACACTTAGACATGCCTGAAGATGGACACGAAAATTGGCTTCCTTGCCTTCCTGCCCGCTTAATCTAAATCTTTATAACAACTGGTCGTAATCCTGGATACAACAAAAACACTTGATCTTGTGGCAATATTATCAAAAGGTTCCAATTCAATAAGACTTTGTTGCTTAACAAATCGGCTACATTACCTGTGCTAAAGCCACCATCCTTTTCAACTCCGAAAGGTTGAACTTGAACGTCTTTGAACTGAACTGTGGCGAGAGTGGCATTCAACTTAATGGAGGTGACAGTGGCGCATTTGTAGGATCGGTCATTTCTGGAACTGAACATCTCAAGGGTAGAGTTGCCAAGTTGTACTTGATTGTCACCTGATTAATGAAGGCATGCATTGTAGCTCAATATTACACCCATGGCTTTACACAGAAGAATAAATGTCTCAAAACCAAACGCAGGTTTAAACTCCAACGTTTAAGTAACATAGAAATAGCAACCTACGTTGCAAATTCATGAAGGAAAAGTGAATGCAGCTAGAACGAAACAACTATAATTATTTTAATGGCATTAAAACAATTCAATCATACAACTTTTTTCACGATATATCAGATGCATACAAATATTATCATTCAAGTAAAATCTTCGTGTCTCTACAAAATGAAAATGTTTTTGCAAAAGCAAGCTTTGCATCTAGACTGCTCATGTGGACCTATGGATCTAAACCTCTTTGTAAATGCTACTGCAAGCCACGGTCTGAGCTAGTTAAATTATTGCTCAAAATACCTCACAAATTGTTCAGTAGAGACAAATGGTTTTAATAATATGTATGTAAATCTTACTATCGTAAGCATGGTTGGGGAAATATTTCGATGGAAGATTGTAATTTACAACGACAGCGAACATGTGGTAGTTGAAATTGTTTCCACTGATGTCGGTTTTGTTAAAAAAGAAAGTGAAAGTGATTTCTTCCATTTTAACCCAGAAGTACGACTGTTCCTTTCCGCATTTCCCGACATAATTGGTGGTGGCGTTGTCTAGGGGGATCAGAATTGACAGTTGCTGTAAAATATACAAAGTATAGTAACTTCATTTCGTTGGACAGCTAATCTCATTCAATTCTATTATTTGTAACTATTTTCAGTTTATTGCAACTTTTTTCTCTGTGTAGGATACTCTACTACAATATACGCACAACGGACTATTGTACATACTGCATGAGTTGCATAATCGCTAAAATAAGTGTAAGGTGACACATTTAGACGGGAAAAGCACCATGATAGTATGACTAATATCTATGGAAAAAATAAGCTATAAAAGAACTTTTCTGTGTAGTGGACGTAGCTCCCTTGATGCATTTGATGCACCATACAGTGTTCTATATAGAGGTGATAAAAACCTAACCACAAAATGAGATTGTTTCCCAAGCAGCCTTGGGTCCTGCTTGTCTTAGCTTGTAACTATAAAAACAAGGAAAGTAATGTTTACTGTGTAACCAAAAGTGCTGGCACTTCCTGAAACACGACATTTTGGAAATGTTTACAAATTGCTACCTGAGGAAAAAAATGACTCCTTCAATGAGAAAAGCAAAAAGAAAAAAAAATGTTTACTGTAGGGGAAAATTGACAATAACTTTAATTTATATCAACCAACACACAAAAGGGCAAAGGGGGTATCACAGTTAGAAGGACAACAAATAAATTAACAAAAATATTGTCAAAAAGCAACATAGTTACTTTCTAACACCAATCCAAAAAGTTAAACTAAAAAAACAACTGAACTAAAAAAGAGCGCTCTAAAATATGTCTTGAGCTGGATCAATGTCAATGCATGAAACTTCATAATAAACCCTGCTTATTGCAATTTCAAATTCAGTCAAACAATACAGAATAGATTGTGCTCGACTACCTACCGTCCCAAGTACAGTTGGATAAGTGATGTTAAAAGTAGCAGCAAACATGTATCTGGCGCACGCTGTGTTGTTTTCTGTGATGGTCCAATTACCAGTATTTGCCATGGTTGGTAACGTATCCGGCAAGCAAGAGGCAACTGCACATACATTTAAGGTTAAAATAACACGTGAAAAACAAATTGATGAAAAGCTGTGCATTTGGACATAAAGACAACGAGACTACGACAATACAAAACACTTACTTGTGGAGTATGCAGCTTTTTCGACGTCAAAAGCCTGTAGCTTTACTCCAGTTATGCGGACAATTACGTTGTTACCAACATCGATCAGGAAATCAGCCTCATCCGTACAGTTGTATGCATGCTTGACTGGTGCGCTCAATTCCATTAGGTTGCTGACAGAAAATCTGTATGGGTTCCCAGCTGCACCTAAAAAAGAGAGTCTTTGAAAAACTTTTGCTCTTTTGCACATGTGGCCTACTTGGATTTGGTGCACATGGACCTAATATTTGTTACAAGTCACAACGTTTCTTTATGAAAACTTGACATAAAATATACGTTTGCAATAATTACGTTCTTACAATACAAATCACGATAGCATAATATAAAGAGAAAAGTTACTTTATCACCCTTTGTGCTTGATATCTAGCCAGAAAATCAATCCTTTTCAATTTTGATCCAACGTCTGCAGAAGTTGATTCAATGTAAAAAAGGACAGACTCACTGGCTGGGTTTTGCCAACCACTATTAATTTTCCACACTCACTTTTGTTGTTGACGTGAGGATACAAACTACTAATGTTGTACTCCACCGAAACAGAGCTGAGGTAGGTGTTGTTAGCTTTCTTTGTGAACGTCAAGTTGACTAATTGTTGGTCGTGGTGATTGTAAAACGTCACAATGGAAGAGTCGCCTCCACAAACTCCCGAGTAGTGCGTCTCGTTTGGGTTCATGTTGAATCCAATGTCCGCCTAAAAGTAAAGGTATAGACAGAGTTGTTGAGAGAATAATTTGGGCTCGGAACCATTGAGTGGCCCCGGGCCTCCAACCACAACATTTGTAAAGAAAACAACCGAATTCCAAAGATTACGCGACGTGTTATTTGTTGCATGACTCTTTTAAAAGATTTCGAGCCATAAATGATCCTGGACCGGATCCTGAACCCCACGTCAACGGTGTTGGGAATAGATAGCCTCATACTCGGTTCCAGGGGTTAGGAATGAAATGGTTTTGTCGTACTAGGCTTACGGCATCATGAGAGCACAGCCAGTTTATTTTATTCAGTAACTAAGACCACATCATTGTTACGTCAAAAATAGGGCAAGTGGTTTTCGTAATATCTAGCGTAACCTGGCGTCAAACCAGGGTTGCATTAATTAGGGTCATGTACATCTTCCAATATGCACTCAGTCATCTCACTGCTCTCAACAACTCAAAAGTGTGCATTGTGCAATGTCCAACGCAAATATACGCCTTTTTGTACGAGTTTCTTTTCCAAATTTTTTGTTTGAGTATGGATGCTATTTCAGGACATATCGTGTAATGTTTGCCTAAAATGGTTAAATTGAAGCAAAAATATGGAATATTGGTATCAAAAAGCAAACATTGTCTGTTTATAGCAATTTGACACTGCTCACAAACTAACGTTGAAACAATGGAGTTTCCCAATCATGAAACAGCACAGGGCGATCGTGTAAGTAAAAGATGCAGCCTAAGCTACACAGACTAAGCATAGAAGTAACTTACTAGAGCTGACGAGTTGGTCATATTGTAGTTCATACGAATTTGTAATCCAATTTCAGCCAAGAGGCACACTGTTTTGTTGTCCGATGCTTTCACAAGGATTTTAGCTGATGAAAAATCTCTGGTTAAGTATTGAATTATCACCATACAGCACTGAAAGTAGCAAGTATGGAAAGTAGCAGGTATACTAGTCAGCACGCATACCACAATGATAGCATGCTTCTGTGCCTTGGATTGAAAGAAGCTATATATTGAACTGTAGGCTATGCGTGGTTGCGCTAGCGGCGCGGACATAATACGTAACACGCACACGTAACGTCTGAAGACACACACCTGCATACGTAAAAACGTCATACGTAAAAACGTTATCTTGTACTACGCGAGCATGTTACTGCTATACTTTTAATATTTTTGTATCCTTTAAAGAGATATAGTCATAAAATAATAAACACAGATGAACTCACAAACAATTGGCTCCGATGGGATATGAGGTTGAGGAGTAACTGTAACAAAAATAAGAGCATTTCAAGATTAGTCTATAAAGAAATTAATGAAAAATAAAACAGTGCCCAAAGACTCGTGATTCTTGCTGGTATGATGAGCGCTCCGGATTACTTGACAGCTTGTGATAATGCGCAGCGTAGTAGTATACAACTTCAATAATATAAAGGCCTTGCGTTCAAACTGAACCCTTTTTTGTTTGCATCTTATTTCGATCTTGACTTCGTTTTACATTTGGTTGCTACCATCTCAGCTATTTTATGGCGATGCTTCGGCGTTGGTTAATCAGAAGTAGGGGCATGTTAAAAAGCTTGATTTTCTACAGTAGATTACAGTAGCCTCAAAGCGATAAAATACAAAGCAGTGTCAACAAAATTTTGGTTCCTTTATAGTTCAACTTCAACACATACAATCAGGAGAGGATTCAAAAAGTAGCCTTAGGGTAGAAGCAATTTCAAAAAAGCACAACCATGTGTAAAAAGTAAAGATGGTCCCATATCGCCCCAATCGCTCTCCCTCCTGGATCTGCCTGTGTATACGATGACTCGTAGACCATGGATTACTATTCGTATTCAGTGAAATGTTACCTGGAGCTGTTGTCATTGGCATTGGTGTACTCCTTTCTGCTGCGCAGTATCTTCCTGAAAAAGTAAGAATTAGTTAACCGCTTCAGTTTTTTTTTATAGGATTGCTTATACAGTGTTGATTAAAATCGTAAAGTTTGCACACTTACGTACACTGCAACTCACTGAGTCAGCACACAAGCTAAATATGCATTAAAAATGCCCAATTAAACTGCTCGACCAGTTGTTTTAACGTTTAATCATTTCCAACCGAACTCAAGCAAAGCTACAACTAATTGATTTAAACAATGTAAGCCAGTAAAATAATGTGTTATGTTAGAAAATCACATGTATACCCTCGCTAAAGTCTCCAGTTTTGTTGATGGAAAACGCCTCCCATCGGGTGTTGGCCAAACTTAAAGTCATTTGGTTGTTTGTCATGTCTCCCACGCTTTCTTGCTGATGTAAATCGCAACGGTATGACCTTCCTACTGGTGTCGAAAACCAGTTTAAACCGGATTCAGAAGTGACAGTCACTTGTTTGCCATAATCTAAAAATAAAATTTGTTTTACCATTTAAAATTTAAGTTTTTTAGGTCGATGCTACAAAAAATTCCACTACTTGTTGCTGTATCCAGGCTTAATGGTTGAAGATTGCGATCACGTTTACAAAAGAGCCAGTTTGCTTGCTCACATTCCAATTAAATGTTCTTTCAAGACACAGCAGAGAACTATCGGCATTGGACAAGCGTTGAGACGACATTCTGTCTATTGTCGGTCAAACACTACCTTTTTGGCCACGTAGCCTACTGCTTTAACTTCAACGTTTTCCCACTTTGTGGCGACCATGTCTGACTAGTGGTAAGTTAATCTACAAAATCGTTTGTTTATTTATGAGTTATTTGAAGCAACTCAAAAGAAAAGTACTTTTAAGCATTGATCTTTAATGATTTTATTTTATGTATCACTAAAATAAAACCACGTTTTTGAGCAAAAGTCGCATGCCAAAATTATTTACACTTGTGTTGAATTAAAAGTCTTTTTTTGTATGACGATTAGTAAAAGTCTCTAAGAAATAATAATAATGTTTGTTTTTACATAGCGCTCTATCCAGAGAAGATATGCGTTACTCTTCAGCGCTTTACAAAGCAAACAGTGTCAGTGCAGCCGTATAGACTCGCACCATGACTAGTGGGTCATGCTCGCATCCAGGGAAAATTTTTGGATACCTTTATGATTTTGAAAGTTCCAGTTGTCAGACTTGTACTCTAACGTCACATTATTGAGAACGTAGTCTTCAGCAGGTGCAGAGGTGTAAAACATCGGCTTAGTTTTTTTGTACGTTAAAGTTAGATTGATCATTTTTGTTCGGTCAACGTCCAGGGTCAGAGTGGTAGTGTTCGCAGCGCATTTACTCTCCAACACACCGACTTTATCTCCTTCGATTGGTATAGTGACAAAGATTATCTGTAAAATTAAAAGCAAGCTAATACAAAAAGTAGCTCCCTAAACTGCGAATAAACAAAATTTTGTGAAGAAAGGGGCGTTCTTCCCGGCTATCAGCACAAGGCTGAGCACTCACTAGTACAGCGGGCAGCTGCGATTCGCCAACCATAACGGTGTAGCTTCCACGCTAGCCATTCAGACCATCCAATCAACAATATGTTTCTCGGCAGCCGATTTGTAGCAAGAATTGACAGCGATAGACACGTGTTTCGCCCATGAGGCTGGCAGAATACGGTGCGATACTGATGAGCCCAGCCTCATGGGTGAAACACGTGTCTATCGCTGTCAATTCTTGCTACAAATCGGCTGCCGAGAAACAAAATTTTATTAATTTTTTTTTTACTTTATATTTGCTGGAGCAATTTTTTAAGTTCTTTGTGCAGTTAGATGGCCAAAATCCTTCTTCTAACAAAATCTGTCCATATAGCATTGACTAAACGTCAAAAAACGTTGAATCAATGTAAAAAGGACAGATTTTTTTTATGCTTTTAAGCAGAGACATTGCAATTTTTATTTATGTTTAGTTGAAAAATAATTTCATATTAAACAATATAAGTAAGGTGATACAAATACTGCATTCAACAAGTAACATTAATTGCTTGCTTTCATATTTTAACAAGTTTAAAGTCTACATTGTTTGGCCAGTCTTATTAATTTTTTGAAGACAGATCAAAGCTGTGTAGTTTCTGCCAAACTTGCACTGACCACACGAACTATACCTTATCCATGATATCGTGATAAGCGACTGTGATGCTAAGTGTAGACTGAACTCGAGCACAGACGTTTTTCTTCGCATCTTTGACTTTCCAGTCTCCTTGTTTTGCAGGTGGTCGTTTTTGATCAAGGAAGCATTCAGCTACAACAAGAGTACTGGTTTATTTACTTGCCTTTTCACTATTTAGATCAAAAGACAATCATGAATATTAGACACAATACAATTATGTAGCCTATTGTTACTAAGCAAACTTAGTTAGTTGCGTTCGTTTATAGCAGTATGGTCGGGAACCTTTTTGAGTAAGAGAGCCATTAAAGCTATATTTTTGGAAATACATTTCCGTGAGAGCCATAGGTTATACGGTAATGCTTTAACACTTAATACAATTAACACGACGTGGTGGCACTGGTAAAGTTTTGAAAGTGGTAACGCGTCTTCGCAAAAGGAGAAAAACAGCGGAGGGTTTGGGGGGTAGGTCTCCCCAACAACAACAAAAAATGAAAAATTACCAATAATTTGGTGCATTCTGAGCGTATTTTCAGCTCTAAATTGTAATGAAACATTAAGATAAAACTTTTGCGGTTTGCACTTTAGAAGATTGGATTTTTTGCGAGCCAGATGCGTCATCAACAGAGCCTTATATGGCTTGCGAGCCATAGGTTCCCGACCCCTGGTTTATAGAATAAACTATTAAATTGTAAGTGTAAATAGAATGATCTGATTCTGTTAAATGTTGCGGGCTCTCTATGTAAATTGGAGATAACAGTTTATCATGAGCCTTCGGACCACAGTTCCTTAGTCATGTGCGATGACAAGTGGTGTTGGAGTCAGAGTAGCCTACCATGGTTTTATAAGGGTCTTAATTAGGCAGAAACAGATTACAGGGCCGCAGCATTTAAAACTGATCGTTCTATCTACACTTGTAAAATAAGTAGCGATCATGTTGCTAAAAGCGAAACTCAATCAAGTATTAAATCTTATTTTTAAATTAATATCAAAAACAACTCACATTTTTTAGCGGAGATTTTTTCGCTTGTTGCGAAAGCTTGAAGTTCTGTAACGTTGTGGATTCTCAAGAAGACGTTTGATGCCTTGCTCGAGCTTTCGTTCCCAGTGGCACTGACCTGGGTCTCAATCGTACAAGTGTATGTCTCGTTCAATTTAGTTGGCATCAACATTATCTTGGGATCGCTGGTGACCATAACCGTTTGGTTGAGAGCTGTAAACGACAAATACGTTCAGGAATCGCTTTTGGAATGGCAGGCTGTGGGGGTTATCGTCAATTGAGAAATGTTTAGAAAAAGACGGTTTCTGCTTTTAATGAAGTAGCCTATATCTAACAAAATATAGGCTACTGAGAAACTGTTTTCACGACACCGTAGTCTAGTTAAATCTAATAAATGCTTACATGTAGGCTACAATACAGTGAACTAGTATTATATACTATCCCGTTTAGCAAATGTCTCTTCTGTATTGATCCAACGTCTGCAGACGTTAAATCAATGCAAAAGAACTAATTTGATGGCTGGGATATTATAGGATTCGACAACCTGGCAACTGAGAGCCGCCTACGCTTAGATGTCAAGCGACATTGTGTTTTCGTTCGTTATCCGAATGAACTTTTTGCCTATCGCGGACATTGCCAAATTTCAAAGTCTGACATTGCGAATAGTTTGACATCTCAAGTCTAACTTCAACAATCAGGTTGACATTAATTTCAATTTGCCTGCTCTCGTGGCTATAACTTGCACCACGACTGGAAAAGCGCTGCATATTCTTTGCACTAAAAAAGATCCAGAAAAAAGCGAGAAGCGGACGTTTAAACGTTTGCGTTTTGTCGCTTCTACCTTTTTAGATCTTTACTATGTTGACATGCATTGGTTTTGTTTTTATGATTAGAAATTAAAATAACTGAACTACAGCAGGCATACATGTGGCATTCACAAAAGTGGCATTGTTCAGCTGGAACTTTATTTGGACTTTGGTCAAAGCATATTTTGTCTTGTTCTCTTGCTTCGAGAAGGTAAGCACGACCGATTGGTTGCGTGATGTTTTATTGCCCCAGTTTTCTATGGTTACGTCAAAAGTATCTTTGCTGCAATTGGTGGACGAAATTGTGTCAGTGTTGTTGTCGAAGTCGAACCAGACCTGTGGCACAAAAACAGTGATTTTACATTAATTTGTAGACTAAATAAAGCAGATTTCACACTTTGTAAAACTTTATGTTTCACGGCAGCCAATTGTAGCAAGAATTGACAGCAATGGACACCGTGTTTCGCCCATGAGGTTGGGCTCTTTTTTTGGCTGGGCGTGTCAGTATCGCACCACTAAAGGTATTCGACCGCCGGTTTTACCAGTCAGTCTCTTATTTTTGTGGAAAGACAAGAGCCAACAAGTGCTCAGCTTTTTAAAACCTTGTTGACTTTTCTTGTATTACAACTTTGCCTCTCAGTCATAATTACCGGTGCTAACTGTTCCTAAACCGAGCAAAATTTTTGGACTCGATGATTAAACCTTATATTCCTAATAAATATATGCTCGACTCTACCAACAAATTCTTAGAAAATGTAAATAACTTTCCGTGCCACAAAGATTATTGATCTGCAGGCGGTGAAATTGCGCAACGGATAAGGCGCACACTTTCCAATCATGCAAACCTGATTCGGCATCCAGTTTAAACTGGTTGTGGTCACATTTACCCAAGGTGTAGGCTAATAAATTGAGTGGACGTAATGCCGAAGGAAAGGCTGCCGGAAGAAAAGAAATAGCCGCCTTACTCTCGCTCGAGCGAAAACGCAGTATCCTATAGTAAAACCTTTTTTTCGTTTCCCGATACTTGAATTTAAGTATACTGTAGAAATCTCATTTACCTTTATCAGTAATTTCACTGGTCTATTTTTAATACGATTAGCAATATAAATATGCCTATACGCAAACTACTGCGGCAGTCTTTTACGATTTCAGAAAATGTTACACTTTGCCGCTACAACGTTGAACCAGTTATCAACATTTAAGTGAGTTAATCTACACAAATATAGCACTTGCCATTGTCGGAGTTTTAGCGCCAGTTTTCATGTAAGATGCGCGGAACTGGAAGCCAGCGTTGGCCAGAAAGCAAACCTTCTTGCCATCTGAAGCTGTCCATTGGTCTGCGAAAAAAGATGTGAAGTTATTAGAAATAAATAAAAAGAAACCTTTTCTTAAATTAGGCAGTTAACGTTCTCGTTTAACTTCTGATTTCACTTCCACTCTGGTTGGGGTAATCAGAAATCGTGTTCCCCTAGTGAACACTGCCCAAAGTTTCCTCCTAAATAATCCTCTTCGTTCTCTTTGTAACGTCCGCTTTGTCTATTTGATTGCTACGTTACAGTGACGTATTTTGTTTGTCGTTGACCTTCGCTCTATTGAACTGCCTGGTCAGTTTCTTCTGTCTAGATTGCTTCCAACAACACGACACATGAATTTGAAATTGGTTTTCACGTGTTCTTTTAATGTGCATTTTTAGACAATCTTTTAAACACAGGTAACTTTGAGATTTCTTAATTTGCGACCGTCCAGAGAAAAGCAATTTTGTAGAATCTCAAAGTTACCTGTGTTTAAAAGATTGTCTAAAAATGCACATTAAAAGAACACGTGAAAACCAATTTCAAATTCATGTGTCGTGTTGTTGGAAGCAATCTAGACAGAAGAAACTGACCAGGCAGTTCAATAGAGCGAAGGTCAACGACAAACAAAATACGTCACTGTAACGTAGCAATCAAATAGACAAAGCGGACGTTACATTTCAGTTTTTAGACATTTCAATCAAGAAAGTCGTCGTTGTTGACAGTGAGCGAAGTTGAATGTCAAGAAAATGGCAACAAATTCTGTAAAGGAGACAGACGTGGCAGATAAATCAAATGCCGAAGAATCAACAAATCCAGAACCCCAAACATCAAAGGTGACAACAAGATCACAATCAAAAATGCTCTACCAAGCAGAAAATGGCAGTCTGCACCCAAGCGACAGCACCAGCAAAGTTTCCAGCAAAAGCCGCTCCTCTACAATGAGCGCTAAAATTAAGAAGGCGGTAATATTAGCTCGATTGGAATCACAAAAAAGGATCTGCGAGTTGGAACAAGAGCAAGCGAAAGCAAGGGCAGAATTTGAAACAATGGTCCTAAAACAAAGTCAGCTACGTGAAGAACAAGAAAGAAAATTCCTGCAACAAGTCCAGGAAGCTAAACTAAAGGCAGAGCTCCAAGAGACAATTGCCCAACTTTCGGAAGAATCGGAAGAAGATGCTGGTGAGCGCTATAAAATGTCTAAAGACAATGTTGATATAAACGGACAATTTCAATCGAATTTAGCAACTAATGTAAACAATAATTCTGTGTATCCTATGTTATCCCAATTAACGTTGAGTGGCGTAGAAGCCAGGTCTAACATTCACGAATCTATTGTCGTTTCAAACAAAATTAATCCTTCACAAACAGTAACAAATAAATCGTTTGTGAGACATGAGCCGAGTACGTCGTATGCCCAGACCCCTGTACTAAATCAAATAAACAATAATCAATCAGTAAACTCGAAACAAATTCCAAATATTACTATCAACCCGTCCCCACTGTTGTCTGTAGAACCCCCAATCTTTGATGGAAATTCTGCTGAATACTGTGGTTTTATAGACGCATTTGATACGTTAATTGATTGTAATTTCACAGAGCCTAAACGTAAACTTTTTTATCTGTTGCAATACACCAAAGGCTCTGCGCACACTTTGGTAAAAGGGTGTCAATACATGCTTCCCCACGAAGGTTACACAAAAGCAAGAGCTTTGCTACAACAAACCTTCGGTCAAAAATTTCAAATAGCTCGCGCATGTGTTGATTCCGTCATAAACGGCCCATCTCTTCAAAATTCTAACAAGGATTCTCTAATCAAGTTCTCTTCGGAACTAACTTCCTGCATATGTACTTTGTCTGGCATGAATTACTTACAGAAAATGGACAACATGGATACCATAACAAAAATAATAAGACGCTTGCCAAGTGGCTGGTATTCTGGCTGGTTACGCGAAGTTGACGTAATTTTGCATGAAAGAAATCAAGAAATAAGCCTTTCAGATCTCTCACGGTACGTCTCGCGCAAAACGAGAGAAACGACCAATTTGGCATGCGATATTCTAAAATCTACTAAAAAACAATTCGATGATTCCAACTCCAAACGTAGGAGCAGCGTAACCTTTGCAACGCTAATAAAATCGTCGAACCATGAAAGGACATGCCATCTGTGCAGAGATAAACATTTTCTCAATCAATGCAAACAATTTCGAATGATGAATATTGACCAAAGGCTTAAATTTGTAATCGACAACAAACTCTGCAAGTGCTGTTTAAATGCTGGTCACTGGGCATATCAATGTAAAAGGAAGGACCCTTGCATAAAACTAGGATGCACTGAACGCCACACTACTCTCTTGCATCCCCCAGATGCAACACAAATCACCACAAATATCACACCCAAAGACACAACAACTCAAAAAATTAATCAACCTACACAAGCAATACGCAATGGGCTTGTCAACACACGAACAAATTCTTGCAGTCTGCTTCCCATAATCCCAGTAAAGGTTCGCCTGCAAGGAAGTAATCAAACCATCACTACACAAGCGTTTTTGGACAGTGGAAGTACAACATCTTTCATAACAAATGATTTGATAGAAAAGTTGCAAATTGCCGACTGTCAAGAAACTAATATTTGTACCATCACGCTAAACAACACTGGCAAACGTAACAAGGTAAAGGTGGTCACAAATGTCGAAATGTCAGATTTTGACGAAAACAAATACATTTCTCTAAGCTCTCTTTACTCCACTTTTCAAATTCCTGTTTCAAATACAGATATTCCTACCCTAGAAGACACTAAACACTTTCCAGAATTTGCAAACATCTCGATTCCCGATGTTGACGCAGAGGTAGGACTCCTTATCGGCAATGACAATCCGTACGTTCTCCAACCACAAGAAGTAATACAAGCAAAAGGTGGCTATTATGCCATCAAAACGGCCGTTGGTTGGCTAGTGAATTGTCCTAACAGCAAACAGGATCAAAGTAGAACTAAAAATTTCTTTACCAAAACTTCTACCCATCCAATGTGCGACATGTGCTTTGACGCTGTTGACTCAATTGTTAACTGTAAACCCGAATTATCTGTTCAACAAGCTCAATTCATGAAATCTGTTAACTCTAGTATCAAACTTTTGGAAGACTCGCACTACCAAATCGACTTGCCCGTTCGAAATCCGGACCTAAAATTACCCTTTAACAAATCTCAAGCTCTCCAAAGAATTAATTGCTTAAAACGAAAGTTTGAAAGGGACGCTAATTTCTACATGGACTATAAAAGGTCTGTTGATGACATGATCATGAATCAATACGCCGAAAACGTTACTGATGTCCCTGGAATACATGGAAAAACGTGGTATATTCCACATCATGGTGTATATCATCCAGAAAAACCTGAGAAACTCAGAGTAGTATTTGATTGCTCTGCCAAATACAAAGGTATCTGTCTCAATGATACTCAATTACAAGGCCCAGACATCACAAATAACCTGGTCGGCGTTCTTCTTCGTTTCCGCCGTGAAACAATTGCTATTCAAGGAGACATACAGTCTATGTTTCATCAAGTAAAGGTTCCTCAACAAGACCGTGATCAATTCCGATTCTTATGGTGGAAAGATGGGAATCTAGAAGCGCCTCTACAAGAATACCGAATGAACGTGTATATATTTGGCACTGTCTGCTCCCCAAGTTCTGCAAACTTTGCTTTAAAACGCATAGCTGAGGACAACTCATCTCTTTTTAGTGCAACTACTGTAGATACAGTAAAAGAGTCTTTCTACGTAGACGATTGCTTGGCTTCAACAGCAAATGTTTCAGAAGCAGCTAAATGTAATCATGCTTCAAGGGGTCTCTCAATTCCAAACTTTCTTCAATGCAATCAATGGAAAAACGGCCCTGAATTTCTATGGAAACCACAATCTCAATGGCCTAAGCAACCAAAATTTCTCGAAGTCGTGGACAATGACCCAGAAATTAAACAACCAAAGCAAACGTGTTTTGCAACCCAAAGCGAATCCCACTTTCTGGAAGATCTTTTGGGTAAGTATTCTTCTTGGTACAAGCTGAAAAGAATCGTTGCTTGGCTTTTCCGTTGTAAGCATAAATTTCTGACTTTAAGACTGACTAACCTTGCAAATAAACAAAATGCCCCAGCACACAATCTTTGCTTGTCTCCAGATGAGCTCACAAAGGCACAAGACTTTATTTTTACCTTTGTTCAGTCAAAACACTTTGCCAACGAAATCAGCCAACTGAAAGCACAAAAGCCATTAAACAACTGCAGTAGCTTAATAAAATTCGACCCTTTCTTAGAAAACAATTTACTAAGAATTGGTGGCCGCATCAAAGCTGCACCTCTCAAACACGATGCAAAACATCAAATTATCCTTCCAAATCGCTCCCAAATAGTTCCTCTCATCATTCAAGAAACGCACGACACATTTGGTCACAGTGGCAGGGAACACGTCCTGTCTGCCCTGCGCGAAAATCTATGGATTATAAAAGCCAATTCAGCAGTCCGCAAGGTTTTATCCAAATGTGTTGATTGCCGCAAAAGAAGCGGAAAACTCAGCACACAAAAAATGGCTGATCTTCCTAAAAACAGATTGACACCAGACAAACCTCCATTCACCTATGTTGGTGTAGACTATTTTGGCCCATTTATTATTAAAAAGGGTAGAACAGAACATAAAAGATACGGTGTCATTTTTACTTGCCTTGTAATAAGAGCCGTACACATTGAAATCGCAAACTCTCTTGACACTTCATCTTTTATACTCGCTCTACGACGATTCATCGCAAGAAGAGGGCAAGTAGAAGAAATTAGATCTGACAATGGTTCAAACTTTGTTGGTGGTGAACGAGAAATGAGAGAAGCCATCAAATCATGGAACAACAGTCAAATCGAAGATGCTTTAACACAGAAAAGCATCAAGTGGATCTTTAACTCTCCAAGTGCATCCCATCATGGAGGTGTGTGGGAAAGACAAATCAGATCCATTAGGAAAATCTTATCAGCTATCTGTAAAGGCCAAACTTTAACAGATGAAACGCTGACTACCTTCATGTGTGAAGTAGAAAACATTATTAACAGTCGTCCACTTACAAAATCGTCAGACGATCCTAATGACATGGAGGCTCTCACACCGAACCATTTGCTTCTTCTAAAACAGCAAATAAACCTTACTCCAGGCTCATTCACAAACAAAAAAGAGCTTTACTCTCGAAAACGCTGGAGACAAGTCCAATACATGGCCGACGTCTTTTGGACACGGTGGGTAAAAGAGTACTTACCTTTGCTCCAGCAAAAACAAAGGTGGACCAAAAAATCTCCTAATCTGACTGTGGGGGACATAGTTTTAATCGCAGATAACACACCCCGAAACAATTGGCTCATGGGTCGCGTAATTCAAACGTTTCCCGACAAAAATGGCATTGTCCGTAGCGTTAGCGTTCAAACTAAACAGTCCTTGATTGTCAGACCAATTCAAAAGTTATGCTTGATCGTTCCTGCAAAACCAATGTAAATTTGTGCTGATTTTGTTTTCTCATGTTGTTTATACCTGTGTATTTGAACAAATGTACGAGGCCTTAAAGGGGAGGGAATGTTACTGCCAATTTTCTTAAGTTAAGCCCTCTGCGTTCATTTGTGACTCGTTTGTTAATATTTGGATTTTTTCTCTTTTGCCGACCACTGTACTAAAAAAGCCACCTGTTTTTGTTTCTCTTTTATATTGTTTGGCCTCTTTCGCATATGCGTTTGGCACCTGTGGTCTGTTTTCGTTAAATCAGTAACTTATTAGTCGACGATACAACGTCAGTTTTCATTGAATTATACAACCATTATGACCTATTCGTTTTTCAATAATTGTCAATCCTTGAGAAAGGGAATTCGTAAATTGTACTGTAAATCGATTTGTTTCATTCTACAAAATTGCTTTTCTCTGGACGGTCGCAAATTAAGAAATCTCAAAGTTACCTGTGTTTAAAAGATTGTCTAAAAAGCACATTAAAAGAACACGTGAAAACCAATTCAAATTCATGTGTCGTGTTGTTGGAAGCAATCTAGACAGAAGAAACTGACCAGGCAGTTCAATAGAGCGAAGGTCAACGACAAACAAAATACGTCACTGTAACGTAGCAATCAAATAGACAAAGCGGACGTTACACTCTTTAATCCTCTTCTTCAAACCTTTCCTTATGTAATCTTTCTATCATTTGCAAGGAGTCTACATATACATGTACTATCTTATGTTATATGCTATATAACATAATTATTGATATAGATAAAAAATGAAGAGTCCAGGTGCAAAATGATCAAACTACCAAAACCAACTTTCCGAGTATGGAGTAAACTGAAAATTAAGTTTGAGATTGATCGTTTTGTGGCTAAACCCTGTTATTTTAAACCCTTATTTTGAGAGATATTAATCGTTTTGCCACAAAAAAAGGCTGCTACGTAAAACTTTCGCTGTCAACACAACGGAAGATGGTAAAATCTAAAAATTACAAATAATGGAGTTTGATCGTTATGCACTTGGACTCTTCAAATATTACCTTATATATGTTTTAGATTGTTGTTAGTATCAGAAAAAACATGCTTTATTACAATATGCTAACTTGCTAAGGCAAGGAAGATATGCTATCAAAGTGGATTTAAACAAAACTACTGCATGGAAATCATTGAAAGAACATTTAATTAAGAAATTAGGATTCGCCGTTACTGAGAAACCACAAAGTATTGCATTAACGTACATGGTGATGGTACTATTGGGTCTGGATGTGGAGTAGTTACTGTAAAACAAAAAAGCGATTGTCAGTTACGCTTTGAAAGTCTATGCCGAAAACAGACTCACATTCATAATGATTACAAATTATCTGTAAGTGGCAATATCCATATCCTACTTTAAGAATTTACAATATTATATCTTTCAATGTAAATCTATTGTAGAATAATTTCATCAAATAAACAAGTGTACTTTAAAGTTACTATAATGTTGCATTGGCGAAGATATACAGTATATAAAACTTATGAAGCAGAAAATAAAAATACACTTGCATAAGTGTAAGTACAAACTAACCAGTCGGGGCTGGGGTCGTTTGCATAGCAGAGCAGTCGGAAGCTGAAAAAAAAATTAAATAATCCATTATCTAACTTCTAAATAAGATTATTGAATAGAATAAGAAGACTACAGCGGTACAGACCAACATGAATAACTTATTCGATGACACGATACGTTGATAGTAAAGAAAGCGTACTAAAACTTAAAAGTATATGTTATTTGAATCGTTCCACACCATAGTCCACTCAATTAATAACATTACTAGTACAAAAGTATATTATTAATAAGTTACTAAATCTGTAAAGTATGTAGTAATCATAAAAGTAGTAATTATAATAGTAATCATGTGGTATAAACCTACACTACAAAAATTATCCCTTGGTTTGTTTCAAGTTAAAATCAAAGCCAAGATACCAGTAGCCATACCTTTGGCAAAGCCTTTAGCAGGAATAGTTCCAAAGGCCTGCCATTGAGGATTGCTCATCATCAAGCTAAGTTCTGGCGTAATGGTAAGTGTTTCGTCTACCAGGCATAGATACGACATATTGACAGGAGTAGGTTGCACCATCAGAGTTGTGTTAGAGATTTTGGTCGAGTTGGACATAGCTGATAAAATGGTAAGGTTACATGTGGGTTGTCTACCCACAGAAAACTAGTCACTTTATACATTGATTCATCGTCTGTAGACGTTGAATCAATGCAAAAACGACTAATTTGCTCTTTGGTTATGTTGTTAGGCTATCTATATGAGTCTATCCAGAAATCCGAATGCAAAAGTTGAAGAAATAGAAGCGAAGATGTGCTACAGTTGTGGATTAATTTATGAGATAAATTTAAAAATATTCATCTTGCCACTGCAAAAAATTGTCTAGTCATTGCTTCAATAGTTTAAGAAGAATATTGTTATTCTTCATTTGAATAAACTTTGAATTAAAATATTTATTTAGCCTACTTATAATTATTTATTTGCATCAGACCAAGCTGTCCATATCTAAAACAGAAATAATAGTCTACACAAACTGCAAATGCATAAGGATCACAAAAACACTTTTAATGTCAGCTTCAGAGATCACGAGCTATTGACTGCTGTTTGCTTTTTCGTGGCTAAAATATTCACTTTATATTTTTTTGTTAAATTTTAAAAATGTTTATTTAAATGAGTATAGCTTATTTCTACTACATTTATAAATATTTAATTAAATCAAATATAGTTATTACTCTCTATACCTTTGACAGCCTGTTTCACCTAAAAGGAGGATCATCAGAAGGTCCTTATTCAAATAGAATCTTTTATCAAATAGAATTCAAATAGATTCTATTTGAATAAGGACCTTCTGATGATCTTCCTTTTAGGGTGATACAGGCTGTCAAGGGTTTAGAGAGTAATAACTATACTTGATTTAATTCTCTCTGCTTGGTTTTTTGCTTGGCATTGAGCATTTTTTGTAGTATTAATAGTTTTCATATTTGATTAAATGCACTAATACATTAAATGCATTTTAAAAGATTGGTTTAAACACAAACATTTTAATCAACCAAAATAAGAGCTTTTTAAATTAGCATTCAAATGGTTACATGGAATGTTTGGAAAGAATTTGCTTTTTGAATTGTACATTAGTGAGACTGCATTGAGATCGTAAGTCTTCGACTTAGCATCTTTGTTATATTCCAAAGTAATTTTGACATCTTCGCCGTCTAGCGGCACAGTTCCGGAAACTTTTGTGTCACTGCAAGTCGCAGTGGTCATGGCATCTGCAGGGAATACGATTGTAGTGTCTCGTGACTGTAAAACAAAGTAAAAATGTTTAATATTTTTAAGATTTTCTTTTTTATATCTATGTTACATTTAAAAGTATTTGCAACATTTTTTAGCAGGATACAATTTTTTGATTTCATTTTTTTATATCTTATTTATAACATTGTTTCAAACCATAGTGTGAATACATTTCCACCACAACATGTTTTCGTTTTTACAAAATGTCATCACACAACAACGTAACTTACCTCGCCAGATATTTGCTTATAGGTTATATTAACCCAGGCCTTAGCATAGATTCGTGCGCAAATACTTGTTTTTTCTTTGAAGTCCCAAACGGAGGTATTGGAAGTTGGCGTCTGATCGGCAAAGCAGAGTGATGCTAAAAAATTAAACAGAAGCTGAGTTGGTTTCAGTTTCATGTTTTATTTCTGACCATTACAACAACAAAAATTACTTACGCCATAACGTAACAGGTTCAGAAAAAAGGTAGAAGCGACAAAACGCGAACGTTAAAGCGTGCCCGAGAGACAAATGGTTTATTAAATAGGCTGCAAGGATTTTGGCAAGATTGCATACCTTCTTTTTTTAAATAAATGTCGTACAAAATTGGAAGCACTTTTAACAATAATAGTAGTTAATAATTGACTACAAACCGACAAAGTAAACTAAAGTAAGCAGAATGAAAAAAAGTGTAATCCCGTCGAAGAAAAACAAGGCTACAGAAAAGAAAGCTAGCATTAGGAGAAGACATTTGATTCGATTAGAAGAAAAAATAATATAGTGAAAAAAACTTGTTTCATGATTATGGGGAAATTAAAATCTGTTGTACTATATTCACTAAGGTACAGAAACTTACGCGGGGAAAAGGTTGAATTGTTTTTAAACGCTTCCAATTGAATTCCACTCATTTGAAACCAGGCTTTCAGATTATCATCTGTGTCAAGCTCTAACTGGGTGTCCAAAGAGCATTTGTAAGAGTTATTTCGATTCGTCATGAAAACGTTTCCATTTTTCATAGAGGCCGTGATGGTTTTATTCGAAGGGTCTAAAAATAAAACGCAAGCGATTGCAACTTTGTGGGTTATTGATCTTGGGTATGCACAGCGGCAAGTTTTAACCAGTTTATTCCGGTTCTAACTAGTTCTCGTAAACAGAGTTTGAACACTATAGTAGGCTAAAGCTTTTCAAACTGCTTGTTGTTGTAGGCTACGTAGAGTACTAGAGTATGTTTTTATACAGTGAATATACTGTTAACACCGCAAAACGAGTGCACAGTACCCAACACAAAACCAAACAGTGTAAATTGAAGCAAATATACAACTTAAAAATATACTAAAAATACACATTACGAGGCTACTGTCCAAAAAATAACAATATATTTCACACAATCACGCTGAGTAGGATCTTTAGAAGGTTCTATTCTATTTTAACCTTCTGAAGACTCCAACAAGGGTGAAACAAATTGCGATGGTGTTTTGGAAAGTAGTGACTATACGTACCTATTCTTCATGATGGTTTTTATATATTTTTGGATCGTATAGAGTCGGTTTAAGAAAATTTGCAATTACACCGCTAAAAAGAAGTTGTGAAAATAGATGACTACAGACTTATTGCTAAAGAAATATAAAAAATGGAAGTGATTTCTACACTTTACTTGCAACCGTGTCTTGAAAAGAAACAATTAAAATACAGTGTAGGAAAACAGAGGTTGAATTAAAAAATCAACAAATTAACCGAAATCACATTAAAGAAAAACCATGAGAAAAGCGTATTTTACGACAAAAACCAATAGTTGATGGTAAAACAATATTTCGTTTCTTCTACAGTTTTACCGTAGGCCTATATGTGAGACATAAAGTAAGTCCTGTTAAAAATACAAGGTTAATCATAATTGAACTCAATTTCACTTGTCATATACAATAAGATTGTTGGACTGGTTTGAATCTTTATCCTCGGACTGAGAAAGTCAGTCATTCTCGGCAGTTTCGCGTAAGTTTACTTGTAGAGGCTTTGAACCATTACGCAGGCTTGGATACCAAAATTCACAGAGTGAAGTTTCCGATTTTCAGAGGGTTATAGTGTGTGAATCATTCAATCCAATCCATCCACTAGGTGCTCTGTATCGTGCCAAATGAAACAAAAACGTAACAAAAAATGGACAACCTACTTGTTATATTTGGAAATATTTTGTTGTCAAAAGTGAACATCACAACTAAATCTGTCATCCAATAAGTTTTCCCGTCGCTTACAAACATCATTTCCAGTGATGGCATCTTCTCAGCGTTTGTAATTGTTACCGTAATAGAAGTTTTATTGGAAATAGAAGAGATGTTGTACATGTCTTTGGTAAAGGATATCAATCCCTAAAATAATCAGTATGTTTTTGGTAACAAATTTGATTGGCAACAATATCTCTACAAACGGTAGGCTGAAAATAACATGTGCAAACACTTAAAAAGTTCTAATATTGATTTCACGTTTAATTTGTGAAAATTTGTATTTGAAATTGTAGACCTGCTGTGATCAGACTACATGACCAATACAAGTAAAGCATTTCATCTTAAAATTGGATACTTATAGCTTAATATCAAGAAAATGAAGTATCTTCTGACAGGTGTCAAACCCACAACAATGTTTGATATGAACGACTCGGTTACATGTCTTGTAATACAAACGAATTTATTTTGATTCACTCGTATGAAAATAAATTCCTTTGCACTGCTTATAGCTTAATACAATTTACTTCAATTCCCTGTCATCTTGCTAACAAAGTGGGCTTGGTAAACGCTATAGCCTATTGGCGAAGGTCATCGGACCACTAGGCAGGCGACAACTTAGCAAGTGCTTCAAGTCAGCAAGTGCGTTTCAGCTACTGCAAGTCAGCAAATGAGATTTACGAGCACACGTCGGACTTGCTTGGTCATCGCTTGTCAACTCATTTTGATGACTTGTGACATTCCAAGTTTCGGCTTGCTCAGTTGTTACTTGCTCAGATTCATCATTTGCCAATTTCAGCCACTCGCTGAAATGTTGCAAGCTCAGTTGTCGCTTGCTCAATTCACAACTGCTGAGTTGTAGGAGACTCATTGATGAAGCATTATCACACAACAGCAATCAACAACTAACTTACATTTTTCATACCACCGCTAGCAGTGTACGGCACATGAAGTTGAAACGTCGAAACAGCATGAAACGTAATGTTGGGTGTGGACCCATTTGTGGCTGTCCAAGTATCTGTAAACAAGATTATAGTAAAAGTAAAGAGTGAATACTGAGAGGATAAAGGCTTGTAAGTTTGTCCACCCCGTTAGCTCAGTGGTTACACGCCCGGCTCAAGATCACGCGGCGCTGGTTCGATTCTCGGGGTGTGCGCTTGAGCAATGGATTTTAGGACTGCTCCCCATTCAGCGGCACCTAGTGGATGGAATAATCAACCAACCGTGCTCTAGTTCACCGAAAGTGATACTCGCTTCCGTGCTCGCTTGTTCTAACCAGTGGTGCAAATGCTGTATTTTGAGGGATATATAGACTTAGGGCCAAGTTTATTTTATCAAGATGTTTGCGCATTTGAGATTACACTCCTCGGAAAGCAGGTAAATATTTATAGGACAAAATAAATACAAAAAATATCAATGCGGAAAATCTCCCGACTGGAAAATATCCTTATTGGCATCGAAAATATCTCAACGGGAAAATACCCATACCAGTAGGCTACCGAAAATATCTCGACAGGAAAAAGAACACATGGAAAACATCCGCCCTTGTAGTTGGCCTGCAGCTATTTACAATCCCTACCTGCAGCATTTAAAGGATATTTTCTCCATGGATTTTTTCAGCGTGAGTTTTTACTGATTACCAACGTTTCTTTATGAGTTGATGATTTTATATTGTAGGCTTTGACAAGACACTCATTAGCCTAGCCTTTGTAGCCTATAGTAGGTAATTTATTATCGCACAACAGAATACAGTGGTCCGATCTTAAGCATCCATGAAGGCCCATAAACGAATTGAAAAACTTCAAGATTGTAATTCCGGATGCACAGCAATTAATAGGAAGAATTTAATACAAGATTTTATTACCTGGTTTCCCTGAAGTTCCAGCGGTCGCTTGTCCATTCTCTATTAAAAAAATTATATCAGGTAATAGAAATAATAATCAAAATACTTAATTTTATTGTTCGTAAAAATCACATGCGGTTTATACTAGGATCGAAACTAGGAGCGTCTACTAGTCCAATGTTGTGGCGTGGACGCAGCGATATCCACAGGGTTAGTTAGCCCACAAGTTGTTTTAATCGATTAGCCTACGTGACATTAAGAAGTGCTAATGCAAGGGTAGGCAACCTACGGTCCATTAAGGAGAATCGTCTGGCCAGCAGCCCCTTCACAAATTATTGTATTATATGGCCCAGCCAGTGGTATATTACAACCAAATGGGAGAACAATTAGCCTACTTTTTCATTAAATATTTTGCTAGGCCCACGCCTTTGATTTGCAGCGTTTCTGTAAACAAGGAATTCAACATAAAACGCCATTATGATATCAAGCATATTACTTTTTTTTTCAATTTAATGGACCAAACAAGGAATCCACTCAGAAATAGCTTAAAACAGCAAATAACTCTGTTACAAAGAAAAGGAAAACCAATGAATCAGAAAATTCCTTTTCTGGCTACAAGGCAGCACAATTAATAGCAAAAGACAAGAAATCTTATACTGATGGCGAATTTGGGAAAAGATGTGTAGGCCTATAGGCTATGATGGATGTTAAACGTATGTCCAGAGAAAAAAAAAACGATTTTTCAGATACAGGCTAAGTCTTTCAGAAAAAACAGCAACTCAACGAGAAGAGATCTCTGAGAACGTAAAATCTAGCAAAAAAGTTATTGTAGATTTACAGCTCTTCTCAATGGCAATAAATGAGAGCACACTCACAGACACGACAGACAGGCCTAAAGCCAAGCTGGTAGTAGCCTATTTGTGCGTGGAGTAAACAAAGCCGATCTTCATAGCAACTGTCCATACAAATCTTAAATATATCAGCTAAAGCTATGTGGGCTAATAAAGCTATCACCAAAATATATGTTGTTTATTTTTATTTTTTGTAATATATTTTTTCCCTTTAAATCTTAAATTTTTCTGAAGGTGTTGCGATCGTGCCAGTTTGATTTCAGTTAAAAGCAGCTTTAAAACTACATAGCCTACTTCGCGGATTTGCGCATGCGACCACTAAAGTATTAGGCTAATACGACCAAGAAAGTATTAGGCTACACCTAAGCCAGTGAATAGACTCTTTTTACATTGATTCAATACCTCTATAGATTCTATAAACGCAAAACTGAACAGACTTGCTGGCTGAGATAGTAGCTGACAGACCAGATATTTCTCAGAAAATTTCTGACTATGTTGCCACATGTCCAACAAATCTAGTAGGCGAGTAGCCTATGTCGTTTTACATTGTAGCCTACTTTGAATAACCTTTATTTTACTGCGCATAGTTTTACACATTGGATTTTAATAGGTATGTCATGTTCCCCTTCTGTTTGTAGCCTAGGGGAGACCGGGGATAGTTCGGACGCGCGGATACCTCGGATAAGGCATTTGACGTCACAGTAGCCTATTGTTAAATCACGTTTACCAAAGCTTTGTGGCTCCATTACAAATCAGGATAAAGTTTGCAAGTATGTCTGATTTTCTTAGAAAGTTCCACGGGGATACTTCGGACACAATGGCCGAAGTATCCCCGTGGAAAAAATCAAACTTAAACAAAATCTTATTTTCAGTCCTTTTGAATAATTTATTGGATTTTAAAGATAATGGTTTGGGCATATGAAAGAAAAACAAATAAGGCAAACCGGGGCGTGTTGTCACAGGTTTGGGTTTTTTCGATTTGTGCATTTGCTATATACGGTACAATGCAAGTGATTTGGTTATATCATTCGTACACTGTCCAATTATACTTCCTTTTGTTACTAGTTAAACTTTTTAACCGCAAAAGGATTTCAAGAAAATCAAATTTTTGTAAAAAAAAAAAAAAAATTGTGACAAAACCTGCTAACCAGTGCCGCATCAAGTCCATGTGGGGCCTCCGCCTAAATTCTAGTAAAAAGGGCCCTCTTAAAATTGTGTTAATAATATTTATGGTTTGAAATCCTAAAATGTACTTCTTAACACTTTGGCGTTACGTTTTCACTAAAGTTAATAGAAAAATCCGTAAATTAAACAAGGCTTGTGTTGATGGGGGTGAAGTCCCAAGTTTTTGAAATTGTTTGGAATGTTTCAATGAAATTTATTAATATTCTTGTATTAAACTTGTACGTCGGGGCGTGTTGTCACAGCTGTGACAACTAGCCCCGACGTATGCAGTCAGACAAAACTTTTAATGGTGGCTAGAAAACGCACGCTATTAACTTCAAAAGTGTCAGCTTAACTCCTAACATGATAAGCTATAAAACTGATTTCATACTTGCGGTCAGACTGCTCTTACGAAAGCGTCACACAATTTGAAAAGTTAGTGAAATTTACATCGATGAAAATGTTTGATAATAATTTAATTTAAGCTAAACCTGCTGTTTTTTCTTGACTTTGCTAACCTCAAAATGAAGATGACTCTTAACAAAGCACGTGCTACAAATATAGACTCGAAGCAGTCAGTGCAAGTACAAAAAAAATTGCTGTGACAACACGCCCGGGTTTGCCTTATTCTGTATTAACTGTCAAATCAATTCAAAACGTCTGCATAAAATTGCTGTCCGAGATGACCCCAGGCATGTCCGAAATTACCCCGGTACCGGGGTGACTTCGGACATTTGAGGACCGTAAAAATTATGCTTTTTACAAGCATTTCCGGTTTGCTGAAACAAACAATACTCCTACCCTTTTTTGGCAAAGCGTTAAGGTTTACAACAAAATAACATTTACGAACTTGCTGCGTAATTTAAAAAAAATATGGGTTGTTTTCAAAAAATCGTCCGAGCTATCCCCGGTCTCCCCTACATAATTGTATAGTAGGCCTACCATATTTTCATCGCCTTAAAAGAGGACACGTTTTGCCAACAAGTAGAATTTTAAGCTTGAAAAATCTACTAGGCCCTACATCTTTTTAGATCATTGCAGTATAGGCCTACGCAGCTAAAGTTACCAAAAAAAGACAAGAAAACAGATTGACAGAACGTTTAACTCATTCTTTCTCATTTTTAGTGCTTCCTTAAGACAACAAATGATTTTATATTATTAAGAGTCAGCAAACAAGTAAAAAAAATACCTAATTTTTGGACAGTTTCAGTCACAGCAATGATTTCAAAAATCTGCAAAATGTGACGAATCAGGCATGATCTCCAGATAGCCAAGCCTTTGAAATTTTTTAATTATTGGCTAGAAATATGGTTAAAACAGTAAGCTGTAGTCCATAGGCGTAACCGGGGGGGGGGGGGGGCACTGGTTCGACTCTCGGGGTGTGCGCTTGAGCAACGCACGTTAAGGACTGCTCTCCATTCAGCGGTATCTAATGGATGAAATAATTCCTCGGCAACAAGACTTCAACAATCGGAAACTTCACTCTGTCAATCTCGGTGACCGGGCCTGCGTCAGTGATTTAAAGCCTCTACAAGTATGCGAAACTGCCAGGATTAAGCTCTTCAAGAAGCTTTCCCAGTCCGAGGATAAAGATTCAATCAATCAATCAATCGAAAGGGGCCATGTTGGGCCTTTTATTAAAAATATGATAAAATTTGTAGGAAATCATATCGTTTTTCAAGATATCTGGCAATTAACACCCCCAAAACTTGTTTTAGACACATTGAAAAACACCCATAAATTTTGTAAAAACAAATGAACGAAGTATTTTTAAGGCACATTTCGGCTTTGCTTGAAAAGCCTGATTACTTTTCTTCAGAGCGTTCTCGACCATGACCGCAACGACCTGAACGTTTTGCTGAAGCATATAGGCTACAGAGAACCATGTGAAGTACTCGGAGTACAAGAGCTGACGCCCCGTTAGCTCAGTGGTTGCGTGCCGGGCTCAAGATCAACATCATGCGCCAATTTCTTGTAGAATTTATAAATCAGCATGCTACATTGGTAGGCCTATACACATAGCCTACAAGCCGTCGCTGAAACGTCATCAAGCAATATAATCACGTTGAAAATATATTAAGCACATAAGCATGAAAACTCAATCTGTCAAAAAAGAGGACATTTGAGCATTTTTTAGTGTCCTCGGAGGACAACTCATGTTTCTTGAAAAAAGAGGACAAATCCTCTTAAAAGAGGACATATGGTAGCCCTATTGTATAGCCTACTTCATTGTTACCACTTGCAATTTTTACTCTCCTGGTTGATTTTACAGTTGTTCTCTAATATTCAATTTCAGTCAACTCAGCAACCCGTCAGCAACTGTCGTCGATATACAGTATAGACCTAGCCTACTCATCCCCTAAACTCATAACTTAATTGTTCGTCATTCACGAAGTTTTCCTACGTGTTAACTTTGCTTTGACTGGGGCCGAGTGCGGTTTCGCATTCCTATTGCCATTCTGACATCACAATCGCTTAAGCTGATAAAAATTGATTCGCATATCCTAAAATACTCTTTTTTGTTCAATTGTATTTCCGACGGAGGCTGCGCCACTTCTAGCGTTGCCTATTTCAACACGTGGCAACAATACAAAAGGGGTTTTTGATCTCCCCTTTAATCAGAAAGGCCACTCGCATTCCACAATGGTCAGACAGCTAGAAATCTCCATTGCGCTGCAACACGTGTTGACGCAATTTAGTTGGTCAGCAGAAGATGTCCACCAATTGTCTTCCGCTGCCTCGTGTCAATAGTTTATGGGAAACCATCTCAACTACGTCTATCCTCATCTCTGTTACAAAATCATCCGGGGTCCAAACGTCCCCCCCCAGTCAACGCTACCGATTGCCCCTCTTACACATATGAAGCAACAATCATGCAGTGTGCGACTTGTAGCAAAAATAAAAAGTTCACCCATACCGATAGTTTTAGCTTCATCTTCTACCGATACAGGCAAAATTCCACTCAAAACATACGCAACAGGCAGTCGACTTTTATCTGCAGTTCAGGACAGGGATGGAAGAACCATTTTAAAAGTAGGTGGGCCCAGAGGCGCAGCAGTCAAAGTCAATCCAACTTCTAGGGGGCGAAGCCCCCAGACCCCCCTTGGCATTGCTGCATTCCAAATACTTTTTATCATTTATTCCGTACATTGAGTTTTCATGATTGCCTTTCGTACCAACAGGCAAAAAGTTTCTATTTTTGCGCCCAATTTGAGCAAAACATTTACAAAATTGTTAAATTGCTTTATAGTGATAAAGCTTTGGTAGAGAGTTTGCTTTGTTGAACCATAGAGAAATAAAACATAGTAACTTTAGTGGGTTCAACATACTTTATTACACACAAAAAATATAACATAATTAAAATAAACTCAAACGTTTTCGACACATAGGTATACGTGTGTTCTCATCAGAAAACAACACATACATTGGTATGTCAACCAGACATTTGTTGACAATGGCCGGGGAGCACTTAAACCCAAACCTAACAACTAAAAGTGCAATTAAAGAGCACATTGCCTCATGTGAAACGTGCACTGACAATGTCTCGATCGGCCAATTTAAAATTATCTCTCGAGGCAGATCTGATTTTCAGACTAAGATCATGGAAGCCTTAAGAATCAAACGTAACAATCCATCTCTCAACCGGCAGTTATTCGCCTGTGGCTCATCGTTCCTTTTGTGTGTGTTCTAATTGTTTGTCCAACGCCTGTAGTCTACACCTCATGTGATCTGTTTCCCACCGCATAATTTACTCGTAATCATTCTCGTATCATTTGTTCAGTTTGCTTTTCAGTCCAGAGTGTCGTTACAGTGCATAGTCAAATTTATCTTACGATTTTACATTTTATGTATATTGCAGATTTAATTCCTGATGAGGACACACGTACGCAAGCCCGCAACCAGGGGGGGGGGCATTGGGGGCATTTGCCCCCCCGAAATTTTTTGAAAATTTTTTAAGCGTTCTATGCAGTATGAAATGTAGGCTACTATGAATAGACGTTTGATTGCAGAGAAAATGCAGTTGCTGATTTCAAAACAATATATTCTAAGGCCCAAGAGCTGTCTCTAGATGCAATAACAATACCTAGGAAAGCTGGTCGCCAATCAATGAGAGCAAACTACGAGACAAATGATTCGGAAGATTTCTATCGTCAATCTGTGTAGGCTACATACCGTATGTAGATGGCCTTCTACGAGAATTGCAAGGAAGATTTCATGAGCATTTTAAAACAGCTCCCCAAATTCAACTCATTGTGCCTAGAAATGTCGCTTCAACGAGGTATAGTGACATTGACAATACAGTACAATTTTACAAAGAAGACATTGATTGCGAAGCCATGATAGATGAACTTGCCAGGTGGAAAATTAAGTGGGAACGAATTCTTGAAAGTGAAAGGCCAGCAAGTGCGATTGATGCGGTGTCAGCAATAGAATCCCAAAAAGAGTTTTATCCAAACATTTACAAACTCTTGATAATTTTGGCTACACTTCCAGTCACAACTGCTTCTGCAGAAAGAACATTTAGCTGTCTACGACGCTTGAAAAGTTACCTTAGAAGCACTATGGGGCAAGACACTGAAAGACAGGCTTTCTGGACTAGCTCTCATGCAAATCCATCGTACTCAAATTCCAATCGCGGAATTGGTGTTAAACGAACTTGCCAAATCAAGTAGAAAGTTAGACATTATGCTCTAAATTAAAATGTCATTATGCATTGCAAAGTCAACTTCTTTGGGCCTACAAACATAAAAACTTGTTGAGCCAACAAAATGTTTCAGGATTGTAATTTGTAATTACCGTGTTGAGTTTATTCATATGTATCTGTTTGTTTATGTTGATGTAAATATATGTTATTGATTAATTTATGACTCCTGTCGTGCCAATGCAGTTCGTAGCCTACAGATGTTGTATTTTATTAGTAATCGACTGAACACATTACTGTATTATCGTAATTTTCTTCCTCGGGTATTCATGGCCGTGGCCGAGTGGTTAGCGCGTTGGGCTCGCAGTCGAGAGCCTGCATGTTCGACTCCAGCCACCCGCACTTGCTGTTGTTTCTCTGGGCAAGAAACTTAACGATAATTGCCTCTACCTAGTGATCGATTTCGAGTAATGGGTAGTACCAAATTTAAGTCATAAGTAGAGTAGACAACCGGAAACTGACATTGCCGTCGGCTGCAGCGTGGGTCAGGTGTATGTCGGAAGGCGTACACCGATGCATAGCGTTCAAGTCCGCTTTCCCGCAATGCAGGATAAAGATAAACAAACAAACAAACAAAATAGCTAACTGAGAAAAGATTACAAAGGCTAGTTTCCTTTAATGCTGTACTAAACAAAAACGTGATTGACATAAGTTATGACCACTGAACCGTAACATGGTAGTGCCGCACACTCTATCAATGGGCGTGGACATTAACATAAAAATGTCACAATGCATCATTTTAATGTTTGTTCTTTGATAAAAATTAAATGCCCCCCCCGCGAAAATATTTGCTGGTTGCGGGCCTGCACGTACGTGTCGAAAACGTTTGAGTTTATTTTAATTATGTTATATTTTTTGTGTGTAATAAAGTATGTTAAACCCGCTAAGGTAACTATGTTTCATTTCTCTATGCTTTATAGCGCTGTACAAAATATGGCGATGAACACACAAATAAAAAAGAAGCAATACACACACAGTTATAATACCATCTGGGATAAATAATCTGCAGCATTATACAGTAGGCTGTGCGCATATGCAACAGCCGCAGCACCAATATGCAAATATAATACTGGCATCAACAATGCACAGCTAATTACCACAAAGTTTCAATACCAGGAGTACCGGTACTGGTAGCCTATATCAGTATACACATATTTAACAGTTAGCAAAGTTATCCGGGAGTAACAGCCTGCAGTATTATGTGCATACACAACAGCTGCACCACCAATATAATAGGCCTACTGGTATCAAACAACAACGTTCCTTCAACTGTCACTATAGTATATACAGTAGGTGACTGCTATTGAATTATACTTGAAATTTTTTCCTAAAAAAGTTAATACGATCAATAAAAGCAATAAATTCTTGGCAAATTGAGGTGAGATCAAATTTTTGTGAATGTGTTCAACTGTTTATCCTATGGTTCAAGTGCTCTTGGGTTAATCTGCTTTTTAAGTAATTTTTATCAGTCTGTGGCACGAAAAAGACCTTTTTGCAGTAGCATTAAACAATAAACATAGGGATTTCCAGGTAAAACTGTATCAGTTTTGATAGATTTATGTAAATGTTTTATCTATTTTAACACCTTAAGTTCGTTTTCGAGAGAATTATCATTATCCCCATCTAGCCTGGTTTAAGTGCCTTCTTTTAGAGACAAAGTTGCTGCATTCTCTACCTTTGCTGCAGCTAAAATTACTTTCTCTATATCACAAAAAATTGCAGGTTACCTTGGTCAAATCTTTCGCTACCTTTTCAAAAATATTTGGCTTTCAAAAGTGGGTGGGCTAGGCCCACCCAGAATATAAAGTAGGTGGGCCTAGGCTCACGTGGTTCCTCCATCCCTGGTTCAGAATACTTACGCAAGATAAGTCGAAAACGTTTACTTCGTGAAGTGATTACGCAATGTCACTAAAAAAGTTGACCAAAAATCGACATGCTGGAAAAGCCGCATTTGTCGATTCCGAAGCCGAGTATTGAGAGAGCAGACACGATGTTTGAAAAGATGTCGGTTCGACACAGCTCTAGGGCAGGCGTAAGTCATCTAAAGGCCCACCAAAACTAACAGCACCAGAGTCGATGACTGCGTGGTCGTGGTGTACTGCACAGTGTTTCGCTGCTTTTAGATGTCTGCAGTGTTGCAATGGATGTTGTCACATCCACATGGATGCAAAGCGACTTGACGTTCGATCGGAGTGAAATCGCACACACCAAGCAAGAAAAGGTTGAATGAGAAATGGTATTTTGTATTGAATCGAGCAGCTTAACCAAAACACAACGCATACAAAAGTAAATTGATAGCGAATTGTGTCAATGAAACACAGAAGAACAAACCAATTCACAAAACTGTTGTAATGATGATCACCGATAATAATGGCTGGGGTGTGTTGTGTAGTGCAATTGTATGCTAAAAATACGGATTGGTTAAAGCCGAAAATTATTTCATTTTTCTTGAAAGAAAAACAACAAACTGAATACAACAATTACTTTGGGAATGCAGTAGTGCGCTTCGGTTCATGCTGGTAGGCCTCCGTTGTAAAAATAGATGGATGTTATGTTTATTCACATTGGAAGTGACAAGTGTTGTAACATAACACGCACTTTTTGTGCGAAAACTAGATTTTTAGGCTGAGATATCACTGTAGCTATTGGATATATATTTCAACAACTGCGCAACGCACAAACACGAAAAGCAATTTCTTTGACGGTGTTAAAAAGAACAGCAACTTGTGAAAATGAAATGCTATTTGACCAAGAACCAAGTTAATTATCTACTAGAATCATGAAGCAACTTTGGCCCTTTCTGTATTGAAAGAGTTAAATGAGAAAATGAACGAAACTTTTCTACCTTGTACGAAGTGCGGGTATGACTCGCTTAGTGCGCAATTCCAAACCTTAAGGCCAAGATCATTCAAAAACGAGACCTTCCAAAAGATTAGCAGAATTCACGTCATCTACCTACCACTGCACAGGACATGCAGCGTTTGTATGGCGAAGACTGGTCCCCGCCTCGACTCTCACCGGTTGTACAACGCAAACATCATGCACATTTTTTATTATTTTAAAATCTACCAAACCGGAAATAGATCATACGGTTTCACTGGTCTCATATGAGTTTATTGTGCTCCAGTAAACAAATAGGTACATTAGCCTATTGGACCTAGGAGGGAGGAAAAGTTGCCATTTCTCCTTCAAAAAAAAAAAAACACAGAAAAATAATTTTATTTGCAGTGTATTTTGTCGAAGTCACTCCCTTAGTTGCTGGATCCGTCTCTGACGTCTGCAGATAAGACATACAAATTGATCTCTTTTGCTATTGATTCAACGACTGAAGACGTTAAATTTGTGTAAAAAAACAAAACTTTTTTAGCTAGTAGTAATAAAAGTAGTTACCAAACCTGGCTGATTTTTTATTGATTTTTTAGCTAGGTTTGTGTTTAACGTCGTGATAATGACTAAATCATATGGTACTTTTCTGCTTCAACGAAGACCACTTTATTGTGTTCCAAAACAACCACAGTTGCCGCAGACATTCAGTGGAATAAAACCTAGCTCGAAAAAATGTAGAATCTTGCGTTGAGTAAACGTTACAAAAGTGAAAATATAATGCTTCAAAAACTGTCAATGTTGCATTGTGACAAACAATGCGGACAAATATTAACTTGCAACCAATGGTCACGCGCAGTGTGTGATGTGCCAAAGAGAGACAGCTCCTACACAATAGAGATAATAATAAACGCAGAGCTATGGGCGATATCTTTATGAAAACCAGGAAGTATAAATTTACAACTCGCTTGGTCTCAAAAGCTTTTGCACGCATTCACACATAATAGAGTTGCATTTAGTCAGTTTAAATCAATTCAAGTGTTTAAAGTTTTCAAAACTTGTCACATAATATTCCGCCCACTGCATGATATAGGCCACTGCAAGCGTGATGACTTGAGTGTTTTTTGCGTGCACAAGATAAATTCGAGTAAAATCACGTGCCTGGCCCCGGAAAGAATTGATGACGTAAAATGCAAAGTGTTTTCTCGTGACTGTAATGGGACAGGTTGCACAACATATGCTGCTTCGACTGCAACCGGTGTTCGCAGCGCAATATCTACAAAGTGTACAAATTGTACTTTTTGATGACAAGGCTCAATTTGGGTTATCACACAGAAGGCATGCTAGCAATTTAACATGAGAAATAAAGCTGCATTTCTATGAATATAAGACCTTACGTAATAATCAGAACCATGACTAGGCTACCTAAAATGTGGCATGACTTGTCAATAATTCCCAGACTGTTGCAAAAAAATCTGATTGTTTTTTATGATATTGTTGTCTTCTTTAAAGATCGCAAAAACTAATTTTGCAGAGCAATCAATTCAATCAGATTATTCACAACAGCTATCAAAATGGGACAAAGCGGACCATATCTCTAACCAGACAGCAGAATCCGTCGTTTTTACAGTGATTCAAAGTCTGCAGGCGTTGAATCAATGCAAAAACAACAGATGTTGCCGTCTGGGATGATCATGTTAGGATGAAAGCGTTCTGATAATGTTTGTAGAGGCTAGCCGGTTCATTTATAATTAACCTTCCAAACCATTAGCAATTCTCAAGAAACTGACAGCAAAGCAAAACTATAATCAAAAACAAGTCCGTTCCAGAATAGCAATACCAGCAATTTGCGCAGAACCACAAAATTGCTTACTTTCGAAAGCTTGAATTGCTACAGCAAGACGAGATACAGATATCCCACAAAAAGTAACTCAAAAGAAAACATGCAAGAAATGAAATCTTGAGCCTTTCAGGCTTTGTATTAGGGTTCACAAGTCACTAAGCGAACCAAACACAGTAAACGTTGTTTTCGACAATCCCATGAGAAAGTACATTCGAGTTGAATGATGATGATGACAAAATCGCATGTTTACTGGAATGTTTTTACGTAATGTAAAAGAAGTTCGGTTTGACTAAACTTGAAAAAGCAATATTCAGCAAATATTAACGATCAAATTGTTGTTGTCAGCTTAATCATGGGAGTTCCAGTGCCCAAACAACAAAAGTCGTGTTTAGCAAACTTTGAAATAGTAACCGCATTATCAACAAAAGCTATTAATTTCGTGTAATGCGGCAGACAATTTTATTTTAATGAAAGTTCCATCAGTAAACCAAAGTTTCAATAAAAAATTGGGACGATACTATTCGTGTGTGAAAAAACCGCCACGCCCCAGCTGCCAAAAGTTGTTCTTTTTACATTGTTTCAATGTCAGAAGACATTTGGAATGTAAAAGAGCAATTTTGGAATTATTTGTCGATTCCAAGACAAAAATAATTGGCTGGATGACGTGGATGTTCATAAAACAAAAGTGCGAACAATCGAATAATATTTGCATTGAGAGTAACACTCGTTTGTAGTTATTGGAGAGAAAGTACAAAATACAAACGGAAAACAGACACAAGTGATCAGTAAATCATCACCAAGTTGGTTGATCTGCAAAGATTAAATCTCCTCATAACCAGAGCGGCTTCTGCGACGGCCTATCAAGTAGGCAATTATGACAATGACAATAAGTACAGCCAGGACCGCTCCGACAACAATGGGGATAATGGGGCTCAAGTCGGAATTGCAGTTTGTCGCTGAAAAAACAAAACGGCGTGCATTAAACTTCGGTCTTGCTAACGCTAGGTCAATTAAAAAAACGAGAAAAATGCTTTCCATCAATTATCAAATCATAATGTGTTTTTATGCAGAGCTGTATCCATCCATCAAGGATACGCGTTCCTCCCAGCACTTTACAAAGCAGACAGTGTCAGCTGAATGGCAAATAGAAATAAGACTCGGTATCACTTTTGACAAGTCTTCGGTATGACCAGACAGGGTATCAAACTCATAACTGCACTGCATTAAAGCTTGAACTTCAGAGTTTCGAACAAGACGACTGTAGAATTCAAGGATTTACGAGCATTTATGCAATGCGCTGGAAAACGTGAAAAGCGCAGCACTAAAATCATTTCGAGAGCGACACTCATAAAAACTTACACCCACCTCCTTGCGGGTAGCACATGTGCACACCCCTGATCTAGAAAGTTGGTTTGCTGTTTAAATTAGAAAAATATCTCACAAAGAATAAAAATCACCAATTTAGCATACCTGGTCCAAACGTTCCATTTTTAGAGCCAAAAGCCTGGAATTGGACGTCAGTTGCCATGAAAGTGACGTTGTTATTCATGGTAACATTGACACCGTCCACACAGATGTACGAATTCATAAGTTTCACTTGCGCACGTTTGAGTTTCGTTGCATTTCCTTTATCTGTTAACAAGCGTGCAAAACTCAGGGCTGTGGAGTCGGGAGAATTTTGGCGTGTACAAAGTCGTTAAAAAAAGACCGACGCCAGCTCGATACAAAACAATGAACAAAATTAAATTTTCGTTTGCAATGTTGTTTCAAAATACATTTTCTTGTTCTTCGTATTACGCTGTAAAACTTTACCGCAAAACAGAAGTGTTTGTTCTCAGTTTTTGTGAAAGTTACCGTTTAAATTTCGATCACAACTTAAGTGAAATTACAACTTTAAATTAAATTTTTATAAAATGAGAAAGAATAAAAATCTGGCAACCCTCAAGCCGGTCAGTTATAAATCGAGAGTCATATATTTTTCGCCCGAGCCCTAGCAAAACTGAACACTGAAGCTAGAATACTTTTTTGAAATCTTTGCCTAATGATTTAGTAAATGATAGTACTGACCAGCTGTAAATGAGACCCATATCGGATTAACGATGTAGGCCAAAAAGTTCTGCTACGGTCAATCTACTCTACAGGTTATAAAGAAAAAAGTATGATTTAAGCAAGAAAATCAAACAAAAATAAAATAACTACCTCCGTCGATATCAGCCTCCACCTGATCTAGATAGTAATATGAAGAGTCATTTGCAAAAGTTAACGTAAAGGAATTGTTCCCAAATTTCACTGCCAGTACATTGCAGGAACTTCTGGCTTTGTCCACCTCGGCGTGATCTGTCACGTTGAACTCTTCTCCATTAGACTGAAACATGGCCAAAATGGTAAAAAGTTATTCCAATTGATTTTGAAGGGGGAGATATTTTACTTGTGCAGAATTAAAAAGTCTTTAAACGGATTTCGGTCTTGATGCATCTTTAAACTGAACTTAAGTGCTGCGATAAGCCTTTCATGCCATGGTTAAGTTTTCTCGGCTTTAGCAACAAGATGAAACTAAACATACAGATCGCACCAGGCAAAATACCTTTGCCAATGTTATGACATGATAAAAGTATGATATGTTCTTTTACTACCGTTCAGTGTACAGTAAGCTTGTAATGGTATGTAAATTTTTAAATTGCAGGTGAATAGACACAATAGTTGAGCAAAATATTTTTGCCAAAGGAAATTTTTCTCCTAAATTAGTAAAACCCTTTTATCACGTTCTACTTCTAAATACTGAAAAGTTTGGGTGTTCATCAGGACAATTATCATTTCTAGCACTAGTTGCAACGTTCATCTGATGAAATTGAAAGTAACAGTAACAACAAACAGGTTGATTTATTGCTTCACTGACGTTTCGCGCACCATGACAATGCGCATCCTCAGAGCGAATAACATACAAAATAAAATTTCACAAGGTTATATACTAGGGTGCATCGTCTCCCGCTTTTTTTTGAAATTGGTTTCGTAACATTGAGAAGTGTGTTCCACTTCAGGAAAAACTCAGCCCAAAAAAATTTTTTTTGTTCAGGGACCCCCCCTTCCACTCGCGCATGCCCCCCCAAATTTCGAAAAGAAAAATCGCCATAACTCCAAAACTAAAATACTTAGACATAAAGTGTTTGGTATTAGATTTATTGTAACTATGTGATTTGATTCAAATTTGGTGAATAAAACATATTTTACAAAGAAACAAAATTTTTTTGCTACGTTTGTTGAAAACGTTCAAGTTGGACTCCCCTTTTAAAGCCTTATTCACGGCTACTCTATGAGATAAAGAGTTATGGATCCGTCTCTTTTAAAAGCTTTGTTCAAGTTTAGTATCATCAATCAACTATTATAATATAATAGTATATATATAATTATCTAAAAGAGAAATAGCGATTGAATGATAGGATGGATGGATGGTCATTTTGCCATTAGCTCGTTACAAATGTAACGAGTAACTCGATAATGCAGTAACTATAAGACATACCACTCATACCAAATGGAACTGTTCTGTTGATGGTGCTATCAGCATGGTATTTGACACTACATCAACAAACACTGGCCTTTGGTCTGGAGGTTGTGTTGAATTGCAACAGAAATTGAAGAAATCATTGCTATGGTGTGCATGCAGAAAACATGTTGGAGAACTAATCGTAGGTAATGTGTTTGAAGCACTGAGTATTGAAACATCTCGATCGCCTGAAATAACTATGTTTGTTCACTTTCGTACTCACTTCAACAGTATTTCTCAAGACGTCATCTCTTTCCCACCTTATTTAGATACATACAAGTGCTTGTCAATCAGTGAAATGAATTTCCTTGAAACCTTGAAAGAAGATACTGTAGCTCTTGCAACCCAGTTGCTTACAAAAAATGATAAAAGATATTTACCTCGAGAAGACTACAGAGAACTATTGGAGCTGTGTCTATTTAGTTTCAACTATCCATTGCCATGCAAGAAGCTATTTAAATTTAAACAGCCAGGAGCTATTCACAAAGCTCAGAAGTTGGCTAAAGTTATTTATGTCATAAAGTTATCACTATTGTCTGGAAGGGCTGAAGTGAAGAAATAATGGATGCTACTAATCCCAAGAACACCTGATTCCGCAGCCAAAGGAAACTAATAAGTTGAAAATGTTTGCAACATTCCTCCTAAATGTGTATGTGTCATGGTGGTTTCGTTGCAGTTCAGGAGTTTCTGCACCATGGGCAGACCTGAAGTTAATGAAAACTTTACATTTGTTTGAGAAAATTGATCCCATTGTAGCTTCTAGTGGCTTGAAAAAGCTGAATCTCCACCTCTGGTACTTAACTGAGGAAATGATTCCTCTTTCTCTGTTTGATTACCATGTTCCAGATGAAACGAAAAGAGGAATTGTTGATGCATTGTTAAAAATGCAAGCAGCAGATGGTTCAATTCAGGAACCTCTGAAAAGAAAAGGTAAAGGAAAGCCAGTTTTTCCAGACACAATTGATGCCAACACTTCACTGATTGATTTGATTGGTAAAGATTCCTGGTATCTCTTTAAGCTCTTAAAAGTATGCCCAACGTTTTTTGAAAAAAATGTTAGGGAGTGGGAAGAAGATAGTCAGTATGAACTGGCCAAATCAAAAGCAGAAAGGTTAACAGTTGTAAATGACTGCTCCGAGCGTGGTGTCAAGCTGGCCACAGATTTTCGATCATCTGCTCAAAATATCCAAAACTTTGAAAGCATTCTTCAGGTAGTTGAACAAAGCAGATCTAAGAGACCAAATTTGCGGAAAAAATCATAGACTGTTGCATCCATCTAACAAACCGGCAGCTCCACTTTCAAAAGTAGCCTTTAATTATTAGAAATGGGACCGAAGTGGAGTTCTGTGCGTAACTATATCGCCACATAATTTCCAGGTGCTCATGAAATGTAATTATTTACAACAGCTTTACTACAAATACCACCCCGTTTGCCTGAAGAATCTATTCTAGCGAGCTAGACGAAAACGTTCGAGTTGGACTCCCCTTTTAAAGCCGTTTTCAAGGCTGCTGTATGAGATATAGAGTTATGAATCTGTATTTTTTTAAAGCTTTATTCAATATTATATTATCAGTAATGAAACAGAAATCACTTTAGGCTTATTCATATTTTCAGTTCATTCAGTGACATTATTATAATATTTGCAAGGGAACATGCATAAAACGAACAGTGCATTATCATTTCGTAGCTATTTCTTTTTAGATGTATTCGAGTGAACAGTGTCTCCTGAAGAGCAAAAAAAGTTGTTTCTTTGTAAAATATGTTTTATTCACAAAATTTGAATCAAATCATATAGTTAGAATAAATCTAATACCAAACACTTTATGTCTAAGTATTTTAGTTTTGGAGTTATGGCGATTTTTCTGTCCGAAATTTGGGGGGGCATGCGCGAGTGGAAGGGGGGGTCCCTAAACAAAAAAATTTTTTTGGGCTGAGTTTTTCCTGAAGTGGAACACACTTCTCAATGTTACGAAACCAATTTCAAAAAAAAGCGGGAGACGATGCACCCTATTATATACTAGTTATTAATGCTCTACTCGTCTACTAGTAGATTCTTTCAATATTATACAGTTGATAATAATATCGTACAATTGCATAGTTTTGTCTTTGCAATATATGGTGTTTGAAAACTCAGCAGAAAAAAGGTTACATAGGTCAGTCTAAGTCTGGTGAGAGCTTCTTTGATGTGGTGTCGGCTTTGCATATCCTTGTATTCGATCGTCATGTAAACCATTTTGCGGCTAAGGCAAAATACAAATGAATAACATTGTGATTGCTAAAGCTCTTTCGGAGTGCGAGGTTTGCTCTCAATCTATTGACTGTGAGACCTAGGCAAGCTAGTTCGAAACCACGAGAAGACTGACAATAGCGCTGCATCATTTGCACAGCCACTTGTTCAAAATTTTGGATTAAGAAAAGACATATATAGATGTGTTGTGAAGAGGAAGCAGTTCTGACAAGAAGGAATTAACAGGAAATCAAACAACGTAAAAAACGCGGTGTTGTGAGTATGGTGACTGACTCATAGCAACTGACTCTACTTAGCTGTATCAGAGTTTTTAAACTTAACTTTCCAATACAAAACTTTTCAAAACGCTCAGAATCAAACCTTGTTAATACAATATATATATATACAGTAGATAGAAGACACACTTTTATTCCACATTCTAAGCGATTAGTTTTGAGTCATGTTTTGTTGATACGTTCTAAATGCAACAACAAGAAAATCTACTGGAGCTGTTCTGTTCTACTAAGGTTAGGAAAGTTTGAATTCTACCTGCCAAACTTTAGAAACGTTTCAATATTAAAGAAATATATGCCGATGTCTCCCAACCTCCGTTCTGGTTCCTCGATGTTATTGAGGATGAAAAGTTATACAAGGATCCTTCAATCAGGACGCAACCGAACAATTAAACATAATAAGCAAACAAAATCATTTAGGTTAGGAAACTTGTATAATTTATTGATAAAGCTTTCGCCATCGTAAAGGTGGCTTCTTCAGTATCTTATTCAAATAGAATGATGGTTGTTTGTTACACAATTTATAATGAAATTAAAAGTGATGTTTGTGGCTGAATTTTCCATTTTTATATCATGTCTTGACCTCAAATAAAAAGATCATAATTTTCAATAGACTCCCAATCAAACTAAAATCAAAAACTTTCAACACTTATATTTTACCAGTTGTGCTATATATGGTGTATGGTATATATATATGGTATATACAGTGTAGAATGTGTAAATTGAACCTCCACAACAATGAAACAACTCACAACTTTCCAAAATCACATCATGAGAAGCATGACCAACAAAAGACTACTTGACCACATGAAAATAGAAGACCTATTGATTATAATGAAGCTACACCCAATTGCAGCAACAATAATATCAAAAATTCTAAAACTTTTCGGCCTTACTAAAAGAACAAAATATGAAGTCAGCAAAATTTGAATGGAAGGTAAAGTTATTGGGTGACGGACTGACGGTTAGTTAGAAGAGGCAGCCACCAAGGTGATGGTATGAGTGACAACATCCAGACATGGACTGAACTCAATTTGACGGCACTGGACGAGCGAGCTCAAAACCGTGACTCATGGAAACCGGTAACTCATGTCTATAGATGCGCAATCTGCTGCAAGCGGAGATGGCGATTGAATCTATATCATGTCATGATCATGGGATTCGAAAGCACATGAAACAATAGTTGCAAAAGAAAGGTTAACGGCAAACTGACATAAAATGAGAAATTGTTATACGAGAGAAATCTGGAGAAAAATTTGCTCTTGAACATTTTGTCTGTTTTTGGATTAAATTATCTTCACTTAGTGTTTATCCACCTACAATTTTCAAATAGCAAAAACTTTCAGAAATCTTTTCATCACACAAATTTTCATAAAAAACTAACCTGAAATCTTACCTCATTGTAAAACTGAACAGTCATATTGGCGATAAGACATGTCTTGTTATTATTTGTGACAATATATTGATTCTTAGCTGGATATGTACTGGGACTTGGTTTTGCAGTTGGAGAGGCACTTGTCATCACAGTGGAGGGTGTTGTTGGGTTGGAGGTAACATTTGCATGTGTTGTAGGTGCAGTAACCGGTTTTGCAGTCGTTTCAGGTTGGGTTGTAGGTTTTGCAGTCGTTTCAGGTTGGGTTGTAGGTTTTGCAGTTGTTTCAGGTTGGGTTGTAGGTTTTGCAGTCGTTTCAGGTTGGGTTGTAGGATTTGCAGTCGATTTCGACTCAGTTGTAGGATTTAGTGTTGTTGGACTCATAGTTGTATCTTTGCCATAAACCACACCTGAAAAGCAAAGCCAGTTTATCTTACCCTTTCACTCAAAGAGTATTTTATCAATGAACAACCAAATACAAAATTATGCACACACACAATGGAAGCTAATTATTTGCTATTTGCATTGCGCCCAGTCCAGTACTGTAGAACACACTGTAATAGCGCTCAGGATTATATGAAGTGCATTGTTTGTATCACAGACATCATCTGGATTTTAGCTGTCAAAATCATAAACTAATTAATTTTAAACGATTTCAGCAAAATCATATTTTCAAATATCATTAATTAATAATGTGCAATAAGATCTGTAGTAAAAAAAAAATAATTTTGATTTTTTAATCTAGACATAGCCAATTATTCATTACAATTTCACTTTTAATAATATAATATTCAGTATAGCTGTCCATTCAATAGAATAATGTTATCACAACATCACATACAGTCTTGCCTCAGTTACCGTTCTACAGCAGAGGTAACCAAATGTTTTTGATGGCCAGGTGACTGTGAAAAAAAGTTGCTCATGGGCCAGATAACCATTTGGTTAAACAGTTTGCTACATGTGGTAGTGATTCAACAGAGTGGATGTGATACAGGTGTATGCCAGAATTGATCCTTTCAGTCAATGCAGTTGAATAGATTGTGGAGACAAAACTCATTATTACACCATCAACGCCAAAAGTCACATATATATACTTACTGTTTCAGAAATTGGCTTTTCCAAAAATAAAAAGCCAAGTTAAATATATTATAATATAACTTCACAACTTAGCTTTAACTTTTGTTAAGACTTTTATATTCAGTTTATGTACAGTACCACATTCTTTAATTATTGTTTAGTCAATGATTGATAGCTATGATGCATTGAAAAAGTTCAAAACTTTTGAAATTGTTTGGAAAATTGCTGTTTAGAACGCATTATTTTGAATGGGAATACTGTATGACAAAAGATTTCTGTAAATCTATTATATATTATACCTACTTTTTAAAATTTGCATAAATAAATGAAGGCGCTTTTTTGTAATCCAAATGATTTGAGTTATAGTCAATCTGGGTAACGCGCAGCGCAGGAGAAATAGCGATAATGCGCAGCGCAGGAGAAATAGCGATAATGCGCAGCGGTGCGCTTTATAAGAAACAAACAAAGAAATTTAATATTTAAAAGTTGGTTATTTACTGCTAAACTACCCAGCTGTTCAGTGGAAACCAAGTTAAAAGAAGGATTCGACGACATCCAGGCTAAAATCTTTCTTTTCGTACGTCACCTATTTTCTCTTCATTTTAACTTTGAAAGTCGGATTTCTAACTTCGCTGCTGCAAAGAGAAGAGTGCTTGTATCCAAACGGCTCCAACGTGTAGCGATCATGCACACACAAGCCTTTATTTAAACTAAAAGATGATAGAGAAGTAATTTTGTTTCTTTAAGAAAATGGACAAAATACGCATTTGGCCGCAACAACAGTCACGCGGTGAATGCGTGGCAACCACGTGAGGCTTTGAAATTAAGAACCAGACAGTGATACAAAATGGCGGCTCGGTCTGTTGTGTTTCTCCAGGCAGCAAATAAGTCATTTTGACGTTGCTTCAACGTTTGCTGACGTTGAATCAATATAAACACCGAATGATTTGCTGTCCGGTGCAGTAAAAGCGTGCTTAGCTGAGCATCTCGGCTTGGACAGTTACAGCACAAAATTAAAAATTTACCGGTGTTATTAAGATGTTGAAGTTTTAGACAACAACAACTACAGCAAAAATTAGTCGTAAATCAACCGGAAACAGTGATCCCAGCGGCTCCACGGGGGTGCAGCTTAATGCGAAGTATAACGATACAATTCGGTTTCCCACTCCAGAGGATAAAAATGTTAAAGAAAACAAAAAACAGTTTAGTATGGTATTCAGCATTAAGATGAACTACGGAAGGTATAACTTCATATTTTCCAGGCTATCTAAATCTTCCTACAATATCACATTGTTTGTGTTACGTTCACTGTTCGAGTCATAGCAAGGAAAACAAATTATTTCCTGTTTCGAGCATTTAAAGAGAATGTCCCCACTGATTGATAACTGTTACTGCCAAATTTCTTAGTTAATCCCTCTGCATTCATTTGTGACTGGTTTGTTAATTATTTGGCTTTTTTCTCCTTTGCAAGTCTACTGTACTAAAAAAGCCACCTGTTTTTGTTTTTTCTTTTATAATGTTTTGGCCTCTGTCGCATTTGTGTTTGCACCTGTGGTTTATTTTCGTTAAATCAATAACTTATTAGTCAACGATATAACGTCAGTTTACATCGAATTATACAACCATTATGACCTATTCGTTTTTCAATAATTGCCAATCCTTGAGAAAGGGAATTCGTAATTGTACTGTAAATCGTTTTGTTTCATTCGACAAAATTGCTTCTGTGTTGATGGTCGCAAATTTAAGAATTCTCAAAGTTACCTGTGTTTAAAAGATTGTCTAAAAACGCACAATAAGAACACGAGAAACTCAATTAAAACTCATGTGTTGTGTTGTTGTTAGCAATCCAGACAGTTCAAATAGAGCAAAGGTCAACAACGATAAACAAAATACGTCACTGTAACGTTGCAATAAAATAGACAAAGCGGACGTTACAATAACCCCTGTTGATAATTTGTGCCATAAACAGCCATAATTTTTATCTGCTATTTGATAATGATAATTTGTGCCATAAACAGAGTTTTTTAGGCAACTGACTGATTTGTTTTGATGCTAAAGTAGCTATATACATAATGCCCGTTGTGTTGTTATTTGTGAACGCCGCTTCGTTTAGTCGTTTATTTTATGCGGCAGCAAAATCTTACATTTTGTCGACTCTGTGTTTCTTGACATTGAATCAACGTAGTTACAAGCTTGCACCGGCAAAAGCAGCTTGTACCTTTTTGTGTATGAGGAATCATTTCTCTTTTCGTACTATAAATGAGGTCTGTGCTTGTCATGTAAAGCTTGTACTGTAGTGTACTAAACACTGATAAATTTCCCTTTTCCGATTTTGCCTGGTGGTACACTGCAAGGGCACAAAGCTGTTATAATGCAGGCTAACTGCGCATTCTATTGCGCAGTGCGCTTTAGCCCAACGTGCACTGCGCATTTGTAATTAAGCGATTATTGCGCAAGCGATGCCGAAAATTCGCTCGAAAACAAACAAAAGGCGCACTTGACCTACTTCTTAGTACAATTGATCTACAAGTAGCAAGGCACTTAAAAAGTTAAAACTGGCTTGTCTAAGGTGTAATTTGACCAAATGAGAGCAAAGTTTGTTAAAATTGGCTGCGCATTACCCCAATTGACTATATAGTAAAGCGAACAAGAAACATTTACGACCTTAATGAGCTCAAACATAACACACATATAATCCTCAAATGGCCAGCAAACAATACAGTAAAATCTGTGGCTTGGATTTAAACATAGTAAGTTACATGTGAGTCTGAAATAACTCTTGAATTTTATCACATTTTAATTGGCCAGCAAGATGACCCATGTCATAGATTAACAAATGACAAAACAAATATATAATACAGTATACACTTCTTCTCTGGCCATCACAGTCAATGAAATTCATGCATTGCACCAACAAAAAAAATATTACCGTACATAATAAAAAATCTAACTTTTTAAAACACATCTTTGGAGTGTTCATTTATCTTGGTTAACTGACAAATAGTTCAGTAAGGCAATAGGCATGGCCGTGCCTGGGCCATAGGCATTTCTCTCTGAAGCAGCATACTTTCAAAGTCATGACTAACCAAAAGCTTTAGTCGAAGGAGTGTCACTCCACAATCTACAACACGTCTTTATTAAGCGGAATGGCCCGTTTCGGTGAGTCCGCTTCGGTGAGTCTGATCCCTATTCGGTGATTTTTTCAATTTTTTTTTTTAAATTATCAGGTACCGTAGCCTAATTATCATTGCCGTTTTAGGGTTAAAGGGTAGGGGTTAGAGGTTAGAAACTCACCGAATCGGACTCACCGAGTCGGACTCACCGAATAGTAGCAAACCCTTCTTTAATGTCTTGCCAAGACACAGTCACAAGCTCTCGAGTGGTGCCCTTTTGAAAGTCAAGCCAGGGATCTCACCACTCGGCTACATGGCAAACAACAAAATAAATAACAAAAACATTTTCGGTATTGCAAAGTAGTCACAAATACTAAAAAAATTATATTGTTCTGTTATAAAAGAAATGGTCAAGTGACTTTCCAGGTGAACTGTTAAGCTGCCGTTACTGACTCAATGTAATCGTATCAAGTATGACATTGAATAGAGCAAAATTGTGAATTAGGCAAAAAAAATTAAAATGTTCAGACTGTGATGTTTTCTATATCATAGTTAAACCACAATTATTATAATCTGTTTCAGCAAGAGATGCATACTTTTGTTTACCCAAGTAAATGGACACATTTTTAAGTAGAAACTTATTCAATAGTCCTGGCCATATAAAGCAAACAACTCCCTATTTTGTTTCAACAAATCAGACTAAAATGGGTTCTCGGAGCACAAGTTTCAATAGCAGAAGGACAATTATAGGACAAACTATGAAGTTTGCCTTATTGCCTCTCATTCAAGGAGCAATGTTTTTGGAATTACAATTACCGTACTTGAAATGATTACGTTTGACTGCACATTTTAATACAAACTTATAAAAACATGGGATAAAATTGAATGAAATGTGACCAGATTTCAAATGGTCAAAAAGCAATTACAGCATTTGATATCACAATAAATCAATAGAGAATCAAGTTTTTGCTGATTGCATGTTGTGCACTCTGTTGCATGATTGCCATGAATAGTATGTAAAGTACCCACCTAAGACTATGGAACTTGAAAATGCTTTGGATCAACACATCACCTCAATTGCTTTCCATGGACCATGGTGTAACTTTTAAACCCCCTGCTGTTTTCTACCCTTTGTTCTAGCGTCACATTATGGCTTTAGTACAAATCTGTTCTTTCCAGAAATTAACCTTTTGTTCCTAACAGTTTAGTAACACTTATTCCATCACACAAAGAAAAGCACTTTTTCTACCTAGAGTTTAAGCACACATAGTGCAGCTATCTTTTTCTCAATATTAGTAAGCAACAGTGTGTAGTGTATATTTACACATTGCTCAATGCGAATACAACATTACAACATACATTAGTAATGTGGGCGCAGTTCATTAAAATTCAAGATGCATTATAGAACTTTTGACTTTATTTTGACTAGGCTAGAGAAACTTGCAAAAAAACTAACTTTTAAAAACAACTTGTAGCTTAAGAATTTTTTTGAGGTACAACTACCGTACAAAACATTGTGGGCTAACATAGAAAAAAATTACGGTAGACAAATTAGAGAACTTATTATTGGGTAAGTCTTTGTCAACTTGACCAAGCTATGTAACCCATGGTCTCAGATTTTGATGAAACTTAGACACTTTGCAGAGCAAGTCATTCTGAGAAAAATGATACCAATCTCAGCAAAATCGGTTCAGCAGTTTTCGGGATATGGCCATTTGAAAATGAGGTGTTTTCGCGTTCGCTCAAGCATGAAATTAGTGAAAAGTTGGTACAACAAATTTTAAACGTAAATAAAACATACACCATTAATGTTACAAACTTCAAATTTTGTGAGAACTTAAGTTTGGTTGAAGTCAACACATTTACAAACTTTCAACAATTTTGGTCATGGTTGAATGATTTTGAAGACTAGTTAATATTGTTGTGGAATTGAAATCAATCAACCGTGACGTAACTTCCAAGCACTATACTGAAAAAGGCCCCTCTTCAATTTTTTCGAGTAATACATCATTTGAAAGGTCTTGGCTTCCCCTATACAGTGAAACAAAGATATCTTTGTGTATTTGAGAAAATCTAGGCGTAGTAAGTCGAAATGTACCATATACACAAAGTGGCTAAATTGATTGTTTTTATAATTGTTCAACAGTGCTTTGCTTCCCTTTTTTCCAATTATGCACAAAATATATACATTAGTAGACATAATAGGTAAGTTGAAAGCTTTGAATATCTTGCTTAGTCAATTAACCATACTAATTACTATGATTACTGAAAATCAAAGCAAAGATTATTGAAATTCAATATGTAAAATGTTTTACTTGAAATTGGTTTTTAATGATTGTATAGTTTAATGCCAGAAGGAAATAAAACCAAGAATACTAATAGAGAAGTGGCTTTTTTTACCTGGTCCAAACATGCAATTTAATCAACAAAAAAGGTTATCGTGCTTTGAGATATTTTAAGAAAAACATAACAATATATCACAAAATTCGTCAGCAAAAGCCAAAGGATAATTATATTGAACTCTCATTGCAGTTTTGAACCATGATAACTTTTGGGCTGCTTTTCAATTTATACATATTCCCAATTTAAAGAATTGGTCAAACTGGATATTCATGTATATATAATATATTCCAAAGCATATGTGTGACAGAAATTAATTATTTATTAGCTGATCTCCAATGAGTTTGAATTTGTTGGAAACATTGCATGGAAAATTGATATTGGTCTTGAGTAGTTGCAAGGGTTGGACTGTCTACAACACACAAAACATGTTCAAAAGGAATCCAACATTCGTCTTTGTTTCTTGGCCAATGAAAAGATGGAAACGGTCCATTAGGGTGCAGAAAATTTACAAAGATGTCACCATTTTCTGTGTCAACTACCAAAGTTACTCCAACATAACCACTTTCCATCATACATGGCTGCTACAAAGTTACCTTGATTGATGCTTTTGTTGCTGTACTTGGTATCAAAGTTGAAAGTGTAATCATATGTGAGTTCATTGCTTATTCTTTTGATGCCAATTTTAGACTTGTCAACTGGTTCAAAGTAATGAAATCCTCTGGTTCCTTTTATTGTACTTGCTAGCTTCCACCTTTCTTCCAGACATTTTCTTTCATTTGTCAAATCTTCCTTGAGAAGTTTTATGAAATGTATTGAAGGCAACTTTTCAGTGCAGTGATCTATCATTTCATCTAAAGTACCAATTTGATGATGTAGAGGTCTTCGTAAACTTTCCATAGCTATTGAATGCTTCACAGTGCCCCCAGTGCCATCGCAAGGTGACTTACCATGACTTGTGGCAAAGAAAGACCATGATGTTTCCAGGCCAAAATCATGTTTGTGCAGGCACAAATGAAATTTTCTTTGCCAACAAGCTAGCAAGTACAATAAAAGGAACCAGAGGATTTCATTACTTTGAACCAGTTGACAAGTCTAAAATTGGCATCAAAAGAATAAGCAATGAACTCACATATAATTACACTTTCAACTTTGATACCAAGTACAGCAACAAAAGCATCAATCAAGGAAACTTTGTAGCAGCCATGTATGATGGAAAGTGGTTATGTTGGAGTAACTTTGGTAGTTGACACAGAAAATGGTGACATCTTTGTAAATTTTCTGCACCCTAATGGACCGTCTCCATCTTTTCATTGGCCAAGAACCAAAGACGAATGTTGGATTCCTTTTGAACATGTTTTGTGTGTTGTAGACAATCCAACCCTTGCAACTACTTGAGACCAATATCAATTTTCCATGCAATGTTAGCAACAAATTCAAACTCATTGGAGATCAGCTAATAAATAATTAATTTCTGTCACACATATGCTTTGGAATATATTATATATGATATACATTAATATCCAGTTTAACCAATTATTTAAATTGGGAATATAAATTGAAAAGCAGCCCAAAAGTTATCATGGTTCAAAACTGCAATGAGAGTTTAATATAATTATCCTTTGGCTTTTGCTGACGAATTTTGTGATATATCGTTATGTTTTTCTTAAAATTTCTCAAAGCACGATCCCCTTTTTTGTTGATTAAATTGCATGTTTGGACCAGGTAAAAAAAGCCACTTCTCTATTAGTATTCTTGGTTTTATTTCCTTCTAGCATTAAACTATACAATCATTAAAAACCAATTTCAAGTGAAACATTTTACACATTGAATTTCAATAATCTTTGCTTTGATTTTCAGTAGTCATAGTATGGTTAATTGACTAAGCAAGATATTCAAAGCTTTCAACTTACCTATTATGTCTACTAATGTATATATTTTGTGCATAATTGGAAAAAAGGGAAGCAAAGCACTGTTGAACAATTATAAAAACAATCAATTTAGCCACTTTGTGTGTATGGTACATTTCGACTTACTACGCCTAGATTTTCTCAAATACACAAAGATATCTTTGTTTCACTGTATAGGGGAAGTTAAGACCTTTCATATGATGTATTACTTGAAAAAATTGAAGAGAGGCCTTTTTCAGTATAGTGCTTGGAAGTTACGTCACGGTTGATTGATTTCAATTCCACAACAATATTAACTTGTCTTCAAAATCATTCAACCATGACCAAAATTGTTGAAAGTTTGTAAATGTGTTGACTTCAACCAAACTTAAGTTCTCACAAAATTTGAAGTTTGTAACATTAATGGTGTATGTTTTATTTACGTTTAAAATTTGTTGTACCAACTTTTCACTAATTTCATGCTTGAGCGAACGCAAAAACACCTCATTTTCAAATGGCCATATCCCGAAAACCGCTGAGCCGATTTTGCTGAGATTGGTATCATTTTTCTCAGAATGACTTGCTCTGCAAAGTGTCTAAGTTTCATCAAAATCTGACACCATGGGTTACATTTTCCCTTTTTTCTGGTCAAGTTGACAAAGACTTACCCTATTGTAAACATGTTCCACTGAACAGTAGGCTATAAGGTTGTTGTGTACAATGATATTCATTTAGATCAAACGAAAACATTTCTGTATAGTTTCTTTCTATTTTAAGTTTTGGGTTCATCTTTCCATTACTAACCCTTGTCTCAATGCAATTACAATTCATATGTTTATATAAAAAGCTTTATCACACACGACAACAATAAACAATGAATAGCCTATTATTAAGTTTGACAAAAATGGCAGTAAATGTTTTCATGCTTAGCAGAGTAAACGTAAAACAACTTTTAAAAACATGTATGGAAGCTTACTCACCAAACAACGCCAAGAGGCAGAGAAAGAAGACTAGTTTTCCCATGTTTCTTGTGTTTTCAAAACTACAAAAGTTCAACTTAATTTTAACCAACTCTTTTAAGACCTAAATGAAAAAAATTGTCTGCAAAAATAATTTTACTTTAAATCAATTCAAAGCATAGAAATTATTATTTTTCTTTAAGTAAACAAATTTTAATTAAAATTTTAGGCCTTAACATTTTGTCGTTGCTGCTATAGGTTGTGATGCGGAGGATCTATTTTTACTAATTTATATATAATACAGGCCTCGAAATTCGTTTTTGTTGACGGCGGACAAACATGTCCTGTCCGAGCAGCTATCTCGGCAGACATATCAAGTCTCTCACGGCGGACACACCAGTTTTAGCGTCGATCGTCATGCACAGATCAAACAAAGTGGACGCTGGACAGTGTTCATTGTTTTCCGATATAAAAGTGAAATCATACTGCAAAAAACTTTTGTTATATTTTCTCTTTTTAATATGACTATCCGCCTTTTCTCCAATGCACTTGCGTTTTTTTCAATGTGCACGCTGTTTCTGCATCTGCCTCTACCTCAGCTTCAACATGATCTGCAGTAGGCTTATTACCATTATTGTTCAATTTTTTTTAACCACTCATCCATTCGATCAGTCTTTTTTTAATATTTAACTACTAGCATGCACTCCTTAAGCTTAAGCTCTGTGTTTTCGACAATTAGGCTCTCGTACGTACTCTCATAGGTAGAGAGTTTTAAGGCGTCATAAATCGAAGCGCAAAAACAAAAAGTTGTGCGACGCTGTACAACGTGATACGAATGAGGTAATGTTCATCAACTGTCAATTAATGAAGTCCTACAATTTACCATAGTACCGATACTAGAGCAAGGCCTATTTAAGTGAAATCGTATTGTACGTAAAAACTCCAGGCCTTAAAACTCGTGTTTTTTTCCGGCAGCCATCGTGGCCTACCGAGAGCTCCTTCTCGGCGGCCAAATCTGCGTGCTTGGAGGCCAAAATACAATAACGATAGCACAAGTAAATAGCATTAAACTTGCAACAATGTTAAAATGATCACTTAGCGTTGTTGAAGTCTGGGAGACGTCCTGCAATAGAATCGTTGTACCACGCATTAAATGCTTTATCGGGATTGTAATCCGGTATTGCGGGACCATCTAACGACCCTAAATTGTTTTAACTGCTCGCTGCTCAGTAAATTGTTTCAACTGCATACAGCATACCGCCTTTCATAAAACCTGACCATTTATTCCGTTATGATGTCACCATTGAGGGTGTGAAGTCACTAACCCACAGCGTTCTCAACTATGAAGACACGTGTTTTACCCACGGATGTCAACTAACCTAGTTCTCCTTTTTAACAACGATTGAATCGATATAAAAACGACAATATTGCCAGCTGATGTAAATTAGCACTTCGGATTAACACTTCGTTAAAATAAACATCGGAAATTGCAAACAAGACTTACAGCGCTGGTGATCGCAGCTGGATATATTCAATACAACAGTGGTGACTATGATGCGCTGACCTAATTCTGCGTCACTCTTTGATACTACATATTTTAGACGTTTAATCCACGATCATTCTATTGCGAAATTAAATAATTGGCTAGAAGAAACCAGCGGCCAAACTTGGCCGACGGAGGAGGTAGCACAGGCGATCATTCAAGCCCTACTTAGCGGTCATGGCCGCCGGCTGCTTTAAGGCTTGAACTCAGTTTGGGATGATATTTTGCACAAAGCAACAATAGTATATGCAGTAATTCGTGTAAAATTGGTATACTGGTACGCTCTGCGACCCCTGAAGTTCGTTACGTGACCCCGTAAGGGGTCGCAACCTCAAGTTTGGAAAGCCCTAATCTAAAATATACAATACATTGCAATTGATTGAGTTTTGCTTTTAGCAGCATGATCGCTGCTATCGAATTACCCGAGCTTTTGGAAAACAGTTTCCTAGGGTACCCTAGGTTTCTTGCACTAGGGAACTGTGTTCCGAAAGGTCGTGTAATTCCATATAGCCGCAACTAACTCGCAGCATCAGGCTTAAACAGATCGTTAGAATCTACAATCTACACCAGTGGTTCCCAACCGGGGTGCCGCGGCACCCTGGGGTGCCAATTGCAATGCTCAAGGGTGCCGCGAGATATTGCAATAGTGCGGCCCATTCTTTATTTTAACTTTAACTCGTTAAGTGCGGAATTTATTTATTTCTAACCGAGTTTCAGTGCGTATTAAGTTTCGCGCCTCGCAGTTATTCCCGGCTCCTTTCTGGAGAGTCGCTTAGCGGGGAAGCCGCTGGGCTGGGCTGGCGGTAAGCTTTCGTTTTCTCGCCCAGGAAAAACAGCGTGAAAGAGATTTTGACTCGTTGCTTTTCTTTCCCAAAAAACGTTTGAAAGGCATCATTATTGCCAGGTTTCATGATTTTATTTTGCGTTTCACGCGCACAAAGTCAAATTGCAGTGATGGCTTATTGGATTATGTGACCCAGCACGATTATAAAATTGCACGATTGTTTGCGAACCACTGTAAACCGATGGTTGGGTCAAGGTCAATTGAAGGATTCGTATCGTTAGCAAACAGGCAAAATAGTGATATTATAACAACACACTGTTTTCTTCATCGCAAAGTTCTTGTCGGAAAAACATTAGGTTCAGACCTAAAAAAGTGTTAAACAAAGTTGTCAAAATGGTCAACTACATCAAAAGTAGACCACTTAAATCACGTCTATTTGCCAAGTTTTGTAAGAAAATGCGAGCAAACTACGCTAATCTTCTGTTACATACCGTCCGAAGCAAGATGGTTGTCGCGAGGAAAAGCATTGTCACGAATAGGCTATATATATGAGTTTCTCGGCAGTCGAGTGTAGCAAGAACAAGTGGTGCGGTACTGATGAGCCCAACCTCATGGGCGAAACACGTGTCTATCGCTGAGTTCTTGCTACACTCGACTGCAGAGAAACACATGTTTTTGGGAAAATCTTGATGGCTAGTGTGGAGGGTGGAGGCTACACCGGTATGGTTAGCGAAACACATTGCTCGCTGTTCTATTATTATAGTGAGCAGTCAGATAGTGCTGACGCCAGGAAAATCGCTCCTTCTCAACTAGACTATATGAGTTGAAGGATGCAATGCTCTCTTTTTTCAGCCTTGAAAAGCAAAAAGAATTTTGTGAATTGCTTTGCAATTATGGGTCTCCAAATTAGCGTATTTAGTAGATAGCTTCAACCATTTATATAACGTGAATGTGAAAATGCAGGGCAAAAATGAAACTCTCTTAACTTCAACCGATAAATAGAAAGCACTGAGAGAACAACTGCAAATGTGGTCCTTAAAAGTGGAGAACGAAAACTTTGACATGCTTTCACATTTCTCTGAAATGAAGAACAAAGAAGTTGTCTCATTAATAACTCAGCACCTAAAATCATTGGAAGAAAAAAATTAAAAATATTTCCCCAGCTTGTCCACGGAAAATTACGCATGGGTGAGATATCGACTTTTACTGGACTCTCGTATTGTTTTGAATCTTAAAGAATTAATCGACATTTGTTACGATAGAAATTTTAAGCTTATGCACAAGCAGATGCCTCTCGACGAGTTCTGGATAAAAATTCAAATGAATATCCTTGCGTTGAAAAGAAAGCTATTGTGCCTTTTCCGTATAAACGAACATAAAAACTAAAAAAAAAGAACGACTGCTTAGTGCTTATAGTCGAGGAAGATATGCGGGTGGCTTTATCGAATAGTGCCCCCAGATATTAAGGAACTTTCTGCAAGAAGTCAAGCCCAAATTTCACACTGACTAATTTTGAATAAATACATTTATAAAAACCTCATAAAATTGATCCAGTTTTGCCAGGGTGCCGCAAACTATTTATCTCTTTGATAGGGTCCCGCAAGGTCAAAAAGGTTGGGAACCACTGATCTACACTGTGAAGTAGATACAATATATTGATTGGATTTAGCCAATACTAGCAAAATATCACTATCTAAGTGGGTCAAATTTTATGTTACTATTATCCCAGTGGTGATCCAGACTTGCTTTGAAACAGTTTACACTAGGCAAGTCAATTTGTTGAGGTACAGTAACTTATTTCCAGGGTTGAGAAAAACCTGGGTTTTTCTATATTATTTAAAAAAGATGCAAAAAGGTAGATTCATGCTTATTTCACCTCAAATACTACTTTTTACCAATGAACTGCTCTCACTCTCAGTACATGCTGGCATAACTCAATAAAATAAAGCACTAGGGCTGTTTAACTATGAGGCGGCTTGAGGCCTTCTTGCATAAATAAGTTTTAGTGTAGTACAAAGTGGCATTACTTGATGTTTGTGTACAGTAATATCCACTGTGTTTTCAATTTATCCTTGGAAATTTCCTTCACAATCACATCCTTAAGTCTTAATTTGAAGTTTGTTTAAAAAGTATTATACGCCGTAGTACTTTGTTTCATTTTTTCAATTTTCTGATAAAAATTGGATAAATATGATGCTATGAGTTTTTTTGTTTTTTTTAAGTGGGTTTTTTTGGGTTGGGTAAAATGGGTGCAACCTAGTTTGTACCCTGAACAGTTTGTACCCTCCGTTTGTACCCTGAAAAGATCGAGTGAAAAATTAAAAAAAGCCGAAGTCGATGATCACAGTTTAACCACTTCCCATCGGCGGTTTCGCTTACGTCATGGTGCCATCCGAACGGCGTTTTTTTTTTGTTTTTTTTTTTGCAAAATTTTTCGCCGGCGTTTCGGCTGTAATATGGGCTTGTTAACTCATTTTAAACTACTCCAAATGGCATATCTTTTTCTTCAAACCGTAAATCAGCTTCTTTTACATAGATTCAACGTATTCAGGCCTTCAATAAATGTAAAATGACTTGTTCAAAAACCCTTGTGATGAAACAAATCTTGACCTGCTTTTGAAACTCCTTAAAAGGCAAATGAACTCATGCGAAACGTATTCAGCTTCGGCAATTCATTGGGCGTGTCCAGGCCTTGAATCAACGTGAAAAGACTCATTGAATAGCCATTTTGAACTGAATTTCTCAAACCTGCTTGTAAACAGACCAGCTTTTTCCTTACGAAGCAAAACTATAACGATGATTTATTGAAGCCAAACTATTTCTGATAGATAACAGAAGCTTTAGGGTATTCACCGAAACGATACAAGTTGTATACAAATGTACGGCGTACACGTTGTTCCAAAGTTAAGCAACAAGAATTTGCGTCTATAGACGCTTGCCGGGTGGCGCAAGCAAAAAGCGCGCGCGTCTATACACGCTTGCCAAGCGGAAGTGGTTAATAGCACAAAGCCGAAGTCGTTGATCAGAGTTTCCGCAAACAACTCGAGGGTTAGGGTTAGCGAAAACTGCGAAAAAATATTTGCGGAAACTGCGATCAGCGAGGGTTAGGGTTAGAGAGCATAGATTACTCGATGGTTAGAGTTAGGGTAAGCGAAAACTGCGGTTAGCAGAAACTGCGGAAAAATGTTTGCGGAAACTGCGATCAGCGAGGGTTAGAGCATGGATTATTCTAAGGTTAGGGTAAGGGTTAGCGGAAACTACAGAAAAATGTTTGCAAAAACTGCGATCAGCGACTTCGGCTTTGTGCTGACTTCCGCTTAGAGCTCGACCGATATATCGGTCAGCCGATATGTATCGGCTATTTTTCGCCGATAAACATCGGCCAGCAAAAGCACACTCAAAACCAGCCATACATGCCTTTAGAAGAAACACAAGTTGCTCAAACGTGCTTGCGTAGCACGAACAATTGTTGCGAGAATATAATTTCTCACCCATTTTAGTGTGCACATCTAGAAAATGTTAATACTGTATCCCCTTACCTTCCATTCAAGCAGGAAAACTTTCGAGTTTTACGTTGCTTCAACGATTGATGACATTGAATCAGTGTAACAAAGGTGAATTTTTCGCTAAGAATCGATGGGAGTACCGGTGTAGGCTACTTCTACACTAACCACTCGCAACTTATTTCAAGTCTTACATCACAATGTCTGGCTTTGATCTCCGAGTGATATTGATAAGGCAAGATTCGTTACAAAATTAGATCATACGAGTAGGCTATCACAGCAAGATGCAGCAAAATTTGTCAAGTTTTGGTATTACAGTAAGAAAGAAAAGGCCCAGGGAAAATTAACTTTCGCTCACATGACATGCAAAAGTAAACCCAAAGAAAAAAGCCTAGTGAAACTTTGCACAGAAGAAAATAGTAGCGTCATTGTAGAAGTTTTCCGATCTGTGCCCAGAGCATTGTGACGCAAGAAGCCACACGACCTCGTTCGGTGGAAGTTAATCAGTTATGCGGCGTATTGCAGCTACACGGCGCTTTGACTCTCCAAGCGTATTGCAGCTACACGGCGCTTTGACTCTCCAAGCGCACCTCGTTGGTGTGATGAAAGCCTTTGCTGAAATTTTAAAAAGCCTTCCAAACCGTAGCCATAGCTCATGAAGGGTGCAACCTAGTTCGTACCCTGAACAGTTCGTACCCTCAGTTCGTACCCTGAAAAGATCGAGAGAAAAAATTAAAAAAAGCCGAAGTCGCTGATCGCAGTTTCATAGCACAAAACCGAACTCGCTGATCGGAGCTTCCGCAAACAAACTCGAGGGTTAGGGTTAGCGGAAACTGCGGAAAAATGAAACAGCGGAAAAATATTTGCGGAAACTGCGATCAGCGAGGGTTAGAGCATAGATTACTCTATGGTTAGGGTAAAGGTTGCCGGGAACAGCAGTTAACGGAAACTGCAAAACTACGAAAAAATGTTTGCGGAAACTGCGATCAGCAAGGGTTAGGGTTAGAGCATAGATTACTCTATGGTTAAGGTAAAGGTTAGCGGAAACTGCAGTTAGCGGAAATTGCAAAACAATGTTTGCGGAAACTGCGATCAGCGAGGATTAGGGTTAGAGCATAGATTACTCTATGGTTAGAGACTTAAAGTTAGGGTAAGCGGAAACTACGGAAAAATGTTTGCCGAAACTGCGATCAGCGAAGGTTAGGGTTAGAACATAGATTAGTCTATGGTTAGGGTTAGCGGAAACTGCGGAAAAATGTTTGCGGAAACTGCGATGAGTGATGGTTACTGTTAAGGTTAGCGGAAACTGCGATCAGCGACTTCGGCTTTTTTTAATGTTTTCTCTCGATCTTTTCAGGGTATGAACTGTTCAGGGTACGAACTAGGTTGCATCCGCTCATGAATGGCGAAGAATTCAGACCAGACACGTTTGTCCGCCGTCAGCAAAAACGAATTTCGAGACCTGGGTTGTTTCTTTTTTGTTTGGTATTTTTTGTGATTAGTGTTAAGAATGATTTTTCCATTACAGCAGCTAATGCACAAACTTTCTTGGACTGATTTGTTGCATAATAACTTTGCTGGTAACAAATTTTTCGTAGCTGATATATATCGGCCGATATATATCGGTATCGGCCTAAAATTTTTATAAATATCGGTATTGGCCTGAAAAAGTGATATCGGTCGAGCTCTACTTCCGCTTTTTTTTATTTTTTTTCTCTCGATCTTTTTAGGGTACGAACTGAGGGTACGCACTAGGTTGCATCCGGGTAAAACACCGACAACTCTGCTTATTCCATCTATTAACAATACAAGTTGGAAAATAAATTGCTTTGTGGTTTTGGTGGTATTGTTTTTCAGTTTCAATTTGTGACCTCGAACACAGATACAATGATTGTATGAGCTGCTCATATTTTAAAGGCAGTGGCTATTTGACCGGCTCCGGTCTTTGAATCTGAAACACTATTTGACCGGTCATGACGTCACTACATAAGCGCTTTTTTCTTTTTCTCTTTCAAAGCAACAGACGAGAAGCGCCGATATAACTTCTAACTTCAACACGTATTCTTCAACATAGTCCGTGGCGCGTGCGATACGTTTCCGGCTGCCAATCTAGAGGGGATGAGTTCGATACTATCCTGAAGCATTCTTTTTTTTTATCTAAATTTTGACCCGAAGCGCATTTTTGTGGTCAATTTTTAATTTGAGTAGCCTACAGCCCATTTTTTATGTCTTTTCAAATGTGAGTAATAATGTTAGAGTTTTTTTTAATTTGCTGGAATTTGAGAATTTCTCTTGGTAATTTTCCGATCGTCGTAAGTGAACGTGTGTTGCCAAACGACCCTACATTTTTCTCTCAAGTTAGTTATATACAATACTTCTTTAAAAAATGGTTTTACCATTATCATTTCTTTTAAAAGAAGTATTGTATATAACTAACTTGAGAACTATACTTGAGAACTATTAACTAACTTGGACTGTAGGCTACTCAAATTAAAACTTGACCACATAAATGCGCTTCGGGTCAAAATTTAGATAAAAAAAAAATGAAAAAAAGAATGCTTCCGGATAGTATCGAACTCATCCCCTCTAGATTGACAGTCAGAGACGAACCCTACGCGCCACGGACTGAGTTGAAGAATACGTGTTGAATTTAGAAGTTATGTCGGCGCTTCTCGTCTTTTGCTTTGAAAGAGAAAAAGAAAAAAGTGCTTATGCAGTGACGTCATGACCGGTCAAATAGTGTTTCAGATTCAAAGACCGGAGCCGGTCAAATAGCCACTGCCTATTTTAAATGTCAACTTAATGGCGAAAAACTTTACTTTCGTC